>NC_132924.1:112481260-113090426 GCF_047675955.1 Chlorocebus sabaeus | reverse complement strand
CCCTGCATCTGAGACAAGGATGCTCCCAAGGCTCTGGGGGCTTATGGCTGCTCATTCCTGAGCCTCAGTCCCTCTCTGCTCCTGGCCTCCTGTCTTCCTGCACAGCCCCAGAGGCAGAGCTGAATCTGCAGAATTACCTGGAATGTCCACAGCGCCCTGCCTGCCTCTCCTTAGGAATTCGATGTGTGGCTAATAAGCCCACAGACTCACTGCCACCCACAATCAGAGTCTAAACACGGCATCCCTGAACCCCAGGGCTTGGCGATCCTAGTCCTCAACTGGGCCCAGGGCACCACCTCCCCTCCCACAGGATGACCCAGGGCACCACCTCCCCTCCCACAGGATGACCCAGCCACCACCTGCTTACTTCCTTGGCAGGGTACCAGGCACCTCAGCACCTCCCGGGCCCACCCTGGGGGGTGTGTCCTACTGGCTTGCCCTGCAGGTCTCTTGAACCACACTGGCAGCACCTCTCCTGCGCATGCTTGCTTTGCAGGCCCCTGCACTAGACACTTGAACCATTGGGAGCTGCAGTACCTGGAGAGCTGGAGGCCCTTCCTCAGAACTGCTGAATCTCCTACCAAGCAGTGCATTTGCCTGCAGCGTGCAGCCCATGACAGTGAAGCTAGGTGGCACTCTTCTGTAACAGTGAGCTCACTTTTTACTACCCTGGACTTTCTTGTGAGGCTGTAAGCCCTGTGGCTGCAGCGTGTTCAGGAGCTGATGTCTGTGGAATATTATTTGTGTAGATCCCATTGCTCACGCTTTCCCAGTGACTGGGTTGTAGACTTGGGCTGAATTCAGTTGGAGCCATGAAAGGTGAAAACACAACTGGTGCTGGGCCAGCCTTTCCCTTGCCAGACCATGCACACAGAGTGGGTATTGACTGGTTCTGATGAGGACCAGGGTGTGGCCGCCTGCTCAGATGTTTCCAATCACAGAGTCCAGAAATGAGAGGAGACAATGAACCAAAGCCAGGTGGTGGAAGGAGGGAACCCAGGTCAACCAGCAGATCCCATGAATTTAGATTCATGGAGACATTAGCTGAAGCTGTTGTTTTGGCATAGACGCCCGTTTTTAAAACAGGAAATGATGTTCTGTTACTCTCCAGTGCAGACCTGAAATACAATCCTGTATCCCATGTCCTGGCTTGAATGAATGGAAGACAATCATTTGAAATTGCCTTGTTTCTTGCATGCAGGGCTGCTGAAATGCTAAATGTCTGGATTCAGTTTGGACCTTGAAAAAATGGTATAATTATTTCCTTTGGAAGTTATGCCTTGCAAACATCTATCTGAATTGCCATAAGTTTTGACTATCTGGGGACACTTTTGCTAAGTCTGTGCCTCCTGGCTGCTGCCTCCACTGGGAAATTTATACCCCACACACATGCCTTCAGAGCTTTTTAAAAGGCACAGCACTCACCTTTCAGGGTCGAAGGTCTCTGGGCTTGGCCAGTGCTCAGGGTCATGGTGCAGGGCACCCACGGCCATCTCTAGCACAGCACCTGCGGGGATGCGCTGCCCCAGCACCTCGCAGTCCTGAGCCGCCTCGCGTGTGAACCTGAGGGAAACACCAGGTCGGGGAGTGGGTGCAGAGTAGAGATGAGCAGAGCTTGGGGCAGCCTGGGCAAGCAGAGTCTGAGTGTGAAGGGGATCAGAGGCAGGCAGCACGGTGTGTGGAATGAGGCTGGGGGACACAGGATCCCCTGCTCAGCCCCCTTCCCAGGGTGACCAAGCCCCCACCCCATTAACACTCACTGCCCAGGAGCCTGCAGCCCCGAGGCTAGGCTCGCTTGGTCCTTGTTGAAAATGTACTCATCCATCTTTTCATGCATCCATTTGTCAAGCACTGAAGGGCCCCTCTTGTGCCCCATGTTGGGGTGCAAAGTGCTTTGGAAGGATTGCTTCCATTGTGGGGGCTTGGAGGGTCATTCCTGGGCCACAGCCTATCCTATCTTCCCATTCACAGCGAAGCCTCTTACCTCGCTCACCTTCTCACTTCCTCTCCTCCCATTTCACTGACTAACCCTGCTGCCTGGCATCTGTCCCCTCCTTCCCATGGATGGTACCCATGCCAAGATCCCCAAAGAACATTTGTGGGTACATCTGATGAATACTCCTCAGTCTTCATCTGACTTGGTCTGTCTATATAATTGACTATCTTCCTCTTGTACATTTCCTTGTTTTGTGTTTCTAATTTTCATTTGGAAATAATTCTGAACTTACAGAAAAGTTGAAGAATAGTACATAAGATACCCACTTATCCCTTACCCAGATTCACCTGCTGTTCATGCTGTGTCCATCTTCTTCTTCTTCTTTTTTTTTTTTTTGAGAGACAGAGTCTCACTCTGTCACCCAGGCTGGAGTGCAGTGGTACGATCTCTGCTCACTGCAACCTCCACCTTCCAGGTTCAAGCGATTCTCCTGCCTCAGCCTCCCGAGTAGCTGGGACTACAGGTGTGTGTCACCAGGCCTGGATAATTTTTGTATTTTTAGTAGAGATGGGGGGCAGTTTCACCATGTTGGTCAGGCTGGTCTTGAACTCCTGAGCTCAAGTGATCCGCCCACCTCGGCCTCCCAAAGTGCTGGGATTATAGGCATGAGCCACTGTGCCCTGCCTGTGTCCATCGTCCATCATCTTTACCATTATGTGTGTGTGTGTGTGTTTGTCTCAGACGTTATTTGTGTGGGTTTCCTCCTCCATCGCTGGCGCTCCTTCTCCCTCTCATTGGCAGGCTCTTCTGCATCCACCAGCCTCTTAAATCCTGGCACTTCCCAGGGATTTCATCCGCACTCCCAGATTCAACTTCTATTATCTCCTAAGCCTCCTACCCCAGCCCCAGCCTGAACCCCAGTTTTCTATTTCTACCCACAGACCCAGCCTCTCCCCTGGGTGATCCACAGAATCCTCGAAGTCGACCTGAGCAGCAGCAGATCGTCAGAATCTTCTCCTCCTTCTGTTTCCCACACAGGCTTAAGCAAGCCAGAAACTGGAAGCCATCCTTGACTCATCCCTCCCCATCTACAGATTCATCACTGGTCTTTCTTATGTTGCCATCTCTCCAGTTTTACTGCCATCTCCTTAGTTTAGATTCTTGTCTCTCCTTGACCTCTTTCCAATACAGTCTTCCCATGACAACCAGAGCTATGTCTCTGACATGCAGTTTTGTCTGCTGCTTCCCAAGGATGGGCTACCTAGGACAGGCATCTGGAGCTGGGGCAAGACCCAGGTGCTTGAGGCTGTGTGGCCCCAGAGCTGAGGCTAGAGTCAAAGTTAGCTGGTGAAACCTGTAGCTCAAAGTCAAGGGCAATCAATGGATGAAGTGAGGCCATGAATCGGAGAAGGCAGCAGATCGGAAGCCAAAAAGACAGGCAGTGACTTGTGATGCACAGTGAGAGGTAGTTTAGGACCTGGGTTTGGGATTAAGGCCATGAGCTGGTCAGGGGTATTGGAGGCTGCTGGTGTTGATGCAGTCTCCAGGTTTACCTGGTCAAGCTGCATTCTAAGCTGAGCCTTGGGCCAGTGTTTAGGGCTCCTGATGCTGTGAGATCACACCCCAGTCTGACTGCTGGAGCCACTGTAGCTTCTGAAACATCTGAACCACCTTCCAGTCCTCCAGCTCGGGTCTCCTCCTTGAGGCCTGCCAGTGAGAGCTGTTCCTGGTTCCTGGGAGAGTTCTAGCTTCCTTACTTCACCAGTTTCTTAAAACCAACACCCGTGACTCAAGAAAACACCAGTGAATCTGTCTTCCTTGCAACTTGAAAACCTGGCATGGCTCTCTTAAGCTTGTACCTTGTTGATTATGGCCCAGCAGGTGACCCTGGGAAATGAGTCTACTTGGAGCTACACAACTCAACTCTTGGACTGAGCATTGAGACCACCTGTGTCAGTGACTTCCTCTCTGCTCCAGAAAATTGTTGCTAAGAAAATTAAACCTCTGAACCAATAAATAACTTCACTGTTGGCTTCAGGAAATTAATGCAAGCTAATTTGTCTGAGCAAATCACTTTCCTATCAGGACAATGGTTTGCTCACTTGAGCAAACAGTTCACTTACCAGACAACAGTCTTACCTGTCAGAACCCCCTTCAACTCACCTACCTGTATCCACTCATTCCTAAATCGTTATGTCATACATCTTGCCCAATTTCAAACATTCCTTGCCATGAAAGACCTACCTTAAACCTCTGTAGCCCAAACTCAAAACCTTTTAAGTATCCTTTCCTGATCTGCTGGCTCTGAGTTCCTGTTAAACAAACATGCTGTCACTCTTCAGACCTACATGCAACCTTCTAGAAACAAAATTTGAGGTGGAGAGCTGAAGAACCACTCTCTTCCCGAACTTGAATTTTGGACTTTGGACTTTGAGTGTTGAGAGCACATGCTCTCAAGAGTTCTGGTCATGGCCAGGTGCGGTGGCTCATGCCTGTAATTCCAGCACTTTGGGAGGTGGAGGTGAGTGGATCACCTGAGGTCAGGAGTTGGAGACCAACCTGGCCAACATGGTGAAACCCCATCTCTACTAAAAATACGAAAATTAGCCAGGCATGGTGTCATGCGCCTGTAGTCCCAGCTACTCGGGAGGCTGAGGCAGGATAATCACTTGAACCCAGGAGGCGGAGGTTGCAGTGAGCTGAGATTGCACAACTGCACACCTGAGCAACAGAGCGAGACTCCATCTCAAAAAAAAAAAAAGTTCTGGTTACAGTTGATTTGGGATTTTAAAGGATGAGATAGAGCCTTTTAGGATGAGGGCAGAATTACAGCCCCAGCTTCTCTTCATCACCTCCCTGCACCTCTCAGCCCACCCCCTCCCCAACTACTTCTGTGACTATAGGGTTCGATTCAGAAGTCTCTCTGACTTCAGCATTATCCCACTCCAACAGATCTGGCTCACAGCAAGAAAACCAAGCCCCGCTTCCCGCCTCCTAGCTCAGGCCATTTCCTAGACCAGGTAACACGGGGTTGGGAGGAGACGCAGGTCACAGCCTCTGTCAAGGCTTGGCCTCGAGATACCCTCCCTACATAGCAAAGTTCTGTTTCCCTAACGCATCCTGTACACGGGCTCCCACTCCTGCTCCTGTCCGTACCACTCCCACATGCCTGGAATCCATGATTCTGAGTCTTAAGTCCTTAACACAGGACATGAGAACATCTAATGAGGACAGTCTCAAACTGTCCATCAGCTGCTCTGATAATTCTGGAATATTGAAACACCAGAATTGGTCCTGGTGAGGCTGGGTTTATTTAGTTATTTATCTGCTCACCTATCTGTTTATTATTTCATTGTGGTTTTATATATATATATATATATATATATATATAAAAACATAAAATGGACCATTTGAACCATTTTCCAGTGTGCAGTTCTGTGGTTTTAGTACATTCATTATGCAACCAGCACCGCCATCCGTCTCCAGAACTTTTTCCTCTTCCTCTTCTGAAATTCTGGATCCCTTAAACACTAACTCCCTCCCCTCCCTTCTCCCTGGTCCCTGGCAGACAGCATTCTACTTTCTGTCTTTGTGAATTTGGCCTCTCTGAGTGAGTCCTGGTGAGTCCCTGTTGTCTATGTTTCTACTGATAAGCTGCTTCTCCCAGAGAGGAAAATATTTGATCAGATTGTTCATTTTACCCAAGGGCAATGGCACAATCTCATTTATGCTTTATTTTGAAAGGGTAGACTATATATGCTTATATATGAACATAACATTTCTAGAAGAATACTTAAATTTCTTTATCTTCTCTAGGGGATGGGACTGGGATGGAGAATGACAGGCGGCCTTTTTTTTTTTTTAATTCTTCTCCATTGTTTAGGGGCCGGTTTTTTTTTTTTGTTTTTTTTTTTTTTAAGACAGAGTCTCGCTCTGTTGCCCAGGGTGAGGTGCAGTGGCACTATCTCGGCTCACTGCAACCTCCGCCTCCCAGGTTCGAGCAATTCTCCTGCCTTAGCCTCCCGAATAGCTGGGATTACAGGTTACTGCCACCATGCCCAGCTAATTTTTGTATTTTTAACAGAGACAAAGTTTCACCATGTTGGCTAGGCTGGTCTTGAACTCCTGACCTCAAGTGATCATCCCTCCTTGCCTCCCAAAGTGCTGGGATTACAGGTGTGAGCCACCACGCCCGGCTGGGACTGTGTGTGTGTGTGTGTGTGTGTGTGTTTTTTAAAGTATAAACATGCTAGTTTGGTAATATAAATAATTAAAAATTAAAAATAATTCTATGCTGGATTTTACTTCAAGCTGTAAGATTGAACTTCCCTAAATATCCTAGAGGAAATGCAATGATTACAGTAATTACTGTTATGCCCTGTTTCTGCCCATAAGACATTAAGAGCAGCCTGTGGCTTCTCGCCGCTCCCTCTCTCTGTTATGAGCCTTTCATGTAACAGAGAGGAACAGAAAAAGGCCAGCGCTGGGAGAACCCATTGAGATCCTAAGCTGCTAATGCAATTATATGTGCTTGGAGCTGATAGCAAACACCAGTGCTGAAACCAGGGCAGGCAGCTGCGGGTTGTGATGTCTGTACCCTCAGTTCCAAAGGGGTCAGACGAGGCTGTGCTCTGGCACCCTGCTTTTTCATCTTTTCTGGAAACAGCCTGGACCTGAAGGCAGACACGCTGGAATCTGGAGAATAGAGCCTCCTTTCCCCGCAGACGGAGCCGCGTAAGAGACCAGCAGAAGCTTCAGAACTGCACCGCACGGCAACTCAGTCACCTCAGTGGCACTCAGACAGGGCTGCTGTGTGTTCCCACAAGGGCCATTCTGATTTCTTTTATGAATAAGTCCAAGTTGTGTCAGCACTTGGGAAAGGTCAACACGCTTTTTGAGATGAAATAAAATAATAAAAATGCTCACTCTCCCTACATTCACCCCCACATCCTTTGAGCAGAAGCAGATTGTCCTCTGGTCTGGGTGAGAATTGTGACACCTTGTCTGTCTCATATCTGGTGATTGACAAGAAAAGTCAGCAGAGCTGATAGGGTGAAAAATGCTAATGTAGCAGGTGTGGAGCAGCTGCGAGGCAGGTGTGGGGCAGGTGTGGGGCAGGTGTGGGGCGGGTGTGGGGTGGGTGTGAGGGGGGTGTGAGGGGGTGTAAGGGGGCTGTGAGGGGGGTGTGAGGGGGGTGTGGAGCGGGTGTGGGGCGGGTGTGAGGGGGGTGTGGGGCGGGTGTGGGACGGGTGTGGGGTGGGTGTGAGGGGGGTGTGGGGCGGGTGTGGGGCGGGTGTGGGGCAGGTGTGAGGGGGGTGTGGGGCAGGTGTGGGACGGGTGTGGGGCGGGTGTGAGGGGGTGTGGGGTGGGTGTGAGGGGGGTGTGGGGTGGGTGTGAGGGGGGTGTGGGGCGGGTGTGGGACGGGTGTGGGGTGGGTGTGAGGGGGGTGTGGGGTGGGTGTGAGGGGGGTGTGGGGCGGGTGTGTGGGGGGTGTGGGGCGGGAGTGAGGGGGGTGTGGGGCAGGTGTGGGGTGGGTGTGGGGCGGGTGTGAGGGGGGTGTGGGGCGGGTGTGGGGCGGGTGTGAGGGGGGTGTGGGGTGGGTGTGGGGTGGGTGTGGGGTGGGTGTGAGGGGGGTGTGGGGCGGGTGTGGGGCGGGTGTGAGGGGGGTGTGGGGCGGGTGTGGGGCGGGTGTGGGGTGGGTGTGGAGCAGGTATGGGGCCAACATGCAGGTGTGGGGCGGGTGTGGAGTGGGTATGAGGCAGGTGTGGAGCAAGTGTGGGGCGGGTGTGGGGCAGGTATGAAGCAGGTGTGAAGTGGGTGTGAGGTGGGTGTGGAGCCGGTGAGGGGCGGGTGTGAGGCAGGTGTGGGACGGATGTGAGGTGGTGTGGAGCAGGTGTGGGGCAGGCGTGGAGCAGGTATAGGACTGGCATGGAGGTGTGGGGCAGGTGTTGGGCAGGTGTGGGGCAGGTGTGGAGGTGTGGGGCAGGTGTTGGGCAGGTGTGGGGCAGGTGTGGAGGTGTGGGGCAGGTGTGGGGCGGGTGTGGGGCAAGTGTGGAGCTGTGGGGCGGGTGTGGGGTGGATGTGGGGCAGGTGTGGGGTGGGCGTGGAGGTGTGGGGCAGGTGTGGAGAAGGTGTGGGGCAGGTGTGGGGCGGGTATGGAGGTATGGGGCAGGTATGGGGCAGGTGTGGAGGTGTGGGGCAGGTGTGGGGTGGGTGTGGAGGTGTGGGGCAGGTGTGGGGTGGGTGTGGAGGTGTGGGGCAGGTGTGGAGAAGGTGTGGGGCAGATGTGGTGCAGGTGCAGGGCAGGTTTGGCGCAGGTTTGGGGCAGGTGTGGTGCAGGTGTGGTGCAGGTGTGGTGCAGGTGTGGGGCGGGTGTGGGGCGGGTGTGGGGCGGGTGTGGAGAAGGTGTGGAGAAGGTGTGGGGCAGGTGTGGAGAAGGTGTGGAGAAGGTGTGGAGAAGGTGTGGGGCAGGTGTGAGGCAGGTGTGGAGAAGGTGTGGAGAAGGTGTGGGGCAGGTGTGGGGCAGGTGTGGAGAAGGTGTGGGGCAGGTGTGGGGCAGGTGTGGGGCAGGTGTGGAGAAGGTGTGGGGCAGGTGTGGGGCAGGTGTGGAGAAGGTGTGGGGCAGGTGTGGGGCAGGTGTGGAGGTGTGGAGAAGGTGTGGGGCAGGTGTGAGGCAGGTGTGGAGAAGGTGTGGGGCAGGTGTGGGGCAGGTGTGGAGAAGGTGTGGGGCAGGTGTGCAGGTGTGGGGCAGGTGTGGAGAAGGTGTGGGGCAGGTGTGGAGAAGGTGTGGGGCAGGTGTGCAGGTGCAGGGCAGGTTTGGAGCAGGTGTGGGGTGGGTGTGGAGGTGTGGGGCAGGTGTGGAGGTGTGGGGCAGGCGTGGAGAAGGTGTGGGGTAGGTGTGCAGGTGCAGGGCAGGTTTGGGGCAGGTGTGGGGAAGGCGTGACTCAGGAGAGCAAGGCTGGATGGAAGCTGGCCATTCTCTTGTCCTACCAGTGCCGGTGCTCCTCCCTGCACACCTCATGCTGCATGCAGCTGAGCGGGCACTGCAGTTCCACCCGTGCCACCCACTGCCTCTCGCCCGCCTCTGCAGGGCCAATGAAACAGGCATATGTCTCCATTTAACATGTAGGAAGGAGAGGCACAGAGCAGCATGGCGCTCACAATCACACAGTAAACCAAGGCCAGGGCTGAGATGGTCTTCTGACACGCCCTCTAGACCTGTTGGATGAATCCTAACTACTTCATCCAGGTTCTCTAGTTTCTGTCTGGTCGTCAGGTGAGATCACTGGCTTCCTGCCTGTGCCGACTTCCTTTCCTGGTCTGCTGTTTATAATGGGTCAGTGGAGAATTGGCCACCGAATTTTCGTGTGGAAGAGCCTGATCCCTTTGTTATTCAACATGACATCTATACAACGTCTTGTCTGATGGATTCATGGCTGAGTTTAGGTCCAGGAAGTACTGCATCCATTGATCAGTTTCTGTGCTGTCCTCTTGCTGGAGAACACACACGTTTGGCTTGGCTGCTCTCCCTCTTGGCCAGGAGCCCTGGTCACCAAGCCAAAGCTGGACCCCAGCTATCAGCCGCGGCCCTGTAAGGCCTTCTTTCCTTTAAATGACCTTTGTTCTGTTTGATCACTGAATGCTTTATCTTGAAATTTATTTTAACATGTACACCAGCTGCCCACAATCCCCTTGGAAGAAAGCTGGATATCAATTATGAAAAAAATAAGGCTGGGAATGGTGGCTCACGCCTGTAATCCCAGCACTTTGGGAGGCCAAGACCGGCAGATCAGCTGAGGTTAGGAGTTTGAGACCAGCCTGGTCAACATGGTAAAACCCCGTCTCTACTAAAAATACAAAAAATTAGCCAGGCACGGTGGTGGGCACTTGTAATCCCAGTTACTTGGGAGGCTGAGACACGAGGATTGCTTGAACTCAGGAGACAGAAGTTGCAGTGAGCCAAGATCACACCATTGCACTCCAGCCTGGGGGACAGGGCAATACTCCATCTCAAAAATAAATAAATAAATAAATAAATAAATAAATAAATAAATAAATAAAAGAATTGGATGACAGTTTACAAGATGCTCCCAAGGAGATCAGGGAAGGGCTGCACATCAGGTCTTAATGCTGGCATGGGGAGAGGGTGCACAGAGCCCCTGAGTGACTGACCTGCTTCTGCACCAAAACCCCAAACCCTGCGTCCTTGAGGATGATGCAATTCCAATCACACCACTGGAACTTTCTGTATTTGCTTCTGGACTTGCATATTTGGACAATATATACAATTGCATTATTTGTAATGCTTTTGTGTTGAAATATCATTTTGAGATACCCTCAAATCATCCACATATTCTCTTTAAAAATGGTGAAAGGTATCTCCATATGGTTTATGTGATCTAGTAATTCATAAGAGTATTGAGTGGAATTTATCACATACGGTTAATGCTTTGTGCTGCTTTTGTTTCTAGAGCTTGAAATCTGGCTGTTATTTCACTCTCTGTAAGGGTCTGGGGACATGAATTAAGACGCCTTTCTCTATGGAGTGCCTTGTTTGGGAGAGTTTGAACGAAGCACAACAGTTGGTTTTACTCTCAGGACACCCACAGCTTGGTGTGATCGGCTGGTTGGTGTGTACATTAGTGAAATGCCATGCAGTGGCAGACATGCGTCCAAGAATATAACATGAAGTACAGTTACAGCTCAAAGTGCTGGGAAGGGAGGGCAGGGAGGACCGGGTGAGGCAAGCCCAACACAGACGTCCTGAGGGGCGATGAGACGTTTTGGAGGGTGAGTCATGTTGGAGCCCCAAGATTGGACAGCTGGGGGTGTTGGATGGCAGGAAGGAGCTCCCAGGACTCAGACAGTCCCCTACTGGAATGCCAGCTCCAAGACTGGTCAGAAACTTTTATCTGTTTTATATACAGCTGATTTCCCAGTGCTTGGCACAGAGTAGATGCTCAATAAACAATTGCTGAATGAATGAATAATGAATGAACAGGCAGGGGAAATGGCAAAAGCCAGCAAAGGCTAGGAGACCAAAGGGCTGGCTTGGGGTGGGGAGGAAGGCAGTGTTAAGAAAAGGCCAGTGAAGCTTTGAGAAGATTGTTAAGCTATAGGAAAGTGGGCCAGATATCTGAGGTGCCCTGGGGGATACAAAGGAACCCAGGACTCAGGCGTTACCCTCCAGAAACACATGCGGTAACTGATGGAGGAGGGCCCTGACCTGCAGGGTGGGGCATGGAGTAGGGTTAGGGGGTAGGGACTGGGGCAGGGGAGGGGGCTGCCACATACCTGAAAGCCGGTGGGTACATCCTCAGCGTCTCTGCAATCACCATGTCCAGATAGGGCAGGTCTTCCTCGAGGCTGCAGAACTCAGGGACCATCTGATGGAGGGGTCGTGACAAAGGGAGAAGTTCATGTTAGCCCGACTCTCATGGCATTTTGTCTTTTCCTTAAATTTCAATCTTGTTTCCAACTTTGGCAAACATTTAAACGGAAACCCCACAAAATGAAAGGTCCATATGACCCAAATTGCATCTGATTGGCATTCAGTGCTTATATTTCACGGTGCTAGCCTGGGGCTCAGGGGTCCTTGTAATACAGAGAAGTTTGGTTATAAAACTGCAGCGGCAGCCACAGCTGCCAGCATTTATTGGGAGCTGACGATGTGGCCGACCAAGTGCAGCATAGATGTTCCCTCATTGGATCCTCCACTAAGCCAGTGTGGCGGCTACTTCCCCATCTCTCAGATGAGAAAACTGAGGCTCAAAGAGCCTGTCACATGGGTAGTCACAGCACATTATGAAGTTAAAAGACAAATAGTGAAATAGCAAATAAAAAATTTTGCAACATGTATAAGGGATTAGAAGTAACAAAAAACCAAAGAGCTTCTGTCAATCAGTAGGAAAAGACAACTAGCTAGAAAAATGGTCAAACGATATGAAAAGGCAAAACACAGAAGCTATATGAATTACTATGATGAGAAATGCAAGTTCGAATGAGATTACATTTGCACAGGTCAGATTAGGAACAGTTGGAAAATACTGATTATATTTCAGGGGGTGCAGATGTGGGGATCCTAACACCCCGTGGGTGACTCTCCTGGAGTGACACTCTTGTCACTCCCTGGCTGCCCCTGTTTGGCCTGAAGATGAACACATGTGCCCATGAGCAGGGTGAGGGCGCACCGGGGTTAAGGAAGCTTATTTGCTGCTCTGCCAGTTTCCCCACAGAGGTGGAATGAGTTATCTGGTTGGTGGGTGACGGTCTCACTTTCTTCACCTAGATAATGCTAATCCAGGAGGAGTCCCCGAGGTGAGGGATTGCTTTCTTCTGTTCCCTCTTTTTCCCAGAGCAGCAGGAGGCCGGCCTCCAGGGCAAGTCCATTCTGAAGCCGCCAACGTTCCAGGGACAGGCGCTGGGAGGCCTAGTTCCTCCATCTGCAGGGGGAGCCCTTCACAGCCCTGGAGCAGCCACTGGCTGCCCTGCCGGGGATCTCAGCCAGCTCTCAAAGTGAATTCCAGGATGGGCAAGGGTCAGCAGCAGCAGCATCACCGGGGAACCTGTTAGAACTGTCTTGATGGGGGCAAACCTCTGCCCACCCCCAGCCCAGTTACTGAGTGTGTCATAGCACAGAGGTTTAGAGATCCTTGGAGGTTAGTCTGCTGTGGCTGGCGGGGGAAGGCTGTGGAAAGGGGAGACATCTGGACTAATTTCTCTAGACCCTGCCTCCCTGGCTGGGTCTCAGTGCATGTGACTGGTGACTGATAGGGCCCTTGGATGCCTGGAAGGGTCTGGACTCCCCCAGCTCATCCAGTATGTCCAGGCCTGAAAGAGCATCCCCCTTGGGTGAACCTGGAGGCATCCTCTCTTCCTGCTTTCAGTCTTCCTAGGTCTGGTTTGTGTTTGTCTCTTCTGGCCAACAAGTCACAAAACACCAATTGTGTAATTTCAGTGGTTCTGCATATGAGTTAAATGCTCTGAAATTTACATTTAAAACTGGCATTGCTTGATATAAAGATGAATGGTAAAATACTTGCTAATAATTTAAAATTTAGAGTTTTCTTAGAACGACAGTAAATAGAAAATAAAAAGCACCATAAGTCGAAAAAGAGGCTGCAGAAGAAATGAAGAAACTCGCTGAGTACCACGATGGACACTTCCCCCCACTCTGGGAATAAAGGCTACCACACTTTTATTTCTCATTGGGCCTCACAGATCCTGTAGCCAGCCCTGCAGGCCAAGATTGACTGGCCCAAAGGGACCAGTCTGGAAATTTGGATCTGGGACAAAAAAAAAGAAGTTTTTCTCCAGCAGGCGGCAATTGAACACAGGGAAGTGGAGACCCATTGTTGGCCACATTTGGCCTTGTGGATTAATGAGCAGAAAACAGCAGTTGGCCTCAGGAAAGAAGAAATGAATCAGATATACACAGCAAAGCAGAAGCAAAGGACGGAGAGACCATTTCTTGGTGCCCCATAGAGTTCCAGTTCCTATTTGCTATCTGCTCCTCCTGGCAGGCAGTCCTGTGGGTGGCATCTTGATACCTTCCAACAAGTTCTCACTTGTGGCTAAAGTTGGCGACATTCTGAATTCCATTGTCTGCAACCAAATGAATCTTAACAAATGCAGGAATATACATGCATCAAACAAGAAACAGAGGTGCGGTACACAAAAATAGGGAACTATATCTCAAAAAGAAAAACTGGATCTGGGAGCAGCATCCCTAATGGGTAAATGGTGTTGGGTCTCCAAAGAAAACTGTATGGCTTGTAAGCTGTCACGGTTTGTCAAAGAAAGAAAACTTTTTAAGATAGGCTAAGGGAATTTTGTATTAGAAAATCAAAGTCTTTATTTACTCTTTCCCCAGATGGTTTTTTTTTTTTTTTTTTAACTGTGCTTCTAGGCTTTTAGATCAAGATATACATATACGCCAGGTGTGGTGGCTCACGCCTGTAATCCCAGCACTTTGGGAGGCCGAGGTGGGTGGATCACCTGAGGTGAGGAGTTCAAGATCAGCCTGGCCAACATGGTGAAACCCCGTCTCTACTAAAAGTGCAAAAAATTAGCTGGGCATGGTGGTGAGTGCCTGTAATCCCAGCCACCCTGGAGACTGAGGCAGGAGAATCGCTTGAATCAGGAGGTGGAGGTTGCAGTGAGCTGAGATCACAGCCTAGGCAACAAGAGCAAAACTCCATCTCAAAACAACAAAAAAAAGATACATATGTAAAGATCGTCTTGGTTCAGCAGTTCTCCATGTGGCTGCATGTTAGAAACAGCCAGCTTTGGTTCAACATACACAAATCAATAAATGTAATCTATCATATAAACAGAACCAAAGACAAAAACCACATGATTATCTCAATAGATGCAGAAAAGGCCTTCGACAAAATTCAACAACCCTTCATGATAAAAGCTCTCAATAAATTCAGTATTGATGGAACGTATCTCAAAATAATAAGAGCTATTTATGACAAACCCACAGCCAATATCATACTGAATGAGCAAAAACTGGAAGCATTCCCTTTGAAAACTGGCACAAGACAGGGATGCCCTCTCTCACCACTCCTATTCAACATAGTGTTGGAAGTTCTGGCCAGGGCAATCAGGAGAAAGAAATAAAGGATATTCAATTAGGAAAAGAGGAAGTCAAATTGTCCCTGTTTGCAGATGACGTGATTGTATATTTGGAAAACCCCATCATCTCAGCCCAAATCTCCTTAAGCTGATAAGCAACTTCAGCAAAGTCTGAGGATACAAAATCAATGTGCAAAAATTACAAGCATTCCTATACGTCAATAACGGACAAACAGAGAGCCAAATCATGAGTGAACTCCCATTCACAATTGCTTCAAAAAGAATAAAATACCTAGGAACCCAACTTAAAGGGATGTGAAGGACCTCTTCAAGGAGAACTACAAACCACTGCTCAACGAAATAAAGGAGGACAGAAACAAATGGAAGAACATTCCATGCTCATGGATAGGAAGAATCAATATTGTGAAAATGGCCATACTGCCTAAGGTAATTTATAGATTCAGTGCCATCCCCATCAAGCTACCAATGACTTTCTTCACATAATTAGAAAAAACTACTTTAAAGTTCACATGGAACCAAAAAAGAGCCTGCATTGCCAAGACATTCCTAAGCCAAAAGAACAAAGCTGGAGGCATCATGCTACCTGACTTCAAACTATACTACAAGCCTACAGTAACCAAAAGAGCATGGTACTGGTACCAAAACAGAGAGGCTACAGTAACCAAAACAGCACGGTACTGGTACCAAAACAGAGATATAGACCAACAGAACAGAACAGAGCCCTCAAAAATAATACCACACATCTACAACCATCTGATCTTTGACAAACCTGACAAAAACAAGAAATGGGGAAGGGATTCCCTATTTCGTAAATGGTGCTGGGAAAACTGGCTAGCCATATGTAGAAAACTGAAACTGGATCCCTTCCTTACATATACTAAAATTAATTCAAGATGGATTAAAGACTTAAATGTTAGACCTAAAACCATAAAAACCCTAGAAGAACACCTAGGCAATACCATTCAGGACATAGGCATGGGCAAGGACTTCATGTCTGAAACACCAAAAGCAATGGCAGCAAAAGCTAAAATTGACAAATGGGATCTAATTGATCTTTTGCTTCTGCACAGCAAAAGAAACTACCATCAGAGGGAACAGGCAGCCTACAGAATGGGAGAAAATTTTTGCAATCTACCCATCTGACAAAGGGCTAATATCCAGAATCTACAAAGAACTCAAACAAATTTACAAGAAAAAAATCAAACAACCCCATCAAAAAGTGCGCAAAGTATATGAACAGACACTTCTCAAAAGAAGACATTTATGCAGCCAACAGGCACATGAAAAAATGCTTATCATCACTGGCCATCAGAGAAATGCAAATCAAAACCACAATGAGATACCATCTCACACCAGTTAGAATGGCAATCATTAAAAAGTCAGGAAACAACAGGTGCTGGAGAGGATGTGGAGAAATAGGAACGCTTTTACACTGTTAGTGGAACTGCAAACTAGTTCAACCATTGTGGAAGACAGTGTGGCGATTCCTCAAGGATCTAGAACTAGAAATACCATTTGACCCAGCCATCCCATTACTGGGTATATACCTAAAGGATTATAAATCATGCTGCTATAAAGACACATGCACACATATGTTTATTGTGGCACTATTCACAATAGCAAAGACTTGGAACCAACCCAAATGTCCATCAATGATAGACTGGATTAAGGAAATGTGGCACATATACACCATGGAATACTATGCAGCCATAAAAAAGGATGAGTTAGGTCCTTTGTAGGGACATGGATGAAGCTGGAAACCATCATTCTCAGCAAACTGTCGCAAGGACAGAAAACCAAACGCCACATGTTCTCATAGGTGGGAATTGAACAATGAGATCACTTGGACACAGGATGGGGAACATCACACACCGGGGCCTGTCGTGGGGTCGGGGGAGGGGGGAGGGATAGCATTAGGAGATAAACAATGTAAATGACGGGTTAATGGGTACAGCACACCAACATGGAACATGTATTCATATGTAACAAACCTGCACATTGTGCACATGTACCCTAGAACTTAAAGTGTAATACTAATAATAAAAAAGAAACAGCCAGATTTTTTTTTTTTTTGAGACGGAGTTTTGCTCGTGTTGCCCAGGCTGGAGTGCAATGGCCAGGTCTCGGCTCACCGCAACCTCCACTTCCCGGGTTCAAGTAATTCTCCTGCCTCAGCCTCCCGAGTAGCTGGGATTACAGGTGCCCACAACCATGCCTGGCTAATTTTTGTAGTTTTAGTAGAGATGAGGTTTCCCCATGTTGGTCAGGCTGGTCTCGAACTCCTGACCTCAGGCAATCTGCCTGCCTCAGCCTCCCGAAGTGCTGGGATTACAGGCGTGAGCCACAGTGCCCGGCCAGAAACAGCCAGATTTTTTATATATTTTTAATATAGATGGATGCTTGGGCCCTACTCCCCAGTGTTGGTCTGAGGTGGGGCCTGGGCACCAGCTCTCCGTTTACAGCCCCTGGCTGTCCTGATGTGCACGCAGGGGCATAGGTCTTTCTGTCTGTCTGAGACCTGCCCTAGCGCTTCTCCACACCTGAGGAGCGAACGGACGAGGCGGAGGGACGCACACACCTCCATGTCTTAGTCGAACCAGCGAGACAACAAAACTCAAGTCCCTATCCCTCTCACTGGCTGGTCCACCCACAGTTGCTGGCTTTGCCTGGAGCTTTCAGGAATAGCAGGGACAGAGCGGTCCTGAGCAAATTCTGCCAGCAGAGGGCAGCAAGCGCACGCTAAATGAGGACTCCCCGTCCCAGGAAAGGATCTTGGAAATCCTCGCAGCCATCCGTCACGACAGAGACTAGAAAAATGAGGCCCAGAGAGGAAGGCCTGTGAACCCAACGTCTCAACATAGAACTTACTCTAAGTGTCCTCGTTCATTCCGCAGTCCCTCAATGGGCACCTTGGATGGGTCAGGTGTGGGACCAGGTGCTGGGGTTCCAAGAAGGCTCTGCCCATTGAGGAAACAGATTCCTAAACAAATCATTACATGGATGTGTACAGTGTTATCGAATGGGCTTATGAGGAGTGGAAAACCAGTTCTGTTTATGAGATCCTTCATTTACATACTCAGGGAATACGTATGGAATTGGCGAGCATGAGTCGCCAGGCACTGTGCTAGGCCCAGGAGACATAACTTTAAAATGCATGGACATGTCCCAGCCTCTTGGAGCTTCCAGTCTATCAGGATGCAAACAAGTGGATAAGGGTGAGATGGGAGAACAGATGAGGGACACACATCGCCGACATTTGGGATCAGGGACTCTGCCAGGGGGAAGTGACAACGTCCAGGCTGAGATTTTTAGGATGAGTGAGAATAAACCAGTGAAAAGTGGATGGGCTTATTCAGAGGCTGCTGCAACCAACCTGAAACAAATATGAATCAATCAGGGAGTTGTGAATCCAGCAGGATATTTGATCCTCTCAAGGAATGAACGTTCATTTTGGTCTTAGTTGATAATGATATTGTGGTCATGTTTAGAAAAGAGTTCTTATCGGCCAGGCACAGTGACTCACGCCTGTCATCTCAGCACTTTGGGAGGCCGAGGTAGGTATGTCACTTGAGGCCTGGAGTTCAAGACCAGCCTGGGCAACAGGGTGAAATCCCATCTCTACTCAAAATAGAAAAATAGCCAGGTGTGGTGGCAGGTGCCTGTAATCTCAGCTACTTGGGAGGCTGAGGCCGGAGAATTGCTGGGAGGTGGAGATTGCGGTGAGTTGAGATAGCGCCACTGCACTACCTGGAGGACAGGTGCTTGGCATACCCGGTCCTCTGTCAGCACCTCCAGGCACCAACATTACCGACAGCTGGTGAGGGCGCGGTGGGCCTGCTGGGCCTGGAGTGTCACGAAAATGTGGGGGACTGAGCAGAATATTCTCTTATTTCAAGCTAGGACGCACCTGAAGCTTCTGTGTTTCCAAAAGATAACACGAAAAGCCGTCCCCCAGGGTTCTCTCTGCTTCCGGTTTCAAAGGCCAAATTACTGAGAATAAGTTGGGGGGAAATCTCAAAATCAACCTGCGCTGTCCACACCCAGCGAGCAAGCCTCCCGCCCCGCAGCCGCTCCCCCTGACCTTGGTGGTGGAAAAGCTTGTTCCAACACGAGGCGCTCTGCTCTCTGTACTGAACTACGCTGATAGCATGTGTTAAGGCAGAAAGAAATTCTAAAATCCTATCAAATTCATTTCAGCTGGGACTTATTTCATAAAATAACCGCTCTTAGAAGATTGAAAACTAAATATTGGGAAACATGGAAATAAAGCAAATAAATAGAATATTTACCTAGTGGTTTACATTCTCCACCCAGAGTTTCTTCATTTTGGGGAAGACTTTGTCATATCTGTTTGATTTTCAATGGGCAGTAACTTGTAATTTTATTTCTAAGATTCTTGGTCTCTTAGTCTTTCCATCATAGAGTTTAGGATCTGGAAACCAATATGTATTTATTTTCTTGCTCTGTGGCCCGTCATAGCTCACTGCACCCTTGAACTCCTGGGCTCAAGCGATCCTTCTGCCTCAGCCTCCAGAGTAGCTGGGACTACAGGTGCAAGCCACCATGCCTGTCTAATTGCTGTTTGTTTGTAGAGATGCGGGGACGTCTCACTATGTTACCCAGGCTGATCTTGAGTTTCTGGACTCCAGTGATCCTCCAGTCTCAGCCTCCTAAAATACTGGGATCACAGGCATGAGCCACTGTGCCTGGCGCAACATTGAAATACATTGAAATATAGTAGATTAACCTGATGGTTTAGGAAACTAACTCTATGGGAAATCTATTGATACATCATTTTATGTAGGAAATAACATTTAGTATTGCCCTCTCCTATTAATCTCTTCTCTATATTTATCATTTTGTATATCATTTTCTCTGAAAGCTAGACACACACACAGTCACACACCTACACATACTCCACACACTGGGTGTGTGTGCAGATGTCATCTGCAGTATAAATGAGAAAAAGAAAATAAAAATGTCATTGCTTCACAAAGATTTTTCCTGGAGATTCATGGACCTAATAGAAAAATTACCATTTTTCTATTTTGTTAAAGGAAACGAGCGAAGGTGGCTTCAGTTTTGTTCTTCAGAGCGATAGGAACAGCAGCATCTGTAGTAGTTATACCTATCCAGCCGTCACGAGACTTGGTCTTATGCTAAGAAGTGGGCCAAGTGATGCTGGCCCTTGCCCTCTAGAAGTGGGAGGTGGAAATCCCTTAAGCACAGGGATAGCTTGGGGCAATACAGCCATACGAAGAATAAAAATTTCCATTCGCTCTGATTCTCCAGGCACTGTGGGATTATAATATGAAACCAAGCCGTGGAAAATGGGGTGACCTTTGCTTTGCCCTTCTGACCATAAACCAGAGGCAAAGGCCCTCACCCTTGCAACTGGTTTCCAAGAGAAGCGCTGAGTTTTTTGTTTTTGTTTTTTTTTGGAGGCAGAGTCTTGCTCTATTCCCCAGGCTGGAGTGCAGTGGTGCAATCTTGGCTCACTGCAACCTCCACCTCCCGGGTTCAAGCGAGTCTCATGCCTCAGCCTCCCAAGTAGTTGGGATTACAGGGGCCCACCACCATGCCCAGCTAATTTTTGTATTTTTAGTAGAGACGGGGTTTTACCATGTTGGCCAGGCTGGTCTTGAACTCCTGACCTCAGGTGATTCACCCACCTAGGCCTCCCAAAGTGCTGGGATTATAGGCATGAGCCATGGCGCCCAGCCAGCCCTGAGTTCTTATGGCAAGGCTGGGAGGGTGCTAAGATTCTCTGAGCTCTGACATTTCACCTTCTAGATCCCATAGCTCTGTTGTCTGAGTTCAGTGGGTCCAGTGAGCAGTTTCAAGGCTTGCAGGGAGATACAATGGAGGTGTGGTTACGAGAGGGGGTGATACATCTTTCCATCCACATTGCTGGCTTCCCTGGTCATGCCCAGAAAGTCCTCCATGCTAGCTTCAAAAATTTGGCAGATTTAGATGTTGAAATTCATCCATACTCGAGAAGAAGTAATTAGGAGAGTGTACATGGCATCTCTTTATACCTGCTTTAGAAGGAGACAGAACCCGTCTCATAAAAACACAGGGATGATTCCAGGTGTTTGTGTACTCTGAGGCCCAGGCCAGTAAGGGATTAGGTGCAGAGATGTAATGAAAAGCATAAACCAGGCTGCGTGCACACAAAAACACACACCCACGGGGCGTCGGTCCTCTCCACGATGGCTCTGGGCCTAGCTTCACTGACAGTGCTGACCCGCTGCAGAAATTGCTGTCTGCAGAGATCTAGAATAAGAGTGTTTTGCCTTGTGAAGCACTTTATTGCTCAGCAATGGATTTTTACATCCATTATACCATTTGGTCCTCACAACCACCCTGTGAGGTAGGTAGGGCAGCTTTTATTGTCTATCTTATAGATGAAAAAAAACCGAGATTTGGAGAGGTGAGGTGACTTGTCCCAGATCGCGCGACCAGTTAATGGTAGAGTTGGAACTGAATCCAGGACTTCGAATTCCAAGCCTTTTCCATTACCTGGGCCTATCTGGGCTCACCTTCCCTCCCTCCAGCCTTCCCTCCCTTCCTTTCCTCTTGTACAGTTTATGGAAGAATAACACGCATATGGAAAAATATGACACAAACACAAACGTAGAGCTCAGTGAATTTTCACACCATAAGCATCCCTGTGTGACCCGCACTTGGAAGCATGCCCGTGGCCCCTCCCAGTCACATGCCCCTCAAGAATAAGCACTGTCTTAACACGGGAGATTACTTTTGCCTCTTGAACTTCCTATAAATGAAATCTTTCCAGGCAGGCTCCTTGGTCTGCCTTCTTTTGCTCAGTTGCGTGTCTGTGACAGTCACCTGTGTTGTGTGGTTGTGGTACGTTCATCCTCATGATTTAGTGCTCCACTGGGTGAGCTGCCCGGGTTTATCCATCCTTTTCCTTGTCAATGGACATTTGTGTTGTTCCCAGGTAGGGGGCCATTAGGAATAAAGCCTTACGAACATTCTTGTTTATGGCTTTTAGTGAACAGAGTACCAGTTTCTGTTGGGCGTACATCTGCGAGTGGGACTGCCGGGTCCTGAGGGAGGTGTATGTTCAGCTTTAGTAGAGATTGCAAACAGTTTGACAGATAGGTTGTTCACACTGCCTGAAATTTTAACAGCGAATCAGTTGAAAAGCAGCCTGTTGACATCCTAGTTTCTTCTATTTACTCTAACTGCAGGCTCCTCCCCAATTTCTTCTCCCTCCCTTGCTAATATTCTGAAATCTAACCACTATCTCTATTCCAGGAAAGGATTGAGAGAAAGAAATAGGGCATTGTTTTGGGAGCTGAGTTATTTATTCATATAATGTGTGTGTGTGTGTGTGTGTGTGTGTGTAATGGGGGGAGGGGAAAATAGGAACAAATAAAACACATCTAATTACCTAATTTTTAAAAATTGCCCCAATTATCAGACACAAGCACTCAGCACTCATAAGCAAAAACGCATTCCAACATCAACTAGATTCGAGTCTTTGAATTATCTCCTGTTTGGTAACATTTAGGATTCTGTTTTTTCCATTAGTTTGGAACATTCACAGCTGATTGTATATGATGTTGAAAGAAAGAAGCCCCTAAGTAAGTGATAGTTAAATCACCTAGCCCACTTTCTCTGCGCTGGGAAGTGAGTGGACCGCATGTAATTTGCAGAGAAAATGCTTTTGTTCGCTCACCCCACAGATCCTGGCTCCCTCTATTTACTCTGCTTAGCAGAGTGTGTGGGGTGAGGGCAGGGAAAGATAGGGGATAAGATATGGTTTTACGCCATACCGAACTTACTGTGTATTTGGGAAACCATTTATTTGTTCATTCCCAGATTTATTTTTATGGTAATAGGGAGCCACTGAAGGTTTTTGATGAGTCAAGGTAACATCCTGAAAATGGCTTTGTGTGATCTGACAATGACATGTAGGATGGTTGGGGTAGAAAGAGGTGGGAAATAGGTCGATAAGATAAGAGGTTCTTGCAACAGTCCAGGCAAAAGTGAGGCATTCCAATCACAAGGCCAGTAGTCAGAACGGGAAAAGGGGCTGAAAGAGAGAAGCCGTGTCAGCAGTGACTGTCTATCTTGGCTGTTCCCTATTGATGCTGGGGCCCATCCCAAAACATGTCCATTTAATTGGTCTGGATTGGGGTGCAGGAATTGGTATTGCTTTAAAAGTCCCCCAAGGGATTGTCACATGCAGCCTGGATTTCAGAATCACCGTCATAAGGAAGCTCTACCAGGGGAGGTGAGGGTCTTGGGATTTTATGGGTCAGGGATTGAAGAGAGATGAAAGGGATGCCCTGGTTTCAGTCCTGGGGGGCTGAGAGAAAGAAAGAGGACCACATGGGTGGGGCAGCATATCCCAGGGGGAGATCAGCTTTTGCAGGATTTTGTTGGAGGCCCCTCCACCACCCCACCCGGGTGAGACCATCAGCAACTTGGCCTAGAAGTGGGGAGATGGTGTCGGCACAGAGGTGGATGAGTCCTCTGGGATGGGGGTAAGAAAAACAAGCACAGAGCCAAGCATTAAACCTTAACTACTGCCCAGGGGAAGGTGTCAGGGCAACTGGAAAGTAAGGGGCCCTGGACAACATCTCAGATGTCCTGGACAGTGCCTGGGAGATTCAAGACTAAGGGAGACCACTGATGGCTGGCACGGTGGCTCATGCCTGTAATCCCAGCACTTTGGGAGGCTGAGGTGGCAAGATTGCTTGAGGTGAGGAGATCAAGACCGGCCTGGACAACATAGTGAAACCCCATCTTTTAAAAAAAAAATTGCCAGACATGGTGGTATGCACCTGTAATCCCAGCTACTTGGGAGGCCGAGGTGGAAGGATCACTTGAGCCAGGAGTTTGAGGCAGCGTGAACAATGATTGCCAATAATCATAACGATAATAATAATAAGAAGAAGACACGCCACTCTACTTGTCAACTGGGGCAGGGACAAGGCCAAAACCAAGTCAGTGGGATCGCAGGACGAGCAGTTAGAGAGGGGATGAGTGAGAGGGAGCGAGGGGAGACTGGCAGACTGCTTCTACCAGGCACACTGAAAGAATTTGGGAGAACGGAGCAAACTGAAGGGAGGCAGGAGAGCATCGTCAGCCGTCTGCAGGGCGAGCCCACGGCCAAGGAGAAGGCAGTGCTGTGCCATGCAGTTGTGGGGGTGGAGCCAGGCCCCATGGCATCAGTCCCAGAAAGAAAGATTCTGACTCCATGTGGGGCAGGATTTTCAAATGACTACAACTTCACAACGCAATAAGTAAGCCCAGGTTCACCGGAGCTTTTCACACGAGGTTATGGAGCATCTGAAAAGGTCGCTGTAGGATATCCGTAGGTCCCTCATCAACAGGAGAGTGACACGAGGGACCCCAAGGTGCCCTCCACCTCTGGGCTGGTCTGATGCAGCATGATCATGCCCCCACCCACCCAGGGACAGCCTCATGACCTTAGCAGATCCTGGTCACTCTGCCAGGCCAAATAAACATCACGGGAAGGTGGAGAGCCATGAACTTGTCCTCCCCACGCCCCCTCCTGCATTTCCCATCCCTCATCTTCGTGTGCATCTCGTTGATTCGCTGGAAGAGTCAGAGTGCAGGTCACTAGCTGTTTGGGGAAATGGTAAACAAAGATAAGAGCTTTAAGCACTGGAATTTATTTTTTATCCACTGGCCTAAAAGCAACTGCATGTTAAATTTAGAAAGCTGGTGCCAGACCCCTCCCCGCCCCTCCTGCTTCCTGCTCCTCTTACCGCCCATGCTCAGAGCGTGGTCTCAGCTGACTGTGGAAGACGAGATGTGTTTGTAAAGCCCAGGAGTCTTCAGAGGCTGCGTGCCTGGATGTTTATAAAAATGTATCATCTGAGGGCCTGGGAGAAAGGGCCGCTTCCTCTGCTCCCCGGCTTGCTTACCATTCTAGCAGCAGCCATCTCTGCCGGAATATTTACTCAAACGTCCTCCCTGGTCAGGGCCCTGGGTGCATCAGTCCCCCACTGTCATTAGGTGGGATACTCCCAACGGAGGGAGCAGCATTTTCAGCAGACACCTTATTAATAAGGCCTCCCTCACGCCTGGGAATCTATAATTGAACAGCTCTCTTTTCTCTGTGGGTTAAATCCTTTTGCTACCAACTCTAAGAACCTGCAGAAATCCTTCTATTGACCTGGAATTCTGTTGTATTGAATATTGTCTGAAACAAATGAGCCATTGTCTGGGCTCAGAATTTTCTGGGTAGAAAGAGATCTCCACTGTGATGCAATTTATTGCAGCAGGATTTTTTTTTTTTTTTTTTTCCTAGCTCATCCTGAATTCCCTAACGCCCGCTCAGTCCATTTTCACAGTCCAGGATATAAGTGGGGAGGGCTAGGCCCAAGCTAACAGAAAAAGCCTCCTTTGCCCAAGGATGATGTCCAGAGGCCTAAATGGTGGCTGGTACCAGATTTTAATGGCTGCTGAGTAACTGAGGTCCATTTGTGTGGCCAGCTTAGAAGAAAAGAGATCGGACCAACACTCTCAGCTGGCACTGGGAGACCAGTCATAGGACAGTAAAAAGGGAAGAGCAGCTGGGGACGGTGGCTCACTCCTGTAATCCCAGCACTTTGGGAGGCCAAGGCGGGCAGATCACTTGAGGTCAGGAGTTTGAGGCCAGCCTGGCCAACATGGTGAAAACCTGTCTGTACTAAAAATACAAAAAATTAGCCAAGTGTGGTGGTGGGTGCCTCTAATCCCAGCTACTCGGGAGGCCAAGACAGGATAATCACCTGAACCTGGGAGGCAGAGGTTGTAGTGAGCCGAGATCACACCATTGCACTCCAGCCTGGGCAACAAGAGCAAACCTTCATCTCAGGAAAAAAAAAAAAAAAAAAAAAAATTAGCTGGGTGTGGTTGTGCACACCTGTAATCCCAGCTACTTGGGAGGCTGAGGCAGGAGAATGACTTGAACCTGAGAGGCGAAGGCTGCAGTGAGCCGCTGCACTCCAGCCTAGGGGACAGAGTGAGACTGTGTCTCACAAAGAAAAGAAAAGAGCAGTTCAACCCTCCCATTGGATGGATGAGGTGAGCCCAGCCCAGAGAGGTAAAGTGACTTGCCTAAGCTGCACAGCAAATGAGGGGGCAGAGGCAGCGTTAGACCTCAGGCCTTGGGACACGCGTCCAGAGCTGTGCTCACTGCTACATTGCATTGGAGACAGAAAGGTTTAACCACAAAATCCAGGAGGAGAAACTAGGAATCCCGTAGCCAGATGGGGGTTTTAGTGTTCAATTGATAAGAAATTATGGAGCATGCTTCTCGGATCACCCTGTGAGAATCTCAAGGAAGACAAGGCCTTGCAGAGAAGTCAGTTCGTTCTAGGCCCAGGCAGCAGGGTCACAGGGCCAGCAGGAGATGAACTTGAGCAGTGAGCTTTGGCATTTCTTAATACCCTGTATTCACTGATGGGTACCTTGATTTCTCCAGCCTCAGAGACTTTGCTTACAATCGGGCAGTACAGGCTTGCCCAATACGATTTGAAGTTTTGATACATTGTGCAATGGACTGAATGCGTGAGTCCGGCCTCCCCCAGGTTTATGTGTTGAAACCCTGTTCCCCAACATGATCATATTTGGAGATGGGGCCTCTGGAAGGTTATTAGGGCTAGATGAGGTCATGGGGGTAAGTGAGGACCTCGTGATGATATGACTTCCCATTGATTTATTCATCGAGACCGAGTCTCACTGTCTCCCAGGCTGGATCAGCTCACTGCCACCTCTGCCTCCCAGGTTCAAGCAATTCTCTTACCTCAGCCTCCCAAGTAGCTGGGACTACAGGCGTGCACTACCATGTCCAGCTAATGTGTGTGTGTGTGTGTGTGTGTGTGTGTGTGTGTGTGTTTTGGTGGTGTTTGTTTGTTTTTAATTTTTTTATTTTTAGTAGAGACGGAATTTTTCCAAGTTAGCCAGGCTGGTCTCAAACTCCTGATCTCAGGTGATCCACCCACCTCGGCCTCCCAAAGTGCTGGGATTATAGGCATGAGCCACCACACCAGGCCTAATTCCCTTTTTAAAAAGAGGAAGAGACACAAGATCCTGTCTTTCTGTTTGCTTTTGACTCTGAGAGGGAGATGCCTTCAGCGACTTCTCTACCTTACATGGCTTCTCGTGAAACTACCAGGTTTGTGCAGAGCTAATCCCTCCCCGTGCCAAGAACCAAGCTGAGTGCTTCTGAGGGCAGCTCCCTTTGCAGGGAGGAAATGGAGGCCCCCAGGGCTTGGGTAGCTTGCAGAGGCCACAGGCAGATGGTGGGAGAACTGGGATGGAAACCAGGCCTCTCTCCAGGGCCGCCTCCTCCACCTGATGCTATTTCAGCCCTTTGCCTTCTTCCGCAGCTGATGGCTTTTACTGAAAAGGGCTCCTTGCCAAGAGTGGCCTCTACAGTGGCAAAACAAAGTAAAAACGGCCCCCAGAGACATGCCTTCGCGAGCTTCCCCGCTAGGGTGGGCCTTTGTACACAAGAGAGCGGCCCTCCCCTCTGCTGGGAGCTGGCGAGTGGATTCGGATACATGAGAATGGAGTTCCTGAGGAGGGAGGTTTTTTAAAAAATTAAATTCGGGGGTGGGAAGAGATTTACTAAATCGCAGATAGCACGTGCCTCAGAGCCTTGATAGCCAATTTCTTACCTTTGGTGGACCTAGAGTCCGCATGATCGCTCAAAGCAGCGGAGACACTGGTCCATGCCTCACCCCTGGCCTGCATGGACCAGGGTGAAGGGGGCTGCCAGCTGGCCTCAAGAGAGAACTGGCAGATCATCCCCCCTTGTGCCATATTGCCAGAGCGGACAAGGAGGGCTCGCCTCCCTTGGCTGGTCGCTGGGGGAGAGAAAGGCCATTCCATGCCATCCTTCTTCCCATGTGAGGGGTTCCCAGGAGGCTCCCCTGCAAGTGAGACCCACACTCCATCTCTCAGGGAATGGGAAGGGTCTCCCCTCGACCTCTGGTGCCTCGGCTGGGGGCCAAGTGCTCCCGGCTAAAGTCCCTCCTGCCCCACCTGCTACAGAGCTGCCCGCACTGTCCAGGGCTTCAGTCCAGTCCTGACTCTGTGCCCAACTTCTGTTACCCTTTTTTGGTTTTCATATCTCTGCTATGGAGCTGCTTTTCTAATGTGGGATAAAACCCCAAAAGGGTGATTATGGCCCTATGAGGCCAAGTCACCACTCCCCATCTCCCATGTAAAACGATTCTCTGTTTTATGTGTTTCTATGTCTTTATACTTTTATTTTATTGATTGATAGATTTTTTGAGAAATCAACACTGACTGTTTCTAATAAGAATTTCATCTGTTCGGCAAGGGTCCCCTTAGCAGCCTGCATGCCTCCCTTGATGTTCATATGTGGCCTCTCCCTTAACCTTGACAGCCATTCCATTGGGCCCATGTCACCTGCTGCCTGCTGTGTACAGAGCATTGTTCTGGGGTGGGGTGGAGACAGGCGATGCACAGTCCCTGGGGGTGAAGAAGCCGGGTGGGCACTGGTGGTGACAGGGATGTGTGGGCACCATGGCAACATGGGGGGCAACATAGGGGGGCATCGTGGGGGTCACAGACCTGCATGGAGTAGGGATAGGAGGGATCAGAAAGACTTTCTGGAGAAGGTGAGGCTTATGCTGAAGTAATTTTCAAAAAGCATTTGTGTTCTTTCGCACAGAAACAATAAAAGCACTTAAACAAGGTTTTGGAACAAAATCGAAACGAGTTCCATCACAGCCGTGCCATTTATTGCCGTTTTATTGGAGCACACGCTCTCTGTGGTTTCTGTTGCTGCGTCGTTCCAGCCACGTTTCAGCCCATAGATCGTGGCAGTGGCACGTGTTAATTGCGGCAATTTGTTTTGGCCGTGGCTCTTAAGGAATCATTTGTTTCTTTTGTCTTTGTGTCTCTGCTCCCTGCAAAGTCCTGCTGCCTCTGTGCCCCTCTGCCTGCACCACAGGGAGGCTTCTCCAAGGGGGTTAGCTGAAGGTGGGGACACACTGGGCTGGAGTCCCTCCAGGTGTCACAGGTGACTCTGCCACACCAGGGAAGTCCTGAGGGGTGGGGCCAGCCGGCTGGAGGGGTTTTTGCAGGATTGTAGGCCCAGGCAGCCAGGGGTAGAGGTCAAGTTCACAGTCATGGACTAGGCAACCAGATGGGGGTGGTAGTGGGGGCAGGGAGAGCACAGTGCCGGGGTTGGGGAGGGTGGCAGCAAAGAAGCCACCAGAGCGGCCCTGAGAGGGGGCACAGCTGAACTGGACCCTGCAGGCTGCAGGACAAGAGGTCTCAGAACCACGGGTAGTAGATGACTACCCAGCAGAGATGAGAAGGCCGGGGTCCCTGGAGGACAGGAGGGTTCCCGTGCCCCCAGACAGGAAACAGGTGCTCGAGGCTGGCTGGCTCTGGGCGTGGCCAAGCCAAAGCTGGGTCCCCGAACTCCACACTCCTGAGGCCGCTGGGTGAACCTGCCTCTCCTCTCACACACCAGACCAGCAGGGACTACCTACCAATGGCCCTCCGCACAGCACCTGAGCGAGATCATTCCTGCTCCCGCTACACAGAATGCCTGCTCGGCCCTCGACTGTGCCTTTTGCCCTCTGGCCCGGACTACAGATTTTCAAGTGGTGGGCTGGGGTCTGGAGTTGATTGGAGGTGTGATGGGACCACTGGGGCAGACTGCTTTATAAACCAGGACCAAGAAAGTGCTGTATGTGTCCCAGGCATCCATGCAAGCTGGACTGAGGGTCAAAGGAAGCTTTGGAGGGGCCAGGCAGCTGAGGCAAGCGGAGGTACCCCATCCTGCAGCGTGGAAACATAGGAAGGAGAAGCGGGCGGGGAGTAGCGAAGAGAAACAACCCTTGGGGGTCTGGGGAGGACCATGGCAGAAGTCAAGATGCAGAAGCAAGGAGCTGGGGGCTGGTCAAGGTAAACATGAAGGGAACTGGTAGGCCAAGGAGCTTCACTGTGTTGTTAGATGACGATACGAACCCAAATGCCCGTGATGCCAGCAGTGCAAGTGTGATGGGTAAGGGCCACTGCATCTGGGCCTTGACGGGGCGGGTGGAGGCGCTCGGGCTAAGCTGGAGCCACGTGCTTGGCAGGTGACTGCCAAAGGGGATGGCCTCAGGGTGGCCTGAGCTTCCTCCGTCTTCAAGAAAAGCTGGTACCTAGATTTTTGTGGAATTCCCCTGAGTTTAAAATTTTGGCAATTAATTCAAATGTAGCGAGCAAGCTAAAGCCTCTGCAACTGTGCTCGGCTTGTGGGCTGCGCCTTTCTGACCCTGTCGCCTGGAGTCCTGCTGGATGGGCCTCTTTGGGCTGGACAGCCCCCTGCAATATTATTCTGATGTCTGCCCACTTTGGCCCAGTCCATAGGATGCTGTGATTGTTTTTTAATGAGCTAAGAAAAGAAGGAGCTTTCCCAAAACCTACACTAATAACACTAGGTAGTGGTGGAGTTCTGTCATTCTGTGGAACTGGTGATCTGCACGGTGGTGTCACTGCCCCCCAGGGCCTGGGAGGTTCCCATGGCCCCCAAAGTCTTTTGGGCCCCCAGATTACTTAGTGTCCAGTAATTAGTGTCCCAATGTAGTTTTGAAAAAAGTAAATTTAAAATAGGGCAGCCATCATACAGATTGAAGACAAAGAAACGTCTGGAACTAATTTCAGAGAGCTCTTCATATCCCTGCGAATTAGCTTCCTCGCTGATGAGTAGTCTTGGCGGGAGGGTTCCATTAGAATCAAACATGGTTTATCATTAGGTGACTGTTTTAGGGTCGGGGGTCCTGACAACTGATTTATGGCAAGCGAAGCTGGAAGACACAGGGTGAGATGGGACATGCGTGGTGCTGAGGAAGGGGCCTTTGGTCCTGAGTACTCCTGCAAGAATAATGGCCAGACAGGCTGGAAAGAGTAAAATGCAGTCAAACCAAAGGGCCAAGTCCAGTCCCCGCCCCAGGGGAACACAGCTGTTGGTCTTAGCCAGAGCACACTCACTCTGGTCTGACCCATTCTGGCCTCTCAGTGTGTGGGGATGTAAAGCTCCTGTCTTGGTTGGGGGAGTAGAAATAGACCCCAGCTTTAGTCTCCCCGGGGACCCCGGGGCTCTGGTGTGGAAAGGGCAGTTGAGAACAGCTTCCTCTTGCTTTTCTATTCCCATTGGTTCTCAACCTTGGCTGCACCCTGGAGTTACCGAGGAGCTTGTGAATATCCCAAATGCCCAGGCCGATGACACTGGAATCCGTGGGGAGCCCCAGGCATCAAGTACCCCAAGGCAGCTCTAGGCGGCAGCCACGAACGAGAAACCCTGTGAGAGACGCAGGCAGAGTGCTGGCTCATGACTGCACTGCTAAGCTCTCAGGGCACTGCCCAGGCCAATGGCTTCTAGAACATCATACTGATTCTAGCTTTTACAACAGCCTGGGGGATTCTTCCAGGGCCTGACTCCACTTTCCACATCAAACTTCTACCTTGAGAGCCACAATCGCATAGTGGTTAGAAGCACACTTGCACACAAATTCGCAATTGCAAAAATGTGGAACCAGCCCAAATGCCCATCAACTAGTAGATAAAGAAACTATGGTGTGTATATATATATATGATGGAATACTACTCAGCCATAAAAAGGAATGAGTTAATGGCATTTGCAGCAACCTGGATGGAACTGGAGACAATTATACTCAGTGAAGTCACTCAGGAATGGAAAATCAAACATGGTATGTTCTCACTCATAAGTGGGAGCTAAGCTATGAGGATGCAAAGGCATAAGAATGACACAATGGACTTTGGGGACTTGGGGTGGGGGAAGGTGGGAAGGGGGTAAGGGATAAAATACTACAAATTGGGTTCATTGTATACTGCTCGGGTGATGGGTGCACCAAAATCTCACAAATCACCCCTAAAGAACATACTCATGTAACCAAATACCACCTGTTCCCCAATCATCTATGGAAATACAATTTTTTTTTAAAGCATATGGAAATCAGACTGCCCAAGTTTGAATTTGTGTGTCACCACTTCTCAGCTGTGTGGCCCTAGTCAACTTAACTCTGGCAGCCTCAGCTTCTCACCCAGGAAAATGGGGATAATCCTAGTCCTACTCTACAGAGTTGTAGTCAGCAAAAAGCATGGCCCATGGACCGCACTTAGAATAACAGTGGCGCAGAGAGGGAACTCAACGAACGTTCACTACCTCTGCTATTACAGACCTTGTAAGGCCTCCCCATGGCCATTCTGTGGCACTCCTCCGCCCGCCAGCCTGTTTAGGTGGGCCGCTGCTCCGGTGGGCCTGGCCAGCACTTGGATTTGGTTTCTCCCTGAAGATGCTCACAGAAGGCTCATGTAGCACCTCATGCCACACCTGGAGACCAGGCCCTGCCATGGAGCCATGTTGGGAACAGGCTCCTGGGTGCTACCAACCAGGACCTCAGTTCTAGGACCCCTGATGGTCCACACACTATGGGGGAGGGCATGGAGCTGGACAAGAGGAAGTGGCACCTGAGCCTGTAAGAGCAGTTCAGCCATTCATTCCTCAGGGCAAGCCTGTGATGCCCTGGTTCCGTGCTGGACATTGGGGGATGCTATAGTGAGCCCCACCCTACAGGGAGCTTCCAGTCTAGTGGAGGGGGACAGATGAATCCCATCAACAGATGTGAAATTACCAGTGCTGAGTTTTGAAGATGTGAGGAGGGTAGAATAGGAAATTGGTCACCAAACTCTAGATTACTTGAAGGAGTTAATTTTTTAGAACAAATAATAGGAAGTAGCTTTTTCATCCAGTGTATTTTATACTTATAGGGCTTATCAGTCTACAGGGTTACAATAATTGAGATAAATTTAGATAAACTCAGAGATGACAACCTGATAATGGGTTATTAATGATGCACTAACGACCACCCTGGCCTTTGGAAGCAGCTGATAACAGGGCAGCGGCTACCGCTCTGTACTCCACACCATCAGCCCACATCAGGGTTTGCTGCCATTCAGGGCATGTCACCCTCTAGAGGGACACAGTCAGTCAGATTAGAGGGGTCGGGGGTGGATGGGCAGGGGACCTGAAACCCTGCCACACCAGGAAAAGCTGCAGAAGCCAGAGGGACACAGCCTTCAACTTTGTAAAGGGCTACTGTGCTTTGGGGTCCCAGAGTTTGAAACCATGGATGGAAGCCATAAGGAAATGAATTAATGGGACGACATTGGTCTGGTCTAGCCTCGTGGAAAGTCCTGCCTTAGGAAGAGGTGAGCCCCTCACTCCTGGAGTGACTGGCAGGATGATCTCCAGCGGAACCCCGGGGAGGGCATTTGAGCCTTAGTTGCTGGGACTGACCAGCAATTTCTGAAATCCTCCCAGGTCCTCAGATCCTGGTAATTTGCTCGCTCCTTCCTTCCTTCCTTCCTTCCTTCCTTCCTTCCTTCCTTCCTTCCTTCCTTCCTTCCTTCCTTCCTTCCTTCTTTCCTTCTTTCTCTTTCTTTCTTCTTCTTTCTTTTCTTTTCTTTCCTCTTTTCTTTTCTTTCTTTTTTGATTTTTGATCCTTAGGAGAAAATAGTGTCCTGGGGAAATGGGATGTCAAAAAGGTAACTTTGGCTGGAGGGGCAGGAGGGTAGAAAAACTGCTAAGTTCAAAAGGAGAGAGCAACCCAGGAGTGACAGGTGAGGGACCCTGGTTACTGAGGGGGCAGAAGGCAGGGGCTGAGGCTCCTGCATGGTGGAGGAGAGGCACTGTGGCAGGGCACGGAGGGATATGTGGAAGGGACACATGGAAGGGACATGAAGCTAACGTTTCTGAGATGGCTCTGTAAAAAAGGAATAATAGGAAGATATGAAGATTTGAAACAAAGTAACGAAATAAAAAAATAAGTGGGTACCAGGCTATGTGCTAAGTATGTTATTCCATTTAACCAGCCCTCAATCCAACAGAGCAGAAGCTATTATTATCCCCGTTAAACAGTGAAGAAGCGAGGCTTGGGGGAACTGTGTCACACCCCAGGGCCCCATGGCTGGGTAAGGGGTCCAGCGGCTTTAAGCCAGGCAGGTGGGCCCCAAAGTCCATACCCTCAGCCATCTTCATCCTACTTCATCACAGGGTGGGGGAAGATACAAGTGATGAAGGCGCTGTGGGACCTGCAAGATGCTGTTTGTGCATCTCACTGGCCCTGAGGGCTGCTGAACCTAAGGGTTGGAGAAAACTTTCTCCAGTGGCAGCTCAGGCTGCAGCTGAAGGACCAGGATAGACAAAAGGAATGTGGTTCCCCAGGAGGAAAGGGGAGCTCCAATCCACTTCTCTGTGTAAACTGATCAACTGCTAAACTAATAAAAATATTGGAAGGAAGCCCTGAGTTTGGATTCTGCAAACTAGGATGAACTGTGGTAGAGTCAAAAGAAAGGGCTCTGGAGGAAATGGCTTTCTTTGGAATTTGTTTATGACAACTAGAAAAAAAAATGTGTGTGGAGTGGGTGGCTCCTGGGGAGGATCCAGAGGACAGTACACTGAATGATGATGAGATCCCAGAAAGCTCTGTACGTTGTTTGAAAATCGAGACTGAGCAAGTGAGAAAAATGTACAAAATACATGGCGATCTCTCGGGTTGATGTCTTTCTGCCCGCCAGTTTATTCATCTGCAGGCATCTCAGCTTAGCAGCCCCTGCATCCTGATGACAGAGGGTCAGAGACACAGCAAGAAGACTGGAGTTCTGTGTTTGCTGTGTGACCCTGAGGAAAACACTTAAACTCTCTGAGCCTCTGTTTTCTCGACTCTAGAAGTGAATCTTTATAACAGATACCCTACCTACTTCCTAGATTAGGGAGAACAAATGACAACAAATAATAGTTTTTCTTATGCTTTTATGTTTCTATGTTTTCCTTATGTCACGGATGGCATCAATCCCAGAGAGAGCACATGGAAGGTTCACGGCTGAGATTTCCTGAGGCACCAAAATAGGGAGCCGAGGCTGGGGGGTGGGGCAGGGCAGTAAGATGCCAAAGATCGGAGGGTGCGTACCAAGATGATTTAGTTTAAATGTTAATATCGGTCAAGTATGTGCCATAAGCAATGATGTCATCGGTTTGGATCAGAAATGATATCAAACGTGGAAATTTGAGAAGACTATGAAGTGATAAGGAAATAGTATACAAGTAATATAATTATATAAAATAAAACAAGTAGATGTGGATCCCAGAATGTGTATTACAACGTGGAGACCAGGAAAATGGATGCTAGAAAGAGTGGTGGAAGAAAACCAGAAAACGCAGGCTTGGGAGTTGTGGGACCTAAGTTTTATTTCGAGTTTGGCCACAAATGAGCAAAAATTGACCTGGAAAGGCTCTTAAGGGATCTGATACATTTCCTCATTTGTAAAGTAGATTTTAAAAAACCTCCTCATTCATTTTCCTGAACCGTGACCCTCTAACCCAGTGTTTTTCAACATGTGGGCTGTGATCCTTTAGGAGACCATGAATTCAATCCATGAATTCAATTTCGGGGGTTAAGAGTGGCATTTAAAGAAATGAAATGGACTAGAACAGGATGTTGAGCAGATTGTACATAGAAGGGGACATGTTTCATAAAACTTTTTGCTCCATTTACAAGGGGTGTGTGTTCTGGGTTGAATTATAAATTATATTTATTATGATGAGGTTGTAGTCCAAAAAATCTGAAAAACAGGGCTGTAATACCCCGGTGCTGTCAAGAAAGCCCAGGCGTACTGCCTGCCTCAGTTTCCCCCTTTGCACTGGCACCTCTCTGGTCTGATCTCTTTGACTCTGTTAGTGTTTCTAGGACAGCCAGCCTCCCCCTCAGTCGAAAGATATCAAGGTCCTTGCAGTAAGTGCCTTTCCCCATAGAACAGCCTCCCGCTGCCCTGCCAGAGAAGAGCCAGTAGAGAGAGGTTAAGCTGCTTATGAAGTACAGAGTTGCCTGGTTTATCAAATAAAAATATTAATATAACCATTCAGTTAAATGTGAATTTCAGATATACAATGACGAACTTTTTAATATAAGTATGTCCCAAATATTGCACGAGATACATTAAAAAATTATTTATAGTTCATCTGAAATTCAAATTTAACCGGACACCTGTATTTTATCTAACAACCCTAAATAACTCATAAGCAAATAACAAACAAGAGAGAAAGTTCCAGAAGATTAAGACTTTTTACTGCTTCAAACTACAAAATTTTGTGTTTTAATATGATCATAAATTAACAACTGTATTGTATTATGCAAATTTATGTTAAGTTATTCATTATCTGTCATCACGCTCCAATAAAAATTGTATATATGACATTTAGGGAAAAAAATGACATCTTTCTGATAAGAGTTTTCTCTGCATTTTGGTGGCACTGACACCTTTGGCTCGCCTGGATGCTGCAGCCACAGACCTTCAGGGCCAGGTCCTTTGTGAGCGACTCATTGAATTACTTATGGCCTGTCTGGAATCCTCAAGAACAATCCCAGTGAGGAGCCAGTGGTTGCTTTCCCTCCATTTTAATGCCTAAGAAACACAGCTTGGTACCGAAATAAAAGGGAAGACTGTCTCTGCCTTTCAGCTAGAGGTTGGCGGCCTCCAACCAATCAACCCTGTGCAATAGAAAGGTGAGCTCAACCAGACAAGCAAGGGGAATGCATTGTGTTTTGAATCTCTGTGCCGTCCACGTCTTGGTGATCACACACAAGGGAGAAAAAGCCATTCTGCTTCACTTTTCCACAGCACAGCTCATGTCCACCAGTCAGCTAGTTTAATATTCAGAACATTCTGGCCAGGCACGGTGGCTCATGCCTGTAATCCCAGCACTCTGAGAGGCCGAGGCAGGTGGGTCACCTGAGGTCAGGAGTTCAAGACCAGCCTGGCCAACATGGTGAAACCCAGTCTCTACTAAAAATACAAAAATTAGCCAGGCATGGGGCATGGTGGTGCATGCCTGTAATCCCAGCTACTCAGGAGGCTGAGGCAGGAGAATCACTTGAACCCAGGAGGCAGGGGTTGCAGTGAGCCGAGATCGTGCCACTGCACTCTAGCCTGGATGACAGAGCAAGACTGTGTCTCAAAAATAACAAAAACAAAAACAAAACAACAACAAGCCATCCGTAGATACATGCTTTCAGCCTATCTTCAAGCTGCTTTGCTTAGTTTTTTTAATTGTTGTTGTTGTTGTTTTTACTGATGATTATCATGCTCTTGAAGGGACAAAAATATACTACCAGTATTTTTGGTTTCACTTTTATAATTTTTTTTTAACTGTGGAATACTGCTTGTGGAAGGAATGCCCGTGCCTGTTCTGGAAGGGAGGGGTAAAACGTTGCTGAGGGCACATGACAGCTTCCACTCTGGTGCAGACAGTGAAGCCTAGAGGCAGACCGGAAGCCAGGTGGCCTTAAGGAGTCTTTGAAGAATGCCTGGCCAGGATCAGGAGACAGGCTGGCTGCAGAAATGACGGGGGTTGGGGGGTAAGAGGGGTGGGGAAGGCAGGTGAGGCCTGGACAGGTAAGAGGGACTCTGTTTATCCCAAACAGAAAATAGAGACATTGATGAAGGACTCCAAGGAGAGGACAGGGAGGAAATGAGGGGAGGAAGTGGAGGAGAGATGATATGAAACTCCTCCTTAAAGCTGCTGACTCCCAACTTTCTGAAAATGACTAAGGAAGAGAAATTCCAAGGGAGAGAAACCTGTTTCTTTCTTGGTCTCTGGTTCTCCCACCTGAGGAGAGGGGCCTCTGATGACCAGACATGGGCAACAGGGAGGTGCTGGTTTTTGGAAATGTGTAGCCAAGACGGGGCACCATCAGGGATGGATTACACCCACAGGCCACCTCTCATTTCAGACGATTTGCACTGATTCGCAACTCATCAGAAAAACCCGCCTTGCGTCTCCAAGGGCTTTGAAATGTGATACAGGAAATAAGATGTGGAGGTACGGGCGATGTTTCATCCCTTCTTCTAGTTGTAGGCCGTAACTTTAGAAAAGAAAAGCACATATGGAAATTGAACAGGATGCCATTTAGATGCCGGCAATGAGCAGGATTTGTTTTGCTGAATTATGGCTCATATCAGCAGAAATCTCATGGAGTCTGAGGACCCGCACATGCCTTATTAAGTGGTCTTTAAGCTAAATTTTGAGGGCAGGGAGAAAAATGCTACTAGGTACAGCAATAAATCGATAAATGACAGGTTTGACATATGAATTATTCCTGAGGGAAGAAACCCAGGGGACAGAATGAATAGAGAAATTCCTGATATGTGGATTTTACATGGGGGAAAAAAAAAACCAATGTTACATGCAAATACTGATAGAGTTTTATTTTAAGGCACCCAAGGGCAGACAAGGAAAATGTCAACTTGTCAAATGTTACATTAAAAAAACCCAAAAAACACAACAATATTTCTTTTGCTATTTATTTATTATTATTGAGATGGAATCTTGCTGTCTTGCCCAGACTGGAGTGCAGTAGTGTGATCTCGGCTCACTGCAACCTCCGCCTCCCGGGTTCAAGCAATTCTCCTGTCTCAGCCTCCCAAGTAGCTGGGATTACAGGCACCTGCCACCACGCCCAGCTAAGTTTTGTATTTTTAGTAGAGGGGGGTTTCACCATATTGGTCAGGCTGGTCTCAAACTCCTGACCTCAGGTGATCCACCCGCCTCGGCCTCCCAAAGTGCTGGGATTACAGGCATGAGCCATCGAGCCCTGCAATCTTTTGCTATTTATTTTTGTGTTGTTTGATCTATTTATTGGTTATTGAAGCAATTTTTTTTTTGTTTTTTTTTATGGTAAAGATGGACACATCTTGACTTATTAGTGTTTCTTTGTTGCTTAAAGCTGAAGTTAAAAATGCCATTTATTCTGCTGTAATGTCGTTAGGGATTTAGTGACAGCAGACAGAGAGGGGGCACCCCAGAGAGGAGAAATGACTTTGGGAACTTCTCATCACCCTGACAGAGACCTGGCTCCCGTGGTGGTAAGAAAATAGAATTCCTAATGGTATGTCAGTGTGCGCCATTTCACTTTAGATAAGCACCTGCTCCTAGAACAATCTACCTTGGACCTTGCAGTCATTCCCAAGATAACTCCCAGGAACTCTGGAGCCAGAGGATCAAATTCAAATCCAGCTTGTGTTTCTGCCTCTACCTTCAAGTCACTTACTCTCTGAGTTTCAATTTCACTTTAGCTTTTTTTTTTTTTTTTTTTTGAGACAAGGCTATTGTTTTGTTGCCCATGCTAGAGTACAGTAGCACCATCATAGCTCTCTGCAGCCTCCAACTCTAGGCCTCAGGCCATCCTCCCACCTCAGCCTCCTGAGTAGCTGGGAGTACAAACACACACCACCAGGCTCAGCTAATTTTTTGATTTTTTTTTTTTTTTTGTAGAGACAGGGGTCTCACTATGTTGCCCAAGCTGGTATTGAACTCCCTGCCTCAAGTGATCCTCCCACTTTGGCCTCCCAAAGTGCTGAGACTGCAGGTGTGAACCACTGCACCGGCTGCTTTAATCTTTAAAATGGGGGGAAATATCTAATTGGTGTTAGAATTTCCTGGAATAGCACCAAGAGCACCAAGAACAGAGCACACGTTCGATGAATGGTAATTCTTATTATTATTCTTTCTTTCTTTTTTCTTTTCTTTTTTTTTTTTTTTTTTGAGACAGAGTCTCACTCTGTCACCCAGGCTGGGGTGCAGTGGTGCGATCTCATCTAACTCCAACCTCTGCCTCCTGGATTCAAGCAGTTCTCCTGCCTCAGCCTCCTGAGTAGCTGGAATTACAGGCGTGCGCCACCAGGCGTGTGCCACCACGCCCGGCTAATTTTTGTATTTTTAGTAGAGACAGGGTTTCACCATGTTGACCAGGCTGATCTCGAACTCCTGGGCTCAAATGATCCACCTGAACTCTGCCTCCTAAAGTGCTGGGATTATAGGCATGAGCCACTGTGCCTGGCCTCTTACTATTTCTATCATAATTATTATCAATATTATTTGATATTGAAGACTTGACCCCACGGGATCACTGCTTGAGAAAAACAGGTTGGAAATGAGCTGTTCCTGCAGCAGGCCTTAACACAGCCGACACAGACACCACGGAGGAACAGCTGATCACAATCCACAGACTGAGCACTGGGAGGCGGACAGTACCCCCAACATTGTTAAGTGACCCACAGTGAATCGAGAGCAGAAACACCACCACTGAATGGGCCGTGTGTTATGGAACTTGAGATCCTTTCATCAGACGCTTCTAGGAGACTTTTAATTTATCCAATATTTTTGGTTAACAGGGCCTATTTCTTTATAGAGCTAGGTCAGATTTATTTAACACATAAAAATTATTATGAATAATTATGGCACTCCATAAATGTTTACTGTTACGATGGTGGTGGTGGTGGTGATAACCATCATTAGCATCTTTCAGGTCTACAAATCTTTAATTTGCAGCCAGGCTGGGGAATCATCAAATGAGATTTTCAGAGAAAGGGAAAAGATGGAGGTCGTGGTAGGGGGAGAGACTCTGCGCCCCACCCCACCCCACCCCACCCCTGGCAGCCAGAAGCATTTTCTCTTAATTCTGAGATAAGGTGTGGGTCTGTGATGGAACGTTCCTAGGCTTCAGTTGCCTGTCTGTAACATGGAGAAATAGCCCCTCACCCTCTGATATGGTTTGGCTGTGTCCCCACCCAAATCTCATCTTGAATTTTACCTCCCACAATTCCCGTGTGTTGTGGGAGGAAACTGGTAAGCGGTAATTGAATCATGGGGCGAGTCTTTCCCGTGCTGTTCTCGTGATAGTGAATAAGTCTTACGAGATCTGATGGTTTTAAAAAAGGAAGTTTCCCTGCACGAGCTGTCTCTTTGCCTGCCGCCATCCACGTAAGATGTGACTTGCTCCTCTTTCCTTCCACCATGATTGTGAGGCCTCCCCAACCATGTGGAACTGAAAGTCCATTAAACCTCTCTCTTTTGTAAATTGCCCAGTCTCGGGTGTGTCTTTATCAGCAGCATGAAACTGACTAATACACCCTCCTAGAGTCGATGTACAGACCAGATGACCTCTTGGGTTTGGGTCTGGTATGATTCTGAGATGATTTCAAACAGGTTTGTCTGCTGAATGTTATCAGAGCAGTCATCTCATGGGGCTTGCCAGGGATTTAGGGTTTATTTGTTTGTTTTGTATGTTTGTTTTGTTTTTGGCTCTCTGGTTGGGCTGGATCTGACCACAGCATGATCACGGAAAACCCACGACTTCTTGATAATCTGATGAGGGACTTTTCTAAAAAGCAAACAGCAGCTCCAGTAAGGATGCGGAGTGTTTTAAAGTCAGTCCTGCCATTGATAATGCAACCCAATGTCACTATGCACATTTGCATCTGTGCCTCATGGGATTCTGGCAACTGTTCTTCCTCCTGGCTGAATCTTAGAATCTGCTGGGGCTTTTAAGAAGCTGGGGCCTCACTCCAGACCCACGAAATCAGAATCTCCAGGGGTGGAACCCAAGCAGCTACAGTTTGTAAAAGTTCTTGAGGACATGGAAATACCCCTGGCTGCTCTTGGGCCTTGATTGGCATGTGGCCTTTGGTCTGACTGGTGGCATGCATAGGAGAAGGCATATACAGGAGTTTAAGCTGTTTTAGAGTCTTCTGCTGTCTGAAGTCAGATTCTACCTATAGGAAAGTTGGCATCTATTTTATCACCCTGAGTTGATTCCCCGTTCAAACCAAGGACTGGCTTGCTTCTGTCAGAGAATCTGGGAATTTGGTGAGGATGGCTGATCTGGTCTCCTTCCAGCTGGGAGTGCAGGGAGTACCTTCCCGATCTTAGGATCTCAGGATGTAGGGCTGTCCCCCTGCTCCCAACCATTTCCCAGGGACTTTTCTCAGTGGAGATGAATATGGCACTGGGCAGCAGTGAAGGGCTAGCTGGCGACAGCATCAAGCCTGGCCCCTGACAGAGGCCCCAGAGTGGGAGGAGAGTGACTCCTCTGTGCAGAGGTAGCTCTGGCAATGAGCAGAGGGGAGGCCGGGGGCAATCAGGCTGCCCGCCAATGTCAGGTGCGTGTTGAATGTTCCCTAACAAGGAACACGATGAAAACGAACTACAAGGAAATGCAATTCGTGGAAAATCCCGGACAGCTGGAACCCCAGGAGAAAGCCTGGAATGGCTGAAAAACTTTCTACAAGGAAGGAGACAAGATCACTTGCAAATGGAAGTGAGAAAGGCACCAAGCAGGGTGACTGCTGTGGTAGAAAGCAACCCTGGAGGTGACGTCTCTGTTTCAGGAATGTTCTTGCCTATGTGGGTTAAGCGTCAGGGAGGTAGGGACGTCGGGGGAGAAGCTGCCCATGCACTCTTCATCTTGTGCCACATGGGCCACGAAGAAAAACAGTTCACAAACTCAGAGGATGGACCGTGAAAAAGACATGGCAAGAGGGAGAAAAAGCCCCAGCAAACCAAGGGCCTTCCAGGGAAACTTATTGTCCTCAGGGCTCAGAGCCTGGACGACAGGTCACAGATGATGCCTGCAAAGGTGATCAATGAGGGTTTGGGCACTGTGGCGAGGACAGGGCTGCCCTGTCCTCCTGGATGACGGGCGTTTTCTCAGTGCTGTGAAGGTGCAGTGCAGTGCAGACACAGCTTCAAGCCTCCCTCCCCAGCAGGCAGCCCTGAAATCCCCTTTATAGAAATGCCAGAGCCACCATTGACCCACGGGGTCAGGCAAGAACAGCAGAGCGCTGAGGAATGGCATCAGAACCACGGAATCCGGGAATATTAGACACAAGGTTGAAAAGAACACAGACTAAGCAGTCAGAAGACGTGAGTGCCAGTCCCACTTAGGTCCCATCCTAGGGTATTTCCTTATGTTCTCAAGTTATTTAGCATGGTTAGTCTTTCGTTTCAACTTGGCTAGGCTATAGTGTGCAGTTATTTAATCAAACATGAATCCCAGGGTTGCTGGGGAGGTCTTCTGTAGACATGGTTAACACTCAAAATCAGCTGACTTTGAGGAGATTACCCTCAATAGTATGGGCGTGCCTCATCCAATCAGTTGAAGGCCGTAAGAGCAAAAACTGCAGTTTTCTGGTGAAGAAAGAATTCTGTGTCTAGACTGTTGCATGGACGCCTGCCTGGGGGTCCAAACTGCCAGCCTGCCCTGCAGACTTCACACTTGCCAAACTCCATAAATTACATGAGCCAATTCCTGAAAAGGAATGTCATTCTCTCTCTGTCCTATTGGTTCGGTTCCTCTGGAGATCCCTGACTAATCCAGCCTCTCTTTCCCCACTGATGAAATGGGGATGGTGACAACTCCCACTTCACACAGGCTTTGTGAGGATCAAGTTAACATTTGTTTAGTTTAGGATCTGGTGTAGAAACGTTCATTTATCATCATCATAATCAACAATAGTGGAGAAGAGGTCTAGTCCAATCTTTTTCTTTTACAGATAAGGAAACTGAGTCGCAGAGAGGGGAATGAGAGTAGCTACATGTACATAATGCTGGCACTGTTCAACCGTTGCACGTGTATTTTTTTTTTTTTTTGAGACAGTGTCTTGCTCTGTCACCCAGCTGAAGTGCAGTGGCACCATCTCAGCTCACTGCAAGCTCTGCCTCCCGGGTTCACGCCATTCTCCTGCCTCAGCCTCCCAAGTAGCTGGGACTACAGGCGTCCGCCACCACGCCTGGCTAATTTTTTGTATTTTTAGTAGAGACGGGGTTTCACCGTGTTAGCCAGGATGGTCTCAATCTCCTGACCTCATGATCTGCCCGCTTCGGCCTCTCAAAGTGCTGGGATTACAGGCGTGAGCCACTGCGCCCAGCCAAGTGTGTATTCTTAACTCATTTAATCTTGGTGACAGCCTTATGAGCTACATAATGTTACTATCCCCATTTTACAGACGGAAAAACTAAGGAAGGGATTATGTCAGTGATTCACGTCACATTGCCAGTGGGTGTCAGCTCAAGGCCCCTGTGGGCTCTCATGGCGGGGGTGATGCTAGCACCCAGCTCTCGGGGTTCCCTGCCAGGATCTTTCCACTTTCTCGCCTGGTGGGAGGCGTGCTCTTTGGTCGGAGAGAAATCTAGGTTGGCCCGGTGTGAGGGAGCCATCCCTCAGCGCCAGCTTCTTTCTCTGATGCCAGCTGAGTGTCCCAGAGAGAGGCAGTGCCTGCCTCTGGTGAGGGGTGAGAACTGCCTTAAGAAGTGGGACCGCAAAAACAGCGACTGACTGTGCGCCAGGAAATCTAGCTATGCCTTTTTCGTGAACAAGTTGATTCATTTTAAGGAATCACCCTCCCTCCAGGCCTCCCTCCTTCTCAGCCACTTAAACCGGTTACTCACCCAGTTGAAGTTCTTGCCTATAGCTAAGGAGGTGAGGAGTTTATCCCCTTCCTTCCAGTCTTAAATTACTAATTAAAATGGTTTGGAGACTAAGCCCCTTGCAAAAAGAGCCTGGGTGGCTTTCTAAAGCTTCTTGTTCATAACCAGAGGGAAGTTGATTCTCTTCTCATCTTTATAATAAGGATTCTTTCGCAGGGTATCTGTTTTATGCTCCCTACAGCTCTGGCCCCTGTTTGGTCCCAGCAGGGGGAGGCCAGTGGAGTTTAATTACATTCCTCCTATAGGGAACATTCAAGGAATGAGGCTTTGAAAAACAACTTGTGCGACCAAAAGAAAAAAAAAATCAAATTAAGTGAGTGAGAAACAGGAATTGCCTTTTGTGTCCTAGAGACCCAATCTAAATATTTAAATTTTAAAGACAGATTTCTAAATGCTTAACTTTATAAACCTTCCGCATTGCAATTCACAGGGGGAGTCAAACATCCCTTCTGATCTGGAATATTCGTATGCCTGGACTAACAGAGTCTGGTAGCTGCTATTTTCACACATGCCATATTCAGTTATAAAACATAACCTAAAAAAAAAAAAAGAAAGAAAGAAAGCTCACCAAACAAAACATAATGCTGTCCACAGTCCTGGGGCAAAACAGACTTTCCAGAAAACCTAGGGTGAAAGGAGTGTCTGGGCCATAAGCACACATTTTGGAAAGGTCCCTTATTCTAGACTGATTTTTCAATTGTCTTTCCTCTCTCGGCTCTGAGATGCCCAGTGATTGGCTATTAGTGGAGTGTGGAAGTGCCCCAGGCAGAAGCTATTAATTTGCTGATTTAGTAGGTGCTCAAATACCATGAGCTGACGGAGGAGGCGGACCACAGCAGTGGTAGGGCACATAGGTAGTAAGTTTCTTGTTGTCAGCAGCATTCAAGCCCAGCCTCTTGATCTTTCAGATATCTGTCCTGGATGGGAAGCTGCCCTAGATGTCCCCAGAGGGCCCCTCGGAGGCCAAGGGCTGAGGCTCCCTCCTTTTCTTGGCATGATATGTTCTGGGCAATTGCACTGCAATGGTAGGACTATAGGGACTCCAACTGTTGCCTTCAACCTACCTCCATCTCCCCCCCGCAGTGCCTTCTCTCCTTGACTCCACCGACCCCTTTCTCGCTGGGCACAGTAACCCACAAGCTTTATCTACTGTGACTCCCTGCTCCTCCCCCCTCAAATCTGTGCTTGGAGTTAGTCTCTAGAAAATAAAGAGTGAACAAACTTTTCTCAACTCCTATTTCTCACGTGCCAGGCAGTGTGCTCGGCCCTAGGACCTACCAAGGTACCCAGCAGACGAGGCTTCCTGGTCGTGCGGCTTACATCCTAGCTGGGACTTGATGATATTCCCCTCCCAAGACGAGTGATGTGTTAATAACGGATCATGTGTCAAAACAAAGCCAGGGCCTCCCAATGGAAAATTTTAAGCCCAGTGATGAGAAGGATTTTTGGGTGACAGGAAGTCTTTAAATTCCCACCAGATGATACCATTTTGAAGCTTCCACTCCACTGGTGTCAAAGTGACTTTGGTCAACAGAGTCTGGGGAAGTTAAAAAAAAAAGTATGTTTGTTCTTTTATTTCAAGAGCTAATTGTTGGGAATCAAACCCATTCTTTTGATGTTTTAAGAGCCCATAATGTGCTCAACAGTTAAATAAACGAGCCATTCAGTTGCGAATCTAGCTCCATGCCAAGCGGATGCACAGAAGGTTGAGCTTCACCTGTGGAGTTGACTTTCCCAAGTTTATTTTTCATTCTTGCTTTTCTGGATGGATGTGAACCAACCCCACGAGCTTATTTGCTTAGCAAAGCTTGGCCCCTCTAGAGGCCCAGCAATTGAATATGAAAGACTCTGATTTGCTACATGAAAGAGACAACATACGTGCCGATTGGTGCGGCCCATTCCCGGGAGAGACTCCTCTTTGCAGGTGCCCCTCCCTCTGCTCTGCAGGGACTCAGTGGGAGGGGCACTTGGGGCATTAATTGCTAAAAATTCAAAGTGCTGGAGTGCTGCACTTGATTAAGCTAGGCAGCCCAGATAAAACACTTGCAAGTCCGTCCTGCTCTCCACCCTACCTCCCCTGTGCCACCGTGCCACCCCCATTGCAGGCATGTGGGCCTTGGCTGCTGCATGCACTTACAGGCTTCTGGGATGACCAGGGGCTCCCAGTGGGGCAGTGGGTCAGGAGGTGGAGCAGAAGCAGGGAAGATTCTGGGCCTCTCTGGACCTGGGAATAGAGTCAGAACAAGAATAAAAGGAGAAAGAGGGGAAGGAGACTAAATAGTCCTGTGAACAATGAAGAGAGACAAGAGGAAAGAAAACAGAGAAATGGGGCGGGATGAGAGGGAGAGGGAGGAGAGAGCGGGCAGGGAGAGGCGCAGCAGGTCTCTAAGCTCCCGGCTGCCACCGCTGAGGCTCCTGGGAGCAGCTTCCCAGGCAGAGCAGGTCAGTTTCCCTACGGGTTACTGTGGGCATGGGCTTTGAGTATCTGCAGGGAACGTGGAGGAGTCCGGAGTCCTGAGTAGTGGCAGAGGAAGGTCTTGGTACCCATTCGCGGCCCAGATGACTCCTGGGAGGCACAGCCTGCCTCCCACAGGTATCCCCACGATGAGAATGGGCAGATGGCCCGGATCTCTAAGATAATTTTGTGTGCGTAATAATGAAATGGATAGCTAAGATCCAAGGCCCTGCCACCTGATCCAGATTGACTGATCACCCTGCTTTGGGAACTCCTGAGTTGTCCACTGATGGGGCACCGAAGTCCCTAGTATCCTGTGTCTTGGGAGTTGGTGCGGTGGTAGCAGTGACCACAAATCTTAACTTCCAAGATAGAGTCCTAGGTACACACCCAGAGAGGTCCCTCTTCCCAGCCCATGCTACTTTTCCTCCCTTTGCCTGATATTAGTAGTGGTCGGGATGCTACTTCCCAGGGCCAGATGCTTCCAGGAAGGACAGGAGGTGGGTACCTAGTATACGTTTCCAAGGCCCCCTGCTGAAGCTCCTATTCCTCTAGTGAAAATAGCACAGATTCTGTTCTAGGCCACCAAAGAAATGGCATCAGGGGACATTCTCTTTGGCTACAGTACTTTGGCATGGCCTCCCACATGGCACCGGAAGCTACTGTCTACGACCAAGGGGCGTAGGGGAGTGAGGAGGGCAGGTGGAGCTCCCTGCTTCAAAGGGCTGGCCTGATGGGTCCCGTTGGATATGACAGGTCTCCAGTCTACACATATGTCCTGACAGAAAGCTCAGGTTGCCACTTCATCTGCTTTGAAAATGACTTTAAATCAACTCAAAAGCTCCCCCTAGCCTCCCACCATGGAAACAATTATTGAAGGAAATAGATGATTTTAGGCTTTATTTAGGATTAACACACTTCTAAAATGTATTAGGATTGGCTCATTCCTGCATCACTTCATCTCCCACTCAATAAAGTGAGTGCCATCACGATTATGGAATAATCGTGAAACCATGAGATTTATTAGCAGAATATGAGCATGTTAAATGTCATGAGGAATACATTCTTGCCACGTCCGGCACCCGTGACAGAGACACAGTACTTATGGTTCAGAATCTGGCTCCTTGGACATAGTGTGGGCCATGGACCGGTGGTATCAGCATCACCTGGGAGCTGGTTAGAAATGGAGACCCTTGGCCGGGCACTGTGACTTATGCCTGTAATCCCAGCACTTTGGGAGGCCCAGGTGGGCAGATCACCTGAGGTCAGGAGTTCGAGACCAGCCTGGCCAACATGACGAAGCCCCGTCTCTACTAAAAATACAAAAATTAGCTGGGCAGGATGGCGTGAGCCTGTAATCCCAACTACTCAGGAGGCTGAGGCAGGAGATTCGCTTAATCCTGGGAGGTGGAGGCTGCAGTGAGCCAAGATCGTGCCACTGCACTCCAGCCTGGGAGACAGTGAGACTCTGTCTCAAAAATAAAAAATAATAATCACAAAAAAGAAATGCAGACCCTCAGGCTCGTCCCAGATCTGCTAAATCAAAATCTGCAGATTTAACGACTCCCTGGTGGTTCCCATGCATGTTAAACTTTGTGATGCTCTAACCAAGGGCCGTTGCCGCAGCCCGTTGCCATTTTTCTGACGCTGCAGTGTCGCTGTTCTTTGTTTTAGATTTCAACATTAGGGTTGTAAGGCGTTCTCTGTTTTGCCTCTTCCCTTGTCCCTGTGGCTTCGTGCTCTGTTGTCCTGTTGTGCTGTTATGAGGTCTGTCAGAAGGCAGAGACTCCGCAGCACCTCTGACCTCTGTGTGGCTGGGGGACTGAATTGATGGGGAACTCCTGAACTTATTCCTCGACAACTGTGGGTAGCCCGACCCCAGCAGACCTGGGCACAGGGGAGGAAACCTTCCCCATGGGGAAAATCCCATTTCTAGTTTTTTACTTGATCTCAAAGTCAACCATGCCCTACTCCCTGGGTGAGATCCACATGGGGAGACTTTTTTTTTTCCCCCCATAGTGAGGATGCATTTGTGTTAAGCTATTCACTTTTTTTCCTGTCCAACCATTCTTCTGTGACAAAGGATGTGTACTCATGAAAAAGCTAGTTGGGGGTAAAATGGCTATTTTTTTTTTTTTGTAAGCACATAATATGCTTTTCTTCTTGGAGATCCTCTGACTGCTTCAAGGAAACAATCCTCAACCTTGCTCACATAGCAGCGTGAGCTAATCAGCTGAAATAACCAGCACAGAATGTTCTCTTATCCTTAAGAGAAAAAGAAAGAGTAAGTTGTATTTTAATTAGATATTTATAATGGTTACAAAGCAGCTCTTCAAGAGAAGTTTTAAGAATTTGGCCTTCCTTCTAAGGCATAACTGTGCTCAAATTATCCTAAAGAGAGGCTGTATATCAATCCAATCCAGTTTGTGATAAATTTACAACTGGGTTCTGCACAGCAGATTTATAACAACAATTAAGCAGAAGGAAAATGGGTCATAAATTTTGGCTGGCACAGTCCGGCACCAAAGGGAAGAAAAGAGAATGGTTTAGCCAGATCAAAAGTCAATAATTTCAGCATAGAACACTAAAGCTATAGAAGACACAATTTATATGAAAAGAAGTTGTGTTTTTTCCTCTCTCATCCTTTCCAAAATTACATGAGAACACAATGAAGCATCCGTATAACAAAGGTCTCTTTAAATAAATGGTGTGGTTTTTTCAGCTTTACGAGTGGTACAAATGGTACAAACCTTTTCCCACTCTTCCACTATTGAATTTACTGAATGCACCTCCTTTTCCATAGACCAAGGCCACAGGGGAAAAAAGAGACTTCTCCAAGAGATTGGGGGACTTGAGAAAGAAGATTTTAAACTGAATTTTGATGGTGGGACAAGAGAAGGGGAGGCCAGATAAAATCCCCAAACAAGATGATTTGGAAGAAAACACATGTGGCCCAGAAAGAATTAGTCTGGGGGCATGAATTAAAAAGTGGATTGAAGCTGGGCGTGGTGGCTCACGCCTGTAATTCCAGCACTTTGGGAGGCTGAGGCAGGCGGATCACTTAAGACCAGGAGTTCCAGACCGGACTGATCAACATGGCAAAATCCCATCTCTACTAAAAACACAAAAATTAGCTGGGTGTGGTGGCACGCGCCTGTAATTCCAGCTACTCAGGAGGCTGAGGCAGGAGAATCACTTGAACCCGGGAAGTGGAGGTTGCAATGAGCCAGGATTGTGCCATTGTACTCCAGCCTGGGCAACAGAACGAGACTGTCTCAAAAAATGAAACCAAACAAAAACAAACAAAAAAGTGGATTGTAACTGTTTTAGAAGCTGGAAGCAAAATCTATATCCTGAAAGGAGAAATGCAATCAAGGCTCTATGGGATGAGAGATGGGATGTTACCAGACAGCATACGCAGAGGCAAATCCCCGATAGTGAAGAAAACCTTTGAGTATCCTTATATGCACCAGGGGTTTAGAACTGCTAACAGTAGAGAATCTGAATTATTGACTTTCATGCCTGACATTTTCCCTTCTCAAATGGTGAAGGATGCAATAAGGCAAAACTGCTGAGCTGGACCGACTGGCCCTGCAGAAATCACAGGAAACTTGGGATGAGGTGGCCACATGATTTGCAAGAAATAGGCAAGATCAGGCTGTTCCAGACACTGCCGGACTTATACCTTCTAATTTGGCAAACTGGATTTTAAAAGTTCAGAGGGAAGGTGAGCGTGATCACGTAACAGGAAATTGAGAAGTGAGAGCTTCTAATCTAGGGGCCATGGATTCTATGTACCTGGGTGGGCAAACACACTGTTTCCTGGCTACCCAGAAGCCATTTACCCCACTGTTAGTAAGAGCGATTTGGGGATCCACCTCTCCTCCAGTCTACAGCTCAGTGGTTCGGGTAAGGCCTCACCTAGACACCAACTCCAGGGATGGGGCACATGACCCAGGTCTAAGCCAATCAGGGGATCATATTCCCTTGGGGTCCAGGGATTGGTTGAGGGGTGGGTGCATGACCCTCTCCAGGTCACTGAGATACCAGGAGGCTTTTGCTGACACTTCCAGGAAAGAGACTCTTGCTTCTTCCTGTTGAACTTGAACCTGCTCTCTCCTACCCCCATCCTCAGCCTATAAAGACATTAGAATGATTCAAAGAAAACTTAGAGCAAGGAGTCATTGGCCTAGGGAAGAGGGTCCTCCCCACTCCCAAGCCGAGGAAGGGGGTCTTCAGCAGAGCCACTCATAGAGGTGGGGCATTCTCCCTGGCCATCTGCTCATGCAGCAGAATTGCTGATGTGCCGTCTTTACCTATTAGAGCAAAGGATAAGTACTTGGAGAGACATGGCAGGGTGGAGGGAGGAACAGAAGGGCAGAAGGTGGCCACGGTGGGTGTGGCCCAGTTGTGTGTTTCCCATGGGCCGGTTGGACACTGGGGAAGGCATGGAAGCTGGAGCCATCTAGCTGGTAACCTGCCCAAGATTCCCCACCAAGCAGCCTTGGGGCAGGAGCTGGTGGTAGGAGCTGGAGCCTGTCTTCCTGGCAGGGAATTATGCAGTGAGGACATCAGACCTGGGAGCCCTCTGAATATGTCTTCCATCTACCCCACATTAAAAGTCCCCTGGGGAAGGCACTGAGGGCAGCCCCAGGTAGGCAGGATTTGGGGATCCGTTCACAGGCCCCACTCCTGTAGGAGAAAGGGAACCAGCAGGGGTGGGGGAGGAGTAGAAGGAAGTGGAAGAAACAGACCACTCCTCCCCAGGGCGGTGTCCTCAGGCCACAGGTCAGCCCGAGCTACGAGAACAGAAGAGCACTGGTTGAATTTGAGACTGAAGTTTTCATCTGGGCCAGACTGGCCTGGACTTTTTAATGCCCCCCAAAATGACCAGAAATCATTGAGATCTGTCCAAGGTATCATCATGGACAGGGAAAGGAGATTCATCAGAGCACATTTAAAGGAAAAAAATGAAAAAAACAAAACAAAACAAAAAAAACACCAAATGGTTTTAAGTTGTACCTCACTGAGTTCAGACTGTTCAGAACACTGGTTACACAGCTGTCTTGAGACCCCTAGGGGAGATCTGCCTGAGAAGGGAGTATGCCCAGAGAAATTGGAGCTGAGAGATGGGGAGAGAGAACAACCTGGACAGGGCTTGAGCCCCTGAATCAAGCCATACCTGAAGGCAGCTCTGCCCTCTGGACTTTTCCGTTATAGAGGTCAGTGAGCTCCCTGAGACAATCCGGGCTGAAATTTCTATCACTGTCCACAGTAAGTGTCTGAACTGATGCCATGCACATATCTGCTCTTTCTTGGAGGAAGGGATGTAGCTCTCATCAGATTCCCATGGTGCATTGCTATGAAAGAAATTGCTCGGGGAGAAGAAACTCTAGAGCTCAAATTAAGCCATCTCATTGACAAATACAAGGGAAGGCCATCTAATGAGGCACGGGGATGCTCTACAGGGATGTCACAGAAGAGCTAGACCAGAACACCTTCGTGCGTAGGGCTGGAGCCCCAGAGTCTGGCATTAACTGGCACTCAAGAAATATTTGTTGAATGGAAACCAGCAGGAAAATTATAACAAGTCATACTTTACATGCAAATTTTCAGGAATATTTTCAGGAAAATATCTAATGTGTGAACATCTAATCTGCATTTCCATGTCCTGACAGATGGCCCATATTAACAGAGCTCTGATTATAGTAAAAAAAAAAAAAAAAAAAAAAAAAAAAAAAAATTAAAAAAATAAAAGAAGGAAAGAAAGAAAAGAAAAAAAAAAACCTACCAATATTCATTGAGTGGGTGCCATGTGCAAAGCTATGCAAAGCAACATTATTGTGACTACCAAATGTATGTTTTGAAAAAGACAGCTGTAGATATTCCCATTTTTCAGGGACTCCCCTCCAACAACCAGCTATTACATACAGGAAGAAAATCACATTGGGGCTTGCATGGCTTAGGAGGGCTTTGAACCCTGCTTTTTTTCTTGGAAGAGGGATCTGAGCCCTCGAGAATCTGAGGCTGTCTTCTCAAAGTGGAACCAGGGACCACCTGGATCAGAATCACTGGAAACATTTACTTAAAATGTGGGTTCCTCAGGAGGCGGAGGTTGCTGTGAGCCAGGATTGCACCACTGCACTCCAGCCTGGACAAGAGAGTGAGACTCCATCTCAAAAAAATAAAAATAAAATGCGGGTTCCTGGGCCCCAGCCCGGACTTATGGAATTGGAACCCCTGAGGTCAGGACCCTGGAATGTCCATTCTAAGCAGTCTTCCCTTATGGTTTTATGCACACTAAACCCAAAAATTTGACCTGCTGTAATCTGTTTATTTGACCAAGGGGTCTCAGTGCCTTTGCAACATTCTGTACAGCCCCATAATAACATGTGGTTCTTTTTTTTTTTTTTTTTTTGAGACGGAGTTTCTTTCTTATTGCCCAGGCTGGAGTGCAATGGCACAGTCTTCACTCACTGCAACCTCTGCCACCCTGGTTCAAGTGATTCTCCTGCCTCAGCCTCCTGAGTAGCTGGGATTACAGGCATGTGCTACCACGCCCAGCTAATTTTGTATTTTTAGTAGAGATGGGGTTTTACTGTGTTGGCCAGGCTGGTCTCGAATTCCTGACCTCAGGTGATCCACCCACCTTGGCCTCCCAAAGTGCTGAGATTAGAGCCTCGAGCCACTGCGCCTGGCCTAACATGTGGTCCTCTGGGAGGAGAAGCCCTGCTCCTAGGCTGGGGGCATTGAAGGAGGCCAGGGTGTGGTGAGACAACACCCTCCTTGAGGTCATGGCCAGTGAAGGCTGTGCCAGAGGTAAAGGGTGCATGTGTGAGGGCTTTTGAATGGAAACACTTGCTGTGTCCTCCTGGCACATTGACATAACTGGATGTGACTATGGTTATAGCTGGTGGGACAGAGTCCTGTGGTCCCGTGGCTCTCTAAATGACACCACACATTCTAGACCTGATTATCTGCTGCCTTCTACTGCCCTGCAGGCCTGTGTTTGGAAGGAAGGTATTGTTTCATAGACATAACATTGCTTCTCAATTGGTGATTGAATTCCTGCAAGATGAGCATCTGACTTCTGTCTCTTAGAGCTTCTGGCCCCTCTCCTAGCCTCTGCCACGTCTACTACACTGCTGGACACTCATTAGATGCTTCGAAGCCCTTAACTTGAAGTGCTTTCTGGTTTACTGAGACCAGAGTGTTGAGCTTCCCTCCAATGCTTTCCTGGGACAGCATGCTAAGCTTCCTTTGAGAAGTCACCTTCCTGAGTTCTCAGTCATTGACTTGAGCATGATTGACCGAGGGCTGGAGTCTGATTGGTGTAAGCCTATCAGGGACCGCATTCCCCTTGCTGCAGAGGAGTTGGTTCAAGAATGGGCAGCGGGCCGGGTGCGGTGGCTCACGCCTGTAATCCCAGCACTTTGGGAGGCCGAGGCAGGCGGATCACCTGAGGTCGGGAGTTCGAGACCAGCCTGAATAACATGGTGAAACCCCGTCTCTACTAAAAATACAAAATTAGCCAGTTGTGGTGGTACATGTCTGTAATGCCAGCTACTCGGGAGGCTGAGGCAGAATTGCTTGAACCCGGGAGGTGGGGGTTACAGTGAGCCCAGATTGTACCATTGCCCTCCAGCCTCGGCAACAAGAGTGAAACTTCACCTCAAAAAAAAAAAAAAAAAAAAAAAAAGGGCAGCGACCTAAGCATTCTCATCAGGGTGACTCTGTCTGGGAATTTTAAGCCACAGACCCTCTCTTCTCCATTGGTTACAAGCAAGGAAGTGTGTAGTCCCAGACACTCTTGACAGGCTTCTTGGGGCTTTGAGAGGACAGCATGACGGAGTATGGGGCCAATATAAGAGAGCACAGCCAAGAACTGGGGAGACAGAAACGGACCTGTGCACCAATTTGAGACCTAGACAGATATTCGCCTGGAGCCATATCTATTCCTGAGCTGCTCAATTAAATGTACTCAGAAATACACATTTATGAGTCTTTTGGTTTGTTTTTACTTTTGTTTTTGTTTTGCTTAAATCAGTTGGGTTGGGGTTCTGTTATCTGCAACTAAATGCATCCTAATAGATTGCCTCCCTTTGAGCTCCTTTTACTTCTTTTGCGCTAATGCCCCCTAGTCACCGTTGGTCCCTCCCTCTCCCCTTTCCTCAATTTAAGAACAAATACACAAACCACTGCATATAAAACAGAATAAGATGGGTTGCAGGGTTATTTGGATTCATGACTTGTTGAGATTCCATGCCCAAAGAATATTGATTAATGGATCAATGTCAATCTGGAGGGAAGTCCTGTCCTGTTCAACATTTTAATCAATGACTTGGATGAAATAGGAGACATGCTTAGTAAGTCTCAGATGACACGAGGCTGGAGGAATTGCTAATACAACAGATGGCAGAATCAAGATTCAAAATTATTTTGACTGACTTGAACAGTAATAAGGATAAATATAAACTCTTGCGTCTAGGTTCAATAAATCAATTGTGTAAGCAGGGTTTGGAAAGGCCCAGCGTGGCAGTTGTCATAACTACTTAGAACTTGAAGTTGACCATAAGCTCATGTTGAGCCTAAAGTTAAGACAATTAATTAGTAACACAGTGAATGCAGTTTTCAAATATTAAAAAACTGCTGTGAAGAAAAGACACTGACTTTGCCTTTACTTCCCCAGTAGAAGAAAAAAGTAGAATTTCCTGGGAAGTGGTTTTCAGTTCATTGTGTGAAACATTTTTTAATGGTTCCAGTAACAGAACAGACTACCTTCCAAAACTGTGAATGTAATAGCAATTATATCAGAATGTAATAGCAATCATATCAGAATGTAATAGAAAGGATTCCATTGTGGTGGTCTTCCTTTTAAAGCGCAGGTTTAAAAAATGAATCTCTTTAACAACTCACGAGCCAAAGTTATACACACGCAAGCATCCAGAGGAAAAAACGAGGTGATAAAGTAGTCTTGCCCAGCGCCCTCATTATATCTGCTACAAGAGATCAAGAGGGGCCTCATCTAGAAGAAATGCCCAGAATCTGGCCTGGGCGCTGACAGGCCCCATCTTCCCTTATTCCATTTGTGAGCCTCCTCCTCAGCTTCCAGTCTTCAGTCCAGCTTCAGCTTGGCCTGTCCTTTTGTCCACTCCTGCCTTCCAGGTTAGCTCTCTCTTCTGGCTCACACCTGCCTCCCTCTGTTTGGCAGCTCCAAGTCAGACATTGGGAAGCCATAACTCCTTCCCGAACCCTGCCCTTTGGGCCTGACTCCTTCCTGAGCTTCCACAGCTTCCTCCAGCCAGGCCTGGCTTCGTGGACTACCCCAGACAGCGAAGGTGCACACACAATTTGTCTTTTTGTTGTGACTGTTGTTCTCAACATTCCATTTCACTTGCTAACCCGGAGAGCTGGAGAAGCCGAACAATGACCCTATTTCATCTTATAAGCTTAGAATGTGATGTTAGCAAGTTATTAAAAATAAGTTCCACTTCCACAAACACAAAATCAATTGTCCTACAGATATCCCATGGGTAACTGGACCCAACTTGTACTCACGTGTTTCTCCTTAAAAAGGTCCACCTCTCTCAGAAGCTTCTCTTGGCAGTCAGGGTTGGTGGCCAGTAGGTAGGTGGCAAAAGAAAGTGTATTGGTGACGATTTCATAGCCAGCGATGAGGAAGATGAAGGCCTGGCCCACAATCTCATCCACAGTCAAAGGCCTGGCCATGGGCCTGGCCTGGTGTTGCCGGGAAGGGTTCGGCTTGCACCGGGTAGAGGAGAAGACATCTCTGACCATGTCAAAGTCTTGCACGCCCACGGGACTTGCAGAATGTCGGGCATCCAGGACCATTTGGAGGAAGTCCCTGCGCCTCTAAGGGACAAAAGGAGGAAAATGCACATTTTGACCTTACAGTCATGCAAAGTGAAGCTTCCTGGAGAACAAAAGAGGAAGATACATGGGCGTAGCTTTTGAAGAGCTCAGTAGGAACAAGGTTCCTCATTGCTGGGTTATCTGGGACAGTGAGAACCTGGAAGCCACCTGAATGTCCCTTAGTATAGCACTGGTCAGGCAGGTTCTGGGGCACTGAAGAGCAGCCTGGGCTGCTGCCCTGAGCACTGCAGAGGCCATTCTATCTGGGCTAATTTGAAAGTCATTGAACCACTTTGGTAAGTAAAACAAAGCAGGTCATGGAACAGTATGCACAGTGGCTCTCGTTTCTGCAAAAACAGCAAATGTACTAAATATATCATCACCTATATCTGTCTATGCATAGACAGTTCTAGCAATGTCCCCACCCAACAGTTCACAATGAGCTGGAGGAGGCGGGGAAACCAGGAGGGGGCTTGTATTTTTCACTTCATGCATTTTTGTACTGTTGGTTGGTGGTTGGTTTTCCAATAATAAAACAATGAAAACACCACATAGATTTAAAACCAAGCATGTGCTGTACTGCTCGCTTATGTGCAGCTTAGAACTTAGATGGGCAGCCACCAGTTTTGCTCACACAGTAGAAAGTTAACAGAAGTGGGGGCAAGGGGAGGGGACTAGTTTGGCGGTGCCTGTCTTCAAGGTCTCCAGGCTTTGCCTTCTTCATCCCCTCGCCTTCATATCAGATCTTCACATCGGCTCCCTCTTTTTCTCAGTAATCCCCTACACCCATTTAAGTAGTTAGACCTTTCTTTCCATTTTCCCTACCTCCTTTATCAGTCATTTGCATATTCTTCATATTTTCACTATTACTCATTGTAACAATAGGAGTGTTTCTATATTGCCTCTGTGTTAACAGAGCCTATTCCTAGAACATCCCTTCTTTGAAATTCTCTTTAACGTCATGAAAGACAGCCAACACATTTCCGTTTTCTGAAGTTTATGGGACTAAAATGGCAAAAGGAGAGCATCAGAATCACCAACAGAAAAATATTAGAATTTCATTCAAAGTACTGTGCTAGTTGCAGCATTTTCTCAATTCATTGGCCTCTGAATTTCGATTGCATTAATAATCTATGCCACACACATGAGTGTCTGATTCCATCTCTTTTTTTTTTTTTTTTTTGAGTCTTGCTCTGTTGCCCAGGCTGGAGTGCAATGATATGATCTTGGCTCACTGCAACCTCTCTGCCTCCCAGGTTCAAGTGATCTTCCTGCCTCAGCCTCCCGAGTAGCTGGGATTACAGGCGTGCACCACCACGCTCGGCTAATTTTTGTATTTTTAGTAGAGGAGGGGTTTCACCATGTTGGTCAGGCTGGTCTCGAACTCCTGACCTCAGGTGATCTGCCCGCCTTGGCCTCCTGATGATTCCATCTTTTAAGATTGTTGTTGTTTCATGTGTGTTTGCTTTTTCTCCTCCATAAGATTATAAGCAATTCCAGGGCAGGTCCCCACCCTCAACCCCTGACACCATGCCTAGTTTTGTGCTGAGCACATGTTAGATGTGCAGTCCATGACTCGACAGATAAAAACGTAATGCAGTGCACGCATTTGGAGGATGGGTGTGTTGAGTTTGATGACAAGTGCATGCTCTTTAGAGTGGGGATCTTGGATGCTGACACTTTTGCAGCTCCACTGCACCCCAGCCTTATGACTTTGGAAGGTGCCTACTGGGATCCTAGCAGTGCTCAAGGTTAAGACTACAGGCGCCACAGACCTTGAGTCTAAGGAAGCAAAGCCTCAGCTTCCCATCAGCTTGCTGGGTTGTAGTAGCTAAGAAAATGGTGAAGGGTCAGGGGTAGTTGGTGGCTTCATTCCACCCTGGCTCTGCTCGTTCTGATTTTCAAACGCCATCCTCAAGGGCTGACTTTCTCCAGCTTCCTTTCTGCTGCTTGGTCAATGTCTGGGTGCTGGTGTGGTCCCACTACTGGCCCTGCTTCTATGGAGCAGAGCTGGGGCAGTGTCAGGTAAGATGGCACGCAGGGGAAGTGAGCATCCTCTGCTGCCTCAGCTCTGGGACACCAGCACAGGACCCCAGAACACCCCCAGACCTCTCAGTCAGTCCCTCTGAAACTCCTCGGGGTGTGATACCATTGTGGTCCCCGAGGCTTGGCTGTGGCTTTGCTGAGGTGGTGTAGGAGTAATGATGGTAGGGAGGGCACAGCCACCTCTGCACTGGGTATTTTTCCACGGGCAAAACTGCAGCCAGCATCCTTTCCTCTTATCCCAGCCCAGACAGGCTGCTAAAGGGCTGTCAGAGTCTTGCAGAAATCTGTCTTAACCTCCAGCTACAGAGGCCAGAGGAAAGGCCACTCTCTAAGGCCCGTGCGCTGGAGAGGAACATTAGTATAGATGGGTTTCTTTTATTCACACTGCATCAGGGAGGCTATCTGAACACTGCCCACTGAGGACTGAAACGGTGCTGGTTTATGGTCCTATCCAAGGAAAATACGCACCCTGATAGATGTAGGTGTCTAATCCGCCCATCGGCTAGAGCTTAGAAAAATATTTACCTTTTAACATCTGTGCCGCATTTTCACTGCGCAAACACACATCTGCTTGATGGAATGTATACAGACTTTAGATGGTTTTAAAGCAAGTTTTCTTAGTAACTGTATAGCTCTGTCTTGACATGGCTGTCCTGGATTTGTGGTTGGGAGGCTTTTCTCAGATCAGCTCATTGTTTGAAACAAATGGCACTAGAGTTTATAAAAGGAAAAGCTCTAGGCAATCCCAGTAATTGGATCTTTAATAACCTCTCACCTCTTAGTAAGTCATTCGGTGCAACAGTTTTAAATTTTTTAGCCTGATTCCACAGCCAGGCTAGGGATGCGTGTGTGTGTGTGTGTGTGTGTGTGTGTGTGTGTAACACTCTCAAAAGGTGGCCCTTCGTAGCGATGTTAAAGGTTGAAAATGGTTATTTCTTTATCCCTCCTCCCCCGGCTCCATCCTCATTCTGTGGAGACACATGAACCTGGATCAGAATGTTCTGTCCTTTTAGGCCTCAGAGCTGGGCCAGGGATGCCAGTTAAGCTGCTTCTTCCCACACCTCCAAGGACATGCGAGTTGAGTTCACAGTGGTGTGGGCCGAGGGGGCTGCAAGCTTGCCTATACCTTCCCATGCCTTCTGGATCTAGACACGTTTGCTGCACAGTTCTCAGGGTGTGAAGCTGCACAGGACACGGTTGCTGCCCAAGGCTGCCCAGTGTATCAAGCCACTAATTGACCCGTGATTTCATTCCAGGCCAATGCCTTCACAACTGGACCTCACCAATTCCTCTGAGCCATCCAGTCTTTGAGACAACCCTTTTCAAGTTGCATCTTGCAGGAGTCAGCTAAGGAAAAGCCATTTCAGCCCTGTTTTTCCTTTTTAGTAACTTTCTTTAATGCAACAAGGGCTTTAAAGCCCAGATTTACGCATGCATACGCGTATCCAGTATTGAAATGCCTTTCTTCCCACTGAAAACTCCTCTTTCTATTTTAACCAAGTTCAATCAACAAATATTTACTTGATTCCTACTATGTGCCATGCATAGTGTAAATCTGCAAGGAGGAAAGAAAATGCTAGGTCTCACACGAATCGTGTGGGGTTGACTGACAGTTGCCAAACTCTCTAATAAGCATGCTGTTCATGCTGGAACATGAAAACCCATCTTGCTGGGTTTTCAATATAAAGAATGTGCTCATGAAAATTGCATGTGGGCACATTTACCCAGAAAATTCTTCTGGGCTGCTCTAACCTGTGCTTAGGGTGATGCTTGCATTAGAGGGAGAGTTTTGGGGGCGGCTTTAATTCTACCCGTCCGTGTCAAAGGACGTACACATTGCTCTAGGCTCCTCTCTGCCGTCCCACCCTCCCTTTCTTGTCTGACCTTCCTCAACCTTCCTCTGTTCTCTCCACTGTCCCTGGAAGTTGTAAGTGGTGGATTGCTGAAGGACAGCACGGTGTGATGTGTGGGGCTGGGAGGGAAGGGAAAGAACCGAGACAGTGATACCAAAGTCAACTCCATTCCATTTCAAGGCTGTGTCCTATTAAAATACGTTACCTCTTCGGCAGCTTGCTGGTCCCGCAAGGCAATCACATTCCTAATGAGTTTGTTAAAAAAGCCGTTCAGTTCATCTCGGTTCTTATTGGGCAAAATCCGGGCCAGTGGGACCATTATGGATGGAAATGATACTTGAAAGAGAAAAACAAAAGTGGCATTGAAAAGGGGGTGATAATAAACCAGGGCCATTAGATGCCTGTTCCTGGGAAGAGAAAGCGGGCCTGGAATCGGAGCTGTTTTTGAGTCCTGCCCTCCCCGCCGCACTGCTGCTTCTGAGAGCAGGGCGATGTCTCACTCCCTCTCGGTACTCCTCACCATTCCTGGCACATAGTAAGCACTCAATAAACATCTGTGCAATTAATCGAGTCTGCACTTCCATCTGGCCCTCAAGAGGTCAAGCTCGCCCTTACAAATTAATGTTTCAGGTCCTGGGGATGGAGCTTAAGGTCTTCGTACTTCATCAAGAGAGAAAGGATTACAGGCTGTTTCAAGCCTTAGCAAGTGGTAGAAGCTGATTTACTTTTTATAAACTTTCTGGTCATTTGAATTTTTTTTCTTGTGGATAATTGTCCCCAGAACGACCTCCTGAATTGTTCCCAAGAGCTGCCACTGCATCTGCTGACAAGGATACTGGCTGTTGCTGCGGTGGGTCCCTCCCTTGCTGGCCCCTGGGTGCAGCATGGGCCCCCTTGCTGCCATGTGCTGGGGACTGGGATGCCAGGGTCAGGGACGCTTCATCTGCCCTGGAGAGGGGCACTGGCTGGGTTCAGCTTCTCAGTTTCCATGGTGGATTCACCCTGCACCGGGCTCTATGGGGGCTGGGCTGGGGAGAACATCTCCAGACACACATGCTCTCAGAATGCACGGGCCCGTTTTCAAGAGCCAGAGTCCAAACCAATGCGACACAGCAGCAGGAAACCCTGCAGAGGCAGAGAGGAGGAATAGAAAGGATGGCACAACTGAGCCACCTGCCCCACGGGCGTGGGCCATGGTTGAGGCACAAGGGGCAGATGCAGCCTGTGCTGCCTCCAGGAGCGGTGGAAAGGGTGAAGGAAGAGACTGCTGGACACTCAGAGTGACTCTGCCCACGATTTCAGGGTGGAGCCAGTGGGGCAACAGGGGCTCCAGTGGACATTGGCTCAGAAATAGGAATGAAACTGGTCAAGGAATGAATGGAATTTACCAGCCCAGTAGAATAGTTAGAAATCATGGCAATAATCAATACCAATCATAACACGTCAATGCTCCTATAAAGGCAAGAAGACGCTAGAATTGGCCAGAGGGCAAAAATCTCACTTCTACAATAAAAATAAAATAAGGCCCAATGCGATGGCTCACGCTTGTAATCCCAGCACTTTGGGAGGCCGAGGTGGACGGATCACCTGAGGTCGGGAGTTTGAGACCAGCCTGACCAACATAGAGAAACCCTGTCTCTACTAAAAATATAAAATTAGCTGGTCGTGATGCTGCATGCCTGTAATCCCAGCTACTCAGGAGGCTGAGGCGGGAGAATCGCTTGAACCCAGGAGGTGGAGGTTGCGGTGAGCCAAGATCGTGCCACTGCACTCCAGCCTGGGTAACAAGAGCGAAACTCCATCTAAAAAAAAAAAAGTAGTAAAAAATAAAATAAAATAAATAGACCAGTCCCCGTGCATTGGGTAACCTACTCTTCATCCACCACGCAGGATTTCTGTGTATTGGGCTTCAAGTGGAGAAGTCTTGTGAAGAGGATTTTGCTGGAGGAAAGAAAGATGCCCTAGGAAATGAAAGGCTTTGGGTTCCAGTCTCAGTTCGGCCTTTCTAGGCCTGTTTCTCACCTGAGAAATAGGGACAAGAAGATTTTTCTCATAGGGTGATTACTAGGACTAAGTGAGGCAACGCACACCCAGTGCCTAACACGGTGCGTCCCCACTCTTCTCACCATGGCGGTGGACCACTTACCACCAATGCCAGGGCTACAGCATTGGGAATAAGTGCCTCTAGGCGGGTGGCAAGAGGAACCCGGTGGCTCCCTAAGACAAAGCCTCTGCAGGGGAACACCCTGAGTGCCCTTTCCCAGTGGCAGGGACAGAGCCCCAAAAGCTGCCCCAGCTGTCACAGGGTCTGCCCGACTTGCTGGAGTCATCGCAGCGTCCTGGGCTGCAGCTGCACTTACGGAGTAAAACCAGGATAGGTCTGGGGATGCAGAATTCGAAGAAACGCTTGCAGTGTTTCACAAAGGGATCCTCAGGGGCCTGCTGGGAGTCCACCGGGGTGCCGAAGGCGACGCTGGCAACCACATCTGTGGTGTAATTGCAGTAGCACCTACGGGAGATGGGAACACGGGGATTTGAAAGGACTCTGGCAGGGGCTACCCGCAATGCCCCACTCCAGAGGAGGAGGGCCTGAATTGCCTACACTGGCTCGCCCAGCCCTGCAGATGTGCCCGGAAGGAAGAGGAGCTTCTGCAGATCTGTGGTGAGGTGGAGGGAGAGGGGCTCCTGGATGGGGCACTCTGAGCAGTGACAGCAGAGCGCGGGAGGAGACAGGAAGACCTGGCAGCCAGCTCATCTAAACAAAGCCCTGGGAGGGGAGGAGGACACCGCCTCTTCCACCTTCGAGCTTCAGGCAGCCGCGGTCAACCGGAACACAGCCAAGTACTAAGAAAGACACTTTACATTTTCCTCCCTAGGAAGGAGAGCAGACAGGTGACCGAAAGCCTACATGCTGTACTCAAAGCTCTGCACAGCCCAGCTCAGGCCAGAATCTAATGATTAATTGATAGACATCAAATTGTCATTGATGAATTAACAACCTAATTATCTAGCTTTATTAACTTTGTGTCCCTCTTCCTCTTAATGATTTTACAGTTTTCTTAATAGCAACAAACAGAAAGCAAGGGCTCTTAGCACTCAAATAAATACAAGGCCAACTTTATGGCAGGCTTCATGAACATCTGTATATTATTACATAAAACATACATTTGCACTTTAGAAACAAACAGAAGGAAAAGTGTCTGGCAGGAGCTCCAGAAAATTTAACCTCTTAGGCTATGGGAAAGCTGCCCCCTCAAAAGGCCATTTTAAACTCGAACGATTCCTTTTTGCTCTCTTATAGGAGTAGTCAGATTAAGTTCTTTCCCAAAAAGCTAAAAACTGGGTTATTAATATCTTTTTACAATTAAAAGGCCAATTTTTGTTCTCAGTGTAGGCACACACTTAACTCTTCTTGTACATAAGTTCTATAACCACTAACTTATCATTAAGGAATACATGACATTTCCAAATGACTTTTAAAATTTGCACTGCTTTTATTGAAAACATTTCTACAATTGATTATACGTTTCCCTGCTAGAGTGAAAACAAGAATGAGACTGCTGAATGTGATTTCATCTGATCCTGATGGGTGAAGATTTAAGGGTCTTAAGGGTTATTTGCTTTGCTTTTATAGCTGACGAGGCCACCTTATCTTTAGCCAACTCATGCATCCTATAATAATCAGAGAGAATATGGACGAAAAGACCGTGTAAACTGGTGCAATACCAGTGTTGGTGATGATTATGTTATTATTTGATTAGCAATGATAATAATGAGTCAATTTCTGGATGAGTCACCATCCCACTTTATTCTTTATCTGCTGTAAGCCATGATTTGGCATAAAATGACTAAAGCAAAGGTGGCCAAATCTTTTGGCTTGCCTGGGCCACATTGGAAGAAGGAGAACTGTCTTGGGCCACACATAAAATACCGTAACACTAACGATAGCTGATGAGAAAAAACAACTGCAAAAAAATCTCACAATGTTTAAGAAAGTTTATAAATTTGTGTTGGGCCACATTCAGTGCCATCCTGGGCTGCTTGTGGTCCGTGGGCTGTGGGTTGGACAAACTTAGACTAAAGGTGTTTATTTAAAATAAAAACCTTTTAGTGACAAAATGATGAAAAGCCAGATAATCAGTTATTTAAATTTGGTGTCCACCACTAAGTCATGGCTTCTGGGCTGAGGTGCATCACAGTTTTTCTTAAAGTGAAAATGCTTGAACTTCCCCCGCCTCTGTCCCTGTCCTTTGGCTCAGGCCTGTCCTGCCTGTTCCTGGGTCTGTGGAGGTCAGAGGGTGAATCCATCCACAGGTTCAACAGGATGCACGTCCCCTGGCTCTGCTCACATTTCTTTCCCATGTTAAGTGGGTTTCTTTTCTGTTTATTAATCAGTCCATCCATGCTTTTATGAGCTTCTAGCGTTTCCACAGTTTGCTAGTCCCAAGGTAATTGTCCAGCAATTATGGACAGTTACAAGAAGCAGTGATTCAAAGACTCGATTTCTCATCTGTAATGCAGCAGCCTTACCTCTGGATGTCAAATGCGTCCCCAGATTCTGCATAGCGTTTTAAATGAGCCAGGAGAAGGTCGCAGGCTTGGCTGATGAGGGGAGTCATCTGATAATGGATAACAAAGGTGTAATTAGGGCACCATGCCGGGAGTACACCTAAATTGGCTGCAGATGAAGAGGTTATATGTGGTGCTTTCTGGGAAAATGAACACTGTTTGGAAGATATTTTTCACACAGCTAAGATTCAAGAGGAAGATCCTAAAATTTGCAAATATTCATGAAATACAATAGCTCTAAATGTCTATTTTAGCTTAAGCATTTTTTATCTTTGGAAGCAAAAAAGAAGAACAGATTTACAGTGAATACGGTGAAATAATTTTGAAAATGATTATTAAGTGCTTAGACAAAACTGAGAATCAGTGCTCAGTTTCATGACATTGGGTTCGCATTATCGAGCAAAGAAAGCCTAATCCATATGCACTATCCCTGGAATTACCTGAGTTTACGCTTGTGTGTTCCAATTGTATTTTAGATCTTTCACTAGAATACTGAATCTTAGTATCCAAAGGAACCTAAGGTCATCCATTTCAACTTCTTATTTAACACAGAAATTATTTATAGAGCATTCCTGATGGACGGTTATTCATTTGTGCTTAAGCCACTAAGCTTTCGAATACTGGGAAAACCTTGACTTCAAGATGCATCCTATGCCCATACAGGGCAATTGTTAGGTTTCTTTTTTTTAATAGGAAAATGCTTTTATGTTAGGAAATTCCTAACCTACACAGAAAGGTGGAATGGCATAATGAAGATTCACATAGATACCACTCAGCTTCAACAAACGGGTGGGTGGAATTCTTTGTGGAGCCTGCTGGCCACCCCTGTGACCTTTTATTCTCTCTTGCATGATTAAAAGGCCAAGCTGAAAATACCAAGCAGCATCATTTTATTTGGTGCCCATTGTAGAATAGCATCACAGCTAAAGCAACGTGCTCTAATATATCGTTCTGAGCATTTCTCACGAAAGACATAAAATGTAAGCTATGTTTAGATTTGATAATTTTGACACGAGGTCAGGGAGATTTTAGTCTGTTTCTTCATTTTTATAATCCTAGCACCTAGAACAGCGCCTGGCACATAGTAATTATTTGTTAAGTGAATGAACGAATCATTGAATCATACTGATTATGTAATACCCACTCCTTCGTCTTAAAGTCTTGAGGCACTGGGAAAAGTTATAAAGTTAATCTGCTTGTCAGAAGGTATGTTTTTGTACTGAGGGAAAATCTGACTTCGTCTAACAATCTTTTGCTGGTTTCATTTCTGTTCTCTTCTTCGTGACAGTGCTCTCAACGCTCAGACAGCAGGTACCTGTCTTATCTGCTCCCCATCTTCTCCTAGACAACTGTTCCCATCCTTTCTTTCTTTTCTCTCTTTCTCTTTCTTTCTTTCCTTCCTTCCTTCCTTCCTTCCTTCCTTCCTTCCTTCCTTCCTTCCTTCCTTCCTTCCTTCCTTCCTTCTTTCCTTCCTTCCTTCCTTCTTTCTTTCTTTCTATTTTTTTTTCTTCAGACAGACTCTTGCTCCACTGCCCAAGCTGGAGAGCAGCGGCATAATCCTGGCTCACTGCAACCTCTGCCTCCTGAGTTCAAACGATTCTCCTGCTTCAGCCTCCCAAGTAACTGGGATTACAGGTGTGTGCCACCACGCCTGGCTAATTGTATTTTTTTTTTTTTTTTTTTTTTAGTAGAGATGGGATTTCACCATGTTGGTCAGGCTGATCTCGACCTCCTGACCTTGTGATCCGCCCACTAGAGCCTCCCAAAGTGCTGGGATTACAGGCGTGAGCCACTGTGCCTGGCTGTCCCCATCCTTTCAATGGGGGGCTGAACCATATGGCTTGCACACACCTCTCCTGCCTTATTGCTCTCATCTTTATCAGGGTCACTCCTAAAGGTGGCCTCATAAGTGGAACACAGTATTTCAAGTGTGGACTGGTGTATGGTAAATGAATCACTGCCTGAGATCTGTACCCTACACGTCAATTGCAAAGCCAGGTTTATGTTGACTTTTTTAGAAGACAAACAATGCAGGCAAATATTGAGTTTCAGGTTAATGAAAACCACAAGGTCTTTTTCCATGGATGATAACCATGTACAATTGCTACTTCGATTTTTTAGGGCCCATTCATTAGAAAGGCATTAGTTGTCCTGCCTTGTGTTCTCAGCAGAACGATCTCTTAACTTCTCCAGAATATTCAGGTGCTTGGAGATACCTCGCAGAGTGGGACAGCTGGGTGGCTGTTGACGGGATGTTGGGAGGACATGCAATTTTATAGGACCCCTCTCCTCTGCAGTTCCCTCCAAGTCAGTCCCACAGGCTCTGGGTGTAAGGAAAGAATTGTGTCACCAGGGGCCCAACTCTTCTGTTGAAGGAGTGGGTCCTGTAGATGGCGGGTGAGGGGGTCCTGTAGGTCGGAGCTGCAATGGCTGCATGAAGGCTGCCACATGGAGGCGGTAACCAAGGCAGGGGCAATGGCCTGGACAGCGCTACGGGCGGCTGAACAACAGCTCAAGGAGCAGAACGTTCAGAGCATAACACACCCAAGTGGAGAGACGGCAGAGCATCTGAGACGCATGAGTCCCCTGTTGCCAAGGCTCATGGAGGGAGGGCCATCTTGGGAAAATGGATTTGCTGTTCATAAAGCCACAGGGCTTGGAGCACCGGGGTGTTTGAACACTATTGGGGAGCAAAAGATGTGTTCAATCATTAAAATCCCATTACCTGGCCAGGCGTGATGGCTCATGTCTGTAATCTCAGCACTTTCGGAGGCCAAGGCAGGTGGGTCACTTGAATTCAGGAGTTTGAAACCAGCCTGGCCAACAGAGTGAAACTCCTCTCTACTAAAAATATAAAAATTAGCTGGGTGTGGTGGCAGGTGCCTGTAATCCCAGCTACTCGGAGAATCGCTTGAACCCGGGAGGTAGAGGTTGCAGTGAGCCAAGATTGCATCACTACATTCTAGCCTGGGTGACAGAGAAAGACTCCGTCTCAAAAAAAAAAAAAAAAAAAAAAAGAAAAGAAAAGAAAAGAAAAAAAAAATCCCATCACCTGTAACACTGGCTATTCTTTCTTCGTTCTATCTGAAATTTAGTAAGTGTGCCTTCTAAGCCTTCCTTCAGTTGGTCAGTCTGTAGACGGGCCCCGGTGCAGACCCTTGTGGCCCTCCACTGGACAGCTATTATAGGTAGCCACAGAATCATTCATCATCACTGTTTTTGGCTCTTGGGCTACCTGTGCATGCACCTAAGTAAATACTCAGCCAGGCACCACTTTACTGATGAGTCAGCTGGGGAAGACTTTGTCAAATGATTTGCAGAAACAGAAATGTGATTTACCTCATCTACCTACCTAGAGGTCCACTCAAAAGAGAAAAATAAGTATGACTATCCTGATTTATTCTTAGTATCTTTGTGTTGATACTTTATGACTACTGCATGCTTTTCTAAATTCGCACAAACCATCGATTTAATAATCCATCAGTACAAAAGGGTGTGTAAATGGGTCACTTAAAATGGCCTCTGGGCTCCAACTTCCAAGAAGTCTCAGTCCACCCTTAATGTTGGAGAAGTCAGTACAGTCTAAGCCACATTTTTATGCCTAGCTTTACTGGTTATCTTCCTTCAATTATCTTAATAAGTTTAGTGGTACAAGTGAACCCTAGTTTAATAAAATCCTATAAACATAAATACCTTTTAGATTTATTTCAGAGGAATAGTAACATGGTAAAAAAAACCATATATATATATATGTACTGTTTGACAGGAAGTCTTTTTAGATATCAAGCTTGAAGTTTTCTTAACATAACCAAAGAGAGGGAACATAAAATGTGATTTACACACAACTCTTCAGAGGCAAGCCCTGTGTATAAAGAGGGGGCCACCCATTCTGAATCCAAACATATTCCTGGACAGTGCGAAAGGGAGCCCAGGCCAGCTGCCCACCATCGGGTCTTCTACATGCCTTTGATTAGAATCCTTTGTTGCTGCCTGACGTGACTGTAATTTTCTGCTATGCTCTGCCTGCTGTCTGTCGAACTGAATAGATAATGACATTTTTATTTGGGTTAATGTGATATGAGATGGGGCATGTAATATGAAAAATGTTTTAAAAAGCAATGCAGAGAAAATATTATAAGACAGCGGAGCATAATCTGTATGTTGGCCAATAGCCATTATTTCAGGTTTTCTTCCTTGCATTTTACACAGCAGTTACGGAATATTTACTTTTACATGAGTTGCATACAAACAAAAGCTCTCTTTGATGGGCTTGCATAATCTTTATACAATCCACAAACCCTGCAGTTCTTCTCCTAGATTTTTGAACAAGCAGGCAAACGTGGCATGTGCACACACACATGCACAGATGAATACACAATGCTATTATCACTCAGATCTTACTAAAAGACTCATTTGGTTGTTACATTTCATCTTCTTCATGGGATAATGAGTGATTTTTATTTTTTGTTTTATTCCAAATTTTTCACAATGCACATGCATTACCCTTATAATCAGATAAAATATTAATGTTATCAGGTTTTTAAAAAGGGATTTATTAATGTTTCAGTCGCCTCAAAATTCATCCATTGAAGACCCAACTCCCAGTGTAGCTGTATTTGGAGTTAGGGCTTCTAAGGAAGCAATTAAGGTTAAATAAAGTCACAAGGATGGGGCCCTGATCCAATAAGATTGGTGTCCTTATAAGAAGAGACACCAGAGCACTCATGCTTGTTCTCTCTCCCTCTCTCTCTGTCTCTCTCATGCACAAAGAACAGGTCTTGTAAGCACACAGCAAGCTGGCGGCTACCTACAAACCAGAAAGAGAGGCCTCACTGGAAACCAACAATGCTGGCACCCAGCCTCCAAAATTGTGAGAAAATACATGTCTGGACTGGGCACAGTTGCATACACCTGTAATCCCAGAACTTTGAGAGGACAAGGCAGGTAGATCACTTGATGTCAGGAGTTCAAGACTAGCCTGGCCAACATGGTGAAACCTCATCTCTACTAAAAATACAAAAATTAGCCAGACATGGTGGCACGTGCCAGTAATCCCAGCTACTCAGGAGACTGAGGCAGGAGAATCACTTGAACTTGGGAGGTGGAGGTTGCAGTGAGCCAAGATCGCGCCACTGCACTCCAGCCTGGGTGACAGAGCAAGACTCTATCTCAAAAAAAAAAAAAAAAAAAAAAAGTCTGTTGTTTAAGCCACCCACTCAATGGTATTTGGTTATGACAGCCCAAGCTGACTAAGATAGGGATCACAGTGCAGCGACCAAGCTAGGGGAGAAAGTTTCCCATTTCGTTCCTCTCACCTCTCACATTGGTTGTCCCTGTAGATGTGATGCCCAGTGTGAGGCCAAGCAGCTTTCTGGTAACCAGTGGTCAGGGAAATCACCATCCCCATCCTGAGAAGCAAATTCCCCAAGGAAGGAAGGAAGGTTCTGCATAACCTGGAGATTATTATATAATTAAAGTACTCAGTTTTTAAAAATTTTATTTTAAGTTCTGGGATACATGTGTAGGACATGCAGGTTTGTTACATAGGTAAATGTGTGCCATGGTGGTTTGCTGCACCTATCAACCCATTACCTGGGTATTAAGCCCCACATGCATTAGCTATTTATCCTGATGCTCTTCCTCCCCCCACCCCCCAACAGGCCTCAGTGTGTGTTGTTCTCTTCCCTATGTCCATGTGTTCTCATTGTTCAGCTCCCACTTGTAAGTGAGAACATGTGGTGTTCGGTTTTCTGTTCTGTGTTAGTTTGCTGAGGATAATGGCCTCCACCTCCATCCATGTCCCTTCAAAGGACATAATCTAGTCCCTTTATATGGCTGCATAGTATTCCATGCCATATATGTACCACATTTTCTTTATCCAGTCTGTCATTGATGGGCACCCGTTTTTTTTTTTTTTTTTAAATGGATTTTCTATCAACTGTGTCTGTGAAATTTTGAGTCAAGGTGCAGACAGAGGGCAATAGAGTGAATTCTAAAAGGAGGGAGGGCCTGATGAGTGGGCAAAGAGAGTAATGACCAAGAAGGGCTGAGAGTTTCTGCTCAAAAGTCTTCTTCTCCTCTCATTTTGGGTGACCCCCAGAATCTCATCACTGAGTTTCCTTCCTTGAGTGTAAGATTTCAACCTTGTTGGAGAATACTTGCCCCAAGCATAGCAAATACTCAAAGGCACTGCAAATCAGTAGGTTTCCTCCCTCTGACACTTTCTAGCTGTGTGATCTTGGGTACATTGCCTAACCTCACCGTGTCTAGTTCCTCATCTGCAAAAATGAAAATAATACCTCCCTTGTGGAGTTGTGACAAAGATTAGAAACAAAATATGTAAAACACTTGGCAAAGAAGGCAGGGAGTGGTGCAAACATGGTAGTTGTCCTCTGAAGGGATCCATCCTCCCAGACTGGTTTGGACTACTAGAATCATTCTATCCTCTTTTCTTGTTCCTCAGGGACAACTCCCCATTGGAGCCATCTGTTCTCACCTCATCATGTTAACATTGCTTCCTTTCTTGCATCTGTTCCTTCATCTTTATCTCCTCAGTCACCTCCTAGTTCAGGTGTTGCTACCTGTCACCTGGAATATGGTGGTCATCTTGCTTCTTGAGAAAAAAGACTATAGCTTAAGCATCTTTGTAGTCTTAGGACTTCAACGGAGCCTGACACCCAGGTGTACTAAAGAAAGTTTTTTGAAAGAGCCTCCTGGCCTCTTTTCTTTTCTTTTGAGACAGAGTCTCACTCTGTCAACCAGGCTGGAGTGCAGTGGCATGATAACATCTCACTGCATCCTTGCCCTCCTGGGCTCAAGCTATCCTCCTATCTCAGGCCCTCAAGTATTAATAGCTGGGACTACAGACACACACAACCACAGCTGGCTAATTTTTTAAATATTTTGTAGAAACGGGGTCTCCCTGTGTTGCTCAAGTCAGTCTTGAACTCCTGGAATCAAGCGATCCTCCCACTCTGGCCTCTTGAAGTTCTGGGATTACAGGCATGAGCTATCATGCCTGGTCAGATCTTCCAAAAATACTTGTTATTTCAGTGATGCTTTGCTGAAACCTTTGTAGATCCCCACTGACTGAAGGACACAGTACAAGATTCTTATCTTATCTTCTAAAGGCCATTAAGAATTGAATCCTGCTAATAACCATGTGACAAGGCTTAGAAGCAGATCTTCCCCCACTCAAGCTTTCAGATGAGACCACAGATCAGGACAGCAGTTTGACTACTACTCCAAGACATGTTGATCCCTCTGGACTCAGCTCTCAGTCCCTCTGGACTCAGCCTCTGCACTCAGCTAAGCCATGCCAGGATTCCTGACCCACAGAAACAATGAGCTAACAAAGGTTTGTTTTAAGCCACTAAGTTTTGGGGTAATTTTGTTACACAGCAATAGATAACTAATACACTCTCAATATTACTCTTTTGTGGTAACTATTGTATGCTGTCACGGATTAATGAGGTTTTTGGTATTTGTTATATCAGGAATGAGCATAGTGCACCCCATTCTGTTGATTTTCTAGAAATAACTGTGTGATGATTGATTGACCAAATGTTCCTAGAGAGCCTTGACATAGAAGGTATCCAAGAAACATAAACAGATTGAGGCACTGTCTCTTAGCATGAATACCGTGTGGTTTGCTGAAAACTGGCTCTGAAGGAGAAAGCGGAGACTCATGCTGGTCCTATGTGTTACTTTGGGCCTGGCATTTGAATCTCTCTGAACATGGGTCCTCATCCCTAAATGAAAGACTGATCGTAATGAGCTATAATGTCCCCTTCCACTGGATTCCCAGGAGGTCACAAAGCATCAGGTGGAGACAGTTGCTTGAGGCCATGGAGACAGCAGCCAAATTCCTAGCTCAGCGCAGGAAAGTGTCAGATCATTGGTCCATGTACTTTCAGCAACACATCCCATTCCTAAGAAAGCCTTTTGTCATCTCTTTGACACATCAACTTCAGAACACATAGGGACCTAAAGGGCAGAATCTGGTTATTTTTGTGCTCAAATTGTGCCCAGATCTCCTGACTGCTGGCTTGTTGCTGTCCCACCAAAATCAGGCTCCACATTTCGTTTGCTCCTTAGTTTATTCACTTCTAGGTCAGTCTACGCAGATCTTATGTCATAAACTTAAGAAAGAGAAAACCCACCATCTTTAAGCCTTTGGAGTTCCTGAAAGTTTGGACAATGCTGAGTGCTAGGGAAAACATATTTCCTACACAGAGAGAGGGAAGGGGAGGGTCTCTTTTGCATAACCCTGTTCATCTAAACAGAGATGATCCCCAAACATTGATGGTGTGTAGTGTGGGTGACTTGTTGATCCACACACGAAGAAGGACTCAGAAGAGCCACAGGGGGCACTGCTGCCTTGATGTCATAACATGGCCCCCGGGGAGCCTGCCCCTACGTGGGGCTACTGCAAAGAGGAAACTCCTCCAGACAATTCGCAGTTCCCCTCGTCTGCACCAGAAAGATTTGCCCCATGGGTCTGGGAAATGGCTGGCTTGGGGGCTAAACAGCTGAAATGGAACCCTTTTTCCTAACACAGAGTTCTGAGCAGGTCACTCCCTCGCTTTCAAGTATTTAATAGCTCCTCGAGCTCCAGTGAAGTGCGCACCAAACACTCCCTCGGCACAGAACAGTGAACTCTACGTGCCTCAACCTACTTTTTCAGCTTTCTCTCTCACTAATCCCTTACATGTACTCTGTGTTTCAGCCAATTTGTACTCCCCTATTCCCTGAACACACCCTGTACTTTTCTGTCCAGATGCCTTGATTCCTGCAGCTCATTCCACCTGCAATGCACCTTCTCTCTCTGTCAAAACAGCAAAATCTTCAGGGCTCAATTCCAGTGCTACTCGCTGCTCCCTCCCTACCAAAGCTGTTTCTGATGCTCAAAGCAGGACCCCAGCTCTGTCACCACCTTCCATGATTGGTAATAATGCAGTGATTTATGTATCTTGTTTCTCTTCTACATTATAAACTCCTTAAAAACAGGAACAAATAAATATTTGTTGATCTTTATAAATTGAACATTTCATCTGATTTGGCCCTTGGTGGACCTGCGGGCAATATTTTGGGGCTGATGTCAGGGGCAGGTTTTCTGAATAAGTAAAGGTCAGCTGCTGGGGGTGGGGGAAGGTCTTTAAACGTATTTCTGGTTTTTTAAAAAAATGAAAAAATTAATGTCTTCAAGTGCTCTAAACGGGTGACCAACAAATGAAAAATTAATTCCCACTAATGAAACTTATCACTTCCTTCTTCCACCACACCATCGCTAAAAGCCACTCAGATATTAAAAACATCCACGGCTCATTTTTATGCAAAATTTCCTGCTGCTAAGTATCAGCTCTAGCCATCTAGGTGAATAATCAAGTGTCATTTCTAATAAGTCAGTGGCTCCTGTCAAGACTTGTGACCAATTAGAAGTCACCCCAATGAGGAGGTGGCTGCTGGCGTTGCCAAGCAACAGCCAAGCTGTGAGGTACATTTAGATGCTCTTTTAGATTTAACCAGCGGCAAGTCAGAGTGACATTATAATTCTGGCAAAGGAAAGCCAAATTATAACCCAGGATGGGGTGCCCATGATGAGGAGTGTGTTTTCTTTTAAATGCAAATGGAAAAGGAACATTTAAACCAGAATTTAAACAGTCCATCACGATACTGATTTTAATTAGCAGATTAGGTGTCAGTGGAATACGACTGTGTCTCAGGATAATGGTCTCTTGCTGCTAGATAAATATCCAGATATTCTGGAAAATGGGCAACTGGTCAGGCAAGGCCAACGTATTTTTGGACTCTGAAGTATTGATGACCGCAGCCACACTTGGTTATAACGACGTTCATTTTTATTGTTCAGGAGGATTAAGAAATAAAAGCAAATATTAAAAATAGACTGCTGGAAATGGATGCTGCCTAGAGAAGGCTGCTTGCTCTAGTGTTACTGGGAAGCGTGTTCTGCTTTAGAAGCCCCTGTATGTGACCGTCTGGAGAGTTTACAGTGAAAATTTAAAGGCCAAACTAAACTGTGACGATGACTGTAATTCTGAAAAGACTTTTGCACTGAAATGCATTTACTCATAAGCTGGCTATATCAACTTAAATTTTTAAAAATTATACTCATTCTCCAGTAACATGTCGTCTCCAAGTCAGGAAAGGCCTACAGGGAGTAATAACCACATCTGCCTCTGCCTTTAAGATTCATACATTATTGACTGTGCCTTCTTGACAGGGAACATCTGGATGAAAAGTGAAGAATTAGGCAGAGAGCCGGATCAGTGCTGTGCAAGATACCAGCCTCTCAGTTTATCTGACTTTTCTTTAACTGAGTCCCTATGCATAGCAACATGATTGGCTCATTTACCCTTGAGTGACACATCCTTAGGCACTCGTCTATGAAGATTCATTGTCTCCCATATCTGCTCAGTGGGGTACCATCAGCTCTTAGTTATCTGAGTGAATGAAGAAAGCCCATCATTTATAATGGGCTTTGAGAATGGAGAACATACAAGCTGCCATATTGGATTGGATCCATGGTTCATGCAGTTTGAAGCTTAGTCTCTGCTAGAGGCACTCAAAAATTTGGTTCTTCATAGAAGCTACCTGCAAAAGGTAATTGCTTAAGAGACTCATTTCTCTCAGTAGCCAACCATGAAGTTAACAACCCACGTTCTCTCCTTTTGAAAACCTATTTGAGCCCAGAACAAACAAAGTTAAGCAGGTTTCTTTACTGCAGGCCTTTCTCAAGCCTTTCATATGCTCAGGTACATGGTGAATCTTGAAGAATATAGTTTGTAATATTTCACCAAATCATTTGACTGTGGGGCCTTTTTGGTCCTCCATATTTCAAATCCTTTTCCCTGATAGGAATTCATAGCTTGAAATTCATCATCATATAAGTACAGTTTAGATGCCTTTCTCCTAAATGTATTCTTTTATTCTTGCTTACACTGAAGGTTACCTGCCTCTTTTGTGCTGACTTACACAATCTCACAAGAGTCTCAGAAAGTTATTCCTATTGATTTAATGTCTTTCAAATCAGAACAGCTTGGAGGAATATACAAATATATAGATTCCACTGTGTTCGCTCTCTTTCAGATGAGTTATAAAATTTAAAAATAAAGCTAGTGCTAACCTGGGTCCTCAGGGGATCACATTATTTATACATTTTCCCTCAGAGAAGTACTAATTTAGCCCCAGTTTTATTTCCTGAAATTAAGCCTGTTTATTCCCTGATCCATAATAAGTTTTACACAATCCCAGGGTTACTACTCACCAATAGCCTTTGGTAAGCAATCTAGCAAAAGACTGTGAAAATCTAAATCTACAGTTGTGCTTTTTAAAACATTAATTCTTTGGGGGATGGAGTGAAAACTCTGGCCGGTTAATCAGACAAAATCCTCCCTAACACCACCACCACCACCACCAACAACAAAAAGTCAGTTGTTTTTCCAGGAATGCTCAGCCATCCTTTTCTATGAATTCCAATAACTTGTTTGTCACTAGCTATGATTCCAGTAGTCTCTTTTTCCTGACTTGGGGATGCATGAATCACATTTTCCCTGGTCCTCTGTTGCTCTGCATTATCCCTGGGATGACATAAGCAAAAAAAAAAAAAATTTTTTTTAATTTAAATACAAATATGGCTTCATGATATGATGCTCATTTTAAAGCAACTTTCAAGCATTGTTGACTGAGGCAACCTAACAGCCACATAAATAAAGACAACACCATCCAGAACTTTTGAGTATTGACCATACTTAAAGACACAGGTAGAGAGGGACTTAGGCTACAAGGTTCTAAAGGAGAAAGCCTCAGAATTCCAAGGGGAAGCAAACCTTTATTTCAAGAATAAACTCTGATGTTTGATAACAAAAGTCCAAAGGCTACTTACAAATTCAGAAAGGACTAGAGATGCTGGTATTTCAAAGCTATTTCCAGGAAAACTGACTCAGGTACCCATAGTTGAGTATCTGTGGCTCAGACTCTCTGAGCTATTTCCTATCTCTGTGACTCATTTTCCTCTTTGTGTCTGTGACTTTGTGTATGTGTATGCATATATGTATATATATTTGTGACTCTCTAAAGGAAAAGCCAGTTTGCTGTATCCTCTTATTTAATTTTTTCTTGATAAAATTATTTCCCTTTCACTTTTTTAAGCTTAGTTTCATCATGTATCCTTAGGTAGAATAGGTAGAAAGCTTCTCGGTTCTTTGATTCTTCATCCATCCATTCATTAATTGTTCCTGAATGTCTGTTGTGTACCTAGTGTGTGCAGTTAACAATAAGGAAAATAAGAAAAAATCAAAAAGCCTTTGTCCTCCTGAAGCATCCGTCTAGCAGAAGGGGACACACAATAAACAGGTAAACAAAATGGAATGTTAGCTAGTGATAGTTCCGCAGAGAAAAATAAAGCAGTGAGGAGGTGGGGGTTCAGGGGCCAGGTCCTTCGAGCCTGGAGATGCACTCGATCTGAGATGGTCAGAGAGGGGACCAACAGGAACACTCACAGCGCCAGGGCTTTCCACGCTGGCTCTCAGCAGAATCTTTCCAGGGAACTCGTGACATGCAAATTCTCAGTTACCCTTAGAAATTCTGATTCTATAGATCTTGGGGTGGCTGAAATGATGTATTTTTAACAAGGGTCCTAGGTGATTCTCATGCAGCCCTTGGTCCCACAACGTTTGAGAACCGGTGACTTAGACAGCAAAGGCAGCTGGGAGATTAAAGTTTGAGGAAGCATCCAGAAACCAGGAGGTTTTGGGGAAGAAGACAGGACACTTCTCATTTTGTCCCCTCCACCCATCTTCCACAGCCTAGAAGCAGCCCCCCTGTCATTTCCTGCATCCTGTCCCCACCATGGCTTAGAGCCTCAGCACCCCTGCTCTTCATACGCAAAGGCAAGCTGCTTTTGGAATTAGGAAAACTCTTTCCTCTCCTAATAAAGCTTGCTAACATACAGTTCAAAATTGAGCAACTACTTCCTTGTTCTGGACAGCACCTACTGTCTACCTCGGAGGCACCTTCAGGAGCAGTGGGTGCCACTGATTCCTTGGGTGAGAGAAAATTACAGGGAACATGATCTATGGAGCATGAAACAGATGTACATTGGTTTCACGTTTCAGAAATATTATCTTTGCTGTGCACTTTTTCGTCCTCGTGTTTCTTTCCATGTGAGCAGCATTTAACACCTCTGGCTGCTCCTTCCTCTTTGAAATGCTTTCCCCTTCCACATTCTGCTGGTTTCCATTTCAGGCTGTTCTTCCTGAGTCTTCTTTATAGGTTTCTCCTCCGCTCCTCCCTTAAATATGGTTCTCCCCAGAACCATATCTAACACATATGCTACACGTCTCTGTGTTTTGAAGACCATCTTTCTTCCTTCTCCCACCTGAGCTCCATCTGCACAGCCAACTTCTTCTTGAAGGGTCTCCTTAGGGGCCTCCCAGTAAACTTCAACTCGCCAGGTCTAAAATCCCCAGAGATGGGGAAAAAGTTAACTACCCCTGCCTCTGGGATGGAATCGTTTCAAATGGAAACCCAAGAACCTAAATTGAACTATATGGAGTAAAAAAAAAAAGCCTTTCAAGGGAATTTCAAGGTTATTGATAGTGTATGGTAAATAATGGGCTCGATGAAATCTCTCTCTTACCTCTTGGTTTTTTTTTTTTTTTTTTTTTTTTTTTTTTTTTTTTTGAGATAGAGTTTGGAGTCTGACTCTGTTACCAAGGCTGGAGCGCAGTAGTGTGATCTTGGCTCACTGCAACCTCTGCCTTCTGGGTTCAAGCGATTCTCCTGCCTCAGGCTCCTGAGTAGCTGGGGTTATAGGTGCGTGCCACCACACTGGCTACTTTTTGCATTCTTAGTAGAGACAGGGTTTCACCATGTTCGTCAAGCTGGTCTCGAACTCCTGACCTCAGGTGATCCACCTGCCTCAGCCTCCCAAAGTGCTGGGATTACAGGCATGAGCCACCTCTCCTGACTTCTCTTGGCATCTTAATGCTGTGGACAGATTGAGTAACTCTTTTCTGCAATTAATTCAGGCACTATGCATTTGATTTCTGGACTATAGGGAGAAGACTGGACCTCAAGAGCACTGGATTTGCTTGGGAGATGACAATGTATCACTTTCTGGAGTAACCCCTGTAACGGGTTAAAGGAATCTAGACCGTGATAAAATTCCTTATCAAAGAATCATAGCCCAGGACTGCTAAACTTTATTTTCCTTTCCTTGCTTACTTTTCTTTCTTTCTCTTTTCTTCTCTTCTCAGATACTCTTTACCAATTTCTTTTTCACACACGAGGTTCTTTCTACTTCTATAGTGCGGTGAAGCCGTTGCTTTTGAATAAAGACATATACGCTAGTGATGCCAGCCCTAGGCTCACCTACCTCGCCTCTCTTCCCCTGGCCTTCTCTTGGCTAACTCAACCTTTTAGTGGCTGGATGTGAAAAAGGGGCACACCCCATGCAGCTTGTCTACATGGTTTAGAGCAGTGGTTTTGGTTTTAAGATGCAGGCCGTTCCTTCCCATTCTCCCGTGAATCCTCAGTAGAGAACACAGATCGGAGTGAGCAGGGCTAACGGCTGCAGTGGAAGCAGGAGCCACTTTCCTCGCATGTCCCTGTGGGGAACTTCTGCTGGTCGTGGTTCCCAATACTGGCTTTACATGACAATCACCTGGGGAGCCTGAAAAAAATATCCTCAAACGCAGGCTGCATCCCAAAGCAAACCAACTGAATCAGAATTTCTAGGTGTGGGACCCAGGCAGCAACAGTTTTCAGAGTCCCCCAAGTAATCCTGGTGGACCCCTCTGGCCAATGGCTGCATCTGTGTCACTGCATCTCCTGCTGTCTATGCTGTATCAGACCCAGTCTGGGAGGAAGGAACTGAGCATATGTGGGCCACGGGCCAGCCCCGATGGCATCTGCCACCCCCCTGCAATTGTCCCATTCTGGGTGAAGTATTAGCATAGCAAGCCCATGTGATCAGATGGGGACTCTATTTTTCAAACAGCTTTACCAGTAAGATAAGAGAAAATTTTATTTCCTTTGCCTAAAACTTGTTTCCATACCTCAGTTGGTTCCAAACTTAGGCAGAAAATAGAGAAGTGTTGCTTCTGACCCTCCCCCGCCCCCCAGCTTTCCACCGAGGCCCCGTTTGCTATACTTCCCCTTCCTGCACCCTCCAGACAGCCCCTGGCACAGTCCTAGGTGGCCTCCGAGCACCACTGGAAAATCACATGGAGGTAGCAAGTGGTCAGGCAGAGACGCGAAGAGCGCTCTGGAGCTGGACTCTGATTTTGGCTCTGCTGCTTACTAGCTATGAGACTGGGAGCACGCTACTGAATCTCTCTGTGCCTAGTTTCCTCCTCTGTAAACCAGGTTAGTAATAATAAGTATGACAGTATTTATCTCGCAGGAATGTGGTGAAGAGGCAGTGTGTTAGTCTAAATAGGCAACCCTTGGAACCTGACTGAGCTATGAGTGTGAGCTGGCGCTGCGTACAGAGACAGGCTCTGCCCCCAAACACCAACAGCTACCCATGGAAATGCAAATCAAAACCTCATTGAAAATGAGGTTCACTAGTTTCTGAGTGTGTTTAATTGGATATTACGAGGTGTGGAACTCCCTCCTCTTCTGGGGGACTTCAGAAGATTTATAGGAATTCAATCAGGACCATATGGGTGAGCATCTTCAGCTTAAGCTAAAAGGAGCTTTCATTTTTATTGAACTGAAGACAGGCTACTCTGGAACATCCAGACAGGGTGGATGGCAGAAGCCCAGGGCACTCCAGCCAAGCTTTGGAAACTCCCTTGCTCTAGAGATGCCTGTGTACCTAAGACTGGAACTAAAGAAGCCCCTTAGCCCCTTCATATCATAAGGGCTCAAGTTCTCTCTCCCTTGTGGTTGCAGAATTCAGAACAGCAAACACCAAAGCCAGACCAGCTTTGAGCTGCCAGGCTCAGATACAAAACACAGCAGTCGGGATCTGTGTGTGAGACATCGGTCTGGAGCCGTTCAAACACCAGGTTTTGGGTGCACAGCTGATAGGAAAGAGTGGGTCATTGAGCAGGGAAAAGAGAGTGTCCAGGGCCTTAGAGAGCTGGTAGCATCTTGTGGAGCCTGCCCTTCCCTTGAACTTGGCCTGGAGGTTAACTTGGGTGTTCCTGCCTGCCATGATCGCCCACTCCTCCCCAGTCATTCACTGCCATCACCTCCCTATTTAAGATTCGATTGGCAACTCCCTTTTGTTTCATGCTGTTCTCTAGTTTCTTGCTATGTAAAGTGTGGTTCACTGTCCGGAAATGAAATTACCTGGCAGGGTGTTATAAACGCAGACTCTTAAGCCACCCTGGCCCTCTTGAGTCAGAGCCTGCATTGGAGCCAGATCCCCAGGTGATCCATTGTGCATGACAGTCCAGCAGACACTTACAGTTTCCTCCTGGGGTCCCCAAAGCGCCTCAAGCTTTATCTCTGGACACAGGCGAATGCCCTGTGTACTTGTTGACTCACAATTCATTTATGGCAACTGGGGATGTGGGAGGCTGGAGAAATGAAAGAAACTCAACACAGGGTGTGGTGCTTTCTGCATAATAGAGAGGTCTGAAGGTCCCATTGGGCAAGGCATTTCGATGTGTCACCTGGGCAAGTCATGCAACATGAACTGGCTCTCATCACGATTTGGAGAGAAGAAACCTGCTCCGTAAGAGAAGAGAGTTTGCATTTCTCATGTCTTACCTCGTTCAGCTTTTCAGGACTGAAAGCAGACATCAGGGCACCTCTGACGTCTTCCCATCTTTTGTCACGTAAAAACAGAACGCTGTTGGCTACCGACTTGAACTCCAAACCCGACGCCTGTTGGGAAGTAACAAGCAGAGGGTCAGGACTCAGAGAGTCAAAGCCACCTTGGTGGCAATACAGGTCCATGACAAACACCCTGGTTAAAGTCCATCGATGGCCAACAAGTTAGGAGGCTGCTCTTGCAAGGATACAGAGGAAGAATATAAAGGCTCATAGGCAATGATAGAAAGAATCATGGCCAGGGCCCAGAGGGAGCAGATGGGCAAGCTCTGGTGGCTCAGTTGTACCTGCTACGATGTGGTCATCATCATAGGCACAACTCAATGGCTTCTGTGTGTTCTGCAGTCCCCCTACCGAGCGAGGATTCCCTGAAGACAAACAAGGCACGCTTCCCGGAGATGGCCTAGTCTTTCTTGGTAATTAGTATCATGTCTGAACTTCGTGGCACAGGGTTTTGTGTGACTGGATTGGTTAGGTTGGACCCGGAGTTGACAGACTCACTCGTCTGGACCCTTGTTGTACGGGTTGAGGGAGAGGGAAGGGGGAAAAAAGAAAGGCCTTCAGAAGCATGTGCTGGGACAGCTGCTTCCAAGAGCGTGCCTGCCATCATGTTTCTGTGTTCTATCGGTCATTCATTTTTTTCTTAGTCAGCCAGCAGTGGTTGGTAGCCTAATATTGTGTTATGGGATGAATTCGGCCCCCCACCCCAAACTTCATATATTTAAATCCTGACCCCAAGAACCACAGAATGTAACTGTGCAGTCAGCCTTCTATATCTGGGCATTCTGCGTCTGTGGATTCAACCAATACTGAATCAAAAATATTCAGAAAAAATTTCACCAAGTTCCGAAAAGCAAAACTTGAATTTGCCCTGTACAGAGAACTACATTGAATCCATGTACATGAAGTGATGTGTAGGTATTGTATTAGGTATTATAAGTAATCCAAAGTTGATTTAAAGCATACAGAAGGATGTGCGTAGGTTATATGCAAATACTATGCCATTTTATATCAGAAACTTATGCATCCACAAATTTTGGTGTCCTGAGCAAGGGTGGGTACTGGAACCAATCCCATGAGATACTGAGGGATGGCTGTATTTGGAGATAAGGTCTTTGAAGAGGTAATTAAGGCCGGGAGTGGTGACTCACACCTGTAATCCCAGGACTTTGGGAGGCCGAGGCAGGTGGATCACCTGAGGTCAGGAGTTTGAGACCAGCCTGGCCAACATGGTGAAACCCCCCGTCTACTAAAAATACAAAAATTAGCCAGGCATGGTGGTAGGCACCTGTAATCCCAGCTACTTGGGAGGCTGAGGCAGGGAGAATTGCTCAAACCCAGGAGGCGGAGGTTGCAGTGAGCTGAGACTGCACTAATGCACTCCAGCCTAGGCAACAGAGCAAGACTCTGTCTCAAAAAAAGAGGTAATTAAGGTAAAATAAGGTCATTAGGGTGGGTCCTAATCCAACATGACTGGGGTGCTTATTAGAAGAGGAGATTGGGACAGAGACACACACAGAGGGAAGACCATGTGAGGATATAGGGAGAAGACAGCCATGCACAGGTCAAAGAGAGAGGTCTCTGGAGAAACCAACACTACTGACACCTTGACTTCAGGCTTCTGGTCTCCAGCACTGTGGGAAAATCAATTTCTATTGTTTAAACCCCCAGTCTATGGTTGGTTGGTATAGTAGCCTAGTAAACTAATACAGGGCTCAAGAAGTTTTCTATACTGTCTTGAATGAAAAAGACTTTGCGGCTGGGCATGGTGGCTCACGCCTATAATCTCAGCACTTTGGGAGGCCTAGGCGGGTGGATCACCTGAGGTCAGGAGTTCAAGACCAGCCTGGCCAACATGGTGAAACCCCGTCTCTACTGAAAATACAAAAATTAGCTGGGTGTGGTGGCAGGTACCTGTAATTCCAGTTACTCAGGAGGTTGAGGCAGGAGAATCACTTGAACCTGGGAGGCGGAGGTTGCAGTGAGCCAAGATCGCACCACTGCACTCCAGCCTGGGGGACAAGAATGAAACTTCATCTCAAAAATAAAAAATAAAAAAAGAAAGAAAAGAAAAAGACTGCTTTGGCCCTCATGAGTTAGCAGTGTAGAGGGGAAGCAGAGAGTAAACTCTTAAGCTAACAATTAGACAGAAAGTGAATTTTCCTGGAGGGAAAGTGTATTTCTTGGAGAAAGTATATTTTCCTGGAGGGAAAATGGGGCAAGGTGGGACATCGGTAGGGAACATGGTTGGGAGGCTTCTCTGAGGTGAGCACTTTGGTCTCCTCATACCTTCTTCCCAGGCCATTCTGCTTCTTTCTATAACCAACTGTCCCACTAAATGGTAAAAAATGGAGCCCCCACCATTGGTCAGAGTGTCACCAGCCTGCAGGTTCCAGGGTGTGGGGAGACAGGGGGTTGGGGGCCCAAGCAGTCTCAGAACCACGTGTGCTGCATGGTGACGCTATTTCTTTTCACTGTTTTAATTATAGCTGAAACATGAAGCCAGTCATCAGAATTCAAAAGCCTTGTAAAAACTCCTATTTAGAGGAAAATTATAATTTTCTGATAAAATATGAACACTCAAAATAAGCCATAAAACATAACTGCAAAGTATCTAGAGGGGAGTTAATTATATATTAGAACCAAGATGCTGGGATATTTTTTCTGCAGAGGAATACCTCTCTATATTTAGAAGGAAATTCTTTAGGAGCGCCATGGCCACTCAAGAGAATTATGGTTTTATGGAATTTGGGGAACATAGTCCATTTGTTTAGGTTCCAGAGTTGGAGGAGGAAATCACACATTATGTGTACGTATGTAGTGGCAAGATGCAGTCCTGTGGCGCACTACATGGAATAAAGCATTTAACTCCAAGGAAAGTGGGGTGATGGTTTACGTGGTGCTGATGAGACGGAATAAATTAGAGCTAAGAGTGAAGACTGACTGGATCTTGTACCTATCCTTAAGACTTAAGGGTGAATTTACACTATTTTTTTCTTGCACCTGAAAGACAAATGTATTCCTCTTTGCAATATGTCAGCATGGCCTTCAAGTATCTTTCTCACCAGCCTGCCATGACACTGTGCTCCCCTGGGCCTGGAAATTCCATTAGAATCCTCCATTTTTTAATGAAATCATTTGGGGCTATTGGTTATCATAATGCTTTTATTTCTGAAAATATTTTATTTTTTTTTTGAAACAGGGTCTTGCTCTGTCACCCAGGCAGTAGTGCACTGGTGTGATCGTGGCCACTGGAACCCCAAACTTCCGGGCTCAAGCAATCCTACCCTGTCAGTCTCCTGAGTGGCTGGGACTAGAGGCACATGCCACCATATCAGATTTTTTTTGTAGTTTTTTTGTAGAGATGGTGTCTCACTATGTTGACCAGGCTGATGTTGAACTCCTAGCCTCAAGTGATCCTCCCACCTTGGTCTCCCAAAGTGCTGGGATTACAGGCATGAGCCACTGTGCCTGGCCTCTTTTCGTTTCTAGATGTCCCACGTTAAAAGGAAATTGATCATTTCAAAAGAGCAGTCAGATGGTGAGGGCACATTGAATCATGTCATATATGAAATAGTTGTCAGATTTTGGAATTTTAAACTGAAAAAGAGAAGATTTGGAAGATCAGATAGTGGTACTTAGGCATGTGCCCAATAAATATTTATTGAATGCATACTGCATGGGAGAGGGAATTTAGGGTTTTTTTTTTGTTTTGTTTTGTTTTTTTGGTGATCTTGAGAAGTGGAATTGTGTTTAATAGGGGAAACTATGGGGAAAATTTCAGCTTATCTGAAGGAGAACTATCCCAATAGTCAACAGACAAAATTATTCAAAGATAAGATAACCTGCCTTGAGCGATGAGCTTCACACTCCTGGTGACTGTTCCACTTCTTGGAAATCCTGTACCCAAGGCTTGAGCATGCAGTGGGGGTGTGGTCTACAAGCCTTGCAAGAAGTCTTTCAACCCTGATACTTCATGTGTGGAAAGTCACTGCAGACACTCTTTTTCTATTAGTTTGCCTACACATTGATTTAAAAAACTGTGGTAAAATACACGTAATGTAAAATTCACCATCTTAACCTTCTTTTTTTTTTTTTTTTGAGATGGAGTCTCGCTCTGTCGCCCAGGCTGGAGTGCAGTGGCACAATCTCGGCTCACTGCAAGCTCTGCCTCCTGGGTTCACGCCATTCTCCTGCCTCAGCCTCCCGAATAGCTGGGACTACAGGCGCCCCATCTTAACCATTTTTAAGAGTACAGTTTGGTGGTATTAAGTACACTCACATGGTTGTGCTACTATCACCAGCATTCCTCCACAGAACTTTTTTCATCTTGCAAAAGTGAAACTCTGTGCCTATTCAACAATAGTTCCCATGCCCCTCCATACCTCCCGCTTCTCCACATATGTTCATTGTCTAGATTTACTGAAAGATGCCTTGAAAGAGACAAAGGATTTCCCCCAAAGGAATGAGTGATGTGGTTTGGCTGTGTCCCCACCCACATCTCATCTTGAATTGTAGCTCCCACAATTCCCACGTGTGGTGGGAGGGACCTGTGGAGGGAGGAAATTGGATCATGGGATCAGGGCTTTCCTATGTTGTTCTCATGGCAGTGAATAAGTCTCACAAGATCTGATGGTTTTATAAAGGAGAGTTTCCCTGAACAGATCCTCTTCTCTTGTCTGCTGCCATGTGAGGTGTGCCTTTCACCTTCTGCCATGTTTGGGAGGCCTCGCCAGCCACGTGGAACTGTGAGTCCATTAAACCCCTTTCTTTTGTAAATTGCCCAGTCTCGGGTAGGTCTTTATCAGCAGTGTGAAAAATGGACTAATTCAATGAGTAACAAGACTGGTAAGTGTGATGGAAGCCAGACTGTGCATTTCATGCAGGAAGGGGACTCTGCAGAAAGGAGGTCCAGGGACATAGCTTTCTAGGCTCCTGTCTGTCAGCCTAGCTGTGTCCCAAGCCTCCAACCACTCTCTGGTCAGGGGCTTCCAGACGGCAGGCCGTGACCAGTCATGAAATCAATGCCATGAGTGGCAACCAGCATTTAAAAAAAGGAGACAAAGAGACAAGAGATAGACAAGATTAGAAAATACAGAGGAGCATTTAACGTCAGGGAAAGTATTTTGTGGTTGTTGAACTTGTTCAAGATGTGTGTGTGCGTGTGTGTGTGTGTATGTGTGTGTGCGTGTGTGTGTGTATGCGTGTGTGTATGCGTGTGTGTATGTGTATGTGTGTGTATGTGCGTGTGTGTGTGTGTGTATTCTGTGTCAAAATGTGAATGTGTTTCTTACTGTAGATCATAGTCAAAAAAGTTTGAAAAACTGAAACTAACCCAAACCTCAAACCTGGGAGTTGTTCTCTCTGAACGACAATCTTGTCAGTCACAACTATTAAAGCTCTCTTTGATTGGCCAACTCTCTCCATCTCCACAGCCGCCACCCTGGCTGAGGTCACCATTATCTCAGCCCCTAACTGATTTCCCTGCCCTCAGCCTTGTCACACCCATCCGTACTCCACCCTGTAGTCAGTGGGATCTTTTTAAAGACAAATCTAGTCATATCCTCATGCAAACTCCCTAACTTGGTTTATGAGGCCTGGTATGTGCTGGCCAGTTCCCCATCCCTTTCTGAACACAAAGCCCAAAGGAGTTCCTTAACTTCCCAATCCCTTATAGAGTTGGAAGTCACAGGGCTTTCTGGAAGCTTGGGTTGCATTTGCTACTCTGGGATGGGCAGGATAATGCAGTGGTAAGAACATTGCCTCTACAGTCAGATGCCTGGGTTCAAATCTTGGCCCCGTGTGACTCTGAGGACTGACCTCTCTGGTTTGACCTCTCTACAGTGTTTCAGTTTGTAAAATGGGGATAATAACATTACCAACCTCTTAGGATAGTTGTGAGACTTCACTGACTTCACAAATATTTGTTCAGTGCCTGGTATGTGCTAGGCCCTAATTTAGGTGCTGAGGATACATCTGTAAACAAAACGAAGCTCTGTGTCCTCACAGAGCTTGCATTCTAGTGGGAGAAGGTGGACAATAAGCACGAGAAATACACTGGACGGTACAGTGGGATGGGGCGAGGCATGTTATTAAATTGGTCAGTTGGCACTGGGCTCCTACATAGGTGAGATTTGTGCAAAGCCTCGAAGGAGCTGGGGGTTTGGTGGGCATGGGAACCATTACAGCAAAGGCATCATGTGCGTGAGGACCCTCAGGGACGTGGCACGGCTGGAGGGGAGGGATGGAGGCAGGCCAGAGAGGGCATGGGGGCCTGTGTGTGGAGGGCCTCCAGAACCTTGCTAGGATTTTTACTCCATATGACACAGGTGGTCATAGCAGAGTTTCGAACAGAGACATATCTGAGCTGACTTCTGTTTTAAAGAATCTCGCTGTTAGGTGTTGAGAATCAACGGTGAAGAGCCAGGATGGAGGCAGGTAGAGCCATCAGGAGGAAGCACAGTGGCCAGGAGAGAGCAGGGGTGGAGGCTCAGGCCAGGGAGCTGGACACAGATAGGGGAGAAATGATCAGCTTGGCATGCTTTGAAGGTAGAGCCAACAGGATTTCCTGATGGACTGGATGTGAGGTGGGAGAGAGAAAGACAGGAGTCAAGGATGACTCCAAGGGTTTTGGACTGAGCAATCGTAATGATGAATGCAGTTAATACATTTACAGCTATTAGATATGAGTTCTAAATTTCTTTTCAAAGAATCAGTATGTCAGTATGTTCAATTCTTTGCCTTCTACTTTTAAACTTCCTCACAAAGCAACCTTTTTCGATTACCTGCTCCACCCTGATTCACTTCAATCACCTGCTCCACTCTGACTCATTCTGATTACCTGCTCTAGCCTGACTCATTCCGATTACCTGTTCTATCATAGCCATTTTTCCCGCCAAACCACTCACCCCCATCACTCTCTTTAAATTAGCCAATCAGAATTAGTTTAGCCTGTGCGGTCTAATCCCAGCCAATAGGGGAAGGACACAATAGCAGGGGCCATGTGCGTCAGGGATAAGAACCCCTTTCCCTCCCTTGTCCAAGTATGCGCTCACCATTGCTCCATCTGTAAGGGCACACCCTTCTATAGAAGTAACTTGCCTTGCTGAGAACTAAAAAGAAAATTTTATATTCGTGTGCTATTTCTTTTGCAGCACCAAAACTTTATTTATAACACAGCTTTCAGGACAGTCCTTGGCACATGGTGTTGAGATGATGTCGTGTTATTCCGTTAGACCCTTGACTATGTCATCTCTCTAGGGTCTGGTCCTTCTCCTGAGCTGTTTTTCTCTTTCTCTGAAACTCTAGATCCCTCTCCAACCTCCTTTCTCCTTTGCCTGCTAACTCCTATTCACTTTCATGAACACAGTTTTGAGAACATCTCCTGAGGGAAGCCTTATTGACTGGACTTCACCCCAAGGACTTCGTGCAGATAACAGCTTACTCCCATTTTTAAAAGATTTCTTAAAAAAGTGATCCTTAGGGGCAAGTTCACTGATAAGTAATATTTACTCATTCTTTTTTTTCCTTCCATAGGGACAGGTCTATGGATGTGGGAAGCAAAACGTTTTGTGATTTCCAAGGACAATCTTATGGGGAAAGAGGAGAAGCAACAGGTTGGTGGTTTCATGGCTAATAGAACACAAAAGACAAATAAAACTCTATTAATCTGTAATCAAATAGAGACCCACAGATTTCTACACTTATCCCAGTCCAATTGAACATTTCATTTGTTATTTTCATAATGAACTACTGATCTGCAGAAATCACAGCTGAGAATAATTAATGTGCAGAGTCATGATTTAACATTAATCTGGATCATCCCATGAGCCAGCATAAACTGAGCCCCAAACCAGATAAAGACTTACAAGAAAGAAAAATTATAAGCCAATGTCACTCGTGAACACAGACAGAAAAGTTGTAAACAAAATATTAGCTAATATAATTCAGTGATAAATTACAAGAATAATTCATTAAGACCAAGTGGGACTTATTCCAAGAATGCAACTTTGAAAATCAATGTAACTTGTTGCATTAACAGAATAAAAGAGAAAAACACATACAATCTCAAGAGATGCAGAAAAATATTGCTAAAAAGTTACACCTATTCATAATAACAACTTTCAGTGAACTATCAATATAAGGAGACTTCCTTCACCTAAAAATGACATTTACAAAAACACTTGCAGTTAACATTATATTTAACAGTGAAATGGTTAACATTTTCTGAGGCTGGAAACAAGATAAGTATGTCCATTATTACACTTGTATTTGACATCATAGAGAGGTCATTAGGCAAGAAAAATAAATAAAATTTGTAAAAATTGGAATGGAAGAAGTAAAACTGTATTTCTTTGTAGATAACATGATTGTATAACATAAAGATTTGAGAAATATCTATAAATACACTTCTAGATTCAATATTGAGCTTAAAAATATTGTTGGATACAAATTTAATATACAAAAATTTATTTCTACACACGGGCAACAAACTACTGAAAAACGACGTTTTAAAAATGCAACTTACAATAACAGTAAAACTATTAAATACCTACAAATACATTTGGCTAAGGATGTACAAAAGACCTGTAGTCTGGAACTATAAAATATTGCTAAGATAAATTTAAAATACCTAAATATATAGAGGTTCCACATTCATAGTTTGGAAAATTCAATATTGTTACGATGTCAATTCTTCAAAACTTAACAAGATTATTATGGTACTGTAGTTGTGTTGTGTAAACTACTAATATCTTAAGTAGAAAGATGAAAAGATGAACCAATTGAAAATAATAACTACAGCAACTATTCAAGATGTAGACAGTACAATAAGATATAAACAAGAAAAAGTTAAAAAGTGGGAAGATGATGTTAAAGTGTAGAGTTTTTATTAGTTTTATTTTTGTTTGTTTATGCAATCCATGTTAAGTTGTCATCAGTTTAAAATAATGGGTTACAAGATTATTTGCAAACTACGATAACTACGATAACCTCAAATCTAAAAACACACAATAGATACACAAAAGTGTGTCTATTCTCATGCCTATAATCCCAGAACTTTGGCTGAGGCAGGCAGAGCACTTGAGGCCAGGAGTTTGAGACCAGCCTGGCCAACATGGTGAAATCCTGTCTCTATGAAAAAAGTAAAAATAAAAATAAAAAATAAAAAATAGCCGGGTGTGGTGGTTCACACCTGTAATCCAAGCTACTTGGGTGGTTGAGGCATGAGAATTGCTTGAACCTGAGAGGCAGAGGTTGCAGTGAGCTGAGATCACGCCACTGCACTCCGGCCTGGGTGACAGAGTGAGACTGTCTCAAAAAGAAAAAACCAAAACAAACAAACAGAAAAAAACTAGAAATCAATAAGAAGAGGAATTTTGGAAACTATATGAACACATGGAAATTAAACAATGTTCCTGAATGACCATTGTGTCAATGAAGAGATTAAGAGAGAAATTGAAAAATTTCTGGAAACAAATTATAATGGAAACACAATGTATCAAAACCAATGGGATATGACAAAAGCAGTACTAGGAGGAAGATTTATAGTTATAAGTGAACTACAGCAAAAAAAGTAGAAAAATTCAAATAAACAACCTAATGATACATCTTAAAGAACTAGAAAAGCAAGAGCTAAAGCCAAAGTTGGTAGGAAAAAAAAAAAAGAAAGAAAGAATAAAGATCAGAGCAGAAACAAATGAAATTGAAATGAAGAAAACAATACAAAAGATCGACAAAAAAAGTTGATTTTTTGAAAAGATAAACAAAATTGACAAACCTTTAGCCAGACTAAGAAAAGAAGAAAGAAGGCTCAAGTAAATAAAATCAGAGATGAAAAAAGAGACATTATAACTGATACTCAAAGGATCATTAGCAGCTACTATGGGCAACTGTATGCCAATAAATTGGAAAAATTCAATGTCCCTTCATAATAAAAACCCTAAAAAAAGAGCATAGAAGGATCATCAATCAACGTAATAAAAGCCATTTACAACAGACCCACAGTATCATACTGAATGGGGAAAAACTAAAAACCTTTCCTCCAAGATCTGGAACATGACAAGGATGCCCACTTTCACCACTGTTATTCAACATAGTACTGGAAGTCCTAGTTAGAGTAATCAGGCAAGAGAATGAAATAAAGGTATCCAGATTGGAAAGGAAGAAGTCAAATTATCTCTGTTTGCAGATGATATGATCTTATATTTAGAAAAACCTAAAGATTCCACCAAAAAGCTATTAGATCTCATAAATGAATTCAGTAAATTTGCAGGGTACAAAATCAACTTACAAAGAATTCAGTAAAGTTGCAGGGTACAAAATCAACATACAAAAATCAGTAGCATTTCTATATGCCAACAGTGAACAATCTGAAAAAGAAACCAAGAAAGCAATCTAATTTACAATAGCTACAAATAAAATGAAATACTTAGGAATTAACTTTACTGAAGGAGTAAAAGATCTCTACAATGAAAACTGTAAAACACTGACACAAGAAATTGAAGACATACAAAAAAATGGAAAGATATTCATATTCATGAATTGGAAGAATCAATATTGTTAAAATGTCCATATTACCTGAAACAATCTATAGATTCAATGCAATCTCTATCAAAAGAGTGACATTCCTCACAGAAATAGAAAAAACAATGCCAAAATACGTATGGAACCACGGAAGACCCAGAATAGCCAAAGCCATCCTGAGCAAAATGAACAGAACTGGAGGAATCACATTACTTGACTTCTAATTATATGACAGAACTATAGTAAGTAAAATAGCATGGCTCTAGCATAAAACTAGACACATAGACCAATGGAATAGAATAGAAAACCCACAAACAAATCCATACATCTACAGTGAACTCATTTTGACAAAGATGCCAAGAAGAACCATTGAGAAAAGGATAGTCTCTTCAATAAATGGTGCTGGGAAAAGTGGATATCCATATGAAGAATAATGAAACTAGACCCCTATCTCTCACCATATACAAAAACTGAATCAAAATGGATTAAAGACTTAAATATGAGTCTTCAAACTATGAAACTACTAAAAGAAAACACTTGAGAAAATATCTAGGACATTGAACTGGGCAAAGATTTCTTGAGTAATACCCCACAAGCACAGGCAACCAACACAAAAAAGGGAAAATGAGATTGCATCAAGTTAAAAAGCTTCTGCACAGCAAAGGAAACAATCAGCAAAGTGAAGAGACAAGCCACAGACTGGGAGGAGGTATTTGCAAACTACCCATCTGGCAAGGGAATAATAACCAGAATATAGACGGAGCTCAAACAACTCTACAGGAAAAAAATCTAATAATCCTATTAAAAAACGTGCAAAAGATCTGAATAGACAGTTAAAAGAAAAAAGACATACAAAAGGCAAACAGGCAAATGAAAAGGTACTCAACATCACTGGTCATCAGAGAAATGCAAATCAAAACTACAAAGAGATATCATCTCACCCCAGTTAAAATGGCTTATAGCCAAAAGGCACGCAATAACACATGCTGCCAAGGACATGGAGAAAAGGGAACCCACATACACTGTTGGTGCAAATGTAAATTAGGACAATCACTACGGAGAACAGTTTGGAGGCTCCTCAAAAATCTAAGAAAACTAAAAATAGAGCTACCATATGATCCAGCAATCCCACTGCTAGGTATATACCCCAAAGAAAGGAAATCAGTGTATCAAAGAGATATCTGCACACCCATGTTTATTGCAGCACTGTTCACAAGAGCCAAATTTGGAAGCACCTAAGTGTCCATTAACAGACAACTGCATAAAGAAAACGTGGTACATATATACAATGGGAGTACAATTCAGCCATAAAAAAGAATAAAAGCCTGTCATTTGCAACAACGTGGATAGAATTGGAGGTCATTTTGTTAAATGAAATAAGCCAGGCACGGAAGGACAAAATTGGCATGTTCTCACTTATTTGTAGGAGCTGAAAATTAAAACAATTGAACTCATAGAGATAGTAGAATGATAGTTGCCAGAGGCTGGGAAGAGTAGTGAAAGAGTGTCGGGGGAGGTGGGGATGGTTAATGGATGGAAAAAAAAATAGAAAAAATGAATAAGAGCTAGTATTTGGTGACTATAGTCAATAACAATTTATTTGTATGTTTTAAAGTAACCAAAAGATCAGCACCATAAGACAGGGCAAGAAAATAAAAGATTATAATTGGATTGTTTGTAACACAAAGAAAGGAAAAATGCTTGAGATGATGGACACCCCATTTACCCTGATGTGATTATTACACATTGCATGCGTGTATCAAAATATTTCGTATACCCCATAAATGTATACACCTACTACATACTCATAAAAATTAAAAATTAAAAACATGTAAAAAATTGACAAGCTGATTCCTGTAAACATATATATGGAACCGAAAGAACTAGAATAACCACGAGAATTTACACTGCTATCTCTCTCTCTGTCTCTCTCTCTTTGTCTCTCTGTCTCTGTCTCTCTCTCTCTCTCTCGGACAGGGTCTCACTCTGTTGCTCAAGCTGAAGTGCAGTGGCAGACTCATGGCTCGCTGCAACCTACACCTCCTGGGCTTAAGCAATTTTCTCACCTCAGCCTTCTGAGTAGCTGGGACTACAGGTGCGCGCCACCATGCCTGGCTAATTAGAACCATTTTTTTTTTTAGTAGAGACAGGTATGTTACCCAGGCTGGTCTCAAACTCCTGGCCTCAAACAATTCCCCCACCTTGGCCTCCCCAAAATTATAGGTGTTAGCCACGGTGCCTGGCCACACTGCCATCTTTCAAGATCGATGACAGAGCTATACTACCCCTAAGAGAGTGTGATATCGTGATATTGGTGCAGGGATAAACAAAAAGACCAATGAACTGGACTAGAGTCCAGAAGTAGACTCACACATACGATCTCTTGATTCATGACACAGGTGCTGTTCAATTCAGGGGGAAATGGGTGGTCTTTTCAACAATGGTACTGGGGCAATTGGATATCAATACAGAGAAAAAAAAAATGAGCCTTGATCCATACCTTACTCTATACACAAAAGTTAACTGGAGATAGATCATAGTCCCAATAGTGAAAGGCAGAACCATGATGCTTCCAAGAGAATATCTTTGTGACCTTGTATATAAGGCAAGAGTTCTTAAAGAGAATACCAAAAGCAATACCACAGAAGAAGATTTTGATAAATTGGACTTTATTAGCAAAGGATATTAAGAAATATAACACACACACCATGGACTGGGAGAAGATATTCACAACACGTTTATCTGACAAAAGACGCAGGGCAGAACACACAAAGAGCAACAAGTCAATCAGAAAAAGTCAAACACCTTAAAATAACAGTGGGGGAGGGGCAAAGACTCAACAGGCACATTGTAAAGGAGACTACTCAAATGGCCAGAGAGCAAATGAAAAAGTTCTCGGCCGGGTGTGGTGGCTCACGCCTGTCATCCCAGCACTTTGGGAGGCCGAGGCGGGCAGATCACCTGAGGTTGGGAGTTCGAGACCAACCTGACCAACATGGAGAAACTCCATCTCTACTAAAAATACAAAAATTAGCTGGGCATGGTGGTGCATGTCTGTAATCCCAGCTACTCGGGAGGCTGAGGCAGGAGAATCGCTTGAACCCAGGAGGCGGTGGTTGTGGTGAGCCGAGATTGTACCATTGCACTCCAGCCTGGGCAGCAAGAGTGAAACTCCATCTTAAAAACAAAAAAAAAGAAAAGAAAAGAAAAGAAAAAGTTCTCAACGTCGTGGTCACCAGATAAACACAAATTAAAACTGCAGTGAGATATCACTACGATCCAGCCCCTGGAATAGTTATTATGAAAAATAATGGCAAGATGAAAGTGCTGGCTAAGATTGGAACAACTAGAACTCCACTTTATGGGAGTATAAATTGGCTCAACCACTTTGGAAAACTGTTTGGCAGTATATACAAAAATCCACCACGCACCTACTCTCGTGGGTTAGCAATGCCACTCCTAAGTTTTCATAAATGCCTGTTGATATATTAACCTAACTGATAATAGCAAAAAACTGGAAACCTAAATGTTTACTGTCAGAGGAATAGATTGTGGTGTTTCTATACATTGGAATGCTACATAGCAATGAAAAATGCAAACTATGTTCACGGTCTTGCTCTGTCCCCAGGCTGCAGTGCAATGGCATGATCATAGCTCACTATAGCCTCAAATTCCTAGGATCAAGGCATTCTCTTCCCTCAGTCTCCTGAGTACCTGGGACTACAGGCACACACCACAGCGCTTGGCTAATTTTTAAATTTTTTTTTAAATAGCGACAGGGGTCTCACTTTGTTGCCTAGCCCAGTCTTGAATTCCTGGGCTCAAGCAATCTTCCTGCCTCAGCCTCCCAAGGTACGAGATTACAAGACTGAGCCACCACACCTGGCTATATTAATCTTAATACATGGTGTGGATGACTCTTACAGACATTATGTTGCCAGAACGAAAGGACACATACTTCAAGTTTACATTTACGTGAAGTTCAACAGCAGGAAAAAAGAAATCTATACAAATCGATGTCAGAGCAGTGGTTTCCTCTGGATGGTAGGGATGGGTTGACTGAGAAGAGGCATGAGGGAACCCTCTGGAGTGCTGGAAATGTTTGTATCTTGATCTGGGTGGTGGTCACATAGGGAAATACATAATAATACATTGAGCTTTACACTCAAGATTTGTGTGTGGAAGTTACTTCAATTTAAAAAATACTAAGGGATAATAATCATTTAATTTGGACAGACTTGAATGCTGGATGAACACCAACGAGATGAAAATGAACAGATTTAATTATAAGGCTTCATATTTAGGTTTAAAATTTAGTTGTTTAGTGCATGTGATGGAAGCAACCTGACCTGCAAAAAGTCACATTCAAAAGATCTGGGAACCTTCATTGAGCACTCGCTTGTCAGGCTGTATTGGGCTATCACTGTCAGGAACAGAGGAGGTCTGTCCTACTGCGCTCATGGGAGCAGTGTCCGGCCTCAGGAAGGAGTGTCCTACTGTGACGCGTAATGAAGTTAGACCTCATCAGCTAAATGATGATTTTCAGACAGTGGCCACATTTTAAGAGAGGTGTTAAGAGCTGGCAGGAATCCTTTGACCCTGTTTTAATTTGGGTTTTTAATCTCAAGCAGGTAACTGGGGTTGCCGCCCTTTGATGAGCACACGTTGTGGGTGGATTGCTGTTTCTCTCTCACATGCTCATGTTAGGCTGCCTGACTCGGGATGATCACACTGCCTTCCTCGGCATCTCTTGCAAGTGTCCTCTGAGACCAGGTTAAAAACTTCCTTTTTTAACATGGATCCCATTAGGATATCAAAGGAGACACATGTGGTCATGTGTCCTCCTTCAAAGGGTGGCCCCTTTCAGGGCCTATGGGCCCTTTGGTTCCCACCTCCTAAAAGAGGCAGGAAGGAGAAGGTGAGCAGAGAGAGTGAAATATCATTAGAGGGGTGATAACAGGTAAGAGAGGAAGGTGTGGTTGAACTTTGCCCCTTCTGCCTCTCTTCAAAGGGTAGATTAGTGCTGGCAGCCAGAGGGGGACAGAAAACCCAGCAGAGGAGCCCCTCGTTGTCTTTACTTGCTCCGCACCAAATAGCCATGCCTTGGGCATTTAGGAAGATGTGGATGAACTCCGCACAGAATGTGTCAAGACCACAGTCTCTGGCCCTCCCTGGCAATCCCACAGCAGGAGATGAATGGCTGCTATTTTCAACGATCTTGAGCTGGGTTTGCTGCACTTTATGTTTAGGGCTGTGCATGCTCAGCTCTGAGTGGTGTCTGCGATTATGCTGTGCATATGGAGTGACTACTGTGTGCCAGGTGCTGTACTGGCACTGGAACAATCAAGACAAAGAATGGAGGGTGGGAATGGGGTGGCCTATCACCAATACTTGTCCATCTTACAGCAAACACAGTCCTTTTCACATTGTTTCATCAACTCTTGGGTCATTCTCCAGCAATTAGGAAACCCTGCCCTGAGGAGCAGGTTATTGAAGAAAACCGACACCTCGGCATTCCATGGGTGCTTGAAGACAGCAGCCACTTACTGAAGTTTTCTCATGGGCCAGCCCAGTGATTCTCAATTGGCCTGGTAAAGCCACACAAGAACCACTGGCTCCTTCCAGAGTGTTGCAAACACATGGAATGCATTTCTGCTGTAACTGAGTTCATGTATTATCGGGAGAAAGGGATGAAAGGCATGACAGAATATGAAGCTATAGCCCAAAATGTTTTCTTGTGTTCTAGAACAAGCAAGAACATGGACTCAAGATCTAAATGATCTCTGGGATGCCTTGAGAGATGATCAACAGTTCTGAAACAGTTACACGGGCTGAGGGGCCAGCTGAATAGGATGAGGTGCTTCTAAGGACTCCAAGAGATAGTGTTATACCTCAGTGCTTATAATGCGAGTAGAGAGAGTCAACTTGTTTATGCCAACTGGGCTGCAAAAACATTCATATCGAAAAGAGGACCACGGTCACAAAGCCTAGGTACCACTGTTACAAACATTGTTTCTAATTCTCACACAACTAGGCACGGATGAGGACAGCCGCTGTGCAACTTGTCCCCTTCCCACCTGGAGACATGAAAGACCTGGTACTGCCCCTCATTATATTATAATCAACTGAGACTCAAGAATTCTGTCACTTGGATAAACCCAGATTCTATACTTGAGGCTATTTTCAATTTATGTCTATCGCTATCTGGCTGTACAAAGATTTGAACAAAATAGGGCTTCTATTTTGGTGGTTTGAAATAGTAAAGGTGTTCCTTTCACCAAAAATACAGTATAAAAAAACTAAAATATAAAAAAAATACCGAAAATGAAAATGGTAGTGGTCTTACTATTCTACATGTCGGTTTTCATTCATTCCCTCTGCCGGTAGAAGGTGGTCATAGAGATGATATCCTCTTCCCTCTCTCTGCAGGAGAGTGTGACTGGCCTGAGAGAATGGCCTGCAGGTGAGGTTGTGAGATGTGTCCACCACTCGACGGGTCAACTCAGGGGCATGTGGTGGCTAAAAACAAATTTGGGCTCTATCTGCCTAGTCAGCTTCAGCTACTGGAAAGGGGCCTCTTCTAATCATGGCAGTCCTGCCTGACAGAGTTCCAGCATTTTATCCACTGGGGAGGAGGAGGAAGCCAGGCGCTCAGAACTGTGCTTCTATCAGCCTGACAGCCGGCAGCGAGGGCCCCTCCTGAGCAGGGAAGGGAATCCGGGGGCTTGTTAACTCTTATCTTTGGAGGAAACTCTCCAACAGATCTCAGCAGAGTTTCTGGCCAGAAGCAGTGTTCAACGAGGACAAGGGTGTTCCTGATATCGCACTTGACATGCTTGGCTGCGAGAAGAAATTTTCCTGAGGGGGCCTAAGAGGGAGCTTGTTCCCTGTACCTGAAACTCTAAGTGGCTCTGTGGGACGCTGGTGGGACTCTGTGGCTCCCTGTGGCTGCCAACGGTCACATGAAATGGGCATCAAACAGACCTTAGGGATTAGCTAGTCTAACGTATTTTACACAGGAGGAAACTGAGAATCAGGAGGTTAAAGGATTGTCTGAAGGCCACTCAACTAATAAGAGGTAGTAAATCCGGAATCTGATTTCATTTCTTTAAACTAAAATCAAAGACATTTCACCATACTACTGGGCTATTGCTTAGAAGAGGGGAAATGGGAAGAAGAAAAGGAATGTCATAAGAAGGAGATTGGGGCAGAGAAAGACAGGGAGAATCAGGACGCAGTGACTTGACTTCCATGGAATGTTCTGGAATATATTCATTGAGAGACAAGAATTGATTTTATGGTTTATTTCTCTATTCTCATGCCTAAATTGTAGATATTAATCTCCTGGTTTACACACTTATTTCTACTTCTGCCACCACAAAAGTTAGGGCAAGATGGCATAAATACCAGAGCAAGCTTTTACTAATTTCTTTTTGTTAAAAAGAATATATAAAGATAGCTTCCTGCTGAACCAAGAGTCTAGTAAGACACAAAATATAAAATCATTTTCAACAAGGTCTTGAAATTTTAGAAAAAACTCTGCAAGGCAGAGAGAAGTACATTTGAGCATTGAGAATCAACACCACTTAATGCTATTCCTGCGTTCCCAAGGCATCACAAGACACTCAGTACTTTTAAAGATGTTAGAATTAAAACTTAGCTACCATGTTGGAAATGAAGCTCAGTGTGTTGTACTGATTAAATGTAATGCCCTGGATCTGGCTTTTCCAGGACTTAGCCATGTCCAGACATTAGAAAAGCAGGTGAAATGGGAGACCTGCAGGGAACAGGCATCCCATTGCGGCTGTCACCTGGGAATTCCAATGGGCAGCCCATCCTGCCACAGGAAGCTTCCAGTTCAGACTGGAGGGTTTCCTATGCACAGCAAAGACCTTTCGCCATACCGCTGGGCTATGGCTTAGAAGAGGGGGACATTAAAAGAAGAAAGTGGGTGTTATAAGGAGATTGGGAGAGAGAAGGAGAGGGAGGTCACATAAAACAAAAAGGCCTCAAAATAGAGAGGAGGGCAGGCAAATGAGGTTGCACACCTGTGTTTCTGGTTTCACTGCCCTCTGCAGTCTGTTTGTGCTTGCAGGAAGAACTTCTGCCTTGCTCAGAGCTGTAGACCTGTAATGTGAGTGGACCTTTCTCAAGAAGTGCACAGCTAAAAAAAGTTGGCAAGGTTTGACTGAAGCCATGAGAGCTTCCCTAGGTCATGCATGGCAACCACTCTCACAACTTAAATCGTGCTGCACATGTTTGAACATCTGAGTGTCTTCATTTACTCAATGTTTGATTTAAAAGAAAGAGAACCAGGAACTCCAGGTGAACGGTTTTCAAGAACTGTCAGTGGAGAAGTACTGGTTACAAGTGTAGGAACGAGTTCAAGGGGAGCAGTTTTATGGCAAGTCTGCCGAGGCCCCCTCTCTCCTCAATGGGTGCCAGCAGGCGGGTCCCTGTGGCCCCCACACAAGGGGGTCTGACCCACCTGTATCCCTGAACTGAGCTTTCCTTGCCAATTAGCTCTACAATGAGCCAACATGCTCTTTTCTTCCTTGAATAGGAGGCTTGTGCAGATACAGAGGACAGGAAGGTTTCCAGTAACTAATTTGCCTATAACTTTAGTTATCTTCACCAGTGCTAAGGAGTTTGTGGTTTCACAGTGACTCATCCTGCAATGTTCACAGCTGTGTGGAGAGCGAGTGAAGCAGCCCCTGAGAGGCTGAACCTGGGGCAGCCAGGGTGCTGGGTGTTGATGGTTCTGGATAAAACCGCCCACCACGTCCATTGCATGGCTTTGGATGTGCCTCTTGTGTGTCAATGGTCTGGCTCAACCTGTGCTTGGAGAGGTGACCTCTGTGTTACTCATGAGGACCTGAGGGATGGCACTCCATGCTGCCACTCCAGACCAGAACCCACATCTCCAAGGCAGTAGGCTTAGTGTTTTGACACATCCCTGACATGCCCATCTGACCAGACCAAGCTAACATGGGCCAAAGACTAGCCTACCTCTTATCACCCTTCCCACAGCTCCCGAACTCTAGGCCTTGATAGGAGGCCAAGAACAAGAAGTTCTGCCTCTGATTGTGACCATTTCTGCTGAGTCATGTGGACTCAGCTCCACTTTCCACAGATATTTGAAAAAGAGCTGCGCTATGACTTCATTAGGTACTGTACCTGACAGCAAAGAAAAGCTCACTGAAAATATCTAAATAAAAACATACAAGTCCTGATGTACCAGGATGACTGAGCTTCTATAAATGCCAAGAAGACTGATTTGGGTTTAATGATAAGCTGTGGCTGCACCATCACGGAGCAGTTTCAGGAAGCACTGAGGGCATTGATAGAGACCTACAAGGCCCATGTGGAAAATGAGCAAGATGAAGCAACATTGCACAGACTCCAGTGCCCCAAAAATGGTGAATGAGAAAGCATGACGTTAAGAACTGCTGCTCTGGATCCAACCCATAGTCTGCTCCAGCCAGTGTTCTGGAGTTTGGAAAAGAATATTTCACAGGATGATATTTGAATTCACACATTTGTTCAGTGTTGATGTATGTCAGTGAGCTCCCTGTTGTATCACCCCCACCTCCAGCGAATACGCTCTATGGATCCCTCATGGGATGCTTACAGCTCATGTCAAATTTCAGAGCTAAATCCAGTTTCCCAAATCAGAGCCCTTCTCCACCAGGCTGTCCAGGGACAAAACTCACGTAACTCAAGCCTGAATCTGTGAGCAGAGATGGGCTCTCCCTGTTGGAGAATGAGAGCATGCATTATTTAAGTTCCTTTTCACTTAATTTATCAAACTAATACGCCGAGGTATTTTCTGTATCACAAGGGACCGTTTGGTAGCAGCTTGCATGGAGTAAGCATTTAATGTTTACCGAGTGAATGTATAATAAAGCTGAATCGCTGAACGCTGAAGTAAACATGGCCTATTAGAGGGAAGGCAACGTGGTGTCAGTAAGGAGAAATCACGTCTCACTAATCTCCTTGAGTTCTTTGAGCAGATAAATAAGCATATGGATAAGAGGGAACCACAGAACCCAATTTAATTTGACTTTCAAAAACCTGTGAGAAAATCCCACTTTAAAGACTGTTTTTTAAAAAATGGAGTCACTAAGGGTTGTTTTACCATCGATATGGAATTGGCTTAAAGACCATAAGCAAAGCTACACATAAGTGGATGCATTCCCAGATGGAAAACTATAAACACTGGGGTTTCCTGGAGAGCTCATCTGCGATGGGTCTTTTTACGTGTTTGTGAATGACCAAGACGAAGAAGACTGTATTGCAACTCCAGGTTCAAGTAATGCCTCATTCTTCTGGGAGGAATGTCAAGTTGATGGAAATTCCATTTAGTTGGGACAAGAATATATTGGATGCTGAAGAGTCAATATGTGTTTATGTCATGGGGTATAAAAAAGAAGTACAAGATACAGTTCTTGGCCTTAAAGAGCTAATAATCAAGCTAGACTGAAAGCCATATCCTCCTTTACTGTAAATAGTAGAAGGCACAAAGGGATCAACTGTGACAATGAGTGATGCACGTGGTAAGTGCTACCAGAGTTCAGGGAAGGGAAAAGTGCGTGTGGATGGAGGCAGGAAAGGCTTCCTGGAGGAGGCAGAATCTGAGGAGTGTCGTGAAGAACAGCAAGAGTTTGGATGGGTGTGGAAGAGGTGGAGGGTTTTCTTGTGAGAAGCACTAATGTGTCACCTGCCAAGTACTGTGTAGAGGGAGAGGTTATATGCATGATCCCATCTGGCTTTACGACAGCCCAGTAAGGTGGACCATATCCCCCAACTCCAGGCCTTGAGAGGAGGCCAAGAATAAGAAGTTCTGCCACTGGTTGTGACCATTTCTGCTGAGTCATGTTGATTCAGCTCCACTTTCCACAGATATTTTTAAAAAGAGCTGCCCTGGCTCTTTTTTAAGTTAAGAAATGTGGCCAAGTATAGTGGCTCAGGACTATAATCCCAACACTTTGGTAGGCCAAGGTGAGAGGATCACCTGAGGCCAGGAGCTTGAGACTAGCCTTGGCGACATAGTAAGACCTCATCTCTGCCAAATATTTTTTTAAAAAATTAGCCAGGCATGGTGGCACACATATGCAGTCCCAGCTACCTAGGAGGCTGAGATGGGAGGATCACTTGGGCCCAGGAGTTTGAGGCTGCAGTGAGCTCTGATCACACCACTGCACTCCAGCCTGGGTGACAGAGCAAGACCCTGTCTCCAAAAAAAAAAGGAATGTGCTCAAGTTCACGTCATAATCAATATGAGCCCCACTGTTACACTGCCTTCAATTCTGGGGCAGTGTCAGCGTGAGCAAGGCAAAGGTTCAGGCCCCTCCAGAGCAGGTGAGGGTGAGCAGGGAGAGGCTGGAGTGACGATTTGTACTGGGGAGCAGTGAGAGACAGTGTTAAGCCATGTTACCAGGGTTGATCATTTAGCCTCTCTGAACCTTAGTTTCTTTGTCTATAAAATAGAGATGATAATTGCATCCATCTCATAAGTTCTTGTGATGACAAGGACACACTCTGGATGGCTCACCTAGTTTGGAACACAGGGAAGGAGACTCTCTCTAATTTCTTTAAGACTTAGCCCCAAACACCTCACACAATGGATCTAAGTCACAAGGGCCCTTAATTATCTGGGGAACTTGGACTTAGTCCTGAAGGCTTAATCCTGTGCTGAGTGGAAGAGGAAGAAAATTGGAACTATACTCTGGAGTTTGGGGCCCTGGACCTAGTCTGGGTGGAGGGGTGGGTGAGGGGATGGTGAAAGAAATTAGGAACGGCAGACAAATGGCTTGGAGGAGAAATTGACCAAAGTTGAGGTCAATGTTATTGGGTCCCCCCTGCTTGAACATGTGCATTGAGTATGTCTGCCCCTAGCACGCCAAATCATTGACCTCTTCTAGGTCAGCTCTCAGGGCCACATGTCCTGGTGTCATGGGAGGAAATATGGAGACACCAGTTGGCAAGTGCCACCTCATGGCTTAGGGGCTCAGACAGTCTCAAGCGCTATGGCAGGCTTCTGTGAGTGCCTTTGCTGCTTGCTAGAATGTAGCTTGGTGGTCCATGCACTTTGACTTACTGTCTTCTCCAACTTCTTTACTCAGCACTCCTTGCTGAGGCTGATGGAGCAACAAGCTACAGCTACAGCTGCATTGAATCATCAGAATCGGTTTCTTGACAGACGGCTTTCAGGGGACTTTGAGCAAGGAGATAGCAACGCAGTGTTTGGGAAAGAGAATCTAGAGGCAGCAGAGAAGCAGTTAAACTTCTGCAATTCTTTCGGCCATCCTGAAGGGATGGAGGTAGCAGGCCAGCCGCCCCCCTCCAGGCCACATCCCTCTAGAGGTCACATGATGTCTGGAGTTGGGCATGATGCTCTGGGGCTGGAAGAAGATGAGCATATTTTGGGTGAGTGACCAATTACTCCATTCAACCTTGACATCCAGAAATGTCACTGAGGCAGCTGTGACAGCTGTGGCAGTAAAAAGAGCTCTAGACTTCAGTTGAGAGATGGCACATGAATCCCTGCTCTTCCTCGTGGTAAGCCATGTTACCAGGGTTGATCATTTAGCCTCTCTGAACCTTAATTTCTTTGTCTATAAAATAGAGATTATAACTGTACCCATCTCATAAGTTCTTGTGATGACAAGGACACACTCTGGATGGCTCACCTAGTTCGGAACACAGGAAAGGGGACTCTCTCTCATTTCTTTAAGACTCAGCCCCAAACGCCTCCCACCCAATAAGCTTTCCTCTGTCCGCATCCTGGTGGCCTGGGCTCCCCACCTCAGGAGCACTCACCACACTGCATTGTGCTGGTCTCCTTCCTTGTCTGCCTCCCTCACTAAAGCGAGAGTTCCTCGAGGGACACTGTCTCTTTACAGTCAGCACCTACACAGTGCCTGGCATATGGCAGGTATGCAAAAGTTTACCAAATAATCAACAAAAGAATGAATACATTACCTACTTCCCTAAAAAAATGAAAAGTGAGGTCTAATGGGACCCCCAAAAATGGCTGGCATGGTGATTCTCTGAATTCTCACAAACATGTTTATTAATTCACTTTAGACTTTTTCCAAGAATCAACATAAAGTTTACTGGTCTTTTCTGCTAGAATGCCTATCTCCCTATTTTTGGAAAATGGATAGCACTGATACCCGTCATTTTTTCATTCTTTATTTCATTTATTTATTTATTTATTTATTTAATTTTTTTTGAGACAGGGTCTCTGTCGCCCAGGCTGGAGTGCAGTGGCGCGATCTCAGCTCACCGGAACCTCCCACTCCCAGTCTCTCAGATTCAAGCATTCAAGCAGTTCTCATGTCTCAGCCTCCCAAGTAGCTGGGACTACAGATGTGTGCCACCACACCTGGCTAATTTTTGTAATTTTCTAGAGACAGGGTTTCACCAAGTGGGCCAGGCTTGTCTCAAACTCTTGAATCCAAGCAATCCACTCATCTTGGCTTCCCAAAGTGTGGGGACTACAGGTATGAGCCACCTGCCTGATCTCTGCCATTTTCTGTCACTTCTTCCATCCTTTGGGATTTCTCATCAAAGATAAATAGTAGGACATTTACTTTCCAAAAACAAAGGGATATGTACATGCATGTAGGCTGGAAACTTGAACTAATATAAAGGAGCCCTCTTAAAGCTTCCTTCTCTTACTTGGGGACAAATTTCTTTCCTAATTTGCTTGTCTTCCCTTTCCAGCCTTAGTACTCTTATTCTTTCTGGGAAAGATGTAAGTGCAAGAACCTCAACATTTTACTTTCCAACTGATATTTATTAGCCTAGCTCATTCTCCGTCAGTCACTTGGCCTGTGCCCTCTGGATTCCCCCAGCTTTGAACCCAGCTTTAGAAAACCCTCTTGGTTTTAGCATTTTTAATAGCCTCAGCTTCCCTTGAGCTTTAGCTTTCTTGAAGCATTTCTTAAATGTAAATGCTACTCTTTTGTACCAGTCCCATAGATCTCTTTTGAAAAACCGAGTTCACTGAGGAGCTTAGTTTTGAGTGGAACTGACATAAACCTGATCAGAGGCCTGATTGCATCCCCATTGGATCTGACATGCAATGCCTCCATCTGAGAACGATTCCCCATCCATCTATATGCAGAAAGAAAACTACGTACCATTCTGTTGGTAAAGTTACTGAAGTTCTCAACCAACACCTGCTTGATCATGTCTGGCTCAGAAATAACAATAAACATCCGACGACCAAGATAGTACCTGGGAGGAATAAAAAATGCATTAAAATGTGTTGCATTTACCCATTTCTCCTTTCCAAAAAAGAATTCACAGTGGCTTAGAATGAGGGATAAAAGATAACCAGGAAGTAAAGGTATGGAGGTCAGGAAGTAAAGTATGTTCCGATCATAAGCAACCATGCAGCTGTGATGATCTAACATCAAATTTCTTTCCATCAGCACTCATGGAATGCCACCTTCCACTGGTCCCTGGAGACTCTGGGTTGAATAAGATACACTCCCTGCCCCAAGGAGCTTATTACAGCCTAATAGGAAAGACAGAGCTATACATGTAAATGCAATAATAAGGGGTTCATAAGATCCACTAGTAAGACAAAGAAGGAACATGGAAGAGGTCGTTGTTATCCATATTTCCCCAAAATGGAAAGACAGGTATTCTAGCAAGAGAAGACCAATAACCTTTATACTGATTCTCAGAAAAAGTCTAAAGTAAACTAATAAACAGATGCTTGTGAGGAAAGATTAAACCTGTTTGGGAAGAACTGAATATCTGGTCACCACACTTACATATAAAGGAGCTCAACAGGTACTTTTTAAATATTTTATTTTTATTTTTGTGATGGAGTCTTGCTCTTTTGTCCAGGTTGTACTGCAGTAGTGCTATCTCAGCTCACCGCAACCTCTACCTCCCAGGTTCAAGCGATTCTCCAGCCTCAGCCTCCTGAGTAGCTGGGATTACAGGTGCCCATCACCATGCCCAGCTAAGTTTTGTATTTTCAGTAGAGACAGGGTTTCACCTTGTTGGCTGAGCTGGTCTTGAACTCCTGACCTCAAGTCATCCACCCACCTCGGCCTCCCAAAGTGCTGGGATTACAGGCATGAATCTCTGTGCCCAACCCTCAACAGATGCTTAATGACATTAACGAAAATATGGACGAAAGGCTCAGCCAGTCAACTGGTGGCATGAACTCTAACTGGAGATAGTGCGTAAATACACGTCATATTATACTTAAGAAAGTACCAGGGGCACAAAACCAAATCAAAACTCAGTCACAGTTTCCAAGGGTCTGACCATCTGACAGGAGAGATAATTAGGCAATTAACATAAAGCGTGATGTTCTGGCAGGCATGAGTGACCCCGGAGGCACACCCAACTTAATGTTTGGAGAAGAGAGAGTGAAGGCTTCCCAGAGTTGGTGCTTCCCAAGCTGAGTTCTGGAAGATGAGCAAGAATTAGTCCAGGAAGAAGGGGTGACAAAGGAGGTGAGGGTGTGCTGGCTGGAGGAATCGGCTCGAGCAGTTGAGCCAGGGACAAGCCTGCTTGGGGGAACCATGAGTGCCCGACTACCAACTGTGCAAAGCAAGCCAGAGTGATGACAAGCGGCCCACTGTGTAATGACATGTTTTCAGTGTATGAAATTATACTTTCAGGGATGTAATTTGATCACTGGTGTATCCAGCTCAGAGCAGTAAGGAACAGATTTTAAAGGGAAAGGTCACACTGAAAAGCAGCCAATTTTCCTCTGGCACTTATTTACCAAGAACTTTTCATAAACCCAAATTACATTAATTGTTTTAAACTCTTCTCCTTCTCATTGACTATGGAAAACAATAAAAATATTTGTCTGGCACATATTAGGCACTTGGAAAATATTTACCTGAGTCATCGTATTTTCCAAAATTGTCAGGAAAATCTCTGGGAAACAGGAATTCAACAGATGTGGTACAAAGAAAAAAAAGAATACTACTTAGCTTTTGTGTTCGTTTGTTTGTTTGTTTTTACTGATTTTAACCAAGAAAACCAAAAACAACACAATAAGGCCATAAACCAATGGTTTTATAAAATTTATGGTGAGGGTCATGGAGTCTTTTGAGAATCTAATGAAAGCCGTGGACACTTACAGCATTCTGTATACAATTTAAGAAGTCCTTGGATCTCTCAACCCCACTCCAGGGCAATGTTTCTCAAATATACAATGTGCTTAAAAGTCACCTTGGCTTGAAGAAATAACAACTGAAAATGTCTGAATTTTGCAAAAGACATAAACCTACATATTCAAGAAGCTGAGTGCATCTCAACTGAGATGAACCCAAGGAAATCCATGCCAAGATACACCATAGTTAAACTTCTGAAAACTAAAAAAGAAAGAAAAACATCTTGAAAGCAACTAGAGAGAAATAATGTATTATCTGTAGGGAACACCAGTTCAAAGGACAGCAGGTTTTTTGTTTTTTTTTTTAAATCAGGAACCATGGAAGCCAGAAGGAAGTGGTACATTTTTCAAGTACTGAAAGGAAATAACTATCAATCACAAGTCATCTATTTGGTGAAAGTATCCTTCAGGAGAAAAGTGGAAATAATGGCATTCTCTGATGAAGGAAAACTAAGAGAGTTTGTCACTCACATATTTACCCTTATAGAATGGCTGAAGGATGTTCTCCAAACAGAAGGGAAAGGGAGATGATAACAGAAGAAAGTCTGGAATTTCAGAAAGGAAAGAAGGACAATGAAATGGATGAAAATAATGGACTATCCTTCTCAGGAGTCTCTTAAGTCATACTTGATGGTTGAAGCAAAAATTACACTACCATATGATGTGGTACTCAATGTACTTAGGGGATATACTTAAGACAATGATATTTAAAAAGTAAGGAGGCTAAAGGGACCAAAATGGAAGTAAGATTTCTACATATCACTCAAAATGGTAAGGCATTCATACTCATAGATTGTGATAAATTATATATGTGTATTTACACAAGAACTAAGAAAAACTATTTTAAAATTATAATAAGCTAAAATGGAATTTTGAAAAATGTTAAAGTTATCCACAAAAAGGTAAGAAAAATGAAACAAGGAGCAGAAGGAATAAAAGAGAACAAATACACTACTATAATAGTGAATATAATGTAATAACTAGATAACAATATATCAAAATGTGTGGCTGCAGCTAAAGCAATGTGGAGAGAGAAACTGATAGCACTAAATGCTACTTTAGAAAAGAGGAAAGATCTTAAATGAATAATCTATGTTCCTATCTCAAGAAACAAGAAAAAGAAGAACAAAGAACCTTATCAAGCACAGGGAAGGAAATAATTAAAAAACAAGTGCAGAACTCTATGAACCTGAAAACAAAAACCATAGAAAAATTAATGAACAAAAAACTGGTTCTTTGAAAAATATCGATAAAATAGATAAACCTTGAGCAAGACTAACAAAGATAAAAGAGAGAAGACACAAAACACCAACAACAGGAATGAAATGGGATATCACTACAAATACTGCAGCTATTAAAAGGATAAGGGACTACTACAAACAACTTTAGACTAATATATTTAAAAACTAGAAAGAAATTGACCAATTCTATGAAAATCATAAACTACTAAAGCTCAACCAAGATGAAGTGGGCAATCTGAATAAATACAACCACAAACAGTTAATAATTTTAATTAAATTTCAGAATTTAATTATTCATATTTTTTATTTGAATTCATAATTTAAAATTTCCTGAAAAACACATCTCCAGGCCAGGATGGTTTCAATGGAGAATTCTACCAAATATTACAAGAAGAATTAACACTAATTTTACAATATCTTCCAGAAGATAAAAGAGGAGGGAACACTTCACAACTCAATTTATGAGGACAGGTTTACTCTGATACCAGAACCAGCCAAAGATAGTACAAGAAAACTATAGACCAGTATCCTTCATGAGCTTAAACATAAAAATCTTCAACAAATCAAATCTAGCACTATATAAAAAGACTTATATACCAAAACCAAGTGGTATTTATTCTAGGTGTCCAAGGCTGATTCAGTATTTTCAAGTCAATCAATGTAATTCACCATATTAATTGCCTGAAAAATAAAAAAATTATGTGATTATATCAGTTGACATGAGAAAGCATTTGACAAAATCCAGCACTTGTTCATGATAAAAACTCTCAGGAATAGAGAGGAGTTCCTCAACTTGATAAAGGGCAACTACAAAAACCTTACAGCTAACATCATACTTCATGTGAAAGACTGAATGCTTTTCCTTAAGATGAGGAACAAGGCAAGAATGTCCTCTTTCACTACTCTTATTTGACATAGTATTGGAAGTTCTAGCCAGTGCAATAAGGCAAGAAAAATAAATGAAAAGCATATAGACTGAAAAGGAATAAATAAAATTGTCCCTATTTTGAGATGACATGATATCTACAGAGAAAATACTAAGAAATTTAAAAACAATCTTAGAACTAATAAGTGAGTTCAGCAAGGTTGCAGGATTCCAGACCAACATACAAAAAAAAAAAAAATCAATAGCATTTCTATATGCTAACAATGAACATGTGTCAACCAAATGAAAACACAATGCCATTTGCAATGTTGATGACAGAAATAAAAGAAGACCTAAGTAAGTGGAGAAACATATCATGTTCATGGATTGGAAGACTCCACAATGCAAAGGTATCAATTCTCCCAAAACTGGCATATCAGTTTAATGCAATTCCAATCAAAGTCTCAGCAAGAATATTTGTAGGCGTAGACAAACTTATTCCAAAACTTATACGGAAAGGCAAAGAACTTAAAATAACTAAATCAATTTTGAAAAAAGAATAAAGTGGGAAGAATTAGTCTACTAGATCCCAGGACTTGGCTATAGTCGTCAAGACTGTGTGGAATTGGCAGAAAGACAAACACATAGATCAATGGGACAAAATATAGAACCCAGAAGTAGACCCACATATATATGCTCAACTGATAATTTTGATAAAGATACAAAAGCAATTCAGTGCAGGAAGGGTAGGTTTTTCAACAAAAGATGCTAGAGTAGGCTGGGCACTCTAGCATAGTGGATCATGCCTGTAATCCCAGCACTTTGGGAGGCTGAGGCAGGTGGATAACTTGAGGTCAGGAGTTTGAGACCATCCTGGCCAATATGGTAAACCCCATCTCTACTAAAAATACAAGTAACTATCCAGGCATGGTGGCACATGCCTATAGTCCCAGCTGTTCGGGAGGCTGAGGCAGGAGAATTGCTTGAACCTGGGGGGTGGAGGTTGCAGTGAGCCAAGATCAAGCCACTGCATTACAGACTGGGAGACAGAGTGAGACTCTGTCTGGAAAAAAAAAAAAAAAAAAAAAAAAAAAAAAGACGCTAGATCAATTGACATCCATAGGCAAAATATGAACCTCACAACTTATGCAAAAAATGAACTCAAAATGGACTACAGACTTAAATGTAGAATATGAAACTATAAAATTTTTAGAACAGTAAAAAAAAAAAATCTTTGAAATTTAGGGCTTGGCAAAAAGTTCTTAGATTTGACACTAAAACATAATCCATAAAGGATAAAAATCCAAAAGTTGAACTTGATCAAAATTAAAAATTTTTGCCCTTTCAAAGACACTGTTAAGAAGAAGAAAAGACATGCTACAGGCTAAGAGATAATATTTGCAAACACATACCTGACAAAGGACTTGCATCTGGATTCACAGCAGAATTCTACCAGACATTCAAAGAAGAATTGGTACCAATACTTTTGACACTATTCCACAAGACAGAAAAAGAAGGAACCCTCCCTAACTCATTCTATGAAGCCAGCATCACCCTAAAACCAAAACCAGGAAGGGATGCAACCAAAAAAGGAAACTACAGACCGATCTCCCTGATGAACATAGATGCTAAAATCCTTAACAAAATACTAGCTAACCAAATCCAACAGCATATCGAAAAGATAATCCATGAAGATCAAGTGGGTTTCATAACAAGGATGCAGGGCTGGTTTAACTTATGCAAGTCAATAAATGTGATACACCACATAAACAGAATTAAAAACAAAAATCATGTGATAATCTCAATAGATGCAGAAAAAGCATTCACAAAATCCAGCATCCCCTTATGATTAAAACTTGCAGCAAAATCGGCACACAAGGGACATACCTTAGTGTAATAAAGGCTATCTATAACAAACGCACAGCCAACATAATACTGAATGGGAAACAGTTGAAAGCATTCCCTCTGGGAACTGGAACAAGACAAGGATGCCCACTCTCATCACTCCTCTTCAACATAGTACTGGAAGTCCTAGCCAAAACAATCAGACAAGAGAGAGAAAGAAAGGGCATCCCTATTCTTAAAGACGAAGTCAAACTGTCACTGCTGACAATGCAGTCGTTTACCTTGAAAACCCTAAGGACTCCTCCAGAAAACTCCTGGAACTGATAAAATAATTCAGCAAAGTTTCCAGATACAAGATTAGTGTACACAAATCAGTAGCTCTTCTATACACCAACAACAACCAAGAGGAGAATCAAATCAAGAACTCAACCCCTTTTACAGCAGCTGCAAAAAAATAAAAATAGGAATATACCTAACCAAGGAGTCGAAAGAACTCGACAAGGAAAACTACAAAACGCTGCTGAAAGAAATCATAGACGAAACAAACAAATGTAAACACATCCCATGCTCATGGATGGGTCAAATCAATATTGTGAAAACGATCATACTGCCAAAGCAATCTACAAATTCAATGCAATCCCCATCAAAATACCACCATCATCCTTCACAGAATTAGAAAAAAAAATTCTAAAATTCGTATGGAATCAAAAAAGAGCCTGCATAGCCAAAGCAAGACTAAGCAAAAAGAACACATCTGGAGGTATCACACTACCTGATTTCAAACTATGCTATAAGGCCATAGTCACCAAAACAGTGTGATACTGTTATAAAAATAGGCATATAGACCAATGGAAGAGAACAGAGAACCCAGAAATAAACTCAAATACTTACAACCAACTGATTTTCGACAAAGCAGACAAAAACATAAAGTGGGGAAAGGACACCCTTTTCAATAAATGGTGCTGGGATAATTGGCCAGCCACACGTAGGAGAATAAAACTGGATCCTCATCTCTCATATAAAAATCAACTCAAGATGGATTAAAGACTTAAACCTAAGATGTGAAACTATAAAAATTCTAGAAGATAAAATTAGAAAAACCTTTCTAGACATTGGGTTAGGCAAGGATTTCATGACTAAGAACCTGAAAGCAAACGCATCAAAAACAAAGATAAATAGCTGGAACCTAATTAAACTAAAGAGCTTTTGCACGGTAAAAGGAACAGTCAACAGAGTAAACAGACAACCCACAGAGTAGGAGAAAATCTTCACAATCTATACATCTGACAAAGGACTAATATCCAGAATCTACAATGAACTCAAACAAATCAGTAAGAAAAAAACAAACAATCCCATCAAAAAGTGGGTTAAGGAACTGAATAGACAATTCTCAAAAGAAGATACACAAATGGCCAATAAACAAATGAAAAAATGCTCAACATCACTGATGATCAGGGAAATGCAAATCAAAATCGCAATGTGATAACACCTTACTCCTGCAAGAATGGCCGTAATCAAATAATAATAATAATAAAAACAGTAGATGTTGGCATGGATGGGGTGATCAGGGAGCACTTCTACCCTGCTGGTGGGAATGTAAACTAGTACAGCCACTACTGAAAACAGTTTGGAGATTCCTTAAAGAACTAAAAGTAGAACTACCATTTGATCCAGCAATCCCACTACTGGATATCTATCCAGAGGAAAAGAAGTCATTATTCAAAAAAGATATTTTCATGGCATGTTCATAGCAGCACAACTCACAATTGCAAAATCGTGGAACCAACCCAAATGTCCATCAATCAACGAGTGGATAAAGAAACTGTGGTATATAGGCATGGTGGAATACTAGGCAGCCATAAAAAGGAATGACGTAACAGCATTTGCAGTGACTTGGATGAGATTGGATAGTATTATTCTGAGTGAAGTAATTCAGGAATGGAAAACCAAACATCATATGTTCTCATTGATATGTGGGAACTAAGCTATGAGGACCAAAGGCATAAGAATGATACAATGGACTTTGGGGACTTGAGGTTGGGGAGAGTGGGAGGGGGGTGAGGGATAAAAGACACAAATATGGTACAGTGTATACTGCTCGGGTGATGTGTACACCAAAATCTCAGAAATCACCGCCAAAGAACTTACTCATGTAAATACCACCTGTACCCCCAATAACTTATGGAAAAATAAAATAAAATAAAATAGAAAAAGAGCAAAAGACATGAACAGACATTTCACTAAAGAGGATATACAGATGCCAAGTAAACACATGAAAAGATGTTTAACATTATTAGCCATTGGTGAAGTTCAAATTAAAACCACAATGAAATATCATTTCACATCTATCAGAAAGGCTAAAATTAAAAAAAAAAAATGATAACATCAAAGGCTGGTGAACATGTGGAGAAAGTGAATCATTTATAAGTTGTTGATGTGAAGGTAAAACCATAAAGCCACTTTGGCGATTTCTTATAAAACTAACCAGGTACTTATGATATGACCCAGCAATTGCACTGTTGAACATCTGTCCCAGAGACATGAAAACTTACATTCACAGAAAACATGGACATGAATGTTTACAGCAGCTTTGTTTGTAATAGGCAAAAACTGAAAACAATTCAAATGTTCTTCAGTGGGTATACGGGTAAACAAACTGTAGCACATCTATACAAGGGAGTACTATGCAGCAATTAAAAAAGAACAAGCTATTGTTACATGCAAAAATTTGGATGAATCTCAAGGAATTTTGTGACTGAAAAATCTAATTAGATTACATGCTATATGATTCTGTTTACATAACATTCCTGAAATAAAATTATAGAGATGGAGAACACATTAGTGGTTGCCAGCGGTTAGGGATGGGGGTGGTGATGGGTGCATGTGGCTCTACAGGGGTAGCTCTAGAGAGCCTATGGTCATAGGATAGTCTTTATCTTGGCTGTGGTGGGAGTTACACACATCTACACAGGTGATAAAATTGCATAGAACTACACATACACACACGAGTGCATATAAATCTGGGAAAATTATGATAAGCGCTGTGGGTTGTACCAAGGTCATTCTCCTGGTTTTGATAACATACTATAGTTATACAAGAGGTTACCATTGGGAGAAGCTGGGTAATGGGAACATAGGACTTCCCTGTACATATTTTTTTCAACTTCCTGTCCATCTATAATTATTTCAAAATTAAAAAATTTTTTAAAAATCACTGGGGAGCTTAATCAACTCTAAATCCACAGCCCCGCTCCCCACCAAGACTAATCTAGCAGGCCTGGGTAGGGCCCAGGAATCTGCATTTTAACCAGCTCTCAGATTCTGATGCAAGAGGATCCCTTCCACCTCTGAGAAATGCTGTCCTAGGACCATGGTTTCCAGCCTTGAGGGCTTGTCAAAACCAGCTGTAGAGCATTCGGAAATAAAAATGCCTGGCCCTATCCAGACCTACCAGACCAGAGTCTCTGGCACCTCCTATTTTAACAAGCTCCCAGGGGATCCTGATGCGCTTGGCTGTAACCAGATTGTGGACCCAATTTGACTGGGTAAAAATCTGCTCTATATTTAACCAAAGTTCATACCCATTCTCATTTCCCTAAATTCTTAGATCTAAAAGGAAAGCAATTACACTGTAGGGCACACACATCTTTTGGTAATATATTTGTATTGATTTAGTTATTATCAAAATAATCTTACACATAATCTAGATTTTTTAAAGAAACAAAATAATACTTCTACTTTCAAATGAAAGTTGTCCTTCCAAGTAGTCACCTTGGGAGTCTTCTTGCTTTTTTTTTTTTTTTTTTGTAGTAATATTGCTAATGCTAAAAACAATTTTGCAACAATTCCTTTAGAATGGCTTCAGAGCTGGTTTATGAATCTCGTGAGAAAACTGGTCCCATTTTACATGTAAATTGTGTAATCTTGTGAATTTATATTTATAAAAATGCTCATCTATAGTTTGAGGAGCTCCTGAAAAGAACTTGAATAGAGAAAAAAATGTAAAGTAAGTGTGTCTTAGGCACACATAGCTTTCCTTTTGGGTGCCTGGGATGGTTCCCCTGTTTTTGTCTGCCCACTACGTCCTGGGGAACCACCCCCTGCATTCCATGCAGTTCTGAAGGAGCTCTCAGTGATAGAACCCTGCCCCTCTGGTCGTGGGGGTGGGCTCACCACCCAGGCATGGCCAATCCTAGTATCTCATCTCCTTGGCAACAATGACTGGTCCAAGGAGTGGACGCATGACCCACTCCAGGCCAGTATGGATCCTTCATTGGGATTTCTACATGGATGCTGGGGTGAAAAGCTCTGACTTTCTCCTGGAGCTGCTAAACTGAGAATATATTATTCTAGGGCTGATGGTGGCCATTTTTCTACCACATGGAGAGAGCCTGTCTGCAGAAGGAGCTGATAGAGACCAGCAGAGATTTCAGATAGACAGCCTGCCACAAAGCACAAGATAGAGTCCAAACTTTCCTCCTGCAGCTCTTCATTCCATCCTCCTAGCCTACATTAGTTAGTTTGTGCTAAAGTTAGTGTTGGATTTCCCATAATTTGAAATCAGGAAGTCCTAACTAGTATGGTGCCCCTTTTTCTTCTTAACCTTGTGAATTCCAAGTGCCATTCTGCCTCTCATAGCTTGCTTCCCTAGAAGGGCCCGATCTTGGTATTGCACAATGGTATGAATGTGAGGCAGTGTCTTCCTGCTCCCTGAGATGGCATGGGTCCTAGAGATCAACACGCAACAGAGTTTAGCAGGTGGGATCCGGGGTCATCCAGCCATACCACTCACACAGAAATCCGTTCCAGGCGCAAACTTCTGAAACTCTCTGGTCCATGGCTGAAATATGGGAGTGAAAACTAAGTTATCTCTGTAGTTTACTGTAACTGTAAATCCTATAATTCCTACAAAGTCAAAAGGAAATTAAAATATGGGGTATTTGAATTTTAGGTCTACCTCCTATAGGGTGCAAAGAAACTTCTCATACTAGTGAAATATTTGCAGAGGTTGTAGTTTCTTCTCAAACCTTTGAGATTAACAACAACAATCATGAGCATTTATTTTGAGTGTTTACTATTGACCAGGCTTCATTCTAAGTGCATTGCATTTATTTCCTCATGTAATTCTCATAGAAAATGGATGATGCCATTATTTTATCCACTTTTCAGGATAAGAAACAGACTTAGCAGTCACTTGCCCAAGACAGGGACTTGATTCCAGCCCAGGTCCTTGGTGGTGAGCATGCTGTCACCTATTCCAGTGGCTGCTTTACCTCGGACGGCCTATCTTTGAACCCGCTCCAGTGCTGGGTAGGTGTGCAAGGGAAAGCAGGCAGGCTCCCAGCTGTGCAGAATGTGGCTTTTAAAGGTGCGGATTTAGAGCATATTCTTGCTTAATGGACCAGAAAACCCCCAGTCCAATTAAGGAGGTAAAGCCTTGGTTCGCTCTAATCCAAACTTACATATAGACTCCTTTCCGGGCAAGAAATTCTTAACCAGTTATTCATCTATACTTAGCTATGCAATTAAGAATTCACTTATTCAACTCCAAAGCACCTGGTTGAAGAGAAAATGTAGGCAAATCAGTGAAGTATTGTGTAGACAAAAATAACTACTTGTTTGACTTGTTTAATTAGTGGTTTTCTCTCTTTTTTTAAACTGACCAGTCAGTTAAACCAAAATAGTTCACAGCCGCCTTCTGGGAACTTAAGTAGAATAGGCTGTTGGGATTAGCCTGGGGGCTGCCTGGCCTCGTTCCAGAAGGCCTGCTCCTGTCAGGGGTGACTGAGCTATAGACTGTTCTTGGTGGTGGCGGGCAGGCGGTCACCTACAGGCACCGACATGAAAAAATGTCCAGATGACACAGCCGAATGGAAAAGCACATAGTAAAAGAGTATGGGGAGCTCTGTTAATAAATAATAGTCCGTCTTTCTATTACCTAGTCCCTTCAGAAAGCATTTACTGAACACATACTCTGTGTCGGGCCCCCGGCTCACGGGGCATAGATCTGGAGCGGGAAATTATGGGGCCCTTGTCCTTTTCATCTTATCTATTTCTTGAATGTTCAGTGTTTTATAATGAGTGCACGTGACTTCTACAATGAAAAAAAAAAAACAAGAGAGGGAGAATTTGTCCCTGGATCGGTCCCTCGAGACTGTCAGAGACAGAGTGGCGGTTGGTGGTGCCGCAGTTGCAGGTGTTAGAGAGTCTTAGGAACTTGGGCTGAAGGCCTGGTCCTGTAATTTAACAGCTGCATCACCTTGAGCACATCGACCTTCTTGAGCCTGTTTCTATGATTAAAGAGACTGTTTAATCATCTGTGAGGTCAGATGAGAATAGTTTGTCCAAACAGAAAAGTTTAATGAAAATGCTGGTCATGGTCACTTTCCTGTGAGAGGTGGAGGGCCCCTGCAGGCCCCAGCAGGTGGGCGACACCCTGCTGCTGCCACTTTGTCAGGGACGAAGAAGCTGAGTGAGGAAGTGCCCCACGGGGGCATCAGGAGGCCCCTGACGGGAGCCCAACACCCCCCACATCAGCAGAAGGAACAGAAAGGCAGGCACAGGCCGGGCGCGGTGACTCATGCCTATAATCCTAGCACTTCGGGAGGCCGAGATGGGAGAATCACCTGAGGTCAGGAGTTTGAGACCAGCCTGGTCAACATGGCAAAACCCCATCTCTACTAAAAGTACAAAAATTAGCCGGGCGTGGTGGCGGGTGCCTGTAATCCCAGCTACTCAGGAGGCTGAGGCAGGAGAATTGCTTGAACCTGGGAGGCAGAGGTTGCAGTGAGTCGAGATTGCGCCACTGCATTCCAGTCTGGGTGACAAGAGCAAGACTCTGTCTCAAAACAAAACAAAAAAAAGCCATGCACGTTGGGAAACTTCTGATTTTCAGGTAGAACTGATGAGGGCTTTTAGCTCCTCTGACAACTGCTAAACGCCAAGCATCTGAGAACTTCTTGTCTCCTTGATGGTTTTATTTCCCAGCAGGCTGAGGATGCAAACAGGGTAGCTGCCGTCCTACCCTCAAGTCTGAGCTTTGCCGTGGAATGTTCACGTGGAAATGGCAGGAGGCTCAGTGAGGAAAGGGGTAGATGCTATTGCAGATCACAGTTGTGAGTGTCTGAGATGCTCAACTTCCAGAAAGTTCAGAGAAAGCTAAGGAGAAGTCCAGGGCTGGGCATTTGATTCACAAGTGCCCTCTGTGGCTGGATGGCCCGCAGGGTGCCATGGGGTAAGCAGGGTCCCTGGAGTCCTGGGGCTCTGTCCCTGCTTGACTCATGGGGCGTCTTTCCCTTTGGGTCAGCTCTTCCATCTGTCATTAGAGCAAGAGGCTTGAGTCAGCTGAATGGCAGAGCAGACTCAGCTACTAGGGAGAGTTTTCTTGAGGAGCCAGTGATACAGTCATAGGCCATGGAGTCCGGAGTTGCTTTCCCAGGGCTCCTGCCTGTCACTCTGAGCAGGGTCAAGCATCATCTGCCCATGTTACCCTCAGGGTACTCATGCCTGGGGTCCACCCTGAATTCACAGAACCCTGCAGAGATCGATGGACGAAAACAACCCTTTCTCAGCCCCTCTGCTTTCAGGGGTTTGTAGGGCCAGTTCAGCAACCTTCTTTTGCCCTTTTCAAGCTGGTACGATCCCTGGTCCCTTGCTTCCTGGCCAGACTTTGGACCTCCCACACAGAGGTCCAAAGTCTCCACCATTCTGGCCTGCTGCTTGTCCACATGCGGGCCCCAACTCCACTTAGCCACCTAGGACTTGGTAAAATGCAAATCTGAGTATGCTGCTTCTTTATTGAAAACCCTTCAATGGTTTGCCAAGATCAAGTCCTTGGGGAGTCTTCAGCATGTGGCACACAGCGTCCTTCACACCCTGCTCCCTGCCTTGTTCTTTGGCCTTGTGCCTCCCTGAGCCCCCCACCCGCCCTGCCACCAAGAGCCAAGAGCCAAGAGCCAATCCTGATCACACTGACTGAAACCCTCCATGACCTCTCACTCCCATGCCTTTGCACATGCTGTTCCCCCTGCCTTGCCTGGAACAGCTCCCCTTTTCTTGCCTGGTTGACTCCTAGTGGTTCTCTAGTAATTGTAATTTTTTTCCTGACTGTCTTTCTGCTGTTTGTAAGTGGTAGAAAGGCATCTTGTCTTCTTATCTTTGATGTCTAGTGTTCATTATGTTGTTAAGCATGCAGTGGGAATTCCATGATGTCAACGCAGTGTGCTGTATTCCAGCTCCAACTTCTAACGCCAGCTGGCTTCGGGCCCTGTCTTTCTCGCCTGGACCACTGAGGAGCTCCCAGTGAAGCTCTCTGTCTCCAAACCAACCCTCCCGCCAAGGTCAATGACCTTCGTAAAACAGAAGCTGACTGTGTCGTTCTATTCCCTGTAAATCTCTAGTGGTTCTCCATCATTTGAAGCAAGTTTAAGCTTCTTCACTTGTAACCAACCAGGGGCTCTTCAGGAGCTCCTGACTTCTCTCCTTGCCCCATTCCTCTTACACCTGCATTTCCAAACATTCTCAGTTCACGGTGCCCTTAGTGACTCAGTAATTTCTTCATAGCGCTCCCCAGGCCAAACGAAGAACCCCACAGTCTCATTTCTAAGTAGAAAAGTTCAAACAACTTTATAAGCATACATGTGCTAGCAAGTTAGTGGACATTTGAAGAAATAATACACATAAATTGAAAGCAGTTCCTGCAGTGCCTGACAGATGTTGCCGTATTTGTCACGAATATTCAAAATACCATAGCCCAGGAAGCCCCTGTGAGTTCACTGTGGCACCCTGGGGTGTCTCAGCACACAGTTTGGGAACCACAGTCTTTCACTCTTGTTGTGAAAAAGTTATTTATGGTTTCCCAGATGTGCAGTATTAGCCCTGTTCTGTCTCTTTGCACGTATTTACCCTCTAAAGTGCCAGTTGCCCTCCTGTTAGTTTGGAAAACTTCAGACAGTCGGGTCACCCGTCCCCTCTTTGTGGAGGCTTCGTGAACCCTTTGCTCCTTACAGTTTCTGTGGTACCTGGTCCTTTCCTCTACTGACCTGCATCACCCTCTGTTTATTGATAAGCTCCTGATCGCTCCGCAAGTTCTCTGAGGACAAAGCTCGTCTTATCTGTCTGTGCCTCCCCGAGAAGCTAGCAGAGTGCCTCATTCTTAAGAGCAAGTGGAAGGACGGTTTTAAGCTGCCTTTCCAGGACTGGGAAATCATTTTATCCTCTTGGCTTCCCTATTACTCCTCCTGGCAGAAGGAGATTTCAACTCTGAAGCCAGACTTGAAACCTCAGAATCGTTTTTTCTCTTTATCCACATTTATCTTACTTCCAAAATTCACCCAGCCCCTGGTCATTTTCTAAAACTTGGGGCCTGCTCTATTTCACTCCCACCACCCTGGAGAGGTGGCCCCTGCAGAGGTGCCCTGTTGGCTCCGTCAGCCATGGGCCTGCCTTTGTGGCTGGCCCCAGCCAGTCTTAGGTCTAGCGGGGCAAAGAGTCCTCCGTGGGGAAGCTGAGCATACAGAACCCTCAGATCACCTCCCACTTCAACCTGGTGATTCTGCCAAAAACTTCATTTGAGCTAGAGTTCCCATGATATGATGACATCAAGACGTGTTGTCCGGATCCCCCTTCTGGGAAGGACTTGCTGTCCAGCAGCCGAGACTGTGGTCAGCAGAGTGCCTCCAGCTGTTAGCTCCTTCAGGGCCAGCCTCAGCTGCGGAGATCCATGTCACTGGGGTCACCCCCTTCCTGGAAAAGCCCACATCCCGCGGCTGGGCTGAGTAGGAACACAGAAAGTTGGCATTTTGTCCTATTGGGGGATGACTGACAGCTTTCTCCTCCTTCCCTTCGCAGGCATGGATCCCTAGTGAACATCTCGCACCTCAAACCCCTTCTCTAGAAACTGACATGCAAGACATGGCTTTAAACAGCTCACAGACCATTAGCAAGGGTTACAAAAGGATAACAAACATGTCTTCAGCCCGGCAACGAAGGCTTTCCAGTGTGTGATGATGACTGGCCAATCCATCTGTGTCCCCCTCTCCAGCCACAACTTCCATTCCCCCAACCATTCCCACCTCAAGGGCTTTTCTCTGACTGTTTTTGCTGAGTGGAACATTCTTCCCCTCACCTCCCCCTTATTCATTCTTCAAGACCTACTTCCTCCTAGAAGCCTTCTCTGCCTTCGCTGGTCCATGATTCTACCCAGAATCCTGTTTCCTGTTCTTTCTGGGTTTCCTGTTCTTCTCTTGTAGAAGTCAGCCGCTTTACTACCTGGCATTCTTGAGCAACTTGGCCCACATGTGGATTTTTCTCCTAAATTAGATGTCAGCTTTCTTTGGGAAAAGAGACAAGAATGACACATTTTCTGGAGGGGATGGGTAGTCTCTCCAACCGCCATGAGCTCCATGCTGTACACGTAGCAAAGACTGAAATATTTGTTGTGTAGACAACATCTGGAGCAGGGCCAGCAGTGAGCACTTCAAGACATGGGGAAGCTGTCCCTTCTGTCTTTATGCCATTGGGAAACATAGACATAGACCCTAAAGAGTGTAGGAAAGGTCAAAAGGAAGAAGAGGGACGTATCTCCCAGAAAGAATGGAGAACTGATGGTAGAAAGAGCATTGCATTTCGAATTACAGCAAGGTGAATTTGGACCAATTCCTTGAATACCTGGTAGATTTCCCAAGTATTAGGGGAAAAAAAGCAGGTCTCACTGCCCTTCTTTAGGGATCTTCTTGCCTACTGCTGGGAATGTGCTTGGTTGGTCCCTGGGTTGGTTTCTAAGTGGTGAGAGCAGGGGGTTAATGAGGGCTTAGGTCACACGAGCCAGCCTGAGGGAGGCCAGAGAACCAGCTCCACCAGGAGAGTCCACAAGCAGGAAGAGATCCCACTGTGATTCTCCATGCCCTGCCCTTCTCTCACACCATCTTCTGCACACTTTCCTAACCACCCCAACCCAGCCACACCCATGGAAAACATGCAAAATGCTTGTTCTGCAAAGGACTGGGTCTGCAGCAATGGTGTGGTGCATGGATGGTGGCATGGTAGCCCCAGGAGGCCTCCTGCTGCTAAGGAAAGCCCCCAGGCTTGGCAGTCCAGAGAGGTAGGGTCAAGCTGTGCTCTACTTCTCAAGAGTGGTGCCAGGGCAGCTGTTCTCCATCCTTTCTGGAAACAGGCAGGAAGATAGCCACTCCCCGGGCCCTCAGCTTCTTCATCTATAAGATAAAGTGGTCCTTCTCATCCTGGTGAGTTATGACTCTGCCAAGCCACAATAAAGCTTTCTCCAAAACAGAGCTATGGCTAAAGGAGAGAATTGGGCAGCAAGGGGGAAAAATATCTGAAAGAAACCTATAATGATAAACCTCCCTACTCTATTGAATATACCCGCCCATCTAATTTATTCAGTTAATAAAACTTATTCCCCAGAGGGGGCAGGCAGAGGTAAGCTACAAACCAATCTGCCCGTGTGAGCGTGGGTATATATGTGTATCTCATAACAATAAAAAAAAAGAGTAATTAAGAGATGTATTGAAGTGTGCAGAAATCCTGAAGGACACTGAAGATTACAATTCAAGTTACTGTCCTTGGTGCAAATGTAATTCAATGGGGAACAGATAAATAAAAATAAAGAAAAAACAAATTCAGAACAGATGTTAGGCGAGCAATTTTTTTCACAGTAAGAATCATAAACATGAAGAACAGCCTATAAGGCAAAGTCGTTGATGCAAACAGCATCAAGCTACTAAATAAATAGTTCGATGGCCCTGCAGGGACAAAGGAACATTAAAATAGTCATTTGGCTGTCCCTGAATATTTTTGCTCACACGTTATGCCCAGGCATGTATATTTGGGGGTATTGAAGGGAGCTGTGCGTGTGTGTGTCTATTCCATAGAATATGTGCAGGACATATATTTGTGAGAGTACACGGCAAAATCACCTCTCCCCAAATGATGTGTGGGCTTGAACAGGAATACAGGGGCTGGGAAAAAGCTAATGTTACTCCTGCAAAGACAACGAGGCCAGGGGAGGAACCCCAGAGCCATGGGGAGAATGTGCTGTCCAGGGCTAGGTATAAAAAGCCCAGATGTGCAACTCTGAAAAAAAGGGAAAATTTAGTGGCAGAAGAATTTCAGACACAGTAGGAGAGAAACCAGAGGCAGGGAAAAAATAATAAAGCACTGATCACAAGACTTTAGAGATGGAGGGAAGCTTCAAGATGATCATTCTAACCCACCCTCATTTCATAGCTAGGAAAATGAGGCCCAAAGAGGGGAGAGGACTGGATGATGTGTGCTGTCTCCCCTTACCCAGGCGGAGGATTCCCTGGAGACATGAGGGGGAGAGGACCCACGTGCAGGACTCAAGAAGTTCACCCCGAGCTGGCGAGGTATGGGGCTCCTGAATTCGGCAGTCTCCCCAAGATGCAGGCTGGCTGCAAGAACACCTCTGAACCTGGACGGGCTGCCCTGGGAGAGCTCTGAGAGCTCCTTTGAGTCTTATGTCAGACCTGTGAGATAGGCAGGTGCTCAAGTTTGTTTTTTTGTTTGTTTGTTTGTTTTTTGTTGTTGTTGTTGTTGTTTGAGACTGAGTCTCATTCTGTCGCCCAGGCTGGAGTGCAGTGGCATAATCTCAGCTCACTGCAACCTCCGCCTCCCAGGTTCAAGCGATTCTCCTGCCTCAGCCTCCTGAGTAGCTGGGATTACAGGTGCGCGCCACCACACTCAGCTAATTTTTGTATTTTTTAGTAGAGACGGGGTTTCGCCATGTTGGTCAGGCTGGTCTCAAACTCCTGACCTCGTGATCCACCCGCTTTGGCCTCTCAAAGTGCTGGGATTACAGCCGTGAGTCACTGAGCCCGACCTCAAGTGTTTTTTAAAAGGAAGAAAATGATAAATGACTCGTTCATTCTAGTCCCATCAGTAGGGATAGCTGAGCTAAGACCAGAACCCAGATCTGGCTCCTAATCCAGTGCTTTTTCTGGTGCGGTCAGCTGACCCTAAGAATGAGGTTATGGGAAGTATCAGCTATTCAGGAGTAGGATATGAGGCAGTAGCCCAATAAGAATCCAATTAATGACTTGGTTGAGTGGAGTCCAGCTAGTGTATCAGGAGAACATGTCCCTTATCTTCTCTGTTTATCTTTTGGATCCCAAGGTGGCCTTACACAGTGTAATTGAATTTTGTATTTTGATGGGCTAACTACTGAATTGACAGAGCATAAAAGTCACCGATGGGGAAAGAGTATAAACTCCCCTTATCCAACCCTCTATTTTAATATGAGACTCTTCCCCTAATTCCTTTTATTTGTCTCCAATAAAATAACACCATTACCAAAATTAGCCACATAACAAGACCTTCCTGTTTGAAGTTGCCTTGGAGATAAATCTGACATGGAAGACACGTACGTAGAGATGATTCTTCTGTTCACGCAACAGGTATTTACTGAGCATCTATTATGTGTCAGGCACCATCCTAGGCACTGGGAATAGCAGCACGAACAAGAGAGCAAGTCCCCATCCTCATGGAGTTTGCATTATATCAGGAAAGCAGGTCAGTCATCAAATAATTATGTTACGTATTGTCAGGGCAAATAATTATGTCCTAAGGCAGGACTGTTTGGAATGTTGAAGAAATAGCAAGAAGAGGCAGTGGAACGGAAACAGCTTTGGATTAATAAAAAGAACCTGTGCAACCCTGCTCACACCTCTTACTAGCCACATGCCCCTCTCATTCTAGTCACTCACGTTTCTGTGTGATTGAGGATAATGCACCTAGCCTGGCCAAACTCTCAGGGATGTTATTGGGATGGCCATAGGAGATACTATATTGGAGGGACATGATCCACACTGAGTGCTGGAAAACGCTTTCAGATTATTAGCAATTAATATGTAAGTGGCCTTAGGGAAGAAAGATACACACACACACACACACACACACACACACACACACATATATTACAAACATAGGGCAAGATGGATAGCCTATAGAGTTTTCCCACAGGTCCATAAAGGTCCCATAAAAGGATACCCACTGCAGGGTTGCTTGCTGAGGGCCACTGGGTATCTCCTCCTGGGACAGTGGACAGGTGAAGCAGGTACAGGCATCTGGGGAGTGTCAGGCAGCCGTGAGAAGCAGCAGACTCAATGGGAACTCTGTGCTGGACCTTGAAAGCACAGTGCTAAATGAAAAAACTAAGGAATAGAATGGAATCTACAACAGTACTATTGGCATAAGCTAAAGATAATACCCACAAAATGATAATGCACAGTTTGCAAGAACATGTGAAAAAAACCACATTAAACACAATCGGAATGGTTGACTATTGGGGATGGGAAAGGGAATGAGAGAACATTGGGGATAAAAGGAAATAAATAAACAAGCAACACAGACAGCAGTGCGTTCCCAGCCTCTCCATAGCACTGCAGGATAAAAACATCCCCCAAAACATCAACTCAAAATGGAGGTAATTAGTAATTACTGGTTGTAATGTTGGTAATTCACAATGGTGAAGTAAACTATTTCTATTAATGGTTGTCTTTTATGGGGAATTCTTTAGGAGTAAAATGCTGGCATTTATTAGATCAGTGTTTTCTCTCAAAGCCTGTTCTCCATATCCTAGTCCCAAGAGGCACTCTGGGCGGAACAGGGGGGAAATGTTCTATGGTCAAATAAACACTGCATCCTAAATTTCTCACTTGGAGATTGTTGAAGGATATTGTTGCATGAAAGGTTCGGAGTCATTCTACACTGAAGAGACCTCTGTTCCTTTTGCTGTTCCCCATGTAACAATTATTACTGTCAGTGGAAACGATGGTCTCAAGGACACACTGCGGGAAACACCCCATTTGATTGTTGGAGGATGGCAGGTGGAGATTCCAGATTCCAGGCATACCCTGGAGCTCCCATTCCTCTTTCCTTCCTAACACAGCTTCCTGATCCTCTGAGTGCTTCATTCCTAAGTCACCTTGGACCCAATGTCTCCTTAGCAGCTCTGCCACGGTCTGAACGTTTGCATCCATCCCCCTGACAAATTCATATGTTGAAATCTTAAACCCCCAGATGACAGTATTACAAGGCGGGGTCTTTGTGGGGGCAAATGGGTCATGAGGGCAGAGCCCTCTTGAATAGGATTAGTGCTCTTATAAAGGAGGCCCTAGGGAGCTCTTTCACTTCTTCCACCACGGGAAGGTTCAGTGAGAAGGCGCCATCTGTGAACCAGAAAGTGAACCTTCACCAGACAATGAATCCGTTGGTTCCTTGATGTTGGACTTCCCAGTCCCCAGGACTATGAGAAATAAATTTCTGTTGTTCATAAGCCACCCAGTCTATGGCACTTTGTTATAACCACTTGAACACATGAGGATGAGGACAAGCTCCAACGGATTAAGAAAAAGATAAAACCATCTTTGTCTTTGCCCCGTTCAACCTCCTAATTATGGTGGAATCACCATTTTGTCTCCAGGATTTGAAGTCAGCATCAGTGATTAATGTTGACTCATCTCTTATTCGTTACAATCAATGACTTGCTGCGTTTTTCCTACAGGACATTTTCTTTTCTTTTCTTTTTTCTTTCTTTCTTTTCTTTTTTTTTTTTTTAAGATAGGATTACAGTGACATGATCTCAGCTCACTGCAGCCTCTGCCTCCCCGGCTCAAGCGATCCTCCTATCTCAGCCTCCAAAGTACCTGGGACGACAGGTGCACACACCACCATACCCAGCCAATTTTTGTATTTTTTGTGGAGATGTGGTTTCACTATATTGCCCAGGCTGTCTCAAACTCCTGGGCTCAAGCAGTCTTCCCACCTCGGCCTCCCAATGTGCTAGAATTCCAGGCATGAGTCACCACACTTGGCCACTACAGGACATTTTCTCTATAAAATTCTCCTTCTTTTCCTTCCATTTCTGAGAATCTAAATCACTCTTATCTCTCTCACCTGTGCTATTAGAATGTTTTTTGCTTTTTTAAAAAATTAGTTCCATCCTCCCCCTGAACCCCTTCTCCACTCTCTACCTGCACAACTTTCGTCAAATGACCCACCTCCTTAGCACCAGCCCTGAGGTCTATATCATCTGCCACTGCCAAGGTTGTCCTCTCTACTTGTGCCCCAAACATCACATTTTCCCAGCACACGTTTGGCTTCTACTCTTCTTCTTTCTATCTCAGCCAAAACCTCTGAACTTTCTCCCATGCTTATGTGCCTGAATACACTCTTCACAGACCACCTGCCATCTGTCCTTTTTTGGATAGGTATAGTGTGAGCTGACCTTTCCCAATGAGCACACACTCAATGCAGAGACTGTGGGGTACAAGAGGGGAATTCAACATGTCATGAATAGTCATGAAGCTGGAATGTATGCCCTGTGAAACAGTGGAAAGACTGTGGGAAAAAACTCAGAGAAAGAAAATTGAGAAGCCACCAATTGCAAGAGCAGGATTTTGACAAATTACTCAAGGTAGGAAGCCCAGAGATTGAAGGGTCAGTTCCAGGAAGAGAAGGAACAGTGTAGACCCAGGGAACAAGGAAGCAGAAGTCAGTAAGAGTTTCGGATACAGAAGACAAAATTTATGTGAGACACAAAGCCCACGGTGAGCTGTTGGGAAAGAGGAAACTTGGAGGGGGCTGAAGGCAGAACCGAAAGGCAGACACATAAATCGTAAAGGGTTTGGCAGCAAGGAGTGAGATAAGAGGAGAAGGAGCTCCGGGTGGGGACTACTGGGAATTTATTAAAGCAAACTGAATTTATCGTGCAGTGCAAGCGTTTGTTGATAATGGGGTGGTTTGGTTTAAAATGCACTCACTGGCCTAACCAAAAGGAAGTTACAGGCAAAGTCACTGAGGTCATCCATTCCAATTAGAAATGTGTGGTTCGCCTTGACCAGCTGGGATCCAGGACACAAGGGGAAGTGTAAATTTCACCTGAGTTCACTCTCAAGGTTTGAAATCAAGAAGTAATGGCCACATAATCATGGTGAAAAGGGGACAAAAAAGCATTGCTATAAAATGTACTCCAAAGGTGAAATGGTATATGGTCACTATGGAAAACAGTATGAGGTCTTCAAAAAGCTAAAAATAGATTTACTCTGTGATCTGGCAATTTCACCTCTGCATATATACCCAAAAGAACTAAAAACAGGGTCTCAAAGAGGTATTTGCACATCCATATTCAAGTAACATTATTCACAGTAGCTCCGCCACCTACAAACAAATGAATAAACAAAAGGCAGAATATGCTTACAATGGAATATTACTCAGCCTTAAAAAGGCAGTAGTTCTCCCATGTGCTACAATATGATCAACCTTGAGGATATTATGTTAAGTGAAATAAACCAGTTACAAAAGGAAAAATACCACATGATTCCACTTTACTGAGGTACTTAGAGTAGTCAAATTCACAGAGACAGAAGGTAAAATGGTGGTTGTCAGGGCCTGGGGGAGGAGGAAATGGAGAGTTAATGCATAATGAGGACAAAGCTTCAGCTTTGCAAGATGAAAACAATTCTGGATGTGAACAGTGATGATGGCTGCACAACAATGTGAAGGTACTTAATGTAACTGACCTATACAATGAAAAACAGGATAGCATATTTTATGTTACGTGTATTTTAACACAATAAAAATAATGTCCTCCAACCGAAAGTCCTTCATGTTATTCTCAATACCTAGATCTAACCGAGAAGTGGGAGACCATCAGTTCTGAAACCGTGGACCATCAGTTCCTCCTGCCGGCCAGGTTGTAGAGGCATGAAAACCCATCCCACTTACTCATATGAAACCTTTCTCCTGTGGGTGTTAGCTGTGGGTTCTCGGGCCCTGAAGCCCTGGTACTCATGAACAGGTATGGATTTTCAGCAGGGCAGAACTCAGGATGCTAAGTATCCATTCCAGATTGGACATAAAGCATCCTTGTGGGCTCCTACGCAGAGGAGGACAAAGAGCTGAGGCTTCTTGCTCATGGGATGCTCCAAAGAACTGAAACTCTAGCAGAGAAGCCTAAGCCTTTGGTGGAAGCAGCTAACAATCTTTAGGCTGTAGTCTTTGGGAAGAACCTGGTGGCCATGTCAATCATCAGTCACAAGCTGTGGTCTGGCAGTGAGATGAAGAAGAGAACTTGAAGTATTACAAGCAATCTTCAAAGGCAAATGGAAGAGCCATTCAACAGTTGCCTATTTTGGTGGATATGCACCAGGCATTACATTAGCCATGGAAAAGATGGAGGCAGCACAAGCCAGGGAGTACCTGGGATTTCCTTCCTGAAGCAGCCCTGTTGTGAAGTGCAGTAGTTTTGATTTAATCCTGGATGCCCATATCTCCAGTAAGCCAAGTAGTATCAAGAGGTGCTGGTGGGTGTTTTAACACAGAAGACCACAATCGCTGCATCGAACTAACATGCTATGACAAGCCATTCACCAGCCACAGATTCCGGGCAAAGGTTAATAGATTCCTTTTTAAGCTGAGGCCAAAAAAAAAAAAAAAAAAAAAAAATCATCTGCAAAGAGTGCCTCCTTAGTGGTTAATGTGGGGAGCCTGAAGAACATGTCAGAGAGTCAGACCTTTATAAATAGGCCAGTAAACTGACAGCCTTACTCAGGGTGGAAAAACTTCATAGAGTGGGTTGCAAAATTCTTGCAGCTTGAGGGTGAGATGGAAAGAAGTTGTTAGGAGCGTGGTCTTGAGATGCGAAGAATAATCAAAGAACTTATTTTCGTAGTTAAGTTTATATTATCTGCCCTAGGCAAGCAGGCATCATAAAACTTGGTGGGGCCTTGCTAAGGAATTAGTTTGTGTGCTATAGAAATGTTACACATAAGACTGATCAGGAGTAATTGGAATGCATAGTAAACAACCCAAACTTTAAAAGATTTAAAGATCCTAAGGAAGAAAGAAGAATATGTTCCAGTTTAAAGGCGAACGTCAAGCATTCAAAATTTAGTAGAATTTCAAACATGTATGCGGTGGTGTATGACTTTTTTTGCTTGAAAGTTCACACTAGTATCTGGAGTTAATTTGGTTTTAGACATTTAGATTCCTTTACCTTTTGCCCTATGTGAGTAGCAAGATTTAGAACTGGTTTTTAATCAAGCAAGGATTTCTAATAACTTGTTTGGAAAAAGTTTCTCTGCTCACAAAATAGTGATGGAAGAGGAACTTTAAGCTCTAGGTGAATTGAGAACTCACTGCTTTTTCTAATTTAGTAATAATTTCTTTTAAATTATGAAATCAAATATGGCTTGTCATTCTTCTTTTTAGATAGAATAGGAATGCTATTTGCATTCTCAATCAGAGTGAAGAGCCCTAAGAATTGGGTAAATGTGTGCACTTTTTGAGACTATCTGTGCAAAGTTCTTGACAAAAGATATATGCATAAAGCCATGTGCTTTCTGGACCTACTTCCAGATGGGAGAATGTCTTGACAAATGTCACAGTGATTCATGACTATTTTACATCCTCTATTATGCATTTTGGGTTGAACAACTTGGATTTGTTGCAGGTACACTTCAATTAAACATGGAATTTATTATTTGAAGATATTAGCTCGAAATAGAGCTTTTATGCAACTTTAATTGAGACATTCTATTGATTGGGAACACATCTGCGCAGAGCTGTCACTTAGAGAATAAAGAAGGTACTGATGCCGTATTTGATAGTTACTGATGAGGAATGAGTTAGTTCCCTTCCACCTTGAATGTGATACACAGTTCTCCATGGTAGATTTTGGATGTGAATATCAAGGAATGCAAAATTTAAAATCTGTGGCTGATGCTCCAGCCGCCGCAGTCCTCTCTCCTTTTCAGCCAGGTGCTCTGTCCCTCACCTGCAGACCCAGCCCTGGCCCCAGAAGCAGGAACAACCTCCAGCCGCACATCATGAGACTGGATGCCTCCCCGGCATGGATCTGTTCCAACCACAATGGACCTTTCCTCCCTGACTGATATCGGAGATTAGGTCTGGCTTCTGAGTCCTGGGCCTCACATGACGCTGTGAATCTTAGAACTGAATGTCAATCCCTGATTCGTTCACAGACCCCTCCCCGCTGAAACCCTGCTGTACTACCTAAACTCCTTTCTCAGGGCTGGGGGCTTCTCAGTTTCCTGAACCACCCACCAGTGGGGCCCTGGTGTCCACTGACAGCTGCCTCATCGCTGCTTTACTGGATGCCTGACTACTGTCCAGCTGACACCTTCCCGGTGCACAGCTCTCTCCTGGACTGTCCACTGTGGCCAGTGTTTGCTAGAATGGGGAGCACCATCTTAGTCTTTAAACGCTGCCCTTCACCCACCGCAGGAAGTAGCAGGAAGCTGCTCTCTCGGTACCCACAGCCTGGTCAGTTTTCCATAGCTAGCTTACGCCGGCAAATGGGATTATTTCCAGTTTCCAGACCGTTCCTTCCTGCTGCTCCAACTCCCTGGGAATAAGTAATCAGCTGGCCACACCTACCTGGGAGAAGATATCCACATCAATTACTTAGATATTTACACCCAATGCAAAAATCTAACAGAGAGAGTCTTAAATGGTCAATTAATATATTTGTGTTAGCTTCTTAGCATGATTCCGAGTTAAGGCTTGGAAATAATTTCAATAATAGTTGAACTTATGATTTTAAAGAATAAGAAGGTGCCATAGGGTGGGAGGTGCCCAGCCTGGGCCCACAGTCAGGTGCGGGAGCCTGGTCTCTGCAGGAGGAGTGCTTCCACTGGAATTCGGCTTCAGCGGCGAACAGTGGGCTTGTAGTGATTTTGTCAGAGGTTTCTCAGAATCTTAAACAACAAAGAGGCAAACACAAGGGCCTCTAGCAATTTTCTGATGCACACTGATAGGGACTGTGTCATTGGCTTGTTGTCATCCAGTTTATGACTGGAAAGGACTTCAGATATCATCTGGCCCTTTGCTTCTCAGATTGCTGATTTTGACTCACTAGTGGTCATGAAATCAATTTAATGGGCTGTGACCAGCTTGTAAATGTTTTGTTTTTTACGGATAGAATACAATACAATACAATAGATCAAAGTGGTTCTTATACTATGAATAAGAATAAGGTATTCTTCTGTAAAACTTTTATTTCAAGTATATGTGTGTGTATTAGATAACAATGTGGTTAATATACTATTTACTGAGGTTCGTGATTAAACAGTGTCAAAGTCACCGACTTAGTCCAAATCCCACCTTTTACATCTAAGAGAACTAAAGCTGGAGAGGGGAAGTGATTGGCCTAAATCCATTAAGGTAACAAGCAGTAGAGAGAAAGTTAGTTGAAGCTGGGATTTTAACCGCAGATTTCTATTGTAAGCTATCATGCCCTGTTGGATGTTTCTACCCAAAGAAGAGGGAATTAATACAGGTTCTTGATCTTTGTGAGAGTGGGTCACAAAGATTTGGACAGCAGTAGTCATTAAAATATGCAACAACCATCACCCACATGCTGTTATAGAAAGAGGTTGGAGGGCCTGGCTAACATGGTGAAATCCCGTCTCCTCTAAAAACACAAAAAATTCTCCGGGCGTGGTGGTGGGCGCCTGTAGTCCCAGTTACTCTGGAGACTGAGGCGGAGCTTGCAGTGAGCTGAGATCATGCCACTGCACTCCAGCCTGGGCAATAGAGCGAGACTCCGTAAACAAACAAAAAAAAAGAGGATGGGGAAATGAACTGGGTATAAAATAAATGGACTGAAACAAGAAGTCAGAAGTCCAGAAAATTAGATAAACTTCAGAAGTGTCTTTGAATCAAGACTAGGAAAGAAGGTGGTCTTAATCATAAGAAAGCATGGAAGCTTTGTAGCAATACACTATTTGGTATAACGAGATCATGCTGGTTGCAGGTAAGGGTGAAGAATCTATGAATGGTTCATTCAAGTAAAGTGGGACTCAAATCAAATTCCTCCGTCTCTTTGGTCTAAGCCACTTATCTTTGGACAATTGTTCCTTTGATAATTCCACCTATTGGGCAGAGTGCTTGGCTTGGTGTTAGCTGTCCTGTGGACAACTTTCCTCCTATTCTCCAAGGCCTCCTAAAATATCAGCACACTAAGTGGGGACATTCACTTTTAGAGAATAATGGCCCCCTAAAATGCAATATGCAGTGTAGTGAATTCCAGTCATTTAAAAAATGTGCTCTTACAGGCTTAGTGCTCATGATTAAGCTATTTTGACCAGTGAGAATATTGATATTTCACTCACTCAATGATGCTCAATAATTATGACCTACAGACCATCATGATGGTCTCACATGAATTTTGCTTTCAGATTCACATTATTGGGAACAGCAATGCACAACTTTGCTTTCCACGCTTTCATGAAAGCCAGCTTACACCAAGCTAGGGGACCCAAATATTGCCCACAGTTTGGCCTCATGGCCAGAGATGTTAGGATAGTTCAGAACTTCTGTGCTTAATTCCACTGTTTCAAGGCTATTGTGTTTTCTCAACGATCATAGTATATTTTCATTTTCATCAATTCCTCTCAGAATTGAGCCACATTTTTGGGTCAAACATTTAGTAAATGAGCCTCATACTGAGGCTTGTACTTTATATCAGCTGCAAAAACCTAAAGTTTGACTCCTTAGCATCAGTGTCTGGGATGCTCTTATGCAATGGTGGCTTCATTTCCACCATTCTTCAACATCTACAATTCTACTAAGCACAGTCCAGTTTAAAAACAAGTGCCATCTCTAGGTGTCGGCTGCCCAATTTGAGTCTAAATACTTGTGTTTTCTTGGACAAATCAGCAATAGTTTCCACCCTACCCTGTCCTCAGCCACATTTTCAAGCCCAGTGAATTCAGATGTCTCATATTGTCTAAGTCAAAGATCAAGCATGTCCAACAGGTGAGTCTTTCAGAGCCCTTCAACTCCTGTGGTTCTTGATCCATAGTGGTAGGCCAGGAAATCTCCCACAGTGAATGACATAGCCATCTGCCAGTATTAAAGTAAACCATCTCTATGCTGTTCTTCAACCCCATCTAAATAGTACATAAACATGATGGTTAAGAGTAATTACATGAAAAGTGTTCACACCTTAGTCACTTCCAGAACACAAACTCTCCTAATGGATGGCACCATGGAAGCTGAGCTTTAAAAAGTGTTGAAACGACCTTGTTATTTTGATTGCTGATGCCACATGCTTTTCCTTATGTATCCCAAAGTTCTCAACTTCCTCACTGCCTGGTGACAAGGTGCTATTAGTTCATGCATGCTAGCTAATTAAATTTAAAAAATGGTGCTAAAAACCTCCAACCTAGAGGCATATGAGACACCTCCCCCTCCTGTGGTGTGAACTTTGAAGCTAAGTGTCAGGCCCTTTATACCAAAGGCTTATTTATTTGCTAAATTGTTTTTTTTTTTTCAGTATGGGACCTAAGGTTCTTTGGGAGATAGATTGCTTCAGGCTTTGATATTACAAAGATGTTCTTAGAACACCCTACCGCAGCTAGGTACAAGAAGCTACAAGCGTGACATCCAGATGAGGATATTCAGTGCAGCCCTGGCTTGTGATTAAGCAGTACAACAGAACAGATAAGTCAGAAATACACCTAGGAATTAATAAACGATAAAAGTGACATTTCAAATCAATTGGAAAAGGATGAATTTTCAGATGGAACTCTACCTTCTGGGGGGAAAAAAAGGATGTGTCCCTAACTCCATCTTTCAAACAAATTCCTGATACGTCAAACATTCTATGTTTTAAAAATACAATTTAAAAAACTAGAAAAATGGAAGTTTATGAAAAAACATCCTTGGTGGAGAAAACCTTTCTGAGTAAGATACAAAATGTAGACACTGCTAAAATCAGTTAAAGTCAACAACACAGAAACAAATGTTTTCTGATTGGAAGAAATACATAATAAGCAAAGTCAAAGACAATGATAAAGAAGAGAAAATATTTAAGGCATATAAAAGGCTACTTTCTTTAATATGCAAAGAGCTTCTACAAATAAAGTGGGAAAAGATCAATAACCCAACAGAGAAGTGCCAAACGATCCCTCACAAAACAAAATACACTGCATTTTAAACATAGGAAAAGATACTCAAACTTGCTCATAATTAGAGAAATGCACCTTGAAATTGCAGCAATATACCATCAAATGGTACAGATTTAAAATTGTGACCACACATTTTAGTGACAAGTATGGAAGGAACATATGCATATTTATGGGAGTCTAAACTGATATAATCCCTAGAGAGAACAATTTGGTCATATTTATCAAAATTAAAAACATAGACCATCTTTGACCTAATAATTCCATTTCTAGGAATTTATCTTGCATGCTAACCCCAGACATCTATGATGTGTGTATGAAAATCTTCACTGCAATGGTGTTTGTAAAAGTAAGAGGTGTTTATCAATTGAGAACTTGTTTTAAAAATTAGGATACATTCATACAAGGAAATCCTTAAAAATACTACATAATTTAACAAGAATGAACTAAGCAAAATGGGACAATTTCCTAAATACCATTAATGAACAAAGCAAGGTAAGGAACAGCATGTATTATATATGATCCATTTGACTATAAAGAAATGTTTAACAGAGGTTGCCTCTGTGAAGGAGCAGCTGGGCCCTAGGGTGGGAGCAAGTGTACTTTTTTCTTATATTCATTTGTACTTTATGAATTCTGAACAAAGTTCATGCTTACCTACTACCTACAACGTGATGCTCCGATGGGAGTATATGAGGTTATGCAACAAGGCCGGCATCATGAAGGGATCCAGGGATGCAGGTGCCACTTACCAAAATGGAGCAACATAGGTGATGGATGCCAGGAAGTGTGAAATTCAAGTTCAACAAGAGGGAGCCAAGATAAAAACTAAAGTGATGTGGGAGGAAGAAGAAACGGGGATGAGGCTAAGTAAAAGTAGAACAATAGAGCAAACATTTAAAAGACAATCAAATAGGCTGGATATGTTGACTCGCGCCTGTAATTCCAACATTTTGGGAGGCTGAGGCAGGTGGATCACTTGAGGTCAGGAGTTTGAGACCAGCCTGGCCAACATGGTGAAGCCCTGTCTCTACCAAAAATACAAAAATGTGCTGGGCACGGTGGCACATGCCTGTAATCCCAGCAACTTCATGGGCTGAGGCACCAGAGAATCACTTGAACCTGGCAGGTGGAGGTTGGCATGAGCTGAGATCGTGCCACTGCACTCCAGCCTGCATGACAGAGCAAGATTCTGCCTCAAAAAATCAAAACAAAACAAAACAACACACACACACACATAAAAAAATGAAATAAAGGGAAAAGGAGCTTTGAATGGGGGCCTTTAGGAGTTGCTAATGATCTAAACTTAGGGCACTGTGTAAGTATTTATTCTTACTTAACGGTAAGTAATTAATAAAGGCTTAATATCTACTGGGTTACAAAGTCCAGCTACAAATTGGAGGGAATATAATCTCTATCCAAACAGGATATATTGAATATATATCAATATATGTTTATATTCAATATTGATATATATTGCATATAAACCATATTCAATCACCAGTGTATGACGATAACGTTGATTCTGTTCTTACAGAGTTTGGGAAGGAATATAAATCCAACTTGGGGCTCATTCTCAGCCTGAAGGAGATAACAAGTAATCATTAATCAATGAAGGCTATCCAAAGCAATAAAGCCTTGCCTTCTTTGTGGTATGTGGCCAGGCTGCTGTGCAATTCAGGAGAGTTTTTTATCAGGTATACCCACGACTAATAGCTGTATAGGTATCCATGCCAGTCCACCTGCTTTACATTCAAGTTCAAAGAAGGCAGAGACACCGTGTGTAGTTTTATTTACACAGAACCTGGCAAAGCAGGCTACATAAGTAGACACTTGGTGAAGATATTTTGCTCTGGATGATGGTGGTGGTGATGGTGGTGGTGGTGGCAGTGTTGGTGGTAACGATAAGCATCGATGTTATCTGCCCATCTTGATGGAAACCTTCTCCAGCCCTATTGTCCCCATGGCAGGGAGTGGGGGAGGGGATAGAGTAAGGAGTCAGTTTCCAGTTTTGAGCCTCAAACTCTGAGTTGCTAGGGTGACAACCAGATAATAAGTATACATTGTCATCATATTTGGCTTTCCAGTCTAGAGCAGTGAGATTTGCCCTGCCCATTTTTCTCCCAACATTCAGTGCCAAGCTGTCATCTAAAGGCCCTACGCATCTCTACATGACATCAACAGTGTAGTGTGGCATTTCACTTGTCAAATGATGAATCAATCTATTATTTCAGTTTTTAAGAGGATCAAGCTGGGATTGATTATATTTCCTAGTAATAAAAGTAGCCCAAAAACTAATGTAATTTAAATTAAATTGTTCTCTGCAAGAAGAGTCTTTGTTGTTCATTAAGCATAGTCCATTCCCAATCAGTGAAACTATGTTGCTAAAATTTAAGCAGTAAGAAAAGAACATTTAGAGTTAGAAAAGACATTCAACTTAGACTGGTTCAAACCTTTCATTTTTACACCGCCACCATATTGCCTCTAAATCTGGGAGTAGACACATTTAAAAAGAAGTCAGCGTTTTATGGCTCATCTTTTTTTTCCAAAGGAGGAAAGTTGATAGCTTTATAGGAAGAAATTATGCCATCACCTTTCTTTTTTCCTTTTCACTAGAAGTGGGAACAAAGGATGGAGATGATACTGCAATTTTGATCTCTATAACCTCATTTGAAATCATTCCCTATGATTTAGGTTTTCTTGAAATGAAAAGGATAAATTGTGTTAACTTAGTTAAAGTTGGAGGAAAAAGTTGATTGGATATCCTGTTGTCAAGGAAACCAGTTCGCTCCACCTCTCCTCTCTCTATCTCTCTCTCCTTCTCTCTCTCTCTTTCTCTCTGTCTCTTTCTGTCTCCTTTTCTCTTTCTCTCTCCCTGTCATTTTCTCTCTTTCTCTCCTTCTCTCTCTTTTTCTCTCCTTCTCTCTCTCTCTCTCTCTCACACACACACACACACACACACACACACACAACTGGTTCATACAGTGCCCTTTAAACTCTTCATCTGGCATGTAAAAATTATTTTTAAATACCCAAGGGTTCTACTTTGGATATCTGTACAAGAAGCACTCAAGAAAAGTGGTTCCTAGAATTCAAACTCAGTCAGGACTTTTTCTGATTCTGGTGAAGGCACCGTCATTCTGAGTCAGTGCTGTGTCTCAGAAGCACATGAGACAGTCTCTAAGTCATTGCCAAGTCAGCTGCAGAATGAGACTGTTGGAAAGAAAAAGCTGGAATGAGAAGCTTTAAAAAGCAATAGGCCGGGCGCGGGGGCTCACGCTGTAATCCCAGCACTTTGGGAGGCCAAGATGGGCGGGTCACTTGAGGTCAGGAGTTTGAGACTAACCCGGCTAACATGGCGAAAACCCGTCTCTACTAAAAATACAAAAATTAGCCAGGCATGGTGGCAGGTGCCTGTAATCCCAACTGTCCGGGAGGCTGAGGCAGGAGCATCGCTTGAGCTCAGGAGGCAGAGGTTGCAGTGAGCCGAGATCGCGCCACTGCACTCCAGCCTGGGCCACAGAGCAAGACTCCATCTCAAAAACAAACAAATAACGACAACAACAAAACAACAACAACAACAACAAAACAAAAAAGCAATAGAACCACACAACGGTAAGAGAAAGGTAGACAGTTCACTCTCTGCAGCCTTTATCGAGCACCTATCACACTTAAAGCAGGAAGTTATGCACTAAAAAGTAAAAATTAAAAAGTAAGTGAAGGCCAAGTTGAAAGAGATCTTAGGGAGTGCAGTAGGGCTGCTTGTTATTTAAAGACATGCCTTGCCTCCCCACTCATCCTTCCGAGGAGTGCACCTCCCTGCTCCATGAGTGTCAGACTGGGCCAGGTGCCTTGCTTTGGCTTCAAAGTGGCCATAGTGCCCTCCTACCCACATCTTGGGTTTAGCCATGTGACTTGGTTTGACCAATAGGGTATAAGCTGAAATGATGCAGCAGAAATGTATAATGTTCTTGCACCATCAGCCTTCCTCTCTTTGAGTCTTTGCCTTTACCGTGAGAACCTGCCAGCTGAGCTTACACTTCCAAGGAGGATGAGAGACATGCAGAGCCTTGGTGCCCTACATGAGACCTCCCCAGCAGATACACCCAGAAGTCCAGCAGAGCCAACCAGCCAAGTGCAGCTTAGGCCAGCCAACTCCAGCTGACCCTTAGACACACGATAAATCATAAATTGTTGCTTATGTCACTGAGTTTTGGGGTAGTCTATTATGCAGCAATGACTAATACAGAGAGCATCTTAACATCTTAATTTGTTACTTTTTCAGGGCCACATAGCAAACCAAAAAGTAGGTAGAAGAACTTGACCGAAACTATGGGCCTCCTAGGTGGGGCCATTTCCCTAAAGAGGACAAGTCAATCCCTTTCAAACATGGTATCAGGAGAACAGACATCACGAATCCTATGGAGACAGGACCCCCAAATCACTGGAGCCCATTGGAATGTATGTCAGCAACACAGGAGAACTTTAATGCACCTACAAAAGTGATCGCTGACCCAGAGGTCTAGGAAAAGCTGCAAAAAAATCGCTCAGTGGCTGAGGAGAAGCTGTGTGAAAACCGACTGAAATGATTAGGACTTCAGTGTGGGAAGACACATGTGGGAAGACACATGAAGAGCACAAAGAGGAGAAATTCAGGGAAAATAAAGAGAAGGGCTATATTACTTTGCATGGCCAAGAACTAGGGTGACCATATGCCCCAGCATATCCGGGATAGTCTTAGTTGACACGGTCATGCTGGGGTAGTTATTAATAGCACTTCCTTTCACTTTCAAAAGGGAACTGGACTGGGTGATAAATTACACTTTCCCCATGGGCTGAAGGACCCGAGTCTGAGTAAGGTTCAGATACGCTCATGGGATATGACCTGCTGCGCACCATCAAGGCAAGTTGGACAGTTTGTGCTCTGAGGCAAGGGGCCACCACATCCCGTGGCAACAACCCTCAGCACAGCAGGGGGAGATGATGCTGTGCCTGGCCCAGCAAGGCTGCAAAGCCTGGAAAGTGGTATTCTTTCAGGCCAGCACAGTTCCCCCATGGGCAACCCCAGGGTCTTCTCTAGAAGCCTTGTCTGTACTGCAGGACACCCTCTTTGTAGGCCCTTTGGAAAACAGAAACACATATAAATTCCTAATCTTGGCATTTCTTCCATATCAGTTTAACATGTGAAAATAAAAATATCGTACATAATAGAAACGTTGAGTGTCCTTCTTACCCACACAGAGGTCCATACAGCTTTCTGAGCTCCATTTGGCTTTCCCAAAAACCCTGAAGGAAACACAGCACTACAGTAAGAATAAGATTAAGCAAAATTCCAATTATTCAAACTTATTCAGAAAAAAATCTGGAACAGCAAGAACACAATTACAGAAACAATAAAAAAGAATGGAAGTTACATTGCTTTCAAGTACTTTGAAATATTGTAATAAACAAACGGCTTAAAAAATGGCCATGTAAAAGTCTTGGACAGGAGAGATCACCAGTTCTTAAACTACTTATGTATACTTGCTGCTAAAATATTCAAAAAGTTTGCTTTCTCAACTATAACACTGCCCTCTGAAATTTGATTTAGCATTATCATATGGCCCTTTTGACTGCCACTATATGTAACTTCTACTGAGTCTATCAAAATTGTCACAAATTCTGAATTATCATGATTCATTCAAGTTAAACTTTAATTAAATTCAATATGTCTGAGATATATAAGACAAAATGCTAGACACTTTTTTTTTTTTTTTTTTTTGAGACAGAGTTTTGCTCTACCACCCAGGCTGGAGTGCAGTGGTGTGATCTCGGCTCACTGCAACCTCCACCTCCCGGGTTCAAGCGATTCTCCTGCCTCAGCCTCCTGAGTAGCTGGGATTACAGGCATGTGCCACCACATACGGCTAATTTTTGTACTTTTAGTAGAGACAGGATTTCACCATGTTGGTCGGGCTGGTCTGGAACTCCTGACCTCAGGTCATCTGCCTGCCTTGGCCTCCCAAAGTGCTGGGATTACAGGTGTGAGCCACCGTGCCTGGCTAGACACATTTTATAATGGGAAAGAAGTGTAGCTGGGTTGAAGGAGGGGTGGAAAATGCTGGATCCATTGTGTGGTGGGAATGGACTAGACCTGAAAATACTCATGAGTTGGGGTGGGGGTGGGGGGTGGCAAATGGTAGATTTGTGTTGTGAGAAAGGCGTATGTGGCAGATACATAAGGGGTGGAATGAAGGTGGAAAGTTGGGGGTTAGAAGTGTGGATGTCCTGCATGGAAACACATGCCTTTCTCACTAAATCTACTGAATTCTGCAGTGTAAGCTTGCCATACATCAAGGAAAGCATATATGAATATAAAAATAGTCACCGAAATTACTATGTTCTAGAAAGAACTTGGCAGGGCTTGTAGCTGTGAGGATGGCGGGCTGCAAAGGAGCATATGTGGAGGCTCTCCAGAGGCGGGAGCACAGCGTTCTCCTCACATCGACAGCTACGCTGTTTTCCTCAGAATGTTAATACCAAATTAATTACTCCGCGGAATACAACTGATCGTTTCCCCCCAGAAATGTGTGAAATGCATTTTCTTTAGCTTTCCGATCTGGTTTGTTGTTCTATCTTGACACTTTAAAATTTCTTCACACTTGTTTCAAGGGGCTAACAGGAAGCCTCATTGAGATAGTTGTTTGTGAGCTTAAAAGTTGTGAACTGCCCACCCCAGAGAGAGAGATGAGAGGAGAAGGTGTTTAAAAACACTAGAAAGACAGAAACAACAATGACAAATCATGGAAAAGGTGATGGACACAGAAAGGAATGGAAAAGAAATAACTGAGAAGGTGGGGGCAGAAAAGGACAGAAAGACCAGCTTTCTTTTCTATCTAGTGCCAAGGACCAGCCTTTCTGGAGGTAGGGATGGGGGAAATTCTAGAGATGTTGAAGAGATATTATCAGGATTGTCCCAAATGTAGTCTTCCTGCCTTTGTTTGGCTTGGTGGTTCTTCCCATGCAGGGTCTTCTGGCTCCTGGTGTTCGGTCTGGAGTCAGTGTCCCCGTGACTTATCTAAATAAGCCATCTGGCTTCTGAGAAAACTGAATGTGAGAAAAAATAACCGTAGACCATAAAGTCCTGACCTATATCTACAAATGTCTGCTGGCCATTTCCATTGGCATGTCACTCTGGCAAAAACTTATCTTCTCCCTGAACCACTCCCCTGCACAACGTTTTATTTCCGTCAACCCATGGCCATTCTCCCCGTTCCCCTGGCTCAAAGCTTAGACTTATGTTTCACTCACTTTGCCTTGAATTCTCTACACTAATTTGTCACAAGAGTTCTTCATTTTGCTCCCAATTATCCATCTCTTTTCACTCTCATCACCGCCTAGACTGAGCCATCGTGGCTTCACCCCTGGGATTCAGCAACATTTGGGTTCTACAGCACTAACCTATATTCTTCTTCCCTGCAGAGTGTTGTCCATTTCAAAGTCCCTCTCCTTCTCAAAAATGTTAACACACAAATAGTTCTTCACTTGCCTTCCTATCTTGTAAGCATCTAGTCCCCCTTTCTCTCACCCAACTACATTGCCCAGTGCACCCTAACATTTGGCCTCTAGTTAGTCCAGGCTGCTGGTCAACCTGAGCTGTCATTCTTATGTTGGTGCACTCACATATATGGTGCCGCCCACCTGGTGCATGTATCCTCGTCTCTATGTCCACAGCCCCTGAAGGACCTCCTTCTTCAGGAAGTTCCCTAGGATGATTGTAGCCCTGACAGATCACCCTCTTCTCTGACAGAAGACCACAGCTACCGTCTATACTACCCTATCTAGTGCTAGGATGTATCTCATCTGGTGTTGCACGCCATCATTTGACGGTGCACTTCAGGCTACAAGTAATCTCTTCTTCTACACTCTAGGGTCTCTGTATTTAGACAAGCAATACATGGTATTTGGGGGAAATGGGTAAGTGAATGGATGACAGGACTCAATACATATTGATAGTGATAAGAGATAGATTCTTGCTGTCACATAAAAATTCATATTAGTAGAGGAGGGATCATGGCATCACAGAATACCTTTACCACTCAAGGTGTGGGGACTTGGACAAGACCAACATTTCATGCAGAAAGCCTGTCCCGGGCTCAGCATATTTTATTTTATTTTATTTTATTTTATTTTATTTTTTGAGATGGATTTTCGCTCTTGTTGCCTAGGCTAAAGTACAATGGGGCAATCTCGGCTCATTGCAACCTCCACCTCCCGGGTTCAAGTGATTCTCCTGCCTCAGCCTCCCAGGTAGCTGGGATTACAGGCATGTGCCACCAGGCCCAGCTAATTTTTTTTATTTAGTAGAGATGGGGTTTCACCATGTTGGTCAGACTGGTCTCAAACTCCTGACCTCAGGCGATTCACACGCCTCGGTCTCCCAAAGTGCTGGGATTACAGGCATGAGCCACCACGCCTGGCCCTTAGCATATTTTATGATGGAAGCCAATGGAAGACAGCTCTTACCTGGCGGAAAAACATCAAATTTCCAATAAAAGGAGAAGGCTTGGGATGTCTGAGGCCTAACTTCTCCAGTCTTGAGAATGCTGATGTGGAGTACCTGGAGGGAAAAGCAGATTTCAAAAGCTGAGAGATGAAGTTGCATTCATGCTTTAGGCTCTGTTAGGAACTGGAAGTACTGAGATCTCTGGAAGTAAAGGCAAAAGAATAGGTTTCCAGTCACCACATTTAAGAAATGAAAAATTAGAGGCCCAGAGTTGAGTGAGTAGAATAGGAGTCCAGTCAACCTCCTGTTGAGTGACTGGCTGGAAATCAAGGAATCCTGAAACCTCTGAGCCGGAGATGCCTTAGAGACGATGTAGTCCAACTGCCCATCTCTGATCTAGAATTCCTCTTAATAAATTGTTTTAAAAATGCCCCTCTCTCCAGTTCTTTCCTTTGCCTCTAAATCTATCATGAGCAATTGCTCAGAAGGCAAGGTAAAAAAAAAAACAAAAAAAAAACAACTAAGAATGGCAAAAGCTCCCTGTGAAAATGTGGGTATTTTCATGGTCAAGACTAACCCCTCCCTGCCACCCACATAATTTGTCCCTCACCACATTCTCTGGCCTTATAGAGAATATGAAAAATAGGAACGGAGGGAAGGCGCCATGAGGAGAAGACCTATCACCAAATGCTTACAACCTCTTTAAGTCTTTGTTTTCTCGGCCTGCAACCATATGGGAAGCATATTTTCTTAACCAAAAATCAGGAAGCGTGGTCCGACAGATTTCTGCGCCACTTTCCAGGAGAAAGCGGCAGTCTGAGAAGAGCGTGTGGCTGTCAAAACATGGGAAATTACTACGGTATTTCAACAGTTTATAGGAACAGAGGGATAACACAGTTAAAGTCAGAACTGGCTTAGAAAAACCTGCACATATGGCTCTGATCCCTAACCAGCAGCCAATTAGGTCAAAAGTTCAGTTAGTTCAGCAAAATTAATGAGTCAAACTGGTTGTTTAGCATCACGCAGAGATCAGTCAAATCACAATTTAAGGGCAAGGAAAAACATGGAGACTATCAGTACAATCTAGCTTTCTGTGTGTCTTAAAACTCAACTATTACTGCTATAAGAATCACTCTTTTTCAAAGGACAGAGTATTTGCTGTAGTCTTTGATCTTTCCCACCTGCAGTCAATAAGGAGTACTTAAAATAAAAATACTCAAATATTCAGGGAAAGGAAACACAGCTTAAGCGCTGGTTTGCATTATTCTGAACAGTGTGCTATTTATTTCTTTAGAGACAGGGTCTCTTTCTGTCACCCAGGCTGGAGTGCAGTGGAGGCTCACTGCAGCCTAAAACTCCTGGGCTCAAGTGATTCTCCTGCCTCAACCTCCCAAGTAGCTGGGACTACAGGTATGTGCCACCACTCTCAACTAGTATTTCAGATTCTTTGTAGAGACAGGGTCTCTCTATATTGCCCTGGTTGGTCTTAACTCCTGGCCTCAAGCGATCCTTCTGCCTTGGCCTCCCAAAGTGCTGGGATTAAAGGCATAAGCCACTACACCTGGCCAATGAGTCGATTTTTAAAGTGGTCACAAAGGAGAATCAGGGCAGAACAGGAAGGCAGGATGTCCTCTATCCCAAGCTGTCCTAAGATTTCCACCGGATGGTTCCATTAATAGGTTTGAATGAATTCCCAGTACATCACATTTAGGTCCATGTTCAAGTGTGATTACAAACCACACTCAAGAGCCACGCGTGAACGCCATGGATTAGTCATACCAACACTCCTCTTCATTAGTGTGAGTACCAAAGGTTGACAGCACAGTTGGTAAAAGTTATTCTTTCAAGTGGACTATAATGTTTTAAATAATTCCCCTTACAACTGAGAGGAAGGACCAAAGGCAACTTACCAGCCCACTTACCACTTTCTTTAACATCCTCAAATCAATTGTCTATGTTCATTTCTTCATCAACTTTTTTTGAATTATTTTCTAAATGTAATCTCTAATGGGTAGAAAAAAAGATGTAGACCTTGGACCACATAATTACATCTTAATTTTGTAATTAGATGTCTTGATTGTCTAAAGGACAAGAAGTCTGTGCCTAATTACACATGCTAATTATTATGCAAGTCCATGCCCTAATTATGTAACTCCACTTATGAAAATACTGCTAGTGTGTCTATGCACAAAATTCAGACATTTTCAAACATATGGCGTCAGCAGAGAGTGTCCTGGACACCACCACAAACTTCCCTTTGTAGCCTCAACTCAAATCTGGAACTTGAGCATCTTCAGCTGGAAACTGGCCAAATATTGCCATCAGTAACTCAAGTCCCTGCACCCAAATCTGCAGGGAGAGATCATTGCCACCAAATTTATGGGCGAAATAGCAAAATGGGTTCCATTTGTCTCGCTACCACTTCCTTCTCTGTACTCTTGTTTCATACCCTCTGGTCTCAGGGTCCCCCGGCTGCCCTCAGACTGTCTCAACACGTTCTTAACCCAAAATCCATGAACCCCAGGTGTAGTGGGTTGAATTATATCACCATCAAAAAGGTAAGTTGAAGTTCTAACCTTCAGAAGTCCTAATCTCAGACTGTGACCTTACTTGGAAATAGGGTCACTGCAAATGTAATTGGTTAAGATGAAGTCATATAGGCTGGGCATGGCAGCTGACGCCTGTAATCCCAGCACTTTGGGAGGCTGAGGCAGGCAGATCACTTGAGGCCAGGAGCTCAAGACCAGCCAGGCCAACATGGTGAAACCCCATCTCACTAAAAATGCAAAAAATTAACCAGGTGTAGTGTTGCATGCTTGTAATCCTAGCAACTCAGGAGGCTAAGGTAAGAGAATCTCGAACCTGGAAGGAGGAGGTTGCAGTGAGCCAAGATTGCACCACTGCACTCCAGCCTGGGCGACAGAGTGAGACTCTGTCTCAAAAAAATAAATAAATAAAATAAAGTCATACTGAAGTACAGAGGCCCCTCAATCCAGTATGACTGGTGTCCTTATGAGAAGATGGCCATGTGAAGACAGAGATTCACAGGAAAGTGCCGAGTGACTATGAAAGCAGGGAGAGGTGTCAGGCCACTGCAAGCCAAGGTATGTCAAAGATAATCAGCAAACCACTAGAAACTAGGAAGAGGCAAGGAAGGATTCTGCCCTATAGATTTCCTAGGGAACATAGCCCTGTAGACACCTCAATTTCAGGCTTCTGGACCAGAACTGTGAAACAATACATTTCTGGTGGTCTAGGTGTGGTGGCCCATGCCTATAAAACTAGCACTTTGGAAGGCCATGGTAGGACAATTGTTTGAGCCCAGGAGTTTGAGACCAGCCAGGGCAACACAGCAAGACCCTCATCTCTACAAAGCATAAAAAAATTAGCTGAGTGAGCCTGGTTGTGGTGGCTCATGCCTGTAATCCCAGCACTTTGGGAAGCCGAGGCAGGTCAATCACTTGAGGTCAGGAGTTTGAGATCAGCCTGGCCAACATGGCAAAACCTCATCTCTACTAAAAAAAAAAACAAAAAACAAAAATTTACCGGGCATGGTAGTGCGTGCTTGTAATCCCAGCTACTCAAGAGGTTGAGGCATAAGAATTGCTTGAACCCAGGAAGTGGAAGTTGTAGTGAGCCAAGATTGTGTCACTGCACTCCAGCCAGGATGATGAAGCAAGACCCCGTCTCAAAAAAAAAAAAAAAAAAAAAAAATTAGCCAGGTGTGGTGGCGCACACCTATAGTCCCAGCTACTTGGAAGGCTGGGATAGGAGGATCACTTGAGCCCAGGAGTTTGAGGCTGCAGTGAGCCATTTTTGTGCCAGTACACTCCAGCCTGGGTGACAGAGCAAAACCCCATCTCAAAGAAATGAATAAAGAAATAAATAAATAAATAAATAAATAAATAAATTCTGGAGTTTTCAGCCACTCAGTTTGTAGTACTTTGATATGGCAGCCCTAGGTAAGTGGTACACTAGGGACCCCTATGAGTGAGTCTTACAGGGTCAATGAAAAGTTGTTTTTAAATATCTTCCTGTTACTTTAAAAATTGTCATTGTAAAAAAGAAATCCTTTTACGCCAAATTGTGTCATTAAGTCCTGTGCCAATTTAAAAAGTGCAGGTGGCCAGGGATGCTACTGTGTAAAGCAGGTAATATGCAATGATTAGGCAGTCACCATGTTCTGATGTTTACAATGGGTTTCCTTTGATGTGAATCAATGCAAATGTATCCCACAATTATGGTTATGGACACCTGTCATTGTTTACATCAAGGATACTTAAGTCGGAAAATGGCAACGTAAAGTATATATAGCTTCAGACAGCATCTTTTGGTTTTATTTTCACAACGATAGAGGTCGTTAAATGCTACAGGACACAAATACTGCAGTGCCAGCAGCACAACTTACTGTCCAGTCTCAAAATAAATCAGGCCATTGGATCATTTCCAAAATCAGGTTCAATTTGTAAAGGCTGGAAAATTTCCTGTATTTTATCTTCCTTGGCCTTCTCTTTATTTGTTTATTTATTATTTATTTTTGAGGCAGAGTCTCACTCCAGTCCACCCAGGCTGGAGTGCAGTGGCACAATCTCAGTTCACTGCAACCTCCTCTTCCTGGGCTCAAGCGATTCCCCTGCCTCAGCCTCCCGAGTAGCCAGGATTACAGGCGCCCACCACCATGCCAGGCTAATTTTTGTATTTTTAGTAGAGACAGAGTTTCACCATGTTGGACAGGCTGGTCTTGAACTCCTGACCTCAGGTGATTCTCCTGTCTTGGTCTTCCAAAGTGTGGGGATTACAGGCGTGAACCACTGCACCCAGCCTAAAACCTTCTCTTGATGGATTCAACACGGGTGCTTAGCCCATTGTTTAGCCAAAGAAGCCACTCCTGATAAATTGGGGGTATTTTGATGAATCACATATTAAGGAGATGGTCAAACTGATTGAGGCTTGGAACAAAAGAAAACAGAAATTACCTTCCTCCAGGAATTGGCTTCTCCTGAATTGTGCGGGAGAAAGGTATAGCCAGGGCCTCCGTTCGGTCATTACATCCTCACTGTCACTACCAAAGAATTCCTACTTGGTGCACTGCTTTCAAAAACTTCAGCTGATGTATTTGAAACGGTGAAAGGTTCCCTTGGCAAACAGCGCTTCTCCGGGGGTAAAAATTGTGATGCTCCAAGAACAGGTGAAGCCCAGCGGTGCCAGGTTACTCACTGTCCTGCACTTTGGAGAAGAGAAGCCCTTTGTCATGGTTACTCTATGGTTTCAACGTGCATGGCCCTCGTGGGCTTTGCCAGCAATTCCATTACACATCATGGCCACATCAGAAGCTTTATTAGAAATAGATCCTTAAATTGATGCCTTTTCAAAAGATTTTGTTAAGAAATGGAAGCAGAGTGTGAGGTTTGCTGGCTTTCCGAGACACATTTTGAAGTGCTTCACAGAAATTTGAACACAAAAGCTAGAACTGTCAGGGAGAAAGCCTACTCTCTTTCTATTGTCACTCTCTCGGTTTTTGTACTCTGTGTATTTTTTATGTTTGCTATTACATTCTCTCTCTATATTTTTCCTATATTTCTATTTTTTTTCTTTCTTTTTTTTTTTTTTTTTTTTTTTTTTTAGCAATCTCACTCTGTTGCCCAGGCTGGAGTGCAGTGGTGTGATTTCAGTTCCCTGCAGCCTCTACCTCTCAGGCTCAAGTGATCCTCCCACCACAGCCTCCCAAGTAGCTAGGACTACAGGTGTGTGCAACCACATGTGGCTAATTTTTTTTTTTTTTTTTTAGAAACAGGGTCTCACTGTGTTGCCCAGGCTGGTCTCAAACTCCTGGGCTCAAGTGATCTGCCTGCCTCAGCCTCCCAAAGTGCCTTGATTATTGGCAAGAGCCACTGTGCCTGGCTTATTTCTCTTTCTGTTTATCCAGATTTCTGCCTTTTTCATTTAACGTAAGGAAAAACATCTCCATGTTATTAATCCTTTATAAATATCATTTTTATGGCTGCTTAAGAATGCTCTTACAGGCATATTATAATTTACTAAGCCATTCTTATTGTCAAATACTTAGGGTGTTTTCTATATTTTAGCTACTTTGAGTTATGCTGCTACAGTTAGCATTTCTGTGAATTGAGGTTTTCCCACACTTTGTGCATGAAGATTTTCTTGACCTGAGATCCATGAGTCACTGGTTTTAAACACTGGTATGTAATATATAATTATTTTCCATAAAGTTTGTCCCAGCTAGTCCTACTGTCAGTGTATCCTTTGCACCAAATGCTCTCATAAAACTTTTTTCTAATTTGGTAGCTACATCAATGTATTTTGATGGCTGCATTTCCTTACTAGAGAGAGAAAACACATTTTCCTATCATTTCTTTCTCATTCTCAAAAATATTTCCCAACTTTGACATTATTAAAAACTTCCTTTCCTCCTTCCCTCCTTTCCTTCCTTCCCTCTCTCCCTTCCTTCCTTCCCTCCTTCCCTCCCTCCCTCCCTCCTTCCCTCCCTCCCTCTCTCCTTCCTTCCTTATTTCCTTCCTTCCTTCCTTCCTTATTTCCTCTCCTCCTCCTCCTCCTCCTCCTCCTCCTCCTCCTCCTCCTCCTCCTCCTCCTTCTCCCTCCTTCTCATTCCCACAGTATGGTTTATCTAGGTGGCAGGCAGAATTGTGCTGCACTAACTGATTAAAAAATTAGTTGGAAAATGAGCAATCATTGATAGGTGACTGCAAGCTGACTTCATGCACATATCTGGGTGTGAAGAGGAAGATAAGCAGATAAATCTGAATAGTTTTCACTGACTTAGCTAATAGCTAACCACAGCCTTGTTAGTTGACTGTAAATTCCATTCCCTTTATCCTTGTCCCATTTCTCACCCACACCCACAACCAGAGAAACTGTAAGGATTGAAACTACTTAAATCATGCCTCAAGGCAGATGTTCCTGGGCGGGGGGTGGGGGTGGGAGTGGGAGAATGGTGCAATACAGACTTTACGCATGAGATCTTCTGTTTCCCTTTTAGCATCTCATGTCCACCCTGGCATCCTCATCCTCATGTTCAGCCCCCTCTCCATTCCCTGAAGACCTCGATCTCAGTTTGCCCTCAGGGCTGGAAATCATCTGATACACACTCACTCACATGTCAGTAGTAGCTAGGCTAGCTCCTAAAATACAACCTGCAAACAAGACTGTTCATTTACAAATTTATAATGGTGAGTATTTTTTTCCAAACAATAAGAATCAGACATCTCCTTCTTAGAGTACCTCCTTTCCAGGTACTTGAGAAGCCAAATCAGTCATCAGAGGGTGTGTTGAGCCAGATCCTACAATGAGAGGTGGCTCAACAGAATTGGGATTTCAGTGGGACCCTGGTAAAATAATCCTGTCCCACAGCCAATTACATCCCTCCAAGGGGTTGGCAAAGGGACAGTGTGCCTGCTGCACTGCTCCCTTTTTCCCACTGATTTATAATGTCACTTCTATTGTGCTCCTTAGTAGTACAGGGGCTTGGATCTATTCTGATTCATTTATCTAGCTTATGCTAATGCTTCACTATTTTAATTATTATAACTCTAAAACACAGTTTTTTCCTCTTTTTTTATAGATTACTTCTTTTTATTCTCTTTTTTGGTCTTTTTTTCTCTTACTCAAATTCCTTTTACCATAAAATACATTTTTATAACTTACGTTTTCTTATTAGTTTTAGAATTAGTCCAATTTGATGAAAAAATGTTATTTGGATTTTTTTGGAACTGCATTACATTTATACATTAATTTAGAACATACCAACATTATTACAGCATCAATTTGTCTCATCTATGAATGTGTTGTATCTCTCTGTTGATTTTATTCTCTCTGTCCTTCAGTAACACTTATGATTTTGTGCACAGAAGAGTATCTTCTTGCTATTTACATACATTTGTTATTGGTGTTGCTCATTTATAGGAGCACCTTTTTTTTTAATGCCAGTGTTGTAATCAATGATCCTTCTGAACTTTCTGATTAGTTTTATTGGTTTACATGTGGAATTTCTTTGATTTCCTATGCTGATAATTATGTTTTATGCAAATAATATCAGTCCGTTCTCTTTAATCCTTTTGTCTGACTTCTCATTTTCTTTTCTTATTACATTGGCTAAAATCTCTAGTACAAAAAGGAAGCAGGAAGAGTAAGCATCCTTTTCTTGTTCTTGACTCTGCAGAAATGCAGCTAATGTTTCAAAATTAAGTGTGAGGTTTTCTTTAGAGTTTTCATAGATATCCTTCATTGGGTTGAAGATATTTCCTCCTACTCCTAGTCTGCCTGGAAAAGTTGTTCTTGATTAGTCGTGCTATGGGTTTATCTATTTTTATTTATCTTTTCAAAGCACCAACCTTTTCTTTGTTGATCATTTCTGATTTTTGTTGTTTTCTAGTTCATTGATTTATGCTCATATTTTGATTGTAGACTTCCTTCTATTTTGGGGGGCGGCTGACACTTTGTTCCTTCTTGTTGTTTTCTTTTAACTTCTTAAGTTAATAGTTTAGTTCACTTGTTTTCAATGAATGCATTTAAAGCTATAAATCTTCCTCTAAGTAGTTCTTTAGCTGCATTCCATACATTTTTTAATGCTGTGGTTTTATTGTGTGATAGTTGCATTCCAATAGGAAACTTCTGAATATTAATGTGCTGTAAGATGCACACATGCAAACCTCAGAAGAACAGATATGTTCGAGTTACAAGGCCTTCCTATTGTTTTTTCAGTTCTGTGCAGCCCCATATACAAGATTTATGAATGACAGCCATTATAATTTGTTGCCTAAGGCCTAGAAAAAGGGACCGCTTATAACCTTTGCCCCTCTGGAAAAAAAATAGAAGACTACTCAGTAAATACATAAATATCTGGCTGGTGTTTAGTTCTTTCACCAATAATGTAGGTATCACAAAGATATAGTCATTGCAGTCATTAGCCTGACAATAACTTTGTCACTGCACAAGAAAAATATATTATACATGTATATTGACATACAAGAGTTACACAATCGTTACTATTATTATAATTTACAATGGTTTTTAGTTTTCTGTGTCTCAGACACTACGCTTAGTACTTTTTATATACTGTCTTGTACAAGCCCTCCAATAATCATATAAGGATAGAAAGAAATACTATTCTTATATTACTGTTTAGGAAATAAAAGCTTAGAGAGGTAAATAATGTACCCAAGGTGCTGCTAAGCAATTGAGTCAGAGTGAAAACGAGGTCAGCCACATTTCAGACAAGTGCCGTTATTCACTAACCCTACTTACTGTCCCTTCCTGTCCTCTAGGCTAAGACTTTGTGGATAAACCACCACATGAGAACATGCAGACAATATACTGAGAACAAAGGCAGGTTGCTTAGAAACCAAAAGTGTATTAATAACAGATACTAATGAACCAATGATCGTGATGAGAAAGAGAGAGAGAGGGAGAGAGTCTTTACCTATCTAAAGCCAATCTTGATAGTTTTGGTCCTTGTCCTTACTCATTATTCTCAATTATTGTTCCTTTCTGTTGCATTGATTTCTCCATTTCGACTGGATCATTCCTATCAGCATCCATATTCTAGTCTCTTCCATCTTAAAGGACAAAAGGCAAACTCCTTGGATTCGGCCATTACTTTATTTTTCTTCATTGCTTCCCAGTAAGACTCCTTGAAAGCATTGTCTAGATGGCTTTCTCCCCTTCTGTGCCCTTAGTTTCTCCTCCACCCACTCCAACTAAGCTTCTGTACCCACAACTTCCCTGGTGCTGCCCTTATCAAGATCATTGATGATTTTGATCTTATCAATCCCATGATTTCTTTACTGATCCCTCAGTAGGATTTTGATAGAGATGAACATTCCTCCTTCCTGAAGCACCCTCTTCCCTGTTTCCATGACACCACTCCTCCTACCTCAAAGACTGCTCCTCCCCATCTTTGCTGGTTCCTTTCGTTATGTTGACTCCCATCACTTCAATATCATCTATAAGTCAATAATTCCACATCTTTAACTCTAGCTCCCAGCTCCAGTCCTCATTATCCAACTTCCAACTTGATGGATGCTTTGACTATCTGTTTGGCATTTTACACTTAATCTAAATCTGATCTTAATTTTCCCTCTAAATCTGTTGTCTCCCAATCATATCTACATCACCATTGCAATCACAATCCACCAACTCCTCAAGTCAGAAACACTTGAGACACAGCAGATTGCATAATGGGTTAAGACATGGCTGTCCCTCCCAGTTAGAGGATTATACATCATCAACTCATTTACTTTGGGCAACATGATGCCTGCAAGCAGAGATTAGAGTGAAGCAACCGTGAACAAAGGAGGCAAGAAACCAATATTCCCTTGGATCCCCCAGAAGGAACCAGCCTGCCTGACAACTTGACTTCAGGCCAGCAAGACTGATATGTGGACAATTTGCTCAATAAAATAATAATTGCAACGGATCAAAACACATCAAATATATTTTGAATCCATGAGTTCACAATAACACAACAATAAAATGTGTCACCGTTGTCAGATGTTACGCACTTAATTCATGATACCATGTTTGGTACTTCAGCCATGTGAATGCCTGTGCAAAACTTACATCGATTTTGAGACTTGTTAATTGAATCCTTTGCCATTAGAATTATTTTAAACGGGCCAGGCACAGTGGCTCACTCCTGTAATCCTAGCACTTTGGGAGGCCAAGGATCACTTGAGGTCAGGAGTTCAGACCAACCTGGGCAACAAAGTGAGATGCTAAAAAAAAAAAAAATTCCACAAAAAAAATTAATTAGCCAGGTGTGGGGGTGCATGCCTGTAGTACTAGCTACTTGGGAGACTGAGGCAGGAGGACCGCTTGAGCCCAGGAGTTCACAGTTACAGTGAGCTATGATCGCACCACTGCACTCCAGCCTGGGCAACAGAGCGAGACCCTGTTTATATGTATAGTAAGTGTCTTACATAATAGATCAATATGCAAAATCCTGTCAGAAGTGAAGAGTTTTTGTTTGTTTGTTTGTTTTTGAGACAGAGTTTCGCTCTTGTTGCCCAGGCTGGAGTACAATGGCACGATCTCAGCTCACTGCAACCTTCGTTTAAGCAATTCTCCTGCCTCAGCCTCCTGAGTAGCTGGGATTACAGGCATGTGCCACCATGCCCACGTATTTTTTGTATTTTTAGTAGAGATGGGGTTTCACCATATTGACCAGGTTGGTCTCGAACTTCTGACCTCAGGTGATTGGCCCGCCTCACCCTCCCAAAGTGCTGGGATTACAGGCGTGAGCCACCACGCCCGGCTGTGAAGGAATATTTTTAGGTGAAGTTATATTTCCCAACTGTATTAGTTTTCCATTTCTGTTGTAACAAGTAGCCACAAGCTGAGGGATTTAAAACAACACAAATTTATTCTTTGACAGCTCTGGAGGCCAGAAGTCCAAAATCAACCTCGCTGGTCTACAGGCAAGGTGTCCGCAGGGCTGGCTCCTTCTGGAGACGGTAGGGGGTGTCCACTCCTTGTCTCCCTGGCTCATGGTCATAACCGTCCAGCTCTGCTTCCAGTCCTCACACTGCCTTCTCTCGCTCTGACGACTCCTGTGTCCTTTTTATAAGGACCTCGTGATTACATTTGGGGCCCACCCAAACAATTCAGAATACTTACCCCATTTCATGACCTTCAACTTAATCACATCTTCAAAATCACTTTTGCCATCCAAGGTTGCATTCACAAGTTCCAGAGGCTAGGATGTGGACATTTTAGGGGGCCAATATTCAACTACTACGCCAACTTATCTTGTATATAGATCCTGATTTTGTTTTGAAATGTGCCTGAAAAGAAGAAGTGTCTGGGGTGGGGACTGTGAGTGACCCTGAGCTTCCCATTTCTACAGAACTGAATAGTACATGGTACAGTTGCCAGGGGTGGAGTGGGGAAGGCCAGCCTAGAGCTCACCAGCACCCAGCCTCTGCCTTGGGCAGCACTTAACTGGGCTTTGGTAGCCCCACCCCTGAAACAGCCAAGAATACATGTTTTTTAGTTTTGTTGTTGTTGTTTTTGAGACAGAGTCTTGCTCTCTTGTCCAGGCTGGAGTGCAGTGGCACGATCTCAGTTCACTGCAGCCTCCATCTCCCAGGTTCAAGCCATACTCATGCCTCAGCCTCCTGGGTAGCTAGGACTACAGGCATGCACCATTGTGCCCAGCTAATTTTTGTATTTTTAGTAGAGGCAGAGTTTTACCATGTTGGCCAGGCTGGTCTTGAACTCCTAACATCAAGTGATCCACCCACCTCGGCCTCCCAAAGTGCTGGGATTACAGGTGTGAGCCACCACACCTGGCCAAAGATATGTTTTATAAAGAAAATATTGCAATTCCTTTAAAAAGGTATCTAATTGATTGTTATTGTATTTCAGAGAGTTAACTAACTTCTCCATTTTTATCCTAACCTTTCAGGGCAAGAAAGTCAATTGAGTCCATAAGTCTCAATGAGTATTAAGGCCTTAATCTTCTGAATTCAGTTATTAGTATAACACCTTTATAATTTTGGCTATATCTGCAAGTTGCCTGTACTATTACTTACTTCCCAATTTCTTTTAGATAAACTGAAATGAATTCATTTTAAAAGGAAATTTTATGTCATGATCATATGTGAAAATCAGTATCACTTACATAAATTAAAAACTGATGATAAAAAATGAATGCTTTGGGCTGGGCATAGCGGCTCATACCTGTAATCCCAGCATTTTGGGAGACGGAGGCAAGCAGATCACCTGAGGTTGGGAGTTCAAGACCAGCCTGACCAACATGGAGAAACCCCATCTCTACTAAAAATACCAAATTAGCTGGGCATGGTGGCACATGCCTACAATCCCAGCTACTCAGGAGGCTGAGGCAGGTGAGTCTCTTGAACCCAGGAGGCGGAGGTTGTGGTGAGCCGAGACCATGCCATTGTACTCCAGCCTGGGCAACGAGAGCAAAACTCCTTCTCAAAATAAAATAATAATAATAAATAAAATAAATAAATGCTTTATAATGAAAGATTTTTAAAGTCCATGTACCTTCTAAAGTGATCTCACTCACCACTCACAGTCTATGGGACATTGCCAAGAAGACATGACTCTCAAGGATGGTCCAAGGAAGACACAATCAAAATGTGGTCTGCTAGGCTGCTTGGGCTCAGCTGATAGTTTAAAACCACGGCCAGAGAACAGATACCGAACTTGGTGCTGGGGGAGTGCTGAGTTCCGGGTACCAGGATGCTGCAGGGACCATGCCTATATGCCCTGGCCCTGTGGCACTAATAGCCTAGTAGACCAGACAGACATTCAACGGCTACTGACAAACTGTTAATTAAGCATTTACATTATGATCCTTGTGGCTACGAGGCATCCCCTGTCACTTGTCAGTGCCAGTTTAAATACATGCTTTCTATTTTGATCACTCTTCTGTCTGACTATTGGATATTTGTTGAGCCTTAAAAAATAGTAAATGGTCTCCGCTTCTTATGTCCCTCAAAGTTAATCTGGAAAAAAACTAAAACAAAGCAGGGCCCTCCAAGAAGGTCCTATCCCCAGAGCAATCATTAAACTGAGAACAGAGGTGTCAAAGCTGGCACAATAAATGAGAGCCATGTTGTCGTGCCATAGCAGGTGAAGACACTGGAAAGGTTGCTGCCTTGGAACAGATGGCTCACCTGGAGGCCATGGGGAAGAGCGAGCATGGGGTTGATGTGTGGGAGGAAGCAGTGCAAAGAAACTGCCTTAAAATGGAGTATGTTCTACTTTCTCAAGTGTACTTTAAAGTGCCCATCCCACCCCAAGAAAATTCAGTCCAACGCCAGGTGTGGTGGCTCCCAAATCCCAGTGTTTTGGGAGGCCAAGGCAGGAGGATTGCTTGAGGCCAAGAGTTCAAGGCCAGCCTGGGCAATATAACAAGACCCTACCTCTGCCAAAAAAAAATTTTTTTAATTGCCAGGTGTGGTGGTTCATGCCTGTAGACCCACCTATTTGGAAGGCTGAGGCAGGAGGATCACTTGAGCCCAGGAGGTAGAGGCTGCAGTAAGCTATGATCACACTGCACTCCAGCTTGGGTGACAGAAAGAGACCCTGCCTCTTTAAAGAAAAAAAAAACTAAGAAAAGAAAATCCAGCCAGCCAATCCCAGGATTCTGATCCTGGGAAAGTGTCTTGCCCTTCTGTCCCAGTGAGAATTAATGAGAAGAATGATGAAGGCACAGCAAATGGTAGTGCCACCATCTGAACACACACACAACCTGTGTTTCTATTGTAAAAATAGAACAAAGCAATTGATGTACATCATAAAACTCTTGAAGTGACTGATATTTATGAAGCACTTCAGGGGTGGCTTTTGTTTGTTTTAAGTATTGGTTATTTGACTAAATTTAACCAGACAAAGGTGCTCCACCTTTCACCAGAAAAACCAATGACATATATCCACGCAGCATAAAACCTTCCCCCAAAAACTCTTTTCTAGGATGGAGAGGAAAAAAAAAAAAAAGGGTAATGGCTTAGTTAAATGTATAAAGATAAATCTATTTAAATAGAAGATTATATGACTATATATTTTAAAATGTACAAAGCTGCCTCTTGTATCTGGTCTTTGAATTCCTTATGTGTCAGGGGACAGTAAGCCCAGATGTAGCGTCCCACGGAAGCCCAAGGACAGCTTCCAGGGGCTAGAGAATTTGCCTCTTGAGTAGGATGTTTGCTTCTAGAACTTGTAAACGAAAAACAAAATCCTAAACCCCCAACTGACTGAACGGACCATCTCTTGACCAAGGGGTCCCCAGAGGAAACTTGAAAACTGAGTTCTTTTGGCCATGATGGGATGGGGGGTCAGACACACTCCTTCTACCCCTCCCTCACTAGCCATGATTACGCTTTCTTCCCTAAGGGCTAAACAGAAAGCGGCCTTTTCAAACCCTCCATTGGCGTTTACACCATATCGCCCTGAACGCGTCTGATCTCAAAAGCCTCCACCTCTGACATCAACCCGCCGCCTGATGCTGCCGCTTTCTTTTGCCTGGTAAGAGACCACCGACTATGGAGTGATTCTGGCCATTGCATGGAGGATGCACAGTGAGGGTTTTCCTGTCCTCTGCTTCACCTTTTGAAGTCAGAGGGTCGAAAACTCCACCCTCAGATTATGGTAAGGCCGCCATTTTTTCTACATGGGACTCAGGAAGGCGCATGCCTTCCTGAGGAAGCGCAATTGCGCATGCACATGTTTCTCCTTTCATAAATATTCATGACGACTCCTATAGCTTATTGAATATGTATATTTGGCCTCCTCGAATATATTTGGCCTCTGCATAAATTCCCATTCCCTTTTCCCCTCCATCAAAGTATCTTCCTAGCCTGTCAGAATGGCCACTCTGAAGGCTGCAACCCTTTATGAGAAATAAAACACTCTCCTTTCCAGTTTTATGAACCTCATTCCTCTTCTGTTGACAGACTCATCCCCCAGTTCTGAGTTCTGTGTCCTGGCCCATGATAACGCCAAGTCAATGGAATCACAGGCGGGTTCTTGGTTCTAGAGACACAGGTCACTTAGGCTTCATTTTGCCTGGTAGAAAAATAACTCGATCACCCCAGATCAGCAGGAGCATTGCCACAAAACATTTTAAAGGACTCTCGCTGCTCCTAGAACAAGTAAGGGTTGAAGCCACAATCCTGTAGTCCATTTCTGTCTCTCTGTCCACCAGTTAGTAGACTGGGCCTCCCCGATAATTGTGATCTCAAGGTAATGGCTTATTTAAGTAATTGATGACGTTGTCCTCATTGGGGGATCTTAGCACATCAAAAGATGTTGAGAAAGCCAAAATTCACCTAGAGTCTGAATTAATCACTTTGTCAAGCACAACAAAGGCTCTCTGCTTTGCTAATAATCCCAGATGAGGTAGCAACCCTCAGTTAAATAAGGAAACTGTGGTGCCTTTAATTAATGTTTCAAAGCGCTCAGACTTGCTTTTTTTACTCGCTTTATTTTCATGAAAATGGAGGGTAGTGAAGGCAGAATAGATGTTTTCTAAACTTCTCAAGTTCAGGAAGAATGAGACCTGGCTTCATTGGAGTTCACAGAAAAGGATCTGGGGGCTCTGGTTGACCACAAGTTCAGTGTGTCGTTGCCTGTGTCAGAGGAAGTTAGTCCCACTGTATGGTTCCAAATGCTACCCTGTGGTCTTAGTACTTCCCCTTGCTCCAGATATGGCTTCTGGGATGACAAAACCTCCCACTTCCTGCTAGAACTGCTGAATCAGTCTTTCTAGGCTGCAGCTTAGAAGCTCTGGCTGACATTCTGATCCCAAATTGTCTTTCATGAGGCCAACTTCACCTGGCAGCTCAAGCCTCCCCAGCCTCCTGACACCCCCTACTCTGCTTGACCTTCACCTCATGCCTCTCACTACTTCCCAAAGCCCCAGGGCAGCCCACGCCTGACATCCAGTCACACTTCAGGCTTCAACTCAAGACTATCAGGCCAAGTCAGAGCCCCGGGTCCTGTGTGTTTAGAATGGGAGTTTGAACACATTGCTGTGTTGGTCTGATCCCAGCTACACAGCCATCTTTAAAAGGACTTTGATACCTGTCTTAGTTTGTTTTCTGTTGCTTATAACACAATACCCGAACCTAGATAATTTGTAAAGAAAAAGAATTTATTTCTTACAGTTATGGAAGCTGAGAAGTCCAAGGTTGAGGGGTTGCATCTGGTGAGAGCCTTCTTGCTGGTGGGGACTCTGCACAGAGTCCATTTATGATAGCTCTGCCCTCATGATCCAGTTACCTCTTACAAGCCTCACCTCTCAACACTGCCACATCGGGGATTAAATTTCAATGTGATTTTTGGAGGAGACAAACATACAAACAATAGTAACACCCCTAAGGCCACTTGAAAGCCAATGAGCAGGATGGGGAGGTGTGAAAGCCACTTAATCCAGTTCAGAGATACTTACAGAGTAGATATCATACAAAAATGAGTAAGATACATCCTGGCCTCCAGAGAGTTTATCTTACCGAAAACAGGAGAACTAGGGATTTACCTTAGACTTGGGGAAGCTGAAATCACTGCCTTTCACATGCTTCGTATCTTGTCTAATAAACCCTCTTGGCTTGTAAATTGATCACCATCTTTGAAACTTCATACTGTCTTTGACTCTTTCCTTTGATCCTCATCTGCAATCGATCACCAAATCCTGTCAGTTCTGCCTTCAAAACATCTCTTGAGTGAGTTCTTCATTCTTACTCCTAACTGGCACTGCCCTATATCAGGTCATCGTCTCTCCCTTGGGCATAGAGTTTTCAGTAGGGTCCTGAACTGGCCTCCCAGCCTCTAGTTTCTTCTCTCATCCTCCAATCAGCCCTCCACACCAATGCCAGAAGAATCTTTCGGATATGCAAATCTGACCATGTTGCAACCCTGCTCAGAATTCTTCCTTGGCTCTCTGTCACTTTCAGTTCAAGCGTTAACCTCCTCTATTTGGCACCTAGGGTCTTTGGTGATCTGGCCCCAGCCTGACTGCTAGCCTCACTGTAAGTCATTTCTGTCCCTAATTTAGACTTGGGCAATCTTGCATGACTCACACATTCCTAGTTATGCTGTCGTTTCACCCTTCTGGGCTTTTTCCCAGGCTTTTCTCTAGGGCCAAGACTAAGGTGGGGCAAGAACAAATCTAGGGTACAAAATTTAAAGAAGCCCTCACTCTCAGGGCTGTACAAGTGCCACCCCTGCTCTTGTACAACCCTGAGAGTGAGGGCCTCCTTAAATTTTGGGCCTAGGTGCTTGCTTCCTTCTCTCACCCTTGTCCCAGCCCACTCTCCTCTCTGCTGATGCATCCACTCGCTTTCTCCACTTGCAAAGGCCAGATTGCTCTTCAGTTTTCTGCTCAAGGGCTGCCTCCTCCAGGAGCCCACCCAGGCTATCCTGGGCACATGGAGATGTTTTCCTTGGCCACTCAAAGAGTTCCACTGATTCCCTACTGGGGATGATTGCCAACGAAGAGCAGGAGAACATAGTGTATTGTTTGTAGGAATCTAATCCTGTCTACGTTCATTATTTACTGTACCTGATTCTGTTTCCATCATCTGGGCTTAGTCATCTGCAGTTAATCCTTTGTTTTTATGAAGTCCTTAAAGAACCCTTGGGACTTGTGGTGAAAGAGGGACATCCGCCTCGGGTGAACCCCAACAGATAGTTAAATTAGAGCCCAGAGGGGTCAGCTGGGGCTGCCCCTGCCTCTGGATCCTGCGTAATAGAAGGAAACAGTTACAGGATGCTTCCTGTGAGCCAGGAGCCCTGCTGAGTGCTTCCCACACATGAGCTCATTTACTCCTCCCCACATTCTGTGTGGAACATGCTGTTATTATCATCTCCATTTTGCAGATGGGAACACTGAGGCTCAGAGAGATTAAGTCACTGGCCCAAGGTCACACTGCTAGTGAGTAGCACAGCTGAGATTCGAACCCAGGCTGTCTGGCTCTGGAGTCTCTGCTCTCCATTACCAGGCCCTACTGTCTCTTGTTTTGCATTTGCAGAGCAGTCAATTGCCCAGAATCCAACCTATTTGTAAGATGGGGGATGCAAAAAGCCCCTGTTTGTTCAAGTCTTTGGGTTAAGGGCTCTGAGGCCCCTGTGAAAAGGCAGATGCCATTTTACAGGACTCTATCCCCAGGGTTCAAATCAGTTGATCAGATTAGCCACTAAGTTAACAGGGCTTCAAGACTCAAAATAGGGACAGATAAATCTGAAGTGAAGACCTGGCCTGTGCAGGGCAGACAGCTTACTTCTTTGGCCAACTGAGTGTGAGAGTGTGACTGTGTGTGTGTGTGTGTGTGTGTATTGGAGTAGCCAAGGTTGGTACACCGGGGCACTGAGCACTAGTAGTGGGTGCTCAGAATAATTCTAGGTTCTTTTTTACCCAGTCGAGTAGGCATTTAAAACATGTTTGCCAATTGGATATGTCTTCATGAACCCAGCCAATATTTCCACCTTTCTGTTGCACTATGACCTGTCCAAAAGGCCTGGGAAATACGAATTCTGCCTTTGAGCTTGGCAGATAGCTTAAAGAGCTTGGGCAACTCAAAGTAACAAAAGAATACTGTAAGTGTTTCGAAAAATATTTATGATCCCCTTGCATCATGTTTGTTCCTGTAATCCCCCAGATCTTTGTCTTGACCTAATTCTTAGCAAGTTTAGCCACTGACCTTTGATCATCTCTTAGCTACAATGATCAATTGTGGGTCTTGCTGGAAATTGTACAGAACAAAGTCAAAAGGCCAGAGTTCCAGTCCGAGAGCCCTGAGTCTCAGTGCCCGTTGTTCATCAGTGTGTTTGGTTCTGGCTCTCACCTCTCGGGGTTCTGGACCAGAGCCACAGGTGCAGACCCACGGAACCTGCCTGATCTCTGAAGAGCCCACTCTTGCCTGCCCCCTGCAGCTTCTAATCCCTTCCATGATTAGAGTCCTCGGTACTGGCCCTGGCTGGTCCTAGTCACTCCTATCTCAGCACCTATATTAGTTATCTACTGCTGTGTCACAAATTGCCCCAGACCTAAGTGACTGAAGACAACAAACGTTCATTATCTCACAGATTCTGAGGGTCAGGAGTCTGTGAGCAGACCAGCTAGGTGCTTTGGGCTCAGGGTCAAGCTGGAGAATGGCGTCCATGCTCGCTTATGGAGGTGTACTGGCTTTGTCATATGAGCCTCTCTCTATAGGGCTGCTCAACACAGCAGCTGACTTCCCCAAAGTAAGCAATCCAAGGGGAAGAGTGAGCCCAAGATGGAAACCCCAGTCTCCAGTCATCTAATTGTGGAAGTGAGAACACCATCACCTCTGCTGTATTCCATTGCTCGTGCTAACGGACCCTGGTACAACTGGGGAGGGAGCTATGCAAGGGGTGAATTCCAGGGCAGGGATCCGGAGGGCCCTCTCGGAGACTGTCTACCACATCACCTGTGCCCTGGTGTGAACAAATGTGGTGAAATTACATCCCTTTCCAAAGTTTCACCTGGAGTGTATCAAGCTGGTTACTAAGCCTCATAAAATCTGTAAGTTATTTCCTCCTTTGATTAGATATTGAAACAATGTAGTTGTTCCATTCTTTATTCCCTAAAAACATACTTAGTGCCTACTCTGTGCCAGGCACCAGCCCAGATGTCATCGCACATCACTGAGAGAGTAGACAGGATCCGCTATGCATTTACTGGAAAAGAAAAATCAGGGAAACTTCACACTGGGGTGGATAAAAATGGATTTAAAGATTTCAGAAAACTGTATGTTTAATCATCGCTAACATTTATTATTAAGCACTTGCTCTGGGTCAGGCATTGTACTGACCCACAAAATAAAATTATAAACACACTTTGTAAACATCATGCCCTGTAATCTCTACCAACATCCTTGTTGTGTCCATTAGACAGATGGGGAAACCGAGACTTAGAGCCCGGCCACAGGAACTGGCCCGTTGGTCCGTGGGCCACAGTGGCCCAGCCACAGTCCAGGCCTCCTGATCTGTCTGAATGAAGGGCCTGAGCCTCCATCCAGGCCTCTGGCTTCTCTGTCAAGTAAAGATTATTGCAGCTAAGAGACGATCAAAGGCCGGTGGCTAAACTTGCTAAGAGTTAAGTCAAGACAAAGATCTGGGGGTTACAGTAACAAACACAATGCAATGGGATGCTTTGGCTCAGTAAGGCCAATGCGGGCAAGGAGGCTGGACTAGTTTCCCAGGGCTTCTCTAACAAATTGCCACACATCGGGTGGCTTAAAACAACAGAAATTATCCTCTCATCATTCTGGAGTTGAGAATTCTGAAATCAAGGCATCAGCAGGGACATGCTCCCTCTGAAGACACGAAGGGAGGCTCCTTCCTTGTATCTGTCCAGCTCCTGGTAGTTGCCGGCAATCCATGGTCTTTGGCTTGTAGATGCATCGCTCTAATCTCTGCCTTGCTCATCACACAGTATTCTCACCTGTGTGACTGTATCTACATATCATCCTCCCTCTGTCCATTTCAGCATCCAAATTTCACTCTTCTTATAAGGTCACCAGTCACTGGATTAGGGACCACCCTCATCCAGTAGGACCTCATCTTAACTTGATTATCTCTGCAAAGACCCTATTTCCAAATCAGGTCACATTCAGAGGTTCTGATGGACATGAATTTGGGGGTGGGGGATGCTGGTCAGCCCAGTGCAAAGACCATCAGAACAAGCAGAAGTCCCTGGAAAAGGCCCAAATAATACCCCATGTGTGGGTGTGGGTGGGGAAGGGTCTTCCACACCACCCTAGGGTCACAAAGGCTGTGAGATGGAGAGAAAATGACCTTGATGAAAGAAGACATTAATTCAAAAACATCTTTTTTTTTTATGTTGTGCTATGTTTTTCTATTTTGTTTTTGCTACTTATTGTTATTACACTAACTAGTCTATATTTTGGTTGTTTTAGTAGCACATCTTTTTTATGGGAAGAAAGGAAATGAGATTTTGTGGCTGATTCTGGATTACAAGAAACCTCCCTGTTCAGATTCCAGAGCAACTTACTGGAGGTGAGTGGACAAATGTCTAGGACAAGAAGGAGCATGGAGGCAAGACAAGAGTCTCCTTTTATCTTTGAGAACCCAAGTTAAATTCACCATGTGTAATAGCCCTGTGATACAGGGATACACCCTTTCTTCTGACAGCCACTAGCCAGCACCAAAGGGTGGTTTCCGGAAGGGCAAGAGATAAACATATTTTTTCCTTAATAACCCAGAGGGCCTCCAGCACCCATGAGAATATTTAAAACAATTCTGGAGCTATTTATGTTTTCAGCCGTATTTGTTTCTTGGCATAACAACATCCATAAATTTACTGCCCAGTGTAGAACAATGAATTTGTCCTAAGCAATACAGCTCACAATCTACAAGAATGTCCCCTGGTTGCTGTATTTCAGGACATGGTGAATAAGCTGCGCTTTCTGCATTCAGGTTTTCCCTGGTCTTCTGGACTTCAGACATGCCTTCCCTAAGTCCTGCTTTTCCAGGCTGGAGTTGAAATCTTAGGGCCCCGCCCCATCCCATCCCCCAGATCAATTCTTTGCCCTTCCTAGAGGGTGCTCATGCTCCATCATCAGTCAGACCCTTCCCTCTATTGCTTATTTGGCTAGAAATTCCTAGGTATGTCCCCAGGTTCAGCCCAGGACCAACCTGGCCCCTACACTGAGCTCTGGACCCTGCTTCAACACTCCTGAAGCTACGTTATCACTTCATAAGCAAGATCACCATGACTCACCGTGTCAGTGTATCAGTGGGCAAATTCTCCATCTCTATCTGTTGTTTCTGTTTTTCGGTTTGGTTTCCTTTTTTCTTTTCTTTTCTTTTTTTTTTTTTGGAACAGGGTCTTTGCTGTTGGAAGTGCAGTGGTGTGATCTCGGCTCACTATCATGTCCACATCCTGGGCTCAAGTGATCCTCTCACTCCAGCCTCTTGAGTAGCTGGGACCACAGATGCATATCACCACACCTGGCTAATTGTTGTATTTTCTGTAGAGATGGAGCCTTCCTATGTTACCCAGACTGGTCTCGAGAATTCCTGCACTCAAGTGATCCTCCTACCTTAGCCTCCCAAAGTGAGCCTCCCAAAAGAATTATAGATGTGAGCCATCACACCTGGCCTGTTGCTTTTTTCCCCAGAGAGTCACTGTTTTCACCTACAATAAAAGTTAATATGTCCATTCACTTTAAGCTTTTGTTCATTTGTTTATTTTTTGTTATGGTTTTGTCTTGTCACTTGTGGCCTCTAGATTCTGCTTTGCCAAAGATCAGAATCCAGCTGTGTAATCTTGGAGCATGAGGTAGAGTGAATCACTGCTCCTGATGCTTCATGCCCCATCTGTATCAAAATTCTAGATCAATGCCCTTTGCTCCATGACTGTGCAGTGCCTCCCGCTACAGTGGACAGTCTTCTTCCCCACCCCATTAATGTTAAACTTGGGCATGTGGATTGCTTAGCCAATAGAATGTGGATAGAAATTACCTTAGCAGTTTCCAGGCTGAGGCCTCAAGAGATATTACTGTTTCATTTTACATTTCTTGCATCCCTGTGACCCGTCAGGAGTAGCACTTCCCTAATATTCTTTTCAGCCTGGGTCTCATTACAAACATGTGGAGCAGATCTAAACCCCACCGTTAGACTGGAACAAAGCTACCCCAGCAAACATACAGACCATGAGAAAAATAAACATTGTCATTTGCCAATGAGTTTGGGGTGTTTTGTTACACAGCATTATTGCAGCAATAGCTGACTAATACATATCAAATCATGTAATTTCTCTAGACCTTCATATTCACATCTGTAAAATGGGGCCATTGCATTATAATCAATGATGCGCAACTTTTTTTCTACCCCTACATAACTGACAACTTTGACATATACCCAAAATTAACATAATCAAATGCTGCAAAGTGGCCAGGCATGGTGACTCATGCCTGTAATCCCAGTGCTTTGGGAGGCCGAGGTGGGAGGATCATTTGAGCTCAGGAGTTTAAGACCAGCCTGGGCAACATAGCAAAATCCTGTCTTTACAAAATAATAATAATAATAAGTAGATAAAAAATAAAATTAGCCAGGGATGGTTGCATACACTCGTAGTCCCAGCTAAATGGGAGGCTGAGGTAGGAGGATCACTTGAGGCCGAAAGCTTGAGACCAGCCTGGGAAATATAGTAAGACCTCATCTCTATAAAAAATTTAAAAGTTAACTGGGCTTGCTGGCACATGTCTGTAGTTCTAGCTACTTGAGAGGCTGAGGTGAAAAGATCACTTGAGGTCAGAAGTTTGAGGCTGCAGTGAGCTATCATTGCACGATTGCACTTCAGCATGGATGACGGAGCAAGATCCTATTTTAAAACAAACAAACAAACAGCAAATATTGCAAAATGCCAAAGGAAGAGAAGGATTAGAAACTGTTAATTCAGTTTAGGTACTAGAGACTTACAGGTGGCCTTGAAGAAAGCCGTTTCAGTACAGAATGGAACAGAGACCTTATTGCAGGGATCGGGGGTAAATAGGAGGTGAGAAAGTAAGCAAATACAAAGTCCTCTTTCAAGCCACTAGGCTGGGAAGAGAAGGATGAGTGGAGTGGTGCCTGGGGTGGACCATACAGTCAAAGAAGAGGTGGTTAGTGAGTTGGTTGGTTGGTTGGTTGGTTGGTTAGTTGGCTGGCTCAGTTGTTTGTTTTATGATAGGAGAGAATTGAACCTGCAAAGAAACATTTGCAGTGACACCATGATGAGGTGTCACTGAAAATGATGAGGGTAAGGGCTTGGATGAGAGTGAGCAGGAAACAAAAGGTCTGGTCAACGGGAGAGAGTAGAGTATGGCTTAGCGGGGTTTATTTACTGATGTGCTATGCCTCATTGATACTTCAAGTCCTCAAGTTCAAGGGCAAGCAATGTCAACCAATGAAGCAAAGACCAAATGAAAATTAGAATGGTACTCTTACTGTTAAAATCAGAAAATAAATGTAAATTTTGTCATGGGAAAATTTGAAAAATTTCTGGAAAGCAAATTGAGTTTAAAGCTTGATTTATTGTGCACTTTTCAAGAAACAGATTTTCTTTAATTTTTAAACATCTACAACTGAGAGGTAAATAGATGCCATCAATAGACTAATAGCAATATATGTTGGTGTAAGGTTTATTGCTCACAAGCGCTCATACTTGCTTTCCAGGAGACAGGGAGAGAAGACTATCTCCACTTGACCGTATGGAAAAGTGATCAAGCTCAGAGAGGTGGCTGACATCTCTGACCTTGAAGAAAAGCCCACAGTCGTCTTCATTTGCCCTCCTTCCCCATCATTTCTTTTTCTTTTCTTTTCTTTTTTTTTTTTAAACAGAGTCTCTCTCTGTCGCCCAGGCTGGAGTGCAGTGGCGGGATCTTGGCTCACTGCAAGCTCCGCCTCCTGGGTTCAAGCCATTCTCCTGCCTCAGCCTCCCGAGTAGCAGGGACTACAGGCTCCCGCCACCACACCTGGCTAATATTTTGTATTTTTAGTAGAGATGGGGTTTCACCATGTTAGCCGGGATGGTCTCGATCTCCTGACCTCGTGATCCGCCCTCCTCGGTCTCCCAAAGTGCTGGGATTACAGGCTTGAGCCACTGCGCCTGGCCCTTCCCCATCATTTCTAAACCTGTGGCACTGTGGCTCTGTCCCCACCACACCATCGGTGACCATCCCCAACATCCCCGAAGATGCCTCAGCTACTAAGTCTAATACGCATTTTTAAAACCTCATTTTACTTATTCAAAGTCAAAAGCTACTTAGTGGTATAAGTTCAAGATTATTCAAAATGAGGCCACTTGTTTGAAGTATGCCTCTCCTCACTTTTCACTGCAATGCATTCCTGGGGATCAGGTGAGAATTCAGAACGATGTTTACAAAATAACTAAACAAAATAAAAACCAAGATCTAGCTGCCCAGCATCTATGCAGTTTTTGTTGAATATAAGCGTAGAGTTATCAGATAACACTAAGAGCTAATGTTTATCGAGCCTGAACTGTGCCATGTACTGCTCTAAGTCCACCTTGTGTTCTTACTCATGTAATCCTCCCAACATGCTAAGAGGTAGGTGCTGTTAGTATCCCTATTTTACACATGGAGAAGCTAAGACACGGAGACCTGACATCCATTGCTTAAGGTCACAAGGCTAGCCAGAGTTTGAATCCAGGAGATCTGATTCCAAAGCTTAACCCCCGGGCCATTATAGAAAGTGTGGAAAGGTGGAAAGACTGAAGTGTTTTTAGTGTGTTTTCAAGGGATCGTTGATCAACTGGAAGACTAAAGTGTTTTTAGTGTATTTTCAAGGGATCGTTGATCAACTGGCAAGCTGCTGAAGTGTTCAGGAGTAGTTTATTTTCCTAAATGGGTTGAGCTGTCACCTTTGCACAATGATTTTGGTTAGCAACCCTTTCCTTCATAAATAGCACAGAGATGAACTTCAACCCACAGCCCAGCCTAGCCTGACTTCTAAAAAAAAAATCTTCTATTAAGATCCAGAGTTCCCAGCCCGGGCAACGTGGTGAAACTCCATCTCTACCAAAAAAAAAAAAAAACAAAAAAACAAAAATTAGCCTGCTGTGATGGTGCTTGCCTGTAGTCCCAGCCACTCATGCGGCTGAGGTGGGAGAATCCCCCGAGCCTGGGGAGGTTGAGACTGCAGTGAGCCGTGATTGTGCCACTGCGCTCCAGCCTGGGCAACAGAGTAAGACCCTGTCTCAAAAATAAAAAACAAAAAACAAACAAACAAAAACAAAACAAACAAACAAGCAAAAAAAAACCCTAGAGTTCAATTCAATTATATTTTGTTATATGACAAGTTGGGGTGATAGCTGGTTGCAGTGGCACACAACCAGAAATGAATAGAAAATCTCTAGGATGATACCCATAGTGGCGAAGAACAATGCATATGCCACACAAAATCCTGTAGGTCATCTCTTCTAATGCAGTTTGGTTCAACAAGTAACTGAGTGCCTATTACTCAACAGAAATGTATTGATTCCCCTGGGCACAATGCTGGGTGCTCAGCTAAAGCTGAGGAAGCACCAATCCTGCCCTTGGGGAGCCAGGTAAGTGATGAGAGACGGGGATGGTACCAGGTACATTGGGGCAAGAACCCAGGAGATGCAGAAGAGGCTCCTGGAGAAGCTCTCACCTGAATGAAGGGGGAAGGACATACAGGTAGAAGGCAATAAATTGGCAGTGAACTGCATAGTGTGTGGGAGGAGCTATGAGCACCTGGGAGCCAGGTGCCAGGTGAGAAGTGATGGGAGCCGAACCTGCAGAGGGGCACGGGACCAGGTCAGAGGGGGCTTCAGGAGCCAGGCCGGGAACACTCACTTCCTTAGACAGGAGGACCAGGGAAGGGTTTTATGCAGAGAACCAGTAAGCTGGTGGCTGCAGTTGCAGGACAAATTTGGGGAGCACAAGATAGAAGGCAGGGAGACCCGTGGGAAGGTTATTTCCAGCCAAGGAGTGATTTTGAAGTCCTCAACTGCAGCAGAAGCAAAGCAGATAGAGAGAGGAACACTTAGGAGTCAAGACTGGCCAGACTGTGGAGGGTTAACCGTTAGGGTGAGAGCCAAGAAAGGTGTGAGGCTGATTCCCAGCATAGCCTGGGGGGCTGGGTGGAAAATGTGCCAGTGCCAAGAGGCAGGTGTCCCAGCCCTCTCTCACCAATGAGGAAATGAGCAAGGAGGGAGTGGCTGGCCCAAGGTCACCCAGTGGAAAAGGTGTGTCTGTCCCTACACTGTAAAGGCCTGGCTGGTTTCCACAATGCCACACTTCTCCTGAGAACCTCCCAATTGCCTCCTTGTATGAGCCCTTAGATCATGAGATGATGCTACCAATCTTGGTCACTCTCTGTGTACAGATGTGGTTAAAATCCTTAAGGTACAACTGACTGCACTTCCTCTTCACTGCTTTACAGCCTGGGGTTCCCAGGTGCCTACTGATTTGTGAAGGTGGGAAGAGGGTACATGAGATATTTTCAATATTTCAAAGAGCCTAATGTAAATCGTGCATTTATTGACAATGCGATGGTGCAGGTTAACGAAAATGTCGAGTTTCTTTGCTTTGGAGTGGAATTATAACTTGGTACACTAATGCTGGTTATCTCATTGATCAGCTATTCTCAACTGGCAGAGCTTTCCAATTAGCTTGACTTTGAATAATTAAAATGAGAAAATTAATCAATCATTACTTAAAGATACATTGTTGCTGGGACAACAGAACATGGGATCTATGGGGGAAATCATATTAACAGTGGATGTTGGGGAAGAGTTGAGATACCATTGCTTCAAACTGTGGGGATTTGTGCTCAATAGAACAGTGAAGGAGAAAGTGTCTGTTCTTTGATGCCTCTCTGCTGGAGGTTGGATGCCTCCTGTCCCCCCAGTCTGGTGTCAGGATACCCCACTCAGACCCTGAGTGCTCTGTGTACCCCCATGTGCCACATATTCCAAATGGCTGGGTCCTGCCTTCCATCATCCGCTCCTTTTGCAGTCTTGCTCTTCAATTTTAAATGGGCCAGTTCCTCTATCTATCTGAATTCATGGGAATGTTATCCACAGCACACCAATGAGGTAGAAGAGCTCACAGCCTAGAAAACCTTCAGCATTCGATGATTGCATGAATCAAGATTTATTTCCCCTTTCAATAAGCCATGTGCAAAGCATTCTGCCAGGTGCTGAGAACACAGTACTACTAGTGTGCAATTAGGGGAAGACTGATCCTACCCTCTTCCATACACAGGCATGCATACACACACACATTGTCACAGTAATCATTTGGAAATAGTGCTGCTATCTTGGTTACCAGAGGCGTAATCATGATCATTAGGATTTATTGAGCAGCAATTATGTGGAGGGCACTCACTGGCTTAAGATGTGGGCCCTGCCCTTAGGGGCTTACAGTCAAGCCAAGAAGATAGGCCACATACATAAACTATAAAATAAAGTGGGCTGGGCATCGTGTGGCTCATGCCTGTAATCCCAGAACTTTGGGAGGCCGAGGTGGGTGGATCACCTGAGGTCAAGAGTTCGAGACCAGACTGGCCAACATGATGAAACCTCATCTCTACTAAATATACAAAAATTAGCTGGGTGTGGTGACACGCACCTGTAGCCCCACCTACTCAGGAGGCTGAGGCAGGAGAATCACTTGAACCCAGGAGGCGGAGGTTGCAGTGAGCTGAGTCTACACCACTGCACTCCAGCCTGGGTGAGAGAGTGAGACTCCATCTCTAAATAAATAAATAAATAAATAAATAAATAAATAAATAAATGAAGTAGTAAGTGCCGAGATAGCCAGAGGAGGCAGGACTGGTTGAGGGCTGGCCTGATGGAGGAGACCAGGAGTTCAGTTAAACCAAGAGGGGAGAGCATTCAAGCAACAGGGACTGTGCTGTGCAGCTTGGAGGGAACAGGCACGTCTGTGCAGGAAGGAGGGAAGCACATTTGAGGACTTTAGGGCACCTTTCGGATCAGAAAGTGGAGGCAGCTGCTGGTTTGGGGATATGGCACTGGCTTTCCGGGGGGAGAGTGTGCAGTGCTCAGGGAAACAAGGCGTTGGTGGAAGTCACTATTTGTAGAGCTTGGCTTTGCTTTCAGACCATCTCTGACACAGTTTTTTCTAGACACCTTCGAGGGGAAAAAAGGGGCTGGCCTCTTTCTGAGATTGTGTTCAGGAACTGGCTGACTGCTGAGGCGAAACCTAAGCAGCACACCTTTGGAGGACATAGGGGAAGTTTAGGAGGGCCCCACAGCGTGGCCCAGGGCCAAACTCTGCACTGAGGGCTGAGGCTGAAGGCAACAGAGAGAGCCAAGGGCTCCAGGGAACTCCCTATCAGCCGACACTCCCCACCCTATCCACCAGGAAGTTGTGCAACAGCACCTATCTCTGGTAAACCAGGAAAGAGGTGGCTCTTAGTAATTGAAGCACCAACGAATACCAGTGTGAGCATCTGCCCCATCCCTTTCTCCCCAGTCTCATTCCCATGTCCAGATGCATGCTATTCCTGCAAGTAAAAAACAAGTCCGTATAAGGCTACAGGGTTCCCATAGACAGCGTACTTCCCTTCGATGGCAAGCGATAGTTGTTAGGTTTGTTGTTATGATGGCATTGGGGGTAGGGGAAGAGTTCATTCAATCATTGTATTTCTGGGAGAGTCACTTCCTCCCAGGGAAGGCAGCGCTGAGCACCCATTCACGCAGCTCAGTAATGGACACACATCAATCTGGTGTTTTGCTTTGCTTATACAACAAATAAGATTCTTCTTTCATCTCTGCCCCCAAAACAGATGCTACCAGAAGCCTGAATTCCTTACTAGATGAGAGAAGACATGACCATAAGTATTAAGACCGTTGCTATTGTTTTCTTTAAAAACCAAAACCAGCTGGGAGTGGTGGCTCACGCCTGTAATCCCAGCACTTTGGGAGGCTGAGGCAGGCGGATCGCCTGAGATCAGGAGTTCAAGACCAGCCTGGCCAACATGGTGAAACCCCATCTCTACTAAAAATACAGAAATTAGCTGGGCGTGGTGGCTCATGCCTGTAATTCCAGCTACTTGGGAGACTGAGGCAGGAGAATCGAGTGAACCCGGAAGGCGGAGGCTGCAGTGAGCCAAGATCAGGCCACTGCACTCCAGCGTGGGCAACAAGAGTGAGACTCTGTCTCAAAAAGCAAAGCAAAGCAAAAAAAAAAAAAAAAAAAAAAACCAAAACCAAAAACCAACTCCTACGCCAATGAGCGTGGCCAATCAACAAAATTCCCAGGCTTCCAGAACTGGTTCATACCCCACCTCTGCAAGCTTTGCATTGTTTCATAATCACATTTTTTTATATTGCAAATAATATTACTCTGTTTAATCATCTATTTGCCAAAATGTGGACTGTTTTTTTGTGTTTTTTTTTTTTGAGATGGAGTCTCACTCTGTCACACAGGCTGGAGTGCAGTGGCCGGATCTCAGCTCACTGCAAGCTCCGCTTCCCGGGTTTACGCCATTCTCCTGCCTCAGCCTCCCGAGTAGCTGGGACTACAGGTGCCCGCCACCTCGCCCGGCTAGTTTTTTTTTGTTTTTTTTTTTTTTTTTTGTATTTTTTAGTAGAGATGGGGTTTCACCGTGTTAGCCAGGATGGTCTTGATCTCCTGACCTCGTGATCCGCCCGTCTCGGCCTCCCAAAGTGCTGGGATTACAGGCTTGAGCCACCGCGCCCGGGCAGACTGTTTTTTAAAAATCAATCCATTCTCCACAAAGATGTATTGCCTTGAGGGCTTTCAAAGGACTGCATCTAGGCACCAAGAGCCATTCCCACAAAAAGTGCTAGGAATGTGTTTTCTGATAATGGCATATCTGCAGTAAGGGTTGAGCCTATCAGGAAAATGCCTTTGAAGGTCATAAAATTCATTTGGCTGTATAAGTACTGGAGTGTATGCTGAAATAATCAGTCACATTATTTTATAGTCATACCTCGTACTCTTGTTCTGGAAAATCAATAAAGTGAGGAGAAGGATAGGGATATTGTGTATAACCATTTAAGAGCGAGAAAACAAAAAAATAATATTCTGTAGAAACGGTCCTCAAGGAAGCCACAGACCTAGTTTTCATAGCAGGCTCAATTTTATCTCCAAGCTCATCACTGAGTTATTAAATCGAAGTACCCATCATATCCTAGACAAAAATACAAAAAAATTAAAAAAGGGAAATAGCACGCATCCCTCTCTAGATGCTTGGAGGCACTGAAAATTATCCACAGCCTATAAAATGTATTTCTAAACCATGTCTATTATTCACACTCCTAATGTTTTGTTCTAGCAAATGTTACAAACTCTCACGTTGCTTTTGCCTGGGATACTTCCCCACCTGAAATTTTCCCTTTCCTCTCCTCTGCCAAGTCAATTCTTCCCCGCATTTCAAGACCCCGCCCAAGACCTTCTGCTTCTCAAAGGAGAGTCTGACTGGCTGGTGATCCGGAAAGACCAAGAGGCCGGACCAGGGAGGAGAGAAAAAGAGTCAGGCGTGAAGCTACCATGAGGCCCGTAAAAGCCGCTTCTGTATTTCTGAGCTCCTCGCCACCCTCACACCTAGGAACTGCTGCTGGGGATGATGAGGTGCCCAGGCAGAAGAAGTAGCAGCCGCCACTGGGTCGCTTGTATGGCACCTGACTTGCTTTTCCTGGGCGGCAGCACAGACTGGACCATGCAAGAGCGCCAACAGGCATAGAAGTCACGGAGTCCAGATCGGGAAGGCCCTCGGTGGCCTTCTGTACCAGCTGCTCATGCCTGGCAGCAAGGGCTTTTGTGGCACTCCTACAGATGGTGAGGGACACTCACGACCTCCGAGGCGCTCTCTTGCCACTTTGCCAGACAGCTGTGGGTAGTGTTCACTTTCTTTGGTGTAAACCTGGACCACTCCTACGCATGCGCCCTGCTTCTGTTCGCTAGACTCCATATTTTCTGTGCCCTGAAGGAAACAAGACATCAACCCTGGAACCTCAGAGCTTGCAAAGGGGCAATCTGAATGTTTTACTCCTCTGTCTTGTGGCCCCTCCATTTCCACTGGTTGTGCAGCTACCAATTCATCCAACCGCCCTTTTCAAGGGACCACCTCAGCGGGTCCCTTGCCCATCCCACCATGGCCATAGGAAGCAGTACTTTAGCAAAGACGCTGGGAAAACACTGGTTAAATAAAGCTGAACAGGTTTCTTTATTAAATAACCTTTCAGGGCCTTTGCTATGCTATGAATCCCCAAGAAGGGCTTGATTTAGACTTAATTTTCCAAACAATTTAGGAACCGAAGTTGGGAAGTGGTGAGCAAATTGATCTTCAGTCCCCACATGCTAGAGGCAGGATGCCTTTTCCAGAGCTCACCTCTCATTGTGCCAGGGAATACCTACATGGCTTCTTCCTCTTCAGATTTCTCATCTTGGCTCCCATATTCCATCCCAATGGTGCTTTTTAAATATAGTCTGGAGTAGATGTGGGTCTAGAATTAGAGTCCAGTTCTCACATGTAGACCAAGCTCTCTGGGAAAGGAACTTCCAGGGATAGTGGTAAACTTAAGTCTTAATAATCTGTGATAGTCTTAAATCTTAATAATCACCAATCACATTTCAATTTAAACTGGTCTTAGAATGGACTTGATCAGAACACTAACTTATTCTGAATCTGAATTTCTTTTTTTTTTTTTTTTTTTTTTGAGACAGAGTTTCACTCTCATTGCCCAGGCTGGAGTGCAGTGGTGTGATCTCGGCTCATTGCAACCTCTGCCTCCTGGGTTCAGGTGATTCTCCTGCCTCAGTCTCCCAAGTAGCTGGGACTACAGACAGGATCTTGCCCTGTGACCCAGGCTGGAGTGCACATGTATTGGTGCAATCACAGGTCATTGTAGCCTCAACCTCCTGGACTCAAGAGATCCTCTGACCTCAGCCTCCCAAGTAGCTGAGATTACAGACATGCAACACCACACCTGGCTAATTTTTAATTTTTTTTTTTTTTTTGGTAGAAACAGGGTCTCTCTTTGTTGCCCAGGCTGGTCTCAAACTCCTGGGCTCAAGCGATCCTCCCGCTTTGCCCTCCCAAAGCCCTGGGATTACGGGCATAAGCCACCACACCCAGCCTGAATTCCTATTTTTGATGTCGAATTGATTACGTACCTCTGCGTCTTGGTACCTGAGCCTTAAGCGCAGCTTGGTACTACAAGACCTTCCAGGCCGTGTTCACATACTTGGTTAGATAGCTACCCACCTTCCTCGCCACTTCATCAGCCCTGTTACTCCAAATCCTTTCAGACATTCTACTCCACTGGAAGAAATAGTTAGACCACGGTCCTGAAACCTCACACCTAAAGCATGAAACTGCTTTCCCTTTTGCCACTAGAAAGGAGCAGTTTCCCATTCTTTTTAGTAAAATTTCTCTTTTTTGCTAAATATTCACACTCATTAAATAAATACAAAAGATGCAGAAAGACTAAAAGAAGGGAAAAGAAATCACCCAGAACCCCATCCCAGAAAGAAATCCACTAGTGCTATCTGGGCTATTTCTTTACACTGGTTCTTAAAGAATAAAGCAATCTTTATCCACCTCACAGGAACCCAGCTGCCAGTCCTTAGGTGTTGCCTGAAAGATTAAATACGCTAGGACTTACGGTTGCCTCGAGCAACATTCAACTCGTACAACTCATTTCTTGTATATCAAATCTCTTCCAGAAGTAAGAATTTTAAACCATTTTATATGGGAAAAAATTAGTTTTTAAAATGTGTTATCTTGTGTGTTAATTGTCTTAACGTGTGCTCCACGTACTTCCAGCTAATACAGTCTCTATCCCCAGCTCCATCTCCAGCCTGGTGGTGCAGCCCTGATCCCCTGATGCCCCAGTTCACACAGTTCAGCCACACACTGGTCAGTTTAAATCAAATGATCATCATGGAAAAATGGTGTCCAAGGCAGTTTTGGGAAAACAACTGAAGTGTCCTATGCCTAGTTTAAAACAGTGTCTTTTTAAAGGAAAGAATTCTTTTTGTCTTTTTTCCAAATTCACGCATACACCTAATAATTAAGAAGTGTGCATTAAGCACATGGCATGGTGTCTGCTCTACAGGATAAGAAGGGACACAAAAACAGTCCATCTGCAACGACTAGGACAGTGCATGGCAAATTGGCACAAACTGAAAACAGCAAGCTTTCAGGAAAGGAAGTGGGTCACATGGGCAAGAGAATTTAGATTTGTATGGAATCGTGAAGGCCAAGAGAAGAACCACAGGAAGAAAGCACCAGGCAGAGCTTAGAGGTTGGAATTAGCCTTCAGTCAGCATTTACTAGGCACCAACTATGTGCCAGGCATTGTGAGAGACAGAGATGGGATAAAAGCAGGGCTGAGAGGGGGTTCGTGAGTTCCTTTGGAAACAGAAAACACTTCCCTGAGGAACTTCCTCTGAGCCTGGAGTTGAAGGAAAGATGAGGCCTCATACAGCAACAAAGGACCATTCACAGCACGGCAAACAGCGGCGCTCCAACCCTAGCCCAGGTTGTTGGGAAGAGAGTGGCAGGGGACCCACTGAAGGAGCAGGAGCCCCACGGTGAGTCCTGGGGTGGGGCTGATGGATGTGGACTTCTTAACTTTACTACCTTCAACCACATGCTAGCAGAGCATCCTTGCCATTGGCAGAAGATGCCAGAACTGTAATGAGATAGGACACCTGGCCCCTGCCCTTGGAGAACTCACAGGCTGGTTGAGAGCACAAGAAGCAACCTTGGTGTGCCTTTTGCTTTTCAGTTTATTTTATTTTATTTTATTTTATTTTATTTTATTTTATTTTATTTTATTTTATTTTATTTTTGAGACAGAGTCTCACTCTGTCTCCCAGGCTGGAGTGTAGTGGCCTTATCTTGGCTCGCTACAACCTCCACCTCCCGGGTTCAAGCGATTCTTCTGCCTTAGCCTCCCAAGTAGCTGGGACTACAGGCGCCCGCCACCATGCCCAGCTAATTTTTGCATTTTTAGTAGAGATGGGGTTTCACCATATTGGCCAGGCTGGTCTCGAACCCCTGACCTTGTGATCCGCCCACCTTGGCCTCCAAAAGTGCTGGGATTACAGGCGTGAGCCACTGTGCCCAGCCTGTTTTTCTTTTTTATTTTTCCATAAGTTTTTGGGGTACAGGTGGTATTTGGTTACATGAGTAAGTTCTTTAGTGGAGATTTCTGAGATTTTGGTGCAACCATCACCTGAACAGTATACACTGAACCATATTTGTAGTCTTTTATCCTTTGCCTACCTCCCATACTTCCCCCCAAGTCCCCAAAGTCCACTGTATCATTCGTATGCCTTTGCATCCTCATAGCTTAGATCCCACATATCAGTGAGAACATACGGTGTTTGGTTTTCCATTCCTGAGTTTTTTCACTTAGAATAATAGTCTCCAATCTCATCCAGGTCATTGCAAATGCTGTTAAGTCATTCCTTTTTATGACTGCATAGTATTTCATAGTATACATATACCACAGTTTCTTTATCCACTCGTTGATTAATGGACATTTGGGTTGGTTCCATGATTTTGCAATTGTGGATTGTGCTGTTATGAACATGCATGTTCAAGTATCTTTTTCAAATAATGACTTACTTTCCTTTGGGTAGATACCCAGTAGCAGGATTGCTGGATCAAATGGTAGGTAGTTCTACTTTTAGTTCTTTAAGGAATCTCTACACTGTTTTCCATAGTGGCTATACTACATTCCCACCAGCAGGGTGGAAGTGTTCCCTGATCACTCCCTCCATGCCAACATTTACTGTTTTTTTATTTTTTGATTATGGCCATTCTTGCAGAAGTAAGGTGGTATCGCATTGTGGTTTTGATTTGCATTTCCCTGGTGTTGTTGAGCATTTTTTCTTATGTTTAGAGCATTTTCTTCTCGAAAGAAGATATACAAATGGCCTTAGCCTATTTGTATTAGGATATTCATGTCCTTAGCCTACTTTTTTTTTTTTTTTTTTTTTTTTTTTTTTTTTTTTTTTTTTGAGATGGAGTCTGGCTCTGTCACCCAGGCTGGGGTGCAGTGGCCAGATCTCAGCTCACTGCAAGCTCCGCCTCCCGGGTTCACGCCATTCTCCTGCCTCAGCCTCCCGAGTAGCTGGGACTACAGGCGCCCGCCACCTCGCCCGGCTAGTTTTTTGTATTTTTTAGTAGAGATGGGGTTTCACCGTGTTAGCCAGGATGGTCTCGATCTCTTGACCTCGTGATCCGCCCATCTCGGCCTCCCAAAGTGCTGGGATTACAGGCTTGAGCTTAGCCTACTTTTTGATGGGATTGTCTGTTTCTTTCTTACTGATTTGTTTGAGTTCATTGTAGAGTCTGGATGTGAGTCCTTGGTCAGATGTACAGATTGTGAAGATTTCTTCCCACTCTGTGGGTTGTCTGCTTACTCTGCCGACTGTTCCTCTTGCCGTGCAAAAGCTGTTTAGTTTGATTAGGTCCCAGCTCTTTATCTTTGTTTTTATCGCATTTGCTTTCGGGTTCTTGGTCATGAAATCCTTGCCTAAGCCAATGTCTAGAAGGGTTTTTACGGTGTTATACCTAGAATTTTTATAGTTTCAGGTCTTAGGTTTAAGTTTTTAACTCATCTTGAGTTGATTTTTGTAGAACGTGAGAGATGAGAATCCAGTTTCGTTCTCCTACATATGGCTAGCCAATTATCTCAGTACCATTTGTTGAAAAAAGGTGTCTTTCCTCACTTTACGTTTTCATTCGCTTTGTCGAAGATCAGTTGAGTAAGTATTTGGGTTTATTTGTGGGTTCTCTATTCGGTTCCATTGGTCTCTGTGCCTATTTTGATAGGAGTACCATGCTGTTTGGGTGATGATGGGCTTATAGTATAGTTTGAAATCAGGTAATGTAATGCCTCTAGATTTGTTCTTTTTGCTTAGTCTTGCTTTGGCTATGCAGGCTCTTTTTTGGTTCTGCATGAATTTTAGGATTGCTTTTTCTAATTCTGTGAAGAATGATGGTGGTATTTTGCTGGGGATTGCATTGAATTTGTAGTTTGCTTTTGGCAGTATGATCATTTTCTCAACATTGATTTGACCCATCCATGAGCATGGATGTGTTTCCATTTGTTTGTGTCATCTATGATTTCTTTCAGCAGCATTTTGTAGTTTTCTCTGTAGAGGTCTTTCAATTCCTTGGTTAGGTATATTCCTAAGTATTTTATTTATTTATTTATTTATTTATTTATTTATTTATTTATTTATTATTTTTGCAGCTATTGTAAAAGGGGTTGCGTTCTTGATTTGATTCTCTGCTTGGTCACTGTTGGTGTATAGGAGAGCTACTGATGTGTGTACATTAATCTTGTATCCAGAAACTGCTGAATTCTTTTATCAGTTCTAGGAGCTTTCTGGAGGAGTCCTAAGGGGTTTCAAGGTAAATGATTGTATTGTCAGCAAACAGTGACAGTTTGACTTCCTCTTTAGCAATTTGGATGCCCTTTATTTCTTTCTCTTTTCTGATGGCTCTGGCTAGGACTTCCAGTACTAGGTTGAAGAGGAGAGTGGTGAGAGTGGACATCCTTGTCCTGTTCCATTTCTCAGTGGGAATGCTTTCAACTTTTCCCCATTCAGTATTATATTGGCTGTGGGTTTGTGATAGATGGCTTTTATTACATTAAGGTATGTCCCTTATATGCTGACTTTGCTGAGAATTTTTTTTTTTTTTTTTTTTGAGATGGAGTCTCTCTGTCTCCCAGACTGGAGTGCAGTGGCATGATCTCGGCTCACTGCAAGCTCTGCCTCCCAGGTTCATGCCATTCTCCTGCCTCAGCCTCCCTAGTAGCTGGGACTACAGGTGCCCACCACCATGCCTGGCTGATTTTTTTGTATTATTAGCAGAGATGGGGTTTCACTATGTTAGTCAGGATGGTCTCGATCTCCTGACCTCATGATCCGCCCACCTCAGCCTCCCAAAGTGCTGGGATTACAGGCATGAGCCACCATACCTGACATAGAATTTTAATCACAAAGGGATGCTGGATTTTGTCAGATGCTTTTTCTGCATCTATTATCACATGATTTTTGTTTTTAATTCTGTTTATGTGGTGTATCACATTTATTGACTTGTATATGTTAAACCATCCCTTCATCCCTGTTATGAAACCAACTTGATCATGGTGGATTATCTTTTTGATATGTTGTTGAATTCGGTTAGCTAGTATTTCATTAAGAATTTTAGTATCTATGTTCATCAAGGATATTGGTCTGTGGTTTTCTTTTTTGGTTGTGTCCTTTCCTGGTTTTGGTACTGGGGTGATGCTGGCTTCATAGAATGAGTTAGGGAGGGTTCCTTCTTTCTGTATCTTGTGGAATAGTGTCAAAAGTATTGGAACCAATTCTTCTTTGAATATCTGGTAGAATTCTGCTGTGAATCCTTACGGTCCTGGACTTTTTTGTTGTTGTTGGTAATTTTTAAATTACCATTTCAATCTCACTGTTCGTTATTGGTCTCTTCAGGGTATCTAATGCTTCCTGATTTAAGCTAGAGGATTGTATTTTTCCAGGAATTTATCCATCTCTACTAGGTTTTTTAGTTTATGTGCATAAAGGTGTTCATACTAGTCCTGAAAGATCTTTTGTATTTTAGTGGTGTCAGCTGTAATATCTCCTGTTGCGTTTCTCAGTGATTTGGATTTTCTCTCTTCTTTTCTTGGTTAATCTTGCTAATGGTCTATCAATTTTATTTATCTTTTCAAAGAGCCAGTTTTTTGTTTCATTTATCTTTTACATTTGTGTGTGTGTGTGTGTGTGTGTGTGTGTGTGTGTTTCTATTTCATTTAGTTCTGCTCTGATCTTGGTTATTTCCTTTCTTCTACTGGGTTTGGGTTCAGTTTGGTCCTGTTTCTCTAGTTCCTTGAGGTGTGACCTTAGATTGTATGTTTGTGCTCTTTCAGACTTTTTGATGTAGGCATTTAGGGCTATGAACTTTCCTCTTAGCACCACCTTAGCTGTATCCCAAAGGTTTTGATAGGTTGTGTCATTATTGTCATTCAGTTAGAAGAATTTTTTAAATTTCCATCTTGATTTTGTTTTTTACCCAATGCTCATTCAGGATCAGGTTATTGAATAATTTCCATGTGTTTGCATGGTTTTGAAGGATCCTTTTGGAGTTGATTTCTAGTTTTATTCTGTTATGATCTGAGAGAGTGCTTGATACAATTTCAATTTTCTTAAATTTATTGAGGCTCGTTTTATGGCCTCTCATATGGTCGATCTTGGAGAAAGTTCCATGTGATGTTGAATAGAATGTGTATTCCGCAGTTGTTGGATGAAATGTTCTGTATATATCAGATAAGTCCATCTGTTCCAAGATATAGTTTAAATCCATTGTTTCTTTGTTGACTTTCTGTCTTGATAACCTGTCTAGTGCTGTCAGTGGAATATTGAAGTTCCCCACTATTACTGTGTTGCTATCTATCACATTTCTTAGGCCTATTAGTAATTGTTTTATAAATTTGGAAGCTCTAGTGTTAGGTGCATATATGTCTAGGATTGTGATATTTTACTGTTGGACAAGGCCTTTTACCATTTTATAATGTCCCTCTTTGTCTCTCTCTTTTTTTTATTTTTTTTTGAGAAAGAGTCTTTCTGTGTCACCCAGGCTGGAGTGCCTGGTGCAATTTCAGCTCACTGCAACCTCCATCTCCTGGATTCAAGTGATTCTCCTGCCTCAGCCTCCCAAGTAGCTGGGACTACAGGCACCTACCACCATGCCCGGCTAATTTTTTTTTTTTTTAGTAGAGATGGGGTTTCACTATGTTGGCCACACTGGTCATGAACTCCTGACCTTGTGACCCAAAGTGCTAGGATTACAGGCATGAGCCACCACACCCAGTGCCTCTTTGTCTCCTTTAACTACTGTTGCTTTAAGGTTTGTTTTGTCTGATATAAGAATAGCTACCCTTGCTCTGCTTGCTTTTGGTATCCATTTGCATGAAATGCCTTTTTCTACCTCTTTAAGTTTATGTGAGTCCTTATGTGTTAGGTGAGTCTCCTGAAAGCAGCAGATAGTTGGTTGGTGAGTTCTTATCCATTCTGCAGTTCTGTATCTTTTAAGTGGAGCATTTAGGCCATTTACATTCAATGTTAGTATTGAAATGTGAGGTACCATTGCATTCATCGGGCTCTTTGTTGTCTGTGTACTTCGGATTTTTGTTGTTTTTTGCTTTTGCTTTTTAGCTTGTATTTTTGTTGTATAGGTCTTGTGTGATTTATGCTTTAAAGAGGTTATGTTTTGATGTGTTTCCAGGATTTGTTTCAAGATTTAGAGCTCCTTTTACCAGTTCTTGTAGTGGTGGTTTAGTAATGGCAATTCTCTCAGCATTTGTTTGTCTGAAAATGACTGTATCTTTCCTTCATATAAGATGCTTAGTTTCACTGGATACAAAATTCTTGGCTGATGATTGATTTGTTTGAGATGCTGGAGGACAAGGCCCCAATCCCTTCTAGCTTGTAGGGATTCTTTTGAGAAATCTGTGGTTCATCTGATTGGTTTTCCTTTACAGGTTACCTGGTTCTTCTGTCTCACAGCTCTTCAGATTCTTTCCTTTGTCTCAACTTTGGATAACCTGATGACAATGTGCCTGGGCAAAGATCTTTTTGGGATGAATTTCCCACTTGTTCTTTGTGCTTCTCATATTTGGATGTCTAGGTCTCTAGCTAGACTGGGGAACTTTTCCTTGATTATTCCCCCAAATATGTTTTCCAAGCTTTTAGCATTCTCTTCTTCCTCAGGAACACCAATTATTCTTAGGTTTGGTCATTTAACATAATCCCAGACTTCTTGGAGGCTTTGTTCATATTTTCTTATTCTTTTTTCTTTGTCTTTGTTTGATTGGGTTAATTCGAAGGCCTTGTCTTTGAGCTCTGAATTCCTTTCTTGTACTTGTTCAATTCTATTGCTGAGACTTTCCAGAGCATTTCACATTTCTAAAAGTGTATCCAAAGTTTCCTGAATTTTTGATTGTTTTTTCTTTAAGCTATCTATTTCTTAGAATATTTCTCCTATTCAATATTGGGGGAGTGTGTTGGGAGAGGAGGGTCTCCCTTTCCCACCTCTGCAGTTGGGGCACTCAATATCTGGGGTGTCTCCTGGGTCATGCAGGAGCAATCCGCTTCCTTCAGAGGGTCTGTGGGTCCCCTCAGGATTGATGGTTTATTCTTGCAGTCAATCTGGAGCTAAAATTCACCATGGAAGCATCCAGATGCTGCTCTGTCTAGAGCTGCAATCTAGTCCTGTTTTCTGTCCACCATGATCCTCTCCATCCTTCTGTTTTTTTGTTTTTGTTTTTGTTTTTGTTTTTGTTTTAAGACAAAGGCTTTCTTTGTCACCCAGGCTGGAGGGCAGTGGCATGATGTCAGATTACTGCAGCCTCTGCCTCCCAGGTTCAAGTGATTCTCCTGCCTCAGTCTCCAAAGTAGCTGGGATTACAGACACCTGCTGCCACGCCCAGCTAATTTTTGTATTTTTACTAGAGATGGAGTTTCACCATGCTGGCCAGGCTGGTCTCGAACTTCTGACCTCAAGTTATCTGTCTGCCTTGGCCTCCCAAAGTGCTGGGATTACAGGCACAAGCCAGCGCACCCAGCCCATTTGATTTTACCTTCTCAGGGTATAGGTTCTTCGCTGCCATCTCACCTGGCTGGATGGCACATGTAGCACTTAAAGCAAAGACTAATGTGCTGCAGTGTTTAACCCACTCCCCCTGCCAGTTTCTCCTGCAAGTGTCTCTATACCTGCCTCTTTCCTTGCCTGTGAATCCTCTCACTGGAGGACAAGCACCCCTGTCTCTTCCACACACATCCTTTCAAGAGAATGTAACAGGAAGAGGGCCTTACCTCATTCAAGCTGGTGGCTGTTGCTTAGTGGCTGACTAGGGTCTCACCTGGAACAGAAGGGTTGAAAGCCCAATGGTGGTTCCCCTTGCACTGAATCAAAGGATGGACCCAAAAGCACCAGAGCCAGAGCCACGACCTCTCTCCTGCTGCCTCCGCTCCTCCTGCAGTATCCTCTCTAGACATCGAGCTCACCCCCAGAACCTCTGTGTCTCCCCTGCCTTGGGCACCTTCTCCAGATCTCCTGCTCCCTGACCTTATACCAGGGTCTCCCCAAGATTGGGCACACATTAACAGGTTAATACATATTTTTGTGATAACAAATAGAAGTCAGCTCTCACTTCCTATTTACCACTTCTGCTTGGTACATTTATCTTAATCTCTGCATCTTTGAACCAGGTTATTAATATGGCCCAAGAATAGACAGCAAACACACAGCTGCCCTGCTGAATGGTGTGGTGTTCCTACATGCCAGGAACTGAGCTAGGGGCTCAGACACAACAAAGACTGAAACAAAAGTGTAAAAAAGTGTCCACTTTGAGAACCACAGTCAGAGCATAGCTATTGATAAGATTGATATGAATAAGCACGTTAGTAAGAAATTAAAAATAAACCTAAACCACTAAAGACTTATTTTCTTTTAGGTTACATAGATGATAGATAGTGAATTATAGTAGCTGACATCGACTAAGCACTTTCTACATGTCAGACACTGTGCTTTGGGCTTCCCTGAGCATAAAAACACATTAAGATGGATTATTGGGGGCTGGGGGCAGGGAAGGGGCTACCATTTGCTCTTGGTTTTACATGTGGCCAGTTTCAATCCAAGATAAGCTACAATAAGATAAAAAAGTTCAAAAAAAATAATTAAACCAGTTAAAAAGAAAAACAGCACTGGGACTGAGGCTGGGTTTCAGAGCCAATTTCCAAGAAGTAATTTCATCATCATAGAACATCAAACGTGAATTCCACTCTCAGCTATGCAAATTCCAAAAGAATAATACCTCACATTTGCATAATGCTTGATGCTTTTCAAAGTGCTTTCCCAGTTATTAATCTAGAGAAGGCTTTATTACTACCGAAAACATAAATTAAAATTCTGTTCGGACTCCGGTTCTCCATTATTTTTTCCACTTTGCCCTCAAAAGCCAGAGCCGTCTAAATCCAGGTGCTTTTGATTGAATGGGTAACTCTAATAAGTTTAACTGGCAGGGTGAATATGCATAAATGTAGCATATTATGAGGCCTTCGATCTACAGACACCAGAGTCAGGCTTAGGAAAATCTGCTGTTGAATTAACAAAACCACAGGGGAGCAACTCGGAGTTCAAGTTTGAGATCCTTTCAGGGTCTCTAATTTTGTGGGAACTGCACACAATATGTTCATCAGAATCCATCTCCCTCTATCAAATATGAGAAATTAGATCTACCACTTTGTCCTTAAACCTACAGAAATCCCCCTCAATGACTTCCCGCGAAGAGGTCCACATTTGCCAAACAGCTCCTAAGTCTTGTTTTGTTTTAAATGTAATATGAACCAAGAGGCTGAATTCACTGTAAATCCAACAAGGACAGAAGATTTTAGAAAAATGAGGTGAGGAGATATGACGGGGTTTGAGGAAATACTTCTACCCAAACCTAATGCCTTTCCAATTTGTTTCTTTTTCCATCTCTTTCAAACTTAATTATGTGTAGCGTTCTCAGTCACTGAATCACCAGCCTTTCCTGACACTTCAATCTCATGCATTTTAGCAAAAGATTAACCTGGCTGTTTGCTTTTAATTCTGAAGCTGTGCTAATACTCACTCCCGCTAGATTAGAAAAGAAGAAAAACACACGCCCGCATACCCCGCCATGGCACCAGCAAGGCTCCAGGGTGAGACTGCTGACGCTGTCACAGTCCCTAGGGCTGGCTGCACTTACCACTTCAGAAGGGCCAGGAGAGCCACTGACAGGGCCACCGTCACCATGGGGCCATTCACTTCCAGTTTTAGAAACCCCAAGGCTTCCATCATTCCTCTGAGACCCCAGAGTGGTGGTCTTCCAGATGCGACAGGAGGCTGATCCCGCTGCCCTTATGGGAACCGTGCTCCGCAGGTAGAAAAGGGAACAGGCAATCAATAAACATCACATGGAGTGTGCCCCCACAATGTGCTCTTTCTCAGAGTGTCTCCCTATAAAGAGGAAGGAAGAGGAGGGCACAACAAAGGGTTTCAGTGTAAAGGAATGAATCAGCAATTTTAATCCTTGATGACTGCACTGTCAATAAACATTTATGTTAACTTCCTCAGAGAGGAAAAGCAGACTTCCCCATGTTTGCTGAGAAACAAAATGGTTGTAACCATGGACTTGTACTCTGAGAGGAAGTCTTCAAAGAGAGAAGTCTATCTATATCTATGTCTATAATCTCTATACCTATATCTACATCCATCTACAATTTTTAAAATTCACAATTAAGTGAAGATACATGTCAAGAGACTCTGAATATCCCAGAACAATAGGGGATCAGACGCCATCCTGATAAAAATGCTGGCTGCTTTGAGGACAACCATCCCACCAAGTCCATTAGTTGCTGGGTCTGAGATCTCTCTGAGTGTCTGGCTGTTGGAGCCAAGCAGGGATCCCGATTCGGGTCAGTGTTCTCACGGTGAGTTGGAGGGTTTCTCAAGTGTCTGAAGGCAGATCCGTAGGCTCATATATGGGTCCTTTGTTCTAGCTTTGGGCTTATCTGATTAAAGTAGACAGAGAGATGGAGGGGATCAGAGTGGATGGGTGGCAGGACTAGATTGCAGCTCCAGACAGAGCAGCATCTGGAGGCTTCCATGGTGAATTTTAGCTCCAGATCAACTGCAAGAACAAACCAGCAATCCCAAGAGGACCTACAGACCCTCTGAAGGAACCAGACTGCTCCTGTAGGACCCAGGAGACACCCCAAATACTGTGAGTGCTCCAATTGCAGAAGTGGGAAAAGTAGGCCCTCCTCTCTGGAATAGACACCCCCAGTATTGAATGGGAGAAATATTCAATGAACTAGACAGCTTAAAGAAAAATAATCAAAAATTCAGGAAACTTTGGATACACTTTTAGAAATGTGAAATGCTCTGGAAAGTCTCAGCAATAGAATTGAACAAGTACAAGAAAGGAATTCAGAGCTCAAAGACAAGGTCTTCGAATTAACCCAATCAAACAAAGACAAAGAAAAAAGAATAAGAAAATATGAACAAAGCCTCCAAGAAGTCTGGGATTATGTTAAATGATCAAACCTAAGAATAATTGGTGTTCCTGAGGAAGAAGAGAATGCTAAAAGCTTGGAAAACATATTTGGGGGAATAATCAAGGAAAAGTTCCCCAGTCTAGCTAGAGACCTAGACATCCAAATATGAGAAGCACAAAGAACACGTGGGAAATTCATCCCAAAAAGATCTTTGCCCAGGCACATTGTCGTCAGGTTATCCAAAGTTAAGACAAAGGAAAGAATCTTAAGAGCTGTGAGACAGAAGCAACAGGTAACCTGTAAAGGAAAACCTATCAGATGAACAGCAGATTTCTCAGCAGAAACCCTATAAGCTAGAAGGGATTGGGGCCTTGTCCTCCAGCATCTCAAACAAATCAATTATCAGCCAAGAATTTTGTATCCAGTGAAACTAAACATCTTATATGAAGAAAAGATACAGTCGTTTTCAGACAAACAAATCCTGAGAGAATTCATCATTACCAAGCCACCACTACGAGAACTGGTAAAAGGAGCTCTAAATCTTGAAACAAATCCTGGAAATACATCAAAACAGAACCTCTTTAAAGCATAAATCACACAGGACCTGTAAAACAAAAATACAAGCTAAAAAACAAAAGCAAAAAACAAACTAACAAAGGAGTACACAGGCTACAAACAGCCTGATGAATACAATGGTACCTCACATTTCAATACTAACATTGAATGTAAATGGCCTAAATGCTCCACTTAAAAGATACAGAACTGCAGAATGGATAAGAACTCACCAACCAACTATCTGCTGCCTTCCGGAGGCTCACCTGACACATAAGGACTCACATAAATTTAAAGGAAAGGGGTGGAAAAAGGCATTTCATGCAAATGGACACCAAAAACTAGCAAAGGTAGCTATGGGCTTCCTTTTCTGTGCCCCCACAGGTCTTAGGATGGTCACAGGTACATTTGTTACAAAAGGCTGTGGCCACAAGTGCAGATTCCCTGGAAAAGAGTGAGAAGAAAGACAGGGAGGGCACACAGAAGGCTGCTGCCTTCACCCAGAGAGAAGGGATGCTTGGCTAGAGAAGGGAGGGAGGTGGGAAGAAGTAGATGGACTTAAAATATATTTTGAGGGTGGACTCTTGTGCTCTGCAGAAGTTCCTGGTGGGGTGCATATGAAAGGGAAGGGGAAAGGAGGACCACACTTGACCCTCAGGTTCCAAACTTGAGCTACAGGTATATCAGGTGCCATTCACTGAAACAGGGAGGCTGGGGAAGGTGGGGTATTGTTGAGAAAATCAAGAATTCTGATTCAGTTTTGTTAAGCCTGAGATGCCCTGGAGACATCTGAGTGGAAGTGTCAAGCCAGAGAGGACTGACAGCTGAAAACATGAATAATAACAATTGATCATGATCATGTCATTTAGGAGTGCTTACTATGCACTAGTTATGATTCTAGGAGCTTTCCCATGTGTCAACTCATTTAATCCTCATACACACACCTAGCAGGTAAATCTTATGGTTAACTCTATGTTACAGAGGAAGAAATTGAGGCATGGGCTGTGTGACTCTAAAGCCCATGCTCTTCCTCGAAAGATTATATTCAAACGTGGAAGCCATCACCATAAATTTGGTATTTAAATCCAAGGGAAGAGAGAAGTTACAGCCACAAATAAGATAGTGAACCACACAGGTGCCAAGAACCTTCCTTTCCTTCTGACCATTTGTCCTGCCTCCCTGTTTTTAATAGATGTATTATGAAAATTATTCCTCTGTAGTTCCCCACTTATTAGTGTCCCTCCATGTTATTCCTACTTAGTGTCCCCCAACTGCACCACCCCATCTGGGTGCTCCTGGCTGCAGTTCAAGCCCTTTTAGACTCCCCTCCCCTCTCCTTTGTCATTAGGCTACTTCTCCTTCACCCCATTTCACTGGGATCTGTACTGAGTGGCTAACCCATTCTCTCTCACAGAACAGAGCTTCGTTTTTCCAGGGATCACCTGAAATACTCCACATTCAGCTGCAGGAACACTGCAGGATGATGGCAGGCAGCATGGAGGGGATGGCATGGAGAGTGACTCATCGTGGTCATGGATTCAAGGAGTGAGAAGTGACTGTGGATAACACTTAATTCAGTGTATGTATCACCAAGATGCTCAGGAAAAAAAATATTTTAAAGGATGCCAAGGTGAAATAAACATGGTATAAGCATCGATAAGTAAGTTTATTTACTGCCGGACCTTGGAGACGCTAACCTGCTAACATGTGTTGGGAATCCAAGAGCACGATGCAGAGAGCTGCATTTCTCAAGTGTATTTTACCACAAAAGCCTCTTCAGGGACATTTATAACATATCCCAGTTGTAGTTTTCCAAGGAGAGTGCTTTGAGAAACACTGACCAAGTCTTACTCTTTTATACAGAGGTGGAAACGCAGACCCAGAAAGGGAAAGTGACTGGTACATGGTCCCATAGTTGTCTAGGGACAGGATCCAGGTCTCCAAAGCCCTTCTCAGGCACTTGATCTAGAATGTGCCCCTCATGTCAACCTGTGGACATGGCACTGTGCATCCAGGACAGCTCCCACCCTGGTCATGGAGAGGCTGTGGAATGTTGGTGGCCAGCTTGGAGACGTCCAGCTTTCTTGAGGAGTTGCCAGCTCCCCCACAGACTCTGAGTTAACTTGCTCATTTCTCTAATATTCTTGGAGCCCTTCCTATGTGATTTGTGATGTGTAGAAATGCCATGGAGAGGTTACCACGCCCATTCTGTGACTGCGCAGAGCGGAGACAATACTCTGTGAATTGTGGACAGTAAATTAGCCAGGATAGAGTGGAAGGGAAGAAATGAGAGATGCTCAGGGTTTTCACTGGGACAGTAGCATGATGAAGAATGTATTACAATTTTGGTATCTGTGATGCAATACAGGGACACTGATCAGGGTTTTTCTAGGACGAAGGTCAGACAGTTGCTGTATTTCCCCTAATTTCACTATTTTCTGTGTATTTTTCTTTTACTAATATGTCTATTAAAAACAATCAACTCAGGCTGGGCGCAGTGACTCGTGTCTGTAATCCCAGCACTTTGGGAGGCCGAGGCAGGCGGATCACCAGAGGTCAGGAGTTTGAGACCAGCCTGGCCAACATGGCAAAACCCCATCTCTACTAAAAATACAAAAATTAGCCAGGCATGATGGCAGGTGCCTGTAATCCCAGCTACTTGGGAGGCTGAGGCAGGAGAATCATTTGAACCCAGGAGGTAGAGGTTGCAGTGAGCCAAGATCGCGCCATTGCACTTCAGCCTGGATGATAGAGCAAGACTCTGTCTCAATGAAAAAAGAAAGAAAAGAAAACTCTACAGAACTGTACAGAAAATATCCTATAATCCCAACTCCCACTGACAAACTCTGGTCACAAATTAATACCTATCCTCTCGTGTTTTTCCACGCACACACAGACACAGGTATACTTTTAGTTTTTATGGAAACAGTATCATCATACCTGTGCCATCCTGCAACTGGTCTTTCTCACTTACTGTATAATGAATATTTTTCCTGTTCATATTTACAGACATGCGCCGTTTGCTACTTCAGGCTCCACTGTACAGACGTGTTGTAATTTGTTTAGCCTGTCCTCTGCTAAACAGCATTCGAGTCATTTCCAAGTTTTCTCAACTTCAAATGAGGCTTTAGTGGACATTCTCGTATATATTATTGTGCCCTTGCATGAGGCTATCTCAAGCGACATTCTTAAAAGTGGAACAGCTGGGCCCAAAGATGTGTTTCCAAAATGCTGGGAAGTGCCACCCTGTGTACAGGCAGGACCGACTTTCTGTCTCGAGCTGTGTGGGGAGGTGCCCACTTGCCCCATTTTGTAGGGCTCCCCACAGAGCTTTGCTTCCCCTGTCTCCACTCACTCCAAGTCTATCTTTTTCCCCCCTCCTACCTCCAGGCAGACATCTCCCCGAGAATTGAGTCAACTGTTTTGACTTCAGACTTGTGTTTCTTTTTAAAGCTTTCACTCCATAAATTCTGTGGTATTTCCTTCATGTTCCCTATGTTTAAAAACTGCCCATGCAGATGTCTAAGCGGTGCCTTCCTTCTCTGCTGAAGGCTCCCAGCTGCTCTGTGCTAAGTCTGACGTCTCTGGCGAGGACTGAGGCAGAGGCTGAGACAGAGGCTGAAAGAGGTGTCAGCAGGCACATTCTCTTTGCCATGAAAGATGCTGGGTAAAGGGACAATGGAGTTTCCTCAGCACCATACAAGTACCAAGAAATTGTCCATTTAACTTTACTCAGCCTCAGAGCAACCCCAGGAAGTAAGTGACCAATACTTTTAATTCCCAGGTTGATAAAACTGGAGCTCAGAGATGTCCCACGACTACCTGAGGTCATACATGTAACACAACCTAGAGGCCAGGCTCAAGCCCCCATCTTTTGGCTTTACATGCAGTGTTTTTTTCCCACTAAATCTAAGATCACATCTTGGTTTAGAATATTCATAGTTCACCGAGCCAGCCCACGGTTATGATATCGTTTACTCTGGTGTTTCCCTCCAGGGTGCAGAGTGGCTGGAGGGAAGACAGAGGATGGGTGGTATGTGTTTGGGGTCTGCTTCACCTCCTTGCAAAAGATATTAGGGGCCCTTTGGAAGCCTGAAAACCTCGGCTACCCCCAATGCAGTCCAGTCTCTTCAATATGATCCTTTTATGGACTCTGTTCCATTTCTGAGAGCGGGAGATCAGGTTAGGAGGACTCCTCTGTTCCGTCACTCCTTCTAGAAAACACTTATTGAATACTCACTGGGGACCTGGCAGTAGATGAGAATCCCAGAGTATAAACCCCACATCTCTCCAACAAGGAGCTCACTTTCCAGGATAAGGAAATAGGCATAGAAACACCTAAGTTCCATCTGTCTTATAGTTATGATGGCACAAATACATGCAGGGCACAGAGGGGACACAAACAGGAGGACAGGAGATTGGTTAAAGGTTTGAATCTAATAACATCTGAGCTTAGACTATGCAGATGAATTCACCAAGCAGAAGAGAGTAGGACAGATGTGCTTCTCGGAGGGAGCATAGCTGACACTTGCTCAAAGGCATCAGAAGCTGGGGTGAGTGGGGAGGATGGGGAGAAACGCAAAGGCCGGATCCTGCAAGGCACTGTGGGCCATGCCAAGAAGTTCATGCTTCATGCTAGGGTCAGGGAAAGCAAGAGTCGGAGGTAAAACTGAGCAGCAACGTGATCAGATTGGCTTCCAGAAATATCACTCAGGAGGTGGATTGGATGCTTTCTACCTGACATGAGGACCAGCCAGGAGGCTGCGGGTCAGCTAGGCGGGAGATGGCAGCCTGAATAAGGCAGTGGACGTGGAAATGAGCAAGAGAGGGCTGGTTTTTAAGATCACTAGGAAGGCAGAATCCATAGTATTTGGTTGCTGATTGGGTGTGGGGGTGAAGAAGAGAGGGACATCAAGGATCGCCCCTGAATGTCCGGCTGTGTTGAGTGAGCCCATGATGGTGCCATACAGCACGACGAGGACTCGGGGAAGGAAGCAAGTGTTAGGAACCTATCATGGCTTCAGTGTTCTGCACACTGAGCACGAGGCCTCTGGTGACCCCACAGATTAAGATGCTCAAGAGGTGGCCAGATCGGTAGAGGTCAGGAGAAAAATCTGAAGTAGGGAAACAGTTTTCATTTTGAGAGCCATTTACTTGTCGATGGGGCAAAGCCATAGGGATAAAAGTGGGCTACAGAGAACAGGTAGAGTGCTGAGAAGGGAACCACGGAGTTGGGGGTAGGGCAACCAACGCCAAGAAGAGCAGCCTTGCAGGGAGATACCAAAGAGATGTGTGGAAAAAGATTGAGCAGATATAACCAGAGAGAGAGAGAGAGAGAGAAAGAGAAAGAGCATAGGAGAGAGCGAGCAGACAACAGGATCATTAGCAGAGGGACCTTATTTTACTGCTTAGGGATGCAGCTTTTTGTTTTCAAATGACCTGTGTTCAAATCCTACCCCTTCCGCACTCTAGCTTAGACAATCTTAAAACACAAATTGATCTCGCTGAGCCTCGGTTTCTCATTTGTGAAGTGGCAACAACTGTCCACACTGCCTAGAGTGGTTGAGAGGAAAATGAGTTCCTAGTGTGGCCTGATTAGTGGAGCTCTGGCTCATAGGGAGCGCTCAATACACAAGGTCTGTGATTGTTTTCACTGAAGCCACTGGAGGACAGTTGCAAGAAGCAGGAAACAACCTAGAGTATTCGTGCCACAAAAAGGTCGAGGGAAAGTGGCAATGTGGTCATTACGGCCACCTCCTTCCTGGCTTTGGCGAAGTGGAGGGTGTAGAGAGACAAGACCTAGAGAAAAGGGGGTTTGAACAGAAAGGGCTGATTCTGACATCCCCCCCTACCCCGCTTCGGCCCCATGGACTGGCTAGAAGAGTGGAATTTGCAGGTGCCACTCATTGTGGGTCCCACGGGGAAGAGGGAACGTCTCCTGCAGCGGGAGACTTGTGGGAGACAGCAGCCATCTGTGTGTTTCCCCTGCCTGTGGTAAGGGCAGAGCTATCACTTTGCTTCAAGGTTGCTATGGAGATATGGATGGGCTCATAAACAGTTTTAAGGTCTATGTCAAATCTTGATTTTGTATTAGTCTTGAGGGCAGGGACCATATTTTATACATCATTGTACAACCACACCGCCTATCACATTGCAATCTCATCCATTCACTCGGTTTTCGTTAACATCACAGGCTGTTCACTCCCAAATCTATTCTCTCCAGCCCAATTCTCATTCCTGAGTTTCAGACCAATATATCCAGCTGCCCACTGGACCTCCTCTGACAACCAGCCTACAGATGCTAGCGACTCCAAATCTCTAAAGCTAGACACATTGACACAGCCTCCTTCCTCCATTAACCTCATCCCGTCTCCCCTGTCTCAGTAAATTGTACCTCCTTCCTTTCAGCTCCAAGCCAGAAATGTGGGATCATCCTTGACTTCTCTCAGCCCCCTCACCTCAACATCCAGTTAGTCAGCAAGCCCAGCTGGTCCTGCCTGTGAAGTCTCCCTCATTCTGGCCACTACTCCCTTTATCCATTCATTCTACTTCATTTCATTGGTTCAACAAATGCCTTGGCATCTACTCGGCATGGGAGACTGTTCTAGGCAATGGGAAGACACTGTAACAGTGAACAAACAAGGTTTCTTAGGGCTTAGATTTAGAGGCACCCACCCAAATATCAGCTCTGTGGTCTCTCACTGGGTTGCAGCCATCTCCTGCTTGACCTCTCATTCATTCATCCAAGAATTATTTATTGAATTTGAACAGGGTGCCTGGCACTGTGCTGGGTGCACATGAAGAATACAGAGAACACCAGCATGGTTGGGAGGCATTGAGCAGGGGAAAGGGTAGGACTGGCTGACACAGGAGAGATGAAGAAGGGTCAGGACATCTAAGAACCAGTGGACCATGTGAAAAATGCACTACTTCCTTCCAAAAGGAAAGGGAAGCAATTGAAGGGCTTTATATGCAGTGGCGTGACTTGATGCTATTTAGGGGTAACTGTAACCCATCTATTTTCATTTTTAAAATTAATACAGAGCTCCTCCAATGATAGCCCAACATCAGCATGTCAAGATCAATCAGGTGCTCCCATCACACAGCAGGGGAGTTGAATCAATGCCACCATTCAGACTTTGGCTGTACGTGTCAGCAGAAGATGAGCAATGAGGTTGTCAACTACAGGTTGCTCTTGATGTTGCTAACCACACATGGCCCATCCTATCTCCTTCCCATTTCAGCCTCTCTATCAATTTATGACACTCATGATCTCAGCTTGTCAGATGTTAGCACTTCCTGAGTTGTTGTCAAATCTCTCCCGCCCCTCCTCATGGCTGGATGTGGCTACATGTTGATGACTAGACATAGTTCTCCTTGCAAAAGTGGAGAGTCAGCAGGCAGCTTGACTGCCTTAAGGCAAGTCTTGGAGCTTTCAGGCAAGCTAGTGCCTGAAACAGTCATTTTTCACCTCCTAGTCACTGGGAGTGGGAGTGGGAGCAGGCATAAGGAGACAGACAGCATGCTCAGAAAGCAAAAGTTAGAATCCAGAGATTGATAGCAAGGTCACAAGTGGCATTCCAGGCAAGCTGTTAGGACCAGGAAGTCCCACTACAGAGCAAAGGGGGTGCTGTGACCCAGGCACAAGCCCACTAATAGAAACTCTCAAGTAAAAGATAATTCAAGGTTTTGGCAGCAGATGCCTCCAAAGAAATATGTCAGCAGGTGGTAGGGCCCCAGTCTCCACCTAGTATGGCAATACAGAAATAAGAACTGAGTTGGGGAGGCTGAGTGTGGTGGCTCATACATGCAATTCCAGCATTTTAGGAGGCTGAGGCAGGTGGATCACTTGAGGTCAGGAGCTTCAGACCAGCCTGGCCAAAATGGTGAAAACCCATCTCTACTAAAAATACAAAAATTAGCCGGGCATGGTGGCGTGCACCTGTAATCCCAGTTACTAGGGAGGCTGAGGCAGGAGAATCGCTTGAACCTGGGAGGTGGAAGTTGCAGTGAGCCAAGATCGTGCCACTGCACTCCAGCCTAGGAGACAGAGTGAGTGAGACTCCATCTCAAACAACAAACAAACAAAAGAACTGAGTTGGGGGAAGAATGACTAGCATGACTAGCATAAGTATTGTAATGAGGGGCCCCCAAATCTCAAGAGCTTCACACTACAGAATTGTGTCTCTCACTCATGTAACAGCACAAATATGTATGTTCAGTAGGCAGCCTTCCATGCAGTGACTCAGGGATTCAGGCTTTCTCCATCTTGTGAGCCTGTCATCCACTGTTCGGAACCTCAGATGCCTATGCTGGATCATCCACAACTAGCTGGCAAATGGAAAAAAGAAAAGATGATGCAAGGAAGAATTTTATAGGCCAGGCCTGGGAGTGGTGTACACACTCTTTGGAAACATGACCACCCCTAATTGCAAAGGAGGTTGAGAAATGGAGCCAGCCCAGGAGGAAAAGGAAGGACTTTTGGGAAGCACATAGCATTCCTGCCACAGGTAGGGTCCCATTCTGGGTATGTCCTCAATTCACCAATTCCTGTGTAGGAAACAAGCCACTAGAACAGGCTGGAGGGTGGCAATTGCAGCCCTCTGCTAAAAAGCCAAAGCCCAGTAGCTAGTTCAGGGATCAGGGATGGAGAGGGACTAGCCTCTGAGATGCTGGTATGCCAGCATCTGACCCAGTCTTCCCAACTCTTTCCCAGGATGCTGAGCTGTTATTGGGGGTCTGCTCTAGATGTGCTGCCAGGAGCCTTCCCCAGCTCAGTGAAGCCATTGGAGCCATCTGTGTGTGGTATTCATCTCACTGGCCCAATCAGACCCTCTGAGAGCCTGGTTTCTACTTGAATCAAGGCTCAATTCTCCACACTTCAATGAACAATGTAAATCAGAAATATTCACTCTGCCTGCAAAGGGGGGCACTGTGACCTAGGCACAGACCCAATAATGGTAAACCCTCAAATAGAAGATAATCCAAAGTTTCGGCAGCAGCTGCCTCCAAAGAAATATGTCAGCAGGTGGTAAGGCCCCAGTCTCCACCTAGAATGGCAATATAGAAATAAGAACTGAGTCAGGGAGGCTGGGCGTGGTGGCTCACACCTATAATCCCAGCACTTTGGGAGGCCGAGGCAGGTGGATCACTTGAGGTCAGCCTGGCCAACACCTTCATACCTTGAACATTTGGCCAAGCCCCTGTCTTTACTGATCCCAGTTCCATCCCTGTCTGTACTGGTCTCTGTACTGAACCCCAGCCTGACTTGTACCTGCACCCACCTGAGTTACAACAGGCCCTGTGCCATCCTATACCTTCGCCCTCCCCTAAAAAGGCAGACTCCTTTCTGTGCATTTCCAGGACTTAGAGTGGCCATCACCTCCTCAAGTAGCCATCCAGGACCTCCCAGAGATGATCCATTGTTGATCCGTGTCCTGCCACAGCACCCCAATCCTACCCAGGGAGTTTGCCTCTACCAACACTCTAGATGTAAGCTTTTTGAGAAGAAGAGTTATATCTGATTCAACAATGTATCCCCAGTGACTGGGAGAATGCCTGCTTGTCACTCAGTAGGTGATCATGAAATGTTTCTGAAATGAATGAATGTACTACTGCCTGTGTTTTAGGTAGCTGCCATCAGGTAGCAATGGTGCTCTTCATGTTATGAAGGTAGGTGGCACCACTCTTTCTGCAAGAACACCTGACACAAATTAAGGTTTGTTTCCATGATCCAAGGACCTGGCTCATTTTCTATGAAATATATCAGTTTATTAAAGTAACCATAAAATCATTTCTCAACCTAGATTTTCTAAGAAAGATATAATGAGTGAACTACCATAAAGAAAAGAAGAGGTGCAGAGACAGCAGTGAGTTCTCGAGCCCTTGAGTCCTTAGTTCAGTTCTCCACATCATCTCACTTTCATACTATTTAACTCAAAGACCCGAGTGTACCCATTCCCACCCCGGAGCACTTGAAGTTACTAAAGCTGTCTCCACTGGACACCCTGTGGCTGCCTGTACCTGTTCCAGGCTTATGGGCCCTAATTTTACTTGCTTATCTTATTGGGGTTTTACCAGTAGACCAGTTTGACTGGAGCACAATGTTCATGAAGCAGGTTGGTGAGGGATAAGGTTGAAGTGGTAGGGAGGGGCTGGCAGGGGGGTCTCTGGATACCAGGCTGAGGAGCGTGGACTTTACCCACAGGAGAGGCCACAGGATTTGCTGGTGGCGTCTTGTGGAGTAGGCACGTGTGCATGCATGTGCAGGTGTCAAGCTCACATGGGAAGCAGGGTGGAATAGGAAGGAACAGGTGCCAAGTGGTGTCAAGAAAGACAACTGATGGGGCCTGGGGTGGCGGGGGGGAGACAGCAGCAAGGGAGACCCACTGGGAGATCCCTACAGGAATCTAGGAAGTAGGGCTGAGGCATGAGACTAGTGAGAAAATAGACAGTGATCAGCGGAGGAGGATTCAGATATTTCTTAATGAAGCAGCTGGGGGCTTGGCAACTGATTGGGAAGGACGAGGAGAGGAGGGAGTCCAGGAAGCCCAATCATTGAACTAAACCCTGACTCTGTGCAAATCGAAGCTTCCCCAGGACACTTGACTTCTACTTGCTGGGAAAATGTCTTGTCTACGCAGCTCACAGGTGACTAGTGCTGTGGAGTTGCCCTCCCCACCTGCTCTACGCAGTCTTGCGAGGAAGCCTCCAGGGTTCCTAGCCTGGATGGGGTAGCCAGAGACAGAATTTCTTGGAGAATTAAGGAAGGTGGGGGGCAGGGGCAGGGGTGGGAGCATCCTGAGGTTCAAACATCTCTATTGTAGTAGTTCAACTTCAGCAAATATCAGAATCACCTGGAGAACTCGTTAAATACAACACAGATTGCTGGGCAGCACTGCCAGAGTTTCTGATTCAGTAATTCTGGGTTGGGGCCCTAGAATTTGCATTTCTACCAATTTCCCAGGTGATGCTGATGCTGCTGGTCTGGGACAATTCTTTGAGAAGAGTGTGTTTCTCAACCCTACCTGTGCATTAGAAGCACCAGGGAGATCTTTTAAAATTCTAAAGTCCAAACCCTACCCAGACCAACTGAATAAGAATCTACACATTAGATTCAAAGATGGCACCTCTGGGGGACACCTGAGGTCTGAAGAAGTTGCTGTATTTGGGCAGCAGCATGTCAGCAATTCTTTGGATTCTGTATGAACTTCCCCCTATTTTGTCTCAAGCACGCTCCTCTGTTCCCCAGGAGAGACCCTGGCTTCCCATCTGTATTAGCCGATTTTCACACGGCTCTAAGGATACTACCTGAGACTGGATAATTTATAAACAAAAGCGATTTAATTGACTCACAGTTCTGCATGGCTGGGGAGGCCTCAGGAAACTTACAATCATGGCAGAAAGGAAGACAGGCACCTTCTTTACAAGGCAGCAGGAGAGAGAGAGAGTGTGTAAAGCGGACAGAGCCCCTTATAAAACCATCAGATCTCATGAGAACTCACTCACTATCATGAGAGCAGCATGGGAGAAACCGCTCCCATGATCCAATCACCTCACACCAGATCCCTCCCTTGACAAGTGGGGATTACAATTTGAGATGAGATTGGGGTGAGGACACAGAGCCAATACCACCATCTTTCCCTGACAGGTGTACCAAATTGGCCAGAATTGTCCAACCCTCTCTGAGGATTGATATGAACTGTTTCCAACTTGGTTCTTTCACAATGAGTAGCCATCACTTTACTGCTTTCCTGGTCACTTGCTGCCTGGGGGTTGCCTCTTTCCCTCTCCTCCTCCTCTGAAGTGACCTCCTACTGAAGCCCTGGTCTTAACCCCTGCACTTCTCCACCAGCCAACTATTTGGAGTCAATGTCTGTCTTATCTCCCAATAGGATTCTTCAAGTTTCTGCAGGAACTGAGAGGTGTTCTTTCTCTCAATATGGCAGTGGAAGATGAGGTAACATACGGTGTGTGTGGGATGGAAGTAAATATGGCTCTGAAACTTCACGTAATTACATCATAGAGAGGTATTGCCAAGGTAAACTAATAAGAAAACAGTTGGGTGGTGTTTACCAACAAAATCAGTTTGGGCTGTGTTATTCACTGCCTTTGCTGTGATGAATGAGCTGCGGATTAGAATCATACATTTCAAACGAGGGAACCACTTCATGGAGTTGACCAAATTATTCTTCCTACTTGATCAGGCTGCCTAAGAACTTGGAAAATCACTAAGATGAGTTCTGGGAACTCCACGGGGACTCCTCTGCCCACTGGATGCTTTACAGGGCACCCTATTTGTCCGTCTGTCTCCCTCTCTCTCTTTCCATCTGTCCTGATCCCAGTGCTTCTCCTAAGGCCATGGAACAGCAAGGCCAGGGTTTTAGTCTCAAACTCACAGTCCTAATGTTGATTTTAAATTTATATTCTCTTAACATCAAAATCCTTGGGTAGCAAAATTGAGATTCATATCCTATTTCTTATCGGTATCATGTAGACAGTTTGGATTTGAGACAGGACTTCAGCTTACAGCTGGGGTTGGAGGAGACAGCAAGCCACCATCCCTTCAGAAAACACTTGTAGAACACTCTTTAGGTTAAAGGCTCAGAGACAGGTGGTAGGGAAAGACAATGGTCAAGACCCTATGCTCAGGGAGCTCACCACCTATGGACCAGGACACCAGACCCAAGTTGAGACCAAGGATGCAGAAGCTGTTGAGGACTCCAGGTCAGTGCCAAAAACTACAATCTTTGGAAAAGTCTGGTCACCACACAGAGGCTTTGGGCACCTAGTCCTGTCTTCTACCTTCATAGCACCCCTGGAACCTAGGCACCTGGTCTCTGCTTGAAATCCTCCAATTTCGGGGAGCTCACTTCCTCATTTGACATCCTTTCTCTTGTTGCTCAGCTCCAGTATCTGTGTCATATTTCCCCAAGGCCCTAATTCAGTGAGGCCTTGGAACTCTCTCATTGGAACTCCAGGGAACTATATTTTCCCACCTTGTATTAGGACTTCCACATCTGTTATTTCCTCTGAAGGCAATAACCACCTTGTGATTCCAGCAAAGTCATGTTGAGTGTCCACTTGACCAACCGGTTGCAATCAAGCTTGGCCAGTTCAATGAACCTAGGCCAAGACAAGGCTACCCAACTCCTTGCCTGACACTGTTTTCATCCCAAAGCTCTGGCATCTTGGGGAGGGCATCAGAGAGTCCAGCTTTTTGAATCTGAAATGTAGCATGCCAGCTAATTTTCCCAGAAAAACTGAGTGAGAGGTTGAGGGTTGGAACCGTGTACTCCACATTTTAAGTCTTCATGGAGAACAGACCAATTGTCTGAGCCATAGGCTGAGTTGATTGAGAAGTGAGCTGAGGGTCGATAGAGACTGTTCCTCCCGATACTACATAGCGATGTGGCTCAAAGGCTATTTCTTTCTACTTAGATGATTTTCCTGTAATGAAGAGATGGTACCATCTGGACAGTGGGGTGCTTCATCTAGGAGAGGCAGAAGCAAAGGCCATGCTGGGGGAAGACAGCATCAATGCCACACAAACAGTTCAAAAGAAAGTCAATCGAAAAGGGCCAGAAAGATGAAAACCACATCCGCACAACATGCACGCAGCAGAGACTTCTGATTTTGTAGAGTGGAGAGGAGATGGCACCTGAGGGCCGCCCTGTGCCTTCTTCACCTCATTCGTCCTGGCTGCTTTGGGTACCAGGTCTCAAATGCATTAACTGATTCACACCTCATTTTGGCAGAAAAGGATACATGCACATTGTATGCCTGTCATCCCTGAACCTAGTATTTCTTTTTTTTTTTTTTGAGACGGAGTCTCGCTCTGTTGCCCAGGCTGGAGTACAGTGGCCGGATCTCAGCTCACTGCAAGCTCCGCCTCCCAGGTTTACGCCATTCTCCTGCCTCAGCCTCCCAAGTAGCTGGGACTACAGGCACCCACCACCTCGCCCGGCTAGTTTTTTGTATTTTTTAGTAGAGACGGGGTTTCACTATGCTAGCCAGGATGGTCTCGATCTCCTGACCTCGTGATTTGCCCATCTCGGCCTCCCAAAGTGCTGGGATTACAGGCTTGAGCCACCGCGCCTGGCCTATTTCTTAGTGTTTAACACAGTTACAAGGAAGATGTGGAAAATTAATAGCCCTGTGTTCTAGAGTTACTGAGTTCTAGAGCCACAGGTAAGGTGGATTTGATGACGATTACAGAAAAACAGTTACATGTGATTCAGGGATCCAACCAAAGGTCTGAGAATAGGTGACCACGGCCTATAAGTCTATGATAGATGTTATCATTCAAAAGAAGCAGGATATAACATAACCAAACATTTGGACAAACCTATGGAAACCCGAACTTATTCTTTCATGTGCAGTACTTGTCAGGAAGCCATCCTCAGTCTAGCGGACAATAGATTTTCTTCGGCCCCTTAACCAGAAGGGTGTTTCCTCAGCCAGGCAGCAGCCCATCTTTTGTGGCTGTGCAGAGCGAGTCACACTAAAGGAAGTGATCAGAGGTCTGCAGTCATCAGTGGAGGTTACTCATATCCTGAAGGGACATCAGTGACCCAGCGGTCTCGGCTCACTGCAACCTCCATCTCCCTGGTTCAAGTGATTCTCCTGCCTCAGTCTCCTGAGGAGCTGGGATTACAGGCACCAACCACCACACCCAGCTAATTTTTGTATTTTTAGTAGAGACCAGGTTTTGCCATGTTGGCCAGGCTGGTCTCAAACTCCTGACCTCAAGGGATCCGCTTGCCTCAGCCTCCCAAAGTGCTGGGATTACAGGCATGAGCCACTGTGCCTGGCCTCAGAGCACTTTAGATGAGGTACAGTGACTGTTCATTTCTCACGGGAAGCTCTCAGGTGCTTCTCATGTTATCAATGCAAGACACAGGGGCTCACCACCTTTCCCCAAAACCCGGGATAGGAATGTGGAGAAATGAATACATCCCATCCACTCCTTCTTGAAGGTACCCCTGACTCATTTTGAAACTGGTCTCTAAGAAGAGTACTGTCTTTAATTAGGCATAATCCACAGAACATGACCCAAGGCAAAGGATGTTTTTGCATGTGTACATGTACAGAAAAATCAAAGGAGATTTTCTTCCTTATGTCTGTCTGAACTTCCAAAAATCTAGAATGAATGTGTATTACTTTTGTAACAGAGAAAAAAAGTTCTGGAAAAATGTTTGGTCGAGGGTGAAGCATCTGATATGAAGATAACTGCACTGAGGGTGTATGTTTCTTCACCTGTCACTGAGGAGTTCACCCCAACATTGTGGGGTTGATATTGTCTCCCTGCATTTGTGTGTGTTTGCTTAGTCAGAATTCAGCCTCACCCACAAAGTGCAGAACATTTCGATCTAACTTTCTTTGCTTTGAAAAGAGTTTCTGTCTAGCTTTTTTATGGCACACAAGAAAAAGAGGAGTGTTTTACCATTTCTATACACTGCGGCTTTTCAAGCACGGCAATAAGAACTAAACATAAGATGCTGCACTAACACCTGTGGAAGACTGTTCCATGGCATGGATGCCAAGTTCTGCCAAGGCCAGCATTTCAGAGCCTTGAATTTGGGAGCTGGAAGCCATTGAGGCCCGGATTTATGATCCTTCTCATGTCTCAACCATCTGCTCCAGGCATGCTCCTGAAATTTATGAAATGCAATTGCTTGAAAGGGTACAGGCCAGGAAGTGCAGGGTTGAAATATTCTACCTGGCCAGAGTCACTGTCGTGTAGACTAATTTAAGGCTTTGCTCATTTTAAAGGGGGCATTTCTCATTCACAACAGAGTACATTCCATGCCATTTGAAGTGTTATAAAGCAGTCAAATCCAGCTTTGAATGTTCAGAAAATATCCTTCACCAAAGGTCATTTTCTATTTCCATCTTTAGGGTTAGTCACTCACGTGGTTCTTATCAGAGTGAAAAACTCCTTTCCTTTTGTCTTCTTTCCCTTCTCTTTTCCCTTTATCTGTTATTGAGCCTGAAGATCACATTAGATTTTCCTTCCAGAAGTTAACTCCACAGTGTCCTTTCTGAGACACCCAGTCATGCAGGGAACCGTTTCTACTCCAGAATCATCAAAGTCAGGTACAGACAATTCTCATAAGCAGTGTCTGTCCAAAGACAGGAGAGAAGAGCCTGCCCACGCCGTTTTGTCTTTCTTCAATAAGGATAATTTGGCTTTCAGACTAATTGTACAGCACAGCTCCTTTTGAAGCATCCAGTGAGAACAGCTCATCCCTCTTACCCACACCACAGCTAGCTCATGAGTCTCAGACTCTCAGGAAACATCTGTTCACCACAAATGTGACCCATTATCAAGTGTGACAAAGAGTGACTGTATGTGCAGAGTATATATAGATTTGTACCCATCAAGGGCAAGAAATAATGTTTCCCTGTAGAAGGAGATATTGAGAAATCACAATATATTTCAGGTTGAATCCAGTCAAAAAATAAGCTATTTCAAATGCTACTTCCTCGAATTTGAATTAAATTCAGGTTAACTCAGTCTTCTGATTTTGCTTTTCAGACTGATAGGTGTGTGTGTGGATAGAATGAGACCCTCAACTTTTATTTAGGGAGAGAATAAAATCTCTCTCAGGTTTCAGAAACATATAATTCCTACAAGATATGAACCCAGACTCACTGGCATAGTTTGGGTATGTGTGGTATTGTTGGTTTTAGCTCTGTTATGATTTGCTTTTAAATATTTATTTTTAAAATATAAATCTTGCTTAAGATTGAAGTCTGCTCTGGAGAAGTAGCTGTTTCTTTTGCTGTTGCTTAATAGAACTGTTGAATCTTGTAGGAAAACAAAAAGATTCTGTTCTATAAATAAGTCATCCTAGTGAAGTATAAAATAATCCCAGAGAGTGCACTGCTACATCATCTTGGTGAGGCTTGAGCTAAAGTTCTGTAGATGTCTGGTAAATTAGGCATTCTAAGAAAGAAGACTATGCAGTTAATTGTATACAAAAATATGTGTCCCTCTAAAAATGCTTAGAAATTAGAGCCTGTGTCATTAAAATGACAAACATCCTGTTTAAAAACTCAAAAATCATTGTCAGTACCTTTACAAATTCCTTTCCATTCATCTATCCCCATGGTGAATATAGCACCTGCCACACCAGAGACACTCAATCACTGTTCTGTTCAGCCCAAGAGATAGCTCTTCCTGGTGGACTACTCTGATTTCCTGGCAGTCACAATGATGACTTAGAATGTTAACTTCCAGGCCAGGCACGGTGGCTCACCTCTGTAATCCCAGCCTTTGGGAGGCCAAAGTGGGTGGATTGTTTTGAGCTCACAAGTTTGAGACCAGCCTGGGCAACATGGCAAAACTCCATCTCTACCAAAAAGAAAAAAAAATGTCAGGCATTGGTGGCTCATGCCTGTAATCCCAATATTCGGGAGCCTGAGGTTGGAGAATTGATTGAGCCCGTGAAACAGAGGTTGCAGTGAGCTGAGATTGCACCACTGCACTCCAGCCTGGGTGACAGAGTGAGAACCTGTCTCAAAAAAAAAAAAAAAAAAAAAAAGTTGATTTCCACTCATTGAAAATGACCAAGCCTGGGCTTAAAGAGCTGCAGGACATCAAACGATGTCCTTAATGCCTTAAATTATCACTATGATGGTTAATTTTAAGTGTCACCTTGATTGGCTTAAGGGACGCCTAGATAGCTGGTGAAGCATTCTTTCTGGGTGTGTCTGTGAGGGTGTTTCCAGAAAAGACTTGCATGTGAGTTGGTGGACTAAGCGGAGAAGATTCACCCTCAACGTGGACAGGCCCCATCCATTTGGCTTTGGACCTGGATAGAACAAAAAGGCAGGTGAATCCACACTCACTCTTGGAGCTGGGACACCCTTTTCTCCTGCTCTTGGACATCAGAATTCCAAGATCTCTGCCCTTTGGACTCTGGAACTTGTACTAGCAGACCCTCAAGTTCTTAAGCCTGCAAGTTCTCAAGCCTTCAGCCTCAAGTTCTCAAGCCTTCAGCCTCAGACTGAGAGTTACAGAATGAGCTCCCCTGGTTCTGAGGTTCCGAGGCCTTTGGACTGGGACTGAGCCATGCTATCAGCATCACTGAGTCTCCAGCTTGTAGATGACCTATCATGGGACTTCCAGCCTCCATAGTTCGTGAGCCAATTCCCTGAATAAATCCCTTCTCATATATCTATAACTCTATCTCTATCTCTATCTACCTATCATCTATCTACCTATGTATCTATCTCCTATTGGTTCTATCTATCTATTTATCTACCTATCTACCTACCTATCTATCTCCTATTGGTTCTATCTATCTATGTATCTATCTATCTATCTATCTATCTATCTATCTATCTATCTATCTCCTATTGGTTCTTCTATCTATCTATCTATCTATCTATCTATCTATCTATCTATAATCTATCTACCTACCTACCTACCTACCTATCTCCTATTGGTCCTGTCTTTCTGGAGAACTCTAATACAACACTTTGCCAAAGTGATTAATTTGTATTCTATAGCCACAGGCAGCATGAGCCATGATAGTCAGGGGCATGGTGACCCCAGGTCTGGGGACTAGTAGAGACAGCATACCCGTTGAATACATATGAGTAAACTGTTTATACTTAAAACTGCTCTAGTCAGCTTGGTGAGTTTATCCAATCAACAAGCATTTTTTAAAATGGAGACCTGGCAGTCTGTTTCATCATGCAGCCAAGAGAATTTCCCAAAGTGATTAAAAACAGAGACGGATGAGAAAAGAATGGTGCTAACAGAAAAGGCACCATCAATTCTTTAAATCATAATTCACCAAATGTGTACTACATTCCAGGCGCTATACTGGGATTACAAAGATAAATGAGACACAGCCTCTGCCCTCAAGAAGTTCATGGAACAGGAGGTGAGACAGGTATGTAAATAGATCGTTGCAATGTGGGAGAGCAGCGATGGAGTGGCAGAGGGACACGCTCCCAGTGTGAGCAGAGCTGACTTAAGGGAAGGATAAGTGTTGACCAGATGTCGGTGGAGACGAGGGATCTCTGGGAAAGGGAGCCAGGAGCACGCTGGAGCTGGCTCAAACCAGCTCAGGAGGGCCACTCGCTAAGTGTTCAGGAATTTTGCCAGCAAGTTGCTACATGTGGCCATTATTAATAATTAAATTATATAAGTTTACAATTAAATAAATTATATTTAAAATAAAGGTTACAAATACTAAAATACAAAATACTAAAGATAATAGATACTAAAAATATATCACTCCCTACTTATTTTACTACCATTTACTATTATCTATGCCCTTGAGGGTTTTTGTTTGTTTGTTTGTTTGTTTTGAGACAGGGTCTCACTCTGTCACCCAAGCTGGAGTGCAGTGGTGTGCTCTCAGCTCACTGCAACCTCTGCCTCCCAGGCTCAAGTGATTCTCCTACCTCAGCTTCTCAAGTATCTGGGACTACAGGCATGCACCACCACATCTGGCTAATTTTTGCATTTTTTTTTTTTGTAGAGATGGGGTTTCGTCATGTTGCCTAGGCTAGTCTCAATCTCCTGGGCTCAAGCAATCCACCTGCCTCAGTCTCCCAAAATGCTGGGATTATAGGTGAAAGCTACCACACCTGGCTGAGGGTTCATTTTAGTTCTATTGTATCTGTAAGGTGGAAATATTGTCTAACGGTGGCTATTCAATATCTCTACCCAACTCCAAGTTCAATGAAGTCGTGTTAGTTAGTTTGAGATTGGCAGTGATGGGAATATTTACACCACAGATGTCAGCAAATGCTAAAGAGCAGAGATTATTCCCCTCACCAGAAGGCCATTTACCAGCAGACAGGGTCAAGGCCATGCAAGATAAACATAGGGAACTCCAAGCTGTGCAGAAAGCTGGGAAAATACATAGGAGGCTGAGGCAGGAGGATCACTGAGGCCAGGAGTTTGAGACTAGCCTGGGCAACACAGTGAGACCCTGTCTTGTAAAAAAAAAGAAACAAATGGTTGGGTGCAGTGGCTCACGCCTGTAATCCCAGCGCTTTGGGAGGCTGAGGCAGGTGGATCATGAGGTCAAGTGATCGAGACCATCCTGGTCAACATGGTGAAACCCCTCTCTACTAAAAATACAAAAAATTAGCCTGGTGTGGTGGTGGGCGCCTGTAGTCCCAGCTACTCGGGAGGCTGAGGTGGAGAATCACTTGAACCCGGTAGGTGGAGGTTGCAGTGAGCCAAGATTGCGCCATTGCACTCCAGCCTGGCGACAGAGTGAGACTCTGTCTCAAAAAAAAAAAAAAGAAAGAAAGAAAGAAAGAAAGAAAGAAAGAAAGAAAGAAAGAAAGAAAGAAAGAAAGAAAGAAAGAAAGAAAAGAAAAGAAAAGACAAAGAAAAAATTAACTAGGTACGGTGGGGCACCTCTGTAATCACAGCTACTCAGGAGGCTGAGGCTGGAGGAGGCTGAGGTTGGAGGATCACTTGAGCTCAGGAATTCAAGGATACAGTGAGTTATGATTGTACCACTGCACTCCAGCCTGGGTGGCAGAGCAGGAAACAGAATCCAGCAAAGAGTAGAGATCAATAAGGTGAAAAGTAACCAAATCCTTGATGACCTCTGAGACCACATGGAAGAGCTGGCACTGGAGACTTTGGAGAACTTGAGGAAGGGAGAGGTCATCTGCCCACAGCAGGGAGGACGGTTGGACTGGAGAGTGGCCAGACCAGAGGCAGGAATTCAGGATGACTCCCTGGCAAGTGGAAGGCACATTCAATGAGAAAAGGTGACCAGTGCAGTGTTCCATATGGGAGTGTGTGCTGTCCAGTTGCAAATCCCCTGGGTAGAAGTATTCGGCAGACAACCACTGTTGAAAGGAAGCTTGGGAGACATCTGGGCTGGGGCCAGGGACCAAACACCAGTGTGGATGGTGGTGAAAGCTTTAGAGTGTGTGAGGTCACCTAGGAGGGTGGAGAGGGAAAAGAACAACTGAGGATGGAGCCAAGGAGGAATCAAGATGCAGACAGATGAGAAGGAGGATGGGGAAGGCACAGCTGGAAACCCTGAAGAGAATGCAGCAGAATGGCAGGCAAGGCAGAAGAGTGTTTCAGGAAGCAGGAGACAGAGAGGGAGACAGGGCAGAGGAAGAGACCTGGAAAAAGGGGAGCAGAGCACAGGCGTTCAATCCCCAGCCCCTAGAAACTCCTAAAAAGACCAAAATAAAAATAGGCCAGGCACGGTGGCTCATGCCTGCAATCCCAGCACTTTGGGAGGCCAAGGGGGACTGGATCACTTGAGGTCAGGAGTTCAAGACCAGCCTGGCCAACATGGCAAAACCCTGTCTCTACTAAAAATACAAAAATTAGCTGGGCATGGTGGCACGCACCTGTTATCCCAGTAACTCAAGAGGCTGAGGCATAAGGATCGCTTGAATCCAGGAAGTGAAGATTGCAGTGAGCCAAGATTATGCCACTGTACTCCAGACTGAGCAACAGAGTGAGACCCTGTCTCAAAAATAAAATAAAATAAAATAAAATACAAATAGGCCAGGCACAGTGGCTCATACCTGCAATCCCAGCACTTTGGGAGGCTGAGGCAGGTGGATCACTTGAGGTCAGGAGTTCAAGACCAGCCTGATCGACATGTTGAAACCCCCTCTCCACCAAAAAATGCAAAAATTAGCCTAGCATGGTGGTGCACACTTGTAGTCCCAGCTACTCGGGAGGCTGAGTCAGAAGAATCACTTGAACCCAGAGGTGGAGGTTGCAGTAAGCTGAGATCAAGCCACCGCACTCCAGCCTGGGCAGCAAGCTGTATAGAAAAAGAAAAAAGAAAAATAAAATCTAGGGATTTGTTCTAGACTTTTATTCTTGATATTAAGATGAGCAGGAACTAGAAGACTCACAATTCAGCTCACTTCAAAGAGTTGTATTTCATGGGATGAAAGTGGAGGGGATCCCACTGAACACTCGGGTTGAGCCCACTGAGGAACAGGAAGCACTCCTTCCTACCTTGGAGGCTGTGGCATTGGAGCCCCAAGCCCAGGAGCAAGTGAGGCAATATAACCTAGAAGTTAAGACCATGAATTCTGGAGTCAGATAGTCTGGGTTTGACTGCTCATTCTGCTCATTATTAGCTTGGATAGTTTTCTTAACTGAGCCCTCAGTTTCCTCATCTATGTTGTGGGAATGATGATAATATATATACTCATAGAGTGATTGTGAGGATTAAACAAGGAAACACACATGCAATGTTCAGAATCAGGCCTGGCACCTGGCTAGTGCCACTGATGGCTATGATCAGGATTGCTGTTAGGACACTCCCAGCCCCAGGCTCGCTGCTACACCCATCTGCCTGATGGATCACTGAACTTATCTCAGTCCATCCTCCAATTCAAGATGGAAAAAGATTATTCTAATTGACTTCGGGTAAACTGTGAGAAATTCATTCACATTATTTTTGGGGGAATGCATAGTCAAGACAGATCTTTCCTCATTCCAAAATAGATTAAGAGGGAAAAACAAACATGTTGTATTAGTCCATTTTCACACTGCTCTGAAGAATTACCAAGACTGAGTAATTAATTTAAAAAAAAGAGGTTTAATGAACTCACAGTTTCCCATGGCTGGGATGCCTCACAATTATGGTGGGGAAACGAAGGAAGAGCAAAGGCATGTCTTACATGGTGGCAGGCAAGTGAGTACATGCAGGGGAACTGCCCTTTATAGAACCATCATACCCCATGAGACTTATTCACTATCATGAGGATAGCACAGGAAAAATCCATGCCCATGATTCAATTACCTCCCACTGTGTCACTCCCATGACACGTGGGAGCTACAATTCAAGATGAGATTTGGGTAGGGACACAGCCAAACCATGTAATTTTGTCCCTGGCCCCTCCCAAATCTCCTTTCCTCACATTTCAAAACACAATCATGCCTCCCCAACAGTTCCCAAAGTCTTAACTTATTCCAGCATTAACCCAAAAATCCAAGTCCTAAGTTTCATCTGAGACAAGGCAAATCTCTTCTGTCTATGAGCCTGTAAAATCAAAAGCAAGTTAGGTATTTCCTAGATACAATGGGGGTACAGACATTGAGTAAATACATCCATTTCAAATGGGAGAAATTGGCAATAAAACAAAGGCGCTACAGGCCCCACCCAAGTCTGAAATCCAATAGGGCAATCATTAAACCTTAAAGTTACAAAATGATCTCCTTTTATTCCATGTCTCACATCCAGGGTGCACTAACACAAGGGTGGGCTCCCATGGCCCTGGGCAGCTCTGCCCCTGTGGCTTCGCTGGGTACAGCCCCCCTTCTGGCTGCTTTCCCAGTTGAGTGTCTGCAGCTTTTCCAGGTGTATGGTGCATGCTGTCAGTGGATCTACCATTCTGGAGTCAGAAGGATGGTGGCCCTCTTCTCACAGCTCCACTAGGCTGTGCCCAGAGGGGACTCAATGTGAGGGTTCCAATCCCACATTTCTTTTCTGCACTGCCCTGGCAGAGGTTCTCCATGAGAGCTCCGCAAACTTCTATTTGGACATCCAGACATTTCCATTCATCCTCTGATGGATGGTGGTTCCCAAACCTCAGTTCTTGACTTCTGTGCACCTGCAGGCTCAATACCATGTAGAAGCTGCTAAGATTTGGGACTTGCACCCTCTGAAGCCACAGTCCAAGTGGTACCTTGGCCCCTTTTAGCCACAGCTGGAGTGGCTGGGACTCACAGCACCAAGTCCCTAGTCTGCACACACTGAGGGCTTGAAATCATTTTTTCCTCCTAGGCCTCTGGGTCTGTGATGGGAGGGGCTGCTGCAAAGTTCTCTGACATGCCCTGAGACATTTCCCCCATTGTCTTGGTGACTAACATTGGGTCTCTTGTTACTTACGCAAATTTCTGCAGCAGGCTTGAATATCTTCCCAGAAAATGGGGTTTTCTTTTCTATTGCATCATCAGTCTGCAAATTTTCCAAACTTTTATTCTCTGCTTCCTCTTGAATACTTTTCTGCTTAGAAATTTCTTCCATCACATACCCTAAACTATCTCTCTCAAGCTCAAAGTCCCACAGATCTCTAGGGCAGGGGCAAAATGCTGCCAATCTATTTGCCAAAGCATAACAAGAGTCACCTTTGCTCCAGTTCCCAACAAGTTCCTCATCTCCATCTGAGACCACCTCAGCTTAGACTTTATTGTCCATATCACTATCAGCATTTTGGTCAAAGCCGTTCAACAAGTCTCTAGGAAGTTCCAAACTTTCCCACATCTTACTGTTTTCTGAGCCGTCTAAGCCTTTAGGAAGTTCTAAACTTTCCCACATTTTCCTGTCTTCTTCTGAGCCTTCCAAACTGTTCCAACCTCTGTCTATTACCCAGTTCCAAAGTCACTTCCACATTTTCAGGTACCTTTACAGCAGCACTGCACTTTACCAGTACCAATTTACTATTTAGTCCATTTTCATACTGCTATGAAGAAATACCAGAGACTGGATAATTGATAAAGAAAAAGAGGTTTATCAGACTCACAGTTCCACGTGGCTGAGGAGGCATCACAATCATGGCAGAGGGCAAAGGAGGAGCACATCTTACATGCCGGCAGGCAAGAAAGCATGTGCAGGGGAACTGCCGCCACCTTCTTCTTTCTTCTTTCTTCTTCCTCTTCTTCTTTTCTTTTGAGACCGAGTCTCGCTCTGTCACCTGGACTGGAGTGCAGTGGAGTGATCTCAGCTCACTGCCACTCCACTCCCAGGTTCAAGCGATTCTCCTGCCTCAGCCTCTGGAGTAGCTGGGGTTACAGGCACGTGCCACCACACCCAGCTAATTTCTGTATTTTCAGCAGACATAGGGCTTCACCATGTTGGTCAGGCTGGTCTCGAACTCCTGACCTCAGGTTATCTGCCCACTTCAGCTTCCCAAAGTGCTGGGATTATAGGCATAAGCCACTATGAACAGCCAGGAACTGCCCTTTATAAAACCATCAGATCTCTAGAGATTTATTCACTATCAAGAGAACAGAATGGAAAAAATTCACCCCCATGATTCAATTACCTCCCACTGGGTCCCTCCAACAACATGTGGGAACTATGGGAGCTACAATTCAAGGTGAGATTTGGGTAGGGATGCAGCCAAACTATATCACATGTAACCTATGCAACTATTCTGTAATGAGAAAATGGATGGATACACATAGCACTCAAGAAGTGTTAAAATTGCATATTTTAAAGAAAAAAGCTACTGTAGAAAATGGAAATACATTTGAACAACACTTAAAACAACATTTAAAGTACAATTGATGGAGGGACAGATAAAAATCTCAGACTCCATGAAATAAAAGGTAAGAATGAGACAAGCCAACAAAGTGATACGAGAGAGTTCACACAGTTAAGAAAATAATGTGACTGGACACGGTGGCTCACATCTGTAATCTCAGCACTTTGGGAGGCCAAGGTGGGCAGATCATCTGAGGTCAGGAGTTTGAGACCAGCCTGGCCAACGTGGTAAAACCCTGTCTCTACTAAAAATACAAAAATTAGCCAGGTGCAGTGGTGTGCGTCTGTAGTCCCAGCTACTTGGGAGGTTGAGGCAGAAGAATTGCTTGAACCTGGAAGGTGGAGGTTGCAGAGAGCAGAGATCAGGCCACTGCACTCTAGCCTGGGTGACAAAAGGAGACTCCATATCAAATAATTATAATAGGCCAGGTGCAGTGGCTCACACCTGTAACCCCAGCACTTTGGGAGTCCGAGCTGGATGGATCACAAGGTCAGGAGATCAAGACCATCCTGGCTAACATGGTTAAACTCCATCTCTACTAAAAATACAAAAAAATTAGCCAGGCGTGGTGGTGGGCGCCTGTAGTCCCAGCTACTCAGGAGGCTGAGGCAGAAGAATGGCGTGAACCGGGGAGGCAGAGCTTGCAGTGAGCCGAGATCGCGCCATTGCATTTCAGCCTGGGTGTCTTGCAACACAGCAAGACTCCGTCTCAAATAATAATAATAATAATGAAACATTTAACGACATGGAAGAATTGTAAATAAACTTAGCAACCACAGTCGTTAGAACTGGCAATGGAAGAGAATTCAATCAGTGAAAAGAAAGCTAAGCATGGGACTGTATTCTGTAATGCAAAAGAAAAGGACAAACATTAGCTGGGCGTGGTAGCACGTGCCTGTGGTCCCAGCTACTTGGGAAGCTGAGGTGGAAGGATTGTTTGAGCCTGGGAGGCGGAGGTTGCGGTGAGCTGAGTTGTGCCACTGCACACCAGCCTGGGTGACAGAGCAAGAACCTGCCTCAAAAAAAGCAAAAAAAAAAAAGGACAAAGAGGTCAAAACTATCAGAAACAAGGTCTAGATGTAGAAAGACAGGAGATAGAAATCTAGTTTTGAAGGAGAGAGGAAAAAAGAACAGAAGAAATATTTAAAGATATTAGAAAATATTTTTAAGTTGAAGCAAGACCTGCATTTGTAGATCAAAGCTCATCATATGTTAGCCAAAATTAATAAAAAACAGACCTAGATTTAGACATATTCTAGTGAAACCGTTAAATGTTGAAGGGGAATTTAACATTAATGTTAAAAAGCCAATACGAACAAAAAATCATTTTATTTAAAAACACATAAATGGAAAAATGTGGTCTGTCCTTGATTAGGAAGAGATTTGATATTGCAAAGATGCTGATTTCCCTCAAACTAATTGATAAGGTTAACATCATCCCTAGTAAAATGCCAGTGGCATTATTTTTAAAACTGTCTAAAACTGTTTCTGAAATTATTTTGGAGTAATAAAAGATATTGATGGGGAGACACTGAATACAGGGAAGGAACAAATGACAATAAGGAAATATAGTTAGGTATAAGCTATTTTGTAAGAAGAAGAAGAAAGATTGGATGGAGTTGAATGAGTTTTTAAAAGTGAAACAACAAATAAGCAACTGACAATTGATAGGAAAAGACTAAAAATTTACATCAGGATTCCAGAGGACATGAGGAAATATGAGAAGGGCACAAACACCCTCAAACAGAAGGGATAATATTCCATCCGCAGAGTCTGAAATCATCAAGAAACAGTGACATTAAAATAGTAATTATAATAGCTAATATATTGACCATTGTGTCGAGAGCTAGAGAAACGATGATTAACACAACAAACACTCCAGGGTCTTTTGGAGCTTTGGGTCCAGGGGGAGGCAGAAAAAAGACATGGAAACAAACACAATCATTGCAAATGATAAAAAGGTATGAAGGAAATAAACAGGTAATAAGAATAGTGGCGGGAAGTGGGAATGACACTACTGAGGAAAGACCAGAAGGGCTTCACTGAAGATATTTAAGCCAAGACCTAGGAGATGAGAGGTGGAATGAATCAAAAAGCAGGGAGGAGGGTCATTAGGTAGAGAGGCTGGTTGGAGGTGGAAACGTGCTGAGATCAGGGCAGTCAGGTGCATTGAGGTCTTCGAGGAGGGAGGCAGAGGATAAGCCATGCAGGACCTTGGAAGCTACTATAAGGATTTTGGATTTTACCCTAGAAGCCACCGAGGCATGATACAACCTGATTTGCATTTTGAAAGATTCTGGGCCACTGTGTAGAAAACGGACTGGAGGGGCCAGAGGGGAGCAGGAACTGTCAGGAGGTTCTTCCAGAGTCTCAGTAAAGGGTGGCATTGGCCTAAACTAGGGTGGTCAGCATGGAGAAAAGACCTATAGGCAGGGAAACCCTGGAGATCCAATCTGTGGGACTTGCCGACGGGTTGTTTAAGGAAGTGAGGGAAGACAGGATGATCCACACATTTCTGGCTTGGAACCTAGAAGTGGAAACTCCCCACTGGATAAAAAGATGTGGATAGAGGGTGATGGGATATGAGCAAATAAAGTGGTGATAAGGCTTGTGGGGATGGGCCAGGCCTGCTGCCCTAGGAAATTAGGAGGCCTCATAGACTCTGAGTCGGGAGCCAAGTGAAAGCCACGTTGAGGAAGTTGTTCTACAACATGCGTGCTGGCTAAAATAGAAGAAGTCAATTGGGAAGCCAATAAATGAGGACCTGGGCTTCATTCAGGGCAGCAAGAATGGCAAGGAAGGAACTAGGAAATCATTTGAAGAAAAATTTGGCAGCGTATTGGGCTGGGCATGGCAGCTTATGTCGGTAATCCTAGCACTTTGGGAAGCCAAGTGGGGTGGATCTTTTGAGCTCAGGAGTTCAAGACCAGCCTGGGCAACATGACAAAACCCCATCTCTACAAAAAAGTTCAAAAATTAGGCCGGGCGTGGTGGCTCATGCCTGTAGTCTTAGCACTGGGAGGCCGAGGATTGCCTGAGCTCAGAAGTTCAAGACAAGCCTGGGCAACACGGTGAAACCCTGTCTCTACTAAAATATGAAAAAAATTAGCCAGTGTGGCAGCGTGCACCTATAGTCCCAGCTACTCGGGAGGCTGAGGCAGGAGATTTGCTTCAACCTGGGAAGTAGGGTTTGCAGTGAGCCGAGAGTGTGCCACTGCACTCTAGCCTGGGTGACACAGCAAGACTTCATCTAAAAAAAAAAAATTAGCTGGGGTTGGTGGCGTGTACCTGTGGTCTCAGCTTCTCGGGAGGCTAAGGTGAGAGGACTACTTGAGCCCAGGAAGTGGAAGCTGCAGTAACCAGGGATTGCACCACTGTACTCTGGGTGGCAGAGTGAGACTGTCAAAAAAAAAAAAAAAAAAAAAAAAGGCAGTATACGGAAGTAAAGAAGAGACAATCGAAGGTGACAATGGGAGAGGAATGGTGCCAATGTCTGAGGGCAGGTGGAGAAGGAGGTTGGTTCTGACAGTGTTTCAGAGTGATGACAGGGCTCCCAGATGGAAATGTCTGGCAGGCAACTGAAGTTACAGAACCGGAACTAAGATCTGAGGTCCAGGATGGCTGGCAAATGGGCCACATCCTAGATAATTGAGGGTAATTCAATCTTTCACACACAGAATCAGAATCTTCTAAAAAATTAGAATACACACTTAAAATTCAAACTGCATTTGTTAGTCATACCACTCTACATAATTCATTTTTCTTTGAAAATTCTGAAGCTTCCTTGGGTTCTTGCGCTTCAGGGTCACCATCAGGAACATGAATTATGGTTGTATGAGACAACTTTATCTGAAACAGAACTACCATGGTTTGGGAGCGAATGTTCTCTTTGACCCTCGGTGTAGGAAACAGACAGAGATGCTGATCTCCTGCATAGAAGGTTTCTATTCTCACACTTCTCAAAACTCACACAGATCACTATTTTTCAGTGTTAGCCCAGCTGACTTGCATTTTGTTTCCTGCTCTCGTTTCCACGTGTACCTTGTGAGCCATATGTTAGGCAGTTAATAATGTAGTTTCAGGAACAATACACCTGGCTTCCTCTGCTCACAGCACAGTGGAAACTTGGCTCCACCCATGCGGGAATCTCCCTGTTTTCTCCCCGGTTCACCTCCCTTGCTGACAATCTCTTTCTCCCTCTCCTTGGCATCTGTTTCTCATCTTCCTACCCTTTCATGTTTTCTTCTCTTCCTGCTTCACTGGCTTCTTTCTTTCCCTTCTGGCTGGCGTGTCTCCTTCTTCAAGCCGCCTGCTTCATCCATCTTCTCCCCTACAGAGCTCAGAGATTCAGAACAGCACTTGCTTGAATCTCATTGTCTAAGCAATGACTGCCCTCCCTGACTTCTGTCTGTTAAATAAAAATAAAAATTCTTATCATTTGAGCTTCATGACTGCCTGAATTCTTGATACACTAAGATTTATTGTGTGTACACAATGGCGACCCCCAGGCTAAGCACTTTGAATGCGTATCATGAGTGTTCCAAGGAGAAGAATTTCAGGAAGCATCTCTTTGTTCTATTTGGAAAACATAATTTTTATAATTATTCAAGAAGGTCATGCATGGAATCAAATGAATGCTGTGGCCAGATCCATGGCTGGGGTCCAAGGAGTCACTGTGAGGGCAGCGTGGCTTTTTGGGGGGAAGTTTGAACACTGTATTTCAGCTGTGAGTGGACATTATAGTGATCAGCAGTACTTACTGCCTGTGCATGGACCCTTTACTTCATTCTTCTACCTTTTCCTCCATCCCACTCCCAGCCCCTCACTCTAAAGAGTACACAGGAATGTAGAGTTGGTGAGAGTTGGGAGATTTGTTTGGGATAGGAAAGGCTGGCAGAAGAGGCCATCTTACAAGGTGCTTTCTAGCCAACCAGCTGAGTCGCCACATGGTAAAGTTAGTTTACAGTCTTTGTGAAGATGGATGGAATAACAAGACTTTGCAATGCTTCACTCCAACAATTCAGCCACTTTAATAACCAAACAAGATGTTAGTATGTGAGGATCAATGCAGGGCCAGTGGCTAACACTGTGGCCAAATCCCTGCCTGACCTCAGAATAACCGAGGCAAGCAGAGCCACAGGGGAGAAGTAACCCAGTCAGTCACCCAACTGTGTTCTTTCAGAGTTGAACACACAACACTGAACCTGGACCCATTGCTCCCTAAAATGATTTTCTGTGGCTCCAAATAATCATTCTGCTCCAGGTAGTTATGGCTCTTCCTCAAAGCTTCTGTGAAAATTACAAAAACAGACAAAGAAGAAAGAACTCTTTTAAATGGCAGCAAGGTCTAGGTGGGCCTTCTTTCTATTTATGGGTAAAACTCACTAATTACATTTTAATGGATTTTCTTCATGTTGAAATATGTACATTAAATGTGGAGGCTTTCATTGACATTAGAATTGCCTGAGTACCATGAGAGCATATCCTACCAATTCTGTTAGTTCATTTTAAAATGGACATTGTGTCGACATCACGTCAAGCAGCAAGTTTAACTGAGGCTAACAATGACGGATACAATTTTCAAAAAGTTAAAATACATGCATTGTGTTAAGGCATTGCCTCTTCTTTATCCCTATGGTCATTAGAGGCCACAGCCAAAATCGGAAACTACTCTTCTTTTTTTAGATTAATAGACTTTATTTTTTAAAAGCTGTTTTACGTTTTCAGAAAAATGAGCAGATAACAGCATTTCCACATACTGGTCCTCCTTCCAGTTTCCTCTATCATTAACATCTTATATTTGTGTGGTACATTTATGACAATCAATGAACCAATATTGATACATTATCATTAACTCAAGACCATAGTTTACAACAAGGTTCACTCTTTGTGTTGTACATTCTGTCAGTTTTGACAAATGTTTAATGATATGCATCCACCATTGCAGTAACAGACAGGATAGTTTCACTGGCCTAAAAATCATCTGTACTCCACGTGTTCATCCCCTCTGTCTCCCCCCAGATCCTTGAAAACCACTGTCTTCTTCATGTCTCCATAGTCTTGCCAATGCCAGAGTTGGAATCACACAGTATGTGTGTTGGAATCACGCAGTATGCAGCATTTTTGGATTGGCTTCTTTCACAGTGCAGTATGCATTTAAGACCCCTCCATGTCTTTCTGTGGCTCAATAGCTTATTTTTATTACTGAATGCTGTGCCATTGCATAGATGAACCCTAGTTGGTTTATTCATTCATTTTCATTAAATACCTCTATGTGCTCTACATTTAACCAAGTTCCATGAGGATACCAAAAAATTCTACAGCTTTCTCCTCAAGGTTAGTCTAATTATGAAGACATGTATTAGGCAAAATGATATAAAAGTATATTTTAAGGCATTTAAGTATATGGTTAATTCCAAACAAATGTGTTCTAGGAAAGCAGTGTTTTCAGGGGAACACGATCCTCTGAGATTAGACACATACTTTTTGTGTATATGTGTCCAGGGTCCAAGGCATTCATCACATTCTTAAGGGGATATAATATGCCCCCACAAAATTAAGAACTACTGCAAAGATGAAGAGGGGTGCAAACGATTATCAGTTGCATTTGTAACTGGAGAAGAGCTCATGAAGGAGGTAAGGCTTGGTCTGAAAACAGAAGGGTGGTAGTAGGGCCTAGTTAGGTGGGCAGAGGAGCAGACAGCACCAGGAGAGGTGTGAAAGGGAGGCAGGGGCGGTGAAACAGCCAGGAGGAACACATCTACTTTGAGTTAAGAAAGGGAGAAGACATAAGATTAGCTAGAAAAGGGAAGTCCTTCAAAGTCCAGGAGATGTTTACGCTGGGATTATAAAGCACAAAATGTCTTGTTCATCCCATACAGAAAGTGTTCGCTGGGTGCGGTGGCTCATGCCTGTAATCCCAGAACTTTGGGAGGTCAAGGTGGGTGGATTGCTTGAGGTCAGGAGCTTCAGACTAGCCTGGCCAACTTGGTGAAACCCCATCTCTACTGAAAATACAAAAATTAGCCAGCATGGTGGCGCATGCTTATAATCCTAGCTACTCAGGAGCTGAGTTAGGAGAATTGCTTGAACCCGGGAGGCAGAGGTTGCAGTGAGCCGAGATCGTGCCACTGCACTCCAACCTGGGTGACAGAGTGAGACTCCATCTCAAATAAACAGACCAAAAAAAAAAAAAAAAAATAGAAAGTGTCTTGTGCCAACTGTTAGCAGACACACATACATGCACGTGTATTATACACACACCCACATAAGCATTAAGATGCATTTTCTTTAAGAAGTATAGCCTTCTCATTCTCTTTGCCACTTCTTTGTAGAAGAAATCCCCTATAAAAGGACTTTGGATTAAAAAGTCAATATGAAACCATGAACCCTGATCAGGAAAGAGAAGACAGGAGAGAGAGGTAAGAAGGAATGATTACTTTCTACTAAGTCAGATTGGTCTCAACACTTGGCTCTGAAAAGTTTGGCTTATTTTCATTCTGAATCATGAATGAGAAAATGCTCTGCAAACTGTAAAGCACTTTGTAAATGTTCTCATTATTATGCTATTCCATCTCATATGAAATATGTTTCCTTTTCCTCTCTGCTTTTTTAAATCAAATCCATCCCTAAATGCCTGGCTCAAAATGTAAGCTTTCTTTGACTATTTCAGCAGACTATGATCTTCCCATCCCCTAAAAGTCTATCAAATTTATAACAACAGTCTTTCATTTGGCCCCAGTATCACAAACTACACACCCTGGTTTGTTTTTTCTGGGTGTCTGTTTTGCCTTTTAGTACAAAGGTGTTCACTGTTGTTTGCCACTCACTAAAACGGTGTTTGGCACAGAATAGGTGTTCAATAAATACTTTTTTTTTTTTTTTTTTTTTTGAGACGGAGTCTCGCTCTGTCATCCAGGCTAGAGTACAGCGGTGGATCTTGGCTCACTGCAACCTCCACCTTCCAGCTTCAAGTGATTTTCCTGGCTTGGCCTCTTGAGTAGCTGGGACTACAAGAGTGCGCCACCATGTCCAGCTATATTTTTTTTGTACTTTCAGTAGAGACAGGCTTTCACTACGTTGGCCAGGCTGGTCTTGAACTCCTGACCTCAAGTGTTCTGCCCACCACAGCCTTCCCCAAAGTGCTGGGATTACAGGTGTGACCCACTGCACCTGGCCCAATAAATACTTTTTAAATCGTATTAATGACACAGGATTTCTAGAGATATGTTTTGTAATATTTTTAGTTCATGCAATTCCCATAGTAGATAATCATTCAATTACATATCTAAAAACTGGTGACCTGGTCTGAACATTTTGTCTGTTTAGCCACGAATCAGGCAGGCTGCAGACAAACAGCCACGTGACCCTTCTTCACACCAAGCATTCTTATTGCTCTTCTTTTCCTTTACCATCTTGCTTTGTTTCCTATTGATGTTCTCTTACCTGGGCCTCAAATGATACTCATGACTTTAAAAGTGCATTTTCCAGTATATCTCTTTTGGAGGAAAAGGGTGAAAGTATACCCTCCTCTCTTTCCTCATTCACCCTTTGTAGTAGGGTTGACTTGGAAGTCTAGGACCCAGTGAAGAGCAAACTCAGTCTCCTATGAGTGAAAACAAACAGGGAGTCTGATTTCTGTCCCTGCCCACATCCCTGCAGATAAAGAGGACTGGCTATTTGTTCAACTGTGCCTGATGCAGTCCTTCAAGAATAACCACCTGTGCTCTATATCTGTTTGTTTTGTTTTCATTGTCAATAAACTGTATCTAGATGCTGGGTGGAGTTCTACAGAAAAATTGGACTTAAAAGGCAAACCTCTGGGAGCTGCTGAGAGAATAAAGGCAAGTAGGTAGGTGATAATGCAGGCCAGTAAACAAACCACCAAGCCGACCATGGGTGAAGCTGGCTGGCTCTCCTTGGAAGGGGTGGATATTGGAAGAATCTCTGTAAAGCCAGGAGTCCAGGTCTTAGCCTTGTGGTTTTGGTAACTCTGTTTTACTAGTTTACTCAAGAGTTGTCAGGATCTGACGAGCTGATCTATTCCTATAAAACCCCAGACTGGCTTTATCTTTCCCAAATCAGAACATCAATATATTTATTTAGAATGAGAAGTATATCCTTTCAGGACAGGAATGTTCAGGTTCAGGGCACTTATGTGCATGATATGCACAAAACTGATAAATTAAAGTTTTAATGTGGAGATAACTTGCTAAACATGGAATCAGTCTTGAGGTGTGCTTTCTATGGGATACAGCATACCCTGGAACACACACAAGCTCTGCTCCACTTGGAAAAATATCTTCCCGCAGGAAAAAAATATTACAGTGTGGAGATGCGCAAACACATTCTTCTTCACTTCTTTTTTCTGAATTTCACAAAGACTACCACCCATACTTTAAAATTATACCTAAAAATTTAATTCCAAAGTAAGTATGAGACCACTGCAAGAAATGAAAAAAAAAATTCCAAAGATATATAAAGAAAAAGTTAATAATTTCATGTCTCTGCCACTGCCTCCATACCCAACTCCATGGTAATAGATGTGCGGGGCCTGGGGTATACTGCCCCCTGTACCTTTCACTAGGATTATACAAAGACATGCAGTATAGTTAGGGATTTTCACATTTCTTTTTATAAATATTACACAATACAACATACTCTGAAACTTACTCCTCTCACGAATATATCACAGACGCTTCCCCTTGGCCAATGGGTATAACTCAGACATTATTTTTAGCAGCTGCATCATATGTGATCATTTCCCAGCCTGCCTGTGGTTAGATGTGGCCATGTCACTGAATTGTGGTCCATGGAGTGCAGAGGGAACCAGCACTCCATGCCTAGGACTGGCCTCTAAAAATCTCTTGTAGGGGTATCCTCCATTCTCTCCTTCTATCTGCCAGCTGGAAGTGAAGGCCTCCAAGGCCCCCACTCACAGGTGGGGGAAGCCTGGGTCCCTGAATTACTATGTGGAAGGCCACTTGCTAAATCCCTATCCTGACTGTTGTCAGAATGAGAAATAAACTTTCATCGTGTTAGGCTGCTGTTAGTATTTATCTGTCACTGCAGCTTGTGTTACCTAACTGAGGCAACGGCTTCCACTTTATTGGTGTTTCTGGGTTCTTTTTTTGTGGATAATCAGGTATAAAATCCAAAACCTAAGCTCAGGCACAGTGGTTCATGCCTGTAATCCCAGCACTTTGGGAGGCCAAGGCAGGAGGATGGCTTGGGCTCAGGAGTTCGAGACCAGCATGGGTAACATGGTGAAACCCCATCTCTACAAAAACATACAAAAATTAGCTGAGTGTGGTGGTGGGTGCCCGTAGTCCCAGCTACTCAGGAGGCTGAGTTGGTAGGAAGACTCGAGCCTGGGAGGCAGAGGTTGCCGTGAACCAAGATCGCACCACTGCACTCCAGCTTGGGTGACAGAGTGAGACTCTGTCTCAGAAAAATAAAAATAAAAATCCAAAACCTGTAGCAGTCAATCATGAAGTCACTTATTACACATTCCCCTAATATCTATTAATTCATACAAATGTAATATGGAGTCCTTAGCCATCTATCTTATCCATCTGAGTGAATTCATAGGGGCAAGAAAAACATGGTCTACCATTCAAATTGTTGCTTATTACTAGGTACCGTCATTTAGTTTGATCACAATGCAAGCTTGATTTCTTTTCTCTAAGAGTTTAAGGAGCCATTTTTCTTTTTGACCACCATCCTTTCATCAACTGTCCCTGACTAATCACTCAAACGATATAGATTTTGTTGTTTTGACAGAAGTGAAAAAACTTTCTAAGTAATTATTTCAGTTTTTCTTGTTTTAAAGGTAGAATAAAGGGTGAATAGACAACAGTTGGAAAAGTGAAAGAAATGGGAGTTTTAAAAAATTAGCGAGACTTGGATTGTTCTAGTTTTCAAAAATCATAATAAGCATTTAGTAGTAATAGTTGTAGGAGGAGGAGCAGCTTGAACGTTTCAACATGAAACCCAGAAGATCCTTGTGGTCCCTACTTGCATTTTAAACTAACGTTCCCTCAGCTGTATGACTGAGGCGAATATTTAGTAAGCCTCAGATTGTGTTGCAGCAGTTTGGGGTAGAATGATTGCCACGTGGTCACAGGTATGTGCAATAAAGGGAAACTGTTGTATGTATAATGTATGGAGAGGAGGAAATAATGGAACATGGAAACAGATGACTTTGGTATTTTGTCCATGAGCCTAACTAATGATGTTGCTCAGATTCCACAGTTAGGGCTCAGTGTGAGTTGGCGACGGCATTGACCTAGGACTCCATGTACAGACCTAAAACACTCTAGAAGAAAATATGTTTATAGGCTGGGTACAGTGACTCACGCCTGTAATCTCAGCACTTTAGGAGGCCAAGGCGGGGAGATCACTTGAGGTCAGGAGTTCAAGACCAGCCTGGCCAACATGGCGAAACCCCATCCCTAGTAAAAATATAAAAATTAGCCAGATGTGGTGGCAGGCACCTGTGGTCCCAGCTACTCGGGAGGCTGAGTCAAGAGAATCGCTTGAACCCAGGAGGCAGAAGTTGCAGGGAGCTGAGATTGTGCCACTGTACTCCAGCCTGGGCAATAGAGACTCCCACTCAAAAAAAAAAAAAAAAAAAAAAAAATCTTACAGGATACAGTGATTTGAGGTCATACTAAAAAGACCATCAGATCCTAGCTGTTGGATCAGATATTTATTTCACTAATAAAAAGATTAAAAGCCAGGTGAGATAGTTCACACCTGTAATCTCAGCACTTTGGGAGGCTGAGGTGGGAGGATTGCTTGAGCCCAGGAGTCCAAGACTAGCCTGGGCAACACAGAGAGACCATGTCTCTACAAAAAAAATTTAAAACATAGCCAGCCATGGTAGTGCACGCCTGTTGTCCCAGCTACTTGGCGGGCTGAGGCAGGAGGATTGATTGAGCCTGGGAGGTTGAGGCTGCAGTTAATTGTGATTATGCCACTGCAACTGCACTCCAACCTGAGCAACAGAGCAAGACCCTGTGGAGAAAGAGAGAGAGAGAGAGAGAGAGAGAGAGAGAGAGAGATTAAACATATTAAAGGTACAAGCATTTTCTACAACTTCTCAAATTATTATTTAAAAAAGGCAAAAAGTGAATATGTATGTCTGGTGGGGGTGCTAAACAAGGTGAGAATGACACCCCATCACACTAAGGACCTCCATTTACCAGACTGGTGGGTGTCATCCATACGGAATTGGAGAAAGGGTTATATCCTGCTTTTGCTAATGATTTATAAGGTGGGCACTTACACTCAAAATCTTATAGCCCTTATTTCCAGCCCTTCTTCCATTTTACCTACTTGGACTCCTGCTCAAAAATACCCAGTGCTTCTCTGTTGCTTTTGGAAATAGATGTAAATACTTCTGCTGGGCAGTAAAGGCCCTCCCCAGTCCAGGCCCGATCTATTTGTCTAAACATATTTTGTATTAACTGTTGTCTAACACCTGGCCCCAGTCTGGGGCAGGGCCATCCCTAGGGCATGGCCATTCCATGTGCCATGTCCATTTTTCATTCCCAGCCCTATGCCTTTCCTCTTCTCTTCCACATATCCAATCCCAGCAGTGCCACAGGCAGAACTCAGTGTCTCCAAGTCCACCTCCACATAGCAGTCTGGCTCCCTCCAAAGTGCAAGAGAATTGGTTGGTGGATGGTCTGACGGGTGCAGTTGCATTGTGCCCCACATTCAGAAGGACCATGGGTCTGGCTCCTCTGTCTAGACTCAGATGCTGGTGCATTCTGGCCTTACTCATGTAACAAGTACTTATTGAACCCCAAGTAAGTGCCAGGCACTGTTCTAGACACAGTATCAGTGAACAAAACAGTATCAGTGAACAAAACAGACAATGATTTTGTGAAACTTACATTCTAATAGAAAGAATCAGACCATATAAAATGAATCAGACCATATAAAATGAACTTTAAAAATAAGTAAATAATAAGTGATGTTAGAAGAGAATAAATGCTATGCAAATATAGCAGAATAAGATAAGGGCAGGGATTCTTATCCTAGAGTTCCAGACTCGTAGTGGGTTCATGGATAGAATTCAAGGGATCTATGAACTTGGATAGAGGGCAAAATGACACGTTTATTTTCATTAATCTTAAACCTTCAAACCTGACTGTAGGCAACCAACCTCAGAAGCCACAGCAATACCTATAACTTTGTTACCAATTGAAATCACAGATATTTTGTATCAGATTGACAATTGTTGCAGATTTCTTGAACTGTTGTTTACATTCATCATTACTTTGTAGCTATTGGACCTGTGGTTAAATCTTGATATGCAATGTATCAGTAAAGAAACATACATTTAGTAACTCTTTCTCAAAATTGTATCAATAAATACACATTTAGTAACTGTATCTCAATATAATTAGCTTCTTTTGTAGTCTTATGTGTTTTTATTCAATGCATTTAAAAACATTATTCTGAGAGGGTAATCCCAGGCTTCACCAGACTGCAGAAGGAATCCAAGTGAAAAAGAAAAAAGGTTGAGAACCCTAGGTAAGGAAAAATGGGGTGCAGTAGAGGACAGCGTGGGTGGAGGGGCAAGTTGAGATATTAAATGGGGTGGTCAGGTTAGGTTTCATGCCTAATGCCCTTTGGACCCAAGTTTCTACTGCTTGCTCTCCTTGGCCATCTCAGTCATTGCCCTGGCTTTGCACAACCATCAGACTCAGGAACCCGGTGGTGCCATCTTGTTAGTCACCACTCTCCCAGCTGCCCACCACCTTCGCCTCTCTGGCTATTTAACACAGGACTTAACATTCAGAAGTTTGTAATGAATGTAATAATGTCAATAGAGCACAAAGAAATTCAAGGATATTTTTTAAAATCTTACCTGTTGTTGTTCTGCCTTCTATTTAAACATCCAACTCAACTAGACAAACTAGCTCAAATCAGCCAGGTGGTCCAGGCAGTATATGTCTCCTAAAGAAAAGATAAGCAAAGCATGAGCAGCTTCTGAAAGTTGATGAAGTGTACCACCTAGGGCAAGTGGAATGCAAGCTGAAGATATTGCCATATTCCAAAAGAAATTTTTTTTTTTTTTTTTTTTTTTTTTTTTTTTGAGACAGAGTCTCGCTCTGTCGCCCGGGTTGGAGTGCAGTGGCCGGATCTCAGCTCACTGCAAGCTCCGCCTCCCGGGTTTACGCCATTCTCCTGCCTCAGCCTCCCGAGTAGCTAGGACTACAGGCGTCTGCCACCTCGCCCGGCTAGTTTTTTGTATTTTTTAGTAGAGACGGGGTTTCACCATGTTAGCCAGGATGGTCTCGATCTTCTGACCTCGTGATCCGCCCGTCTCGGCCTCCCAAAGTGCTGGGATTACAGGCTTGAGCCACCGCGCCCGGCCAGAAATTCTTTAAAAATTCAAATTCATCTCATACATACATAAGAGAATCCTCAGAAATCTGAAAAAAGATCCTTTGTTTTTTTTTTTAAACTTACACTTTGAGGTTGGTGAATTATTTTTAAAAGATCTATACGCAGACTGTGACAAAACACTATAAGGAAATCACAAAAGTAAATTCTTCCTTAAAATGACTAAGATGCTGTTAGCTGTAGGTAATGGGATCCTTACTAAAGATGTCTTCGTAAAGACAGCTCTCCTCTCAATAAGGCTGGAGGTCAGTGGTTCCAAGGCCAGTTTACTTCCTCACCTGCAAGATGTCACTAATTGATCCCACCCAAAGCATCCCATCCTACTATGATATGGCTGAAGAAGAGGGAAAGGAAATGGACCACCTCTTCCCATGGAACACACCTTTATGAGAAAGGAGACACTTTCTCAGAAGTCTCCAAGTTTTACCTTTTATCTCATTGGGCCACATGACCACCACTGGAAACATGACTGATTTGCTGCAACTGACTTAGACTAATCATAATTTACTTTCTTGGGCAGGTACATTACTGCCTAAATAAAATCAGAGTTCTACAACTGAGGAAGAAGGCACCAGAGCTAGGGAGCAGACAACCACATGTGTCTTCCACATAGAGTGAAAAAAAGCTTCTGGATTATATGGAAAAAAAGGAAAGAAAAGAAAAAAGAACCCTAGGCTTAAAAAATAAAATTAAGCTTTGAAGTTATTTGAAGCAAAAGGTCTATCTGTGAAACTTTTCACTAAAATAATAACAGGTAATCCCAAAACTAAATTCTTCCTTGCATTCTATCACTTAATTATTATATTCCCAGAACTGTTCAAAGCTGTCTAGAAGTATACCCTTTCTCATGGATTCAGTACACATTTATTATCTCCTTCATATCTGACACTATGGTGTTTTGTTGCCTTGTATAGTTTATCTGCCCCTCCCTTCACATGAATAATTTCTACCGAAGGGGCAGATATTATTGTTCCACTGTATAGATGAGAAAACTGAGGTGCAGAGAAATGAAATTATTTCCCTATCATCACCCAGTTAAAAGTGATGGACCTAATTTTCCTGATGGTCAGTTCCTCTCTCACTGCTCCCATAGAGGGAAAGGTGAGACATTTAAAAAACAAAACAAAAACCTGTAATACTAGATAGGAAAAAATGAATGCAGCTGAAACAGACCTAAAATATGCTTTGGGGAGAATAAAGGATACATTACCTCTGGGGATGTGGGCTGGGGGATAGGAAGGGCTTCATGAAGGAAAGAGTATGTGAACTAGGTCTTAAAGGATGGGAAAGACGTGGCGTTCAGGACACTCTGGGCAGAGAGGCTGGTGTGCACAAAGACAAAGATGTGCAGCTATTGTTTAGGGTGCATGAGAGGCAAGAGTGGGAAATGAGATTGGGAAGGGAATTTTGGGCAGATCACAATGGGATTTAGGTGATGAAGGTTATGAAGGTTATTGTGCAGGTAATATGGTGACTCTGAACATCTCTGAGCAATGGTATGCAGTGCGCAGGAAGACACTGTTGTCAACAATGAGTTATGTGAATTAAAGAAGAGGAACAGACTGGAGTCAGGAACACCTGTTAAAAAAAATAGCACAGGCCGGGCGCGGTGGCTCAAGCCTGTAATCCCAGCATTTTGGGAGGCTGAGGCGGGTGGATCACGAGGTCAGGAGATCGAGACTATCCTGGCTAACATGGTGAAACCCCATCTCTACTAAAAATACAAAAAACTAGCCGGGCGTGGTAGCGGGCGACTGTAGTCCCAGCTACTTGGGAGGCTGAGGCGGGAGAATGGCGTGAATCCGGGAGGCAGAGCTTGCAGTGAGCCGAGATCGGCCACTGCACTCCAGCCTGGGAGACACAGGGAGACTCCGTCTCAAAAAAAAAAAAAAAATTGCACAGTAGCCCAAGGAGGAGGTGGGGATAGGCTGAATCAGGTACTGGCAGTAGAAATGAAGAGGAGTGACCTGTAATCCCAGCACTTTGGGAGGCCAAGACGGGCAGATCATGAGGTCAGGAGATCAAGACCATCCTGGCTAACATGGTGAAACCCCGTCTCTACTAAAAAATACAAAATACAAAAAAAAAAAAACAAAAACTAGCCGGGCGAGGTGGCGGGCGCCTGTAGTCCCAGCTACTTGGGAGACTGAGGCAGGAGAATGGCATAAACCATGGAGGCGGAGCTTGCAGTGAGCTGAGATCTGGCCACTACACTCCAGCCTGGGCGAGAGAGCGAGACTCCGTCTCAAAAAAAAAAAAAAAAGAAATGAAGAGGAGTGGAAGAATGTGAAAAGCTCTCACAACAACAACAACAACAACAACAACACAATGGGTCCTGGCAGTTGACCTGCAATGGCTGGAGCTGAAGGACTAGGAGGTGGTTATTGTTTACCAGAAGCAGGTTTGGGAGGAGATGAGCTCCATTTGGTAGAGGTGTCCAGAAAGCAGCTGGAAATGTGGGACAAGAGCTAAGGAGATGACTATGTCAATTCATATACCAGCCTCAGAGATCTGAAGATGAGCTTGCCAAGAGAACAAGCAGAAAGGGAACAGAAGAGAGCTTAGATTCAGTCCATCAAGAAAGAGGGTGAAGGGAGAAGGACATGGCCCCTAAATGATCAGGTCTCTCTTCTTAGTTCCCTCCTTTACCCCCTTAGCCTCTCCCTCCACACCAGCAGTTATGGAACTGCTTTGTGTAAATGTATCCCCTAGGGAATAAATTCAAAATACAGATTGCTGGGTGCCACCCCCAGAGATTCCTGAGTCAGTGAGTTTGGGGTTCTGCCTGAGGAGTCTGCATCCTTAGAAGGCCCCCTCGTTGCAGGCAGCCCAAGGACCACACTTCGAGAAATACTGCCATGTAACCTCTCCCTGTGTGATCTCACCTCCTTCTGTGGATGAGCCACCCATTATACACTTACTGATGACACAAAACAATCTCTATCTCCCATTAAAAACCCTTGGCTGAGCTCCAGTCCTGTACACCCACCTGGCAACTGAGTATCCCTATCTGAATATCTCATCGGTACTTTAGACTCAACATGTTCAAAATTGAATTCATTTTTCCCCACACCTGGTGCATTCAGAATACAGTACAAGTTCTTCAGCTTGGCATACAATCTCCAGCGTCATTTTCGACCACTGTCTCGGCCTTGCTTTGCATGTTTAGCAATATTATAATTTCTTACAGATCCTGGATACTCATACCTATCCTATATGCTGTCCCCTGCTAGAACTCACAGTGCCGGACACAGACGTGCCACCTCCCCTGCCCCAAACACACTCCTTGCCATTAGTCCATCTGTACTATCTTTTGACCATGTGCATCCTTTTCACTGCTGCACTCGTTACATTGTATCATGCTCCTTGCTTGGTGGTTTTTCTTTGAACTTGAGCTCCTTGAAAGCCAGGGCTATGCCTTATTCCCTTTTATACTCCCAGCTCCTGCTATAGAATCTAGCACATAGTAAGCTGTAGCTGAACATTTGGTGAATTGACTTTCCTCAGAAGGAAGGAAGGAAGGAAGGAAGGAAGGAAGGAAGGAAGGAAGGAAGGAAGGAAGGAAGGAAGGAAGGAAGGAAGGAAGGAAAGAAAGAAAGAAAGAAAGAAAGAAAGAAAGAAAGAAAGAAAGAAAGAAAGAAAGAAAGAAAGAAAGAAAGAAAGAAAGAAAGAAAGAAAGAAAGAAAGAAAGAAAGAAAGAAAGAAAGAAAGAAAGAAAGAAAGAAAGAAAGAAAGAAAGAAAGAAAGAAAGAAAGAAAGAAAGAAAGAAAGAAAGAAAGGCGGAAGGAAGGAGGGAAGGAAAGGGGAAGGGAAGGGAAGGGAAGAGAAGGGAAGGGAAGGGAGGCCAGAAATATTGGGGAAAAAAACCCAAAAACCTAAACAAGCATGTGAAGGGAGGAAGGACTAGGAATATTGAAAAACAAAACAAAAACTAAACAAACATGTGAAGGATGTGAACGGGAAGGGACTGAGCCAAGAAGAGTGAGGTGATTAACAGCGTCTAACTCATGTTTGCTTAGAGATCAAGCAGAGGAGGAACTGAGAAACGGCACTCGATTTGGCATCCAAGAAGCCACTGGCAACCTCAGAGCAAAGAGTGAGTCCTAACTGCCCTCTGTCAGGACGGTCAAGCCCCTCCAGGGGTTGCCACATAGGAGCAAGCTCTTTCATGTCAGTGGGAGGAAACCTTACAACTGAAACTTCACACTTTACAGAAATGCACATGTCCACTGATTCATCACTGAGGTAGGCTTAACTTGGCTTAACAGGACCTGTAGGCTTTTAAAAGAGCTCTCCTTGGTCTACCTTTATTTCTACCTCCACCCCCAAGCTGTTTTCTGCACCATTTCTACCTAGTGTGTCCAAGTTCAGCCTGGACTGCAGGTCAGGGAAACCAAGCTATTACCTTCCTCCCATCATCGCAGAAATTTGTCTGCAGGATTGGGTTGCTTCTCTGAACTGCTTCTCGTGTGCAAATCCATCCTAATCTGCCATTCCTGCAACCTCCAACAAAATCGCCCTACCTTCTGTGCATCTACATTACAGCTTCTTTTCATTCATGGGCTGATTGCACTTTTTTTTTTTTTTTTTTTTTTTTTTTGCCATAATTCCTTTCTGCTGAATGCTCTTACAGCATCGCTTTGCTTTTCCTGCACCCCTGTTCAGGTGTCTGATCATTTTCCTTCGAGGAGCAGAAGCAGAAAATGAATGATGTTTCCCTATTCCCCTGATTTTGCCAGTGTAATTTCTCCAAGACTGCCATTTCCACAATCAGATTCCCTTCACTCTGCCAAGCCTCGCTCTCCCCTTTGCCCTTAAAGCCACAGCTCTATTGTTCCTCATTTGAATGCAATGTCTACTCTTTTAAATTCTCTGTGAGTGTAATGTCTTGTCACTGAAGCTTTCAGTTAAAGAGTTTTGTTATTAAATACTACTGTGTTACATATTGTATCATTGAAACCGATCAAAGGCTTAAAGCAGAAAGACAAGATAATTTCTTAAGAATAATCCAAACAAAAATAGGTCTCTACTATGACTTGTTAAGAAACAGAATTAAAAGAAAAAGAGAGGAAGAAGAAACAAAGAATGTGTAGAAAAGATAGAAAGATACAAAGAAAAAGAAAATTAGACACACAGTCAGAAAGAGAAGAAAATAGAGATAGAGTAAGAGACCAAAAGAGAGGTGTGATATCAAAAGACAGAACTTGAGATAGTGACCTACCTCCCCCAGGCACATCCTTGAGAGATAAACCACAGGCTTGGACATGGAAAATAAGGAGCTATCAGGAAAATAAAAGCAACATACACCAAGTGAGAATAAGATACGAGCCACACAGACATCATGCTAAGAATACCCTGAGAGTAATAGAGATATACATACCCAAATGCATACACCAAAACGAGGGTTATCTCTATCCTGTGGCCTTGAAGATATTGTTAGGTTGTGCAGCTTCACAACTATAGGCATACATGAAAAAAAAAAAAAAAATCCTTCGTTCCATGTCCTGTAAGTAAAATGAACTTGAAAGGAGGTCAAAGCTCCCCCATGTTCACTCTACCAACTCCCAAGAAAGATACGACTTGCACCATTTTGTAGAAAGGCAAATTAAGGAGAGGTAACAGTATAGATGGTTACTAAATCCTTTCCAATTTTCTCACCTTTATTATTGTTCTTCAATGCACCCTGAAGTTAAACGGTATTTTGGCAATGTAGAGTTCCATGTACTGTAAAAAAAAAAAAAAAAAAAAAAAAAAAGTGATTTTTTAAATGATTGATTAAACTCCTTAGAACACTGACTGCAAATGTGTTTATTAAATAAATACAATACAATGCACACTATCTGTAACCAAATGGGACAGCTCCCAGAACTCTCTCATTGTCTCAGGCCCATGACTGGCAATGCCCTCTCTGCATGGAGTACTCTCTGGTTCTCTTTTCTGGTACCTCCCTAACCCTCCCCATCCTTCTACTATCTCCACCCATAAAACAGGACACATATTCAGGTGGAATTTAAGAAACCTGTATTTCCCTCCAAACTAGTTTCACCAAAGTCACTAATGCAATTCTTCTTGCTAAATCCAATGGATGCCTTTCTGAACCCCCCACCCCCGCTTTTTTTTTTTTTTTTTTGAGGTGGAATTTAGCTCTTGTTGACCAGGCTAGAGTGCAATGGTACTATCTTGGCTCACTGCAACCTCTGCCTCCTGGGTTCAAGTGATTCTCCTATCTCAGCCTCCCAAGTAGCTGGGATTACAGGCACCTGCCACCACGTCCAGACAATTTTTTGTGTTTTTAGTAGAAACGGAGTTTCATCATGTTGGCCAGGTTGGTCTCAAACTCTTGACCTCAGGTGATCTGCCTGCCTCGGCCTCCCAAAGTGCTGGGATTACAGGCATGAGCCACAGCACTCAGTTGCCTTTCTGCTTTGATCTGACGTGGGCCTCTCAGTATCACGCAGCGTGGTTGACCTCACTGGGATGTTGAGGAATCCCCCTGTCCCGGCTGTCCTCCAACTTCTCTGCCCTCTCGTCCATGGGGAGCTCTTTTTCCTCTTCCCGTGCCTCAAATACTGGTACCCTCCAGGCTCTGTCGCAGATCCTCTCTCCTCCCAGCTCTCATGCTCTCCTTCGGTGACATTTCACTGTTAGGTTTATACCTTGCTGCCACTTGATTGCAGTCCCCAGAGGGAAAGGAGACAATTAGTATACTCAGTCTGCCAATTCATGAAAGAAAATCTAAGCTCATTTCAAGAATATTTTTCCATTATATCATACCAACTATGCTAGCTCAATTGAATGCATGTTTTGCGTCTCATGGATACAGCTTCAGTCATGGCGGCCTGAAAAGAAGGTAGGCCTCTATCCTTTTGGCTCCATCTTGTTCCCCTTTCATGGGACTCTATTTCCTTGCCCAAGATGATTCCCTTTTTATGGGGAGGAGACTACCTGTAAAATGTTTTCAGTTGGCACAAGTGATACTCATTTTAAGATTGCCTAGAATCACTCATTGCTAGACAGCAGCTGGGATGGACTTAGAGGGCATGAACACTGGTCAGTGCTGAGTTCAGGGGCAGTCCTGTAAAGCAGGGACCTTGCTCCAAGACGCTGCCAATCCAGTTATGAACACAGGGTACCTACACAGAAGACAAGAGTCAGCCATCTAGGGTAGGGGTATGCTGTGGACAACAGAGCGTGAGCAACAGGCAGGAAATGTTCTGTGAGCCTAAGGAAAGATGAGACAAAAGTCAGCGGGGCTGGTCACAGGAAGGAGTTAGAATAATAATAACTTTTATTGAATCCCTACTATATGTCTGCCCTCTATACAAAACTCTCTCTGTAATCTAACCCAGCCTCAGGGGCTGTGAAGAGGACAATATGAAATGCCTTTTATCAAGTTCTTAGTGTTGTGCTGGACACAACGGGGCATGCAACAAATTGCAGTTATCATCCATTCAACAATATGTGTGCAGTACTCACCATGCATTAGGCAATGCACAGTTACTGGACATACACTACAAAGCAAGAAAAACATGGTTTCTGTCCTTACTGAGCTTACAGTCTAGAGATGCCTTGTCCAAAATGGTAGCCACTAACCATCCATCATTATTAAAATTAAAAATTCAGTTCCTCAGTCATAGTAGCCACATTTCATGGGCTCCACAGACATAAGTGGCTACACTGCCATTATGGCAGCAAGTTCTAATGGCCAGCACTAGAAAGGAGCAGAGAGACATGTATGTAGGGTATGTATGTAAAAGGGAGTTACATACCTGTGTGGTGAAGGCTATGATAGAGATTTATAGATGCAAAAGGAGAACATTACTATTGTTCTCCTTCTCATAATCAATATACAGACACTGAGGCTCAGAGAGGTTAAGCAATTTGACCAAGATCACATAGTTAAGTGGAAGAGTTAGGATTTGAACCTAGGTCTGACTTACTCCCATGCTATCTTGGGTTGTTTTGTGGAGGAGGTGATCCAGGCACAGGTAGAATCTGGTTAAAGAGAGAAGATGGAGAAGGCACCCCTCTGGGAAAGTGGGTAGGAAAGTGACAGCTTGGGCAAAGGCACAATGACAGAGATGGGTGAGGCTGGCAGTGGGCTACAAGTAAACCAGTCTGGCTAGAGAAGTAGTGACTTGCTGAACTCATGTCCTTAGAAAGCTAAGTCAGGACTCACCTGCCTTGATGAAAAGCCAAGGCGCTAGAAAACTCAGCCCCACCTGCAGAGCTTGAGTCCTTAGAGGATGTTAGCCAGGAGCATGGCATGGCCAGAACCACATATTATGAAGGTGGCAGTACTTAGGATGACCTGGGCCAAGACTAAAGTCAAAGATTGCAGGGAGGATAGAAGGGAAGGAGATAAATGACAGGTGTAGAGCAAAGAACACTAGAGTGGGAGTCACGAGACCTGTTCCTAAGCTTCAATACTGTGTGACATTGGGCAACAGATTTTACTTCTCTGGACTCCATTTCTTCAATTCTAAAAGGGCAGGGCTGGCCCAGATGACCTCTGAGGTCCCTTTTAGCAACAGCGGTCTAGGATTCTGCAAATGTGAATGGCATTAAGTTAAGAGAAGGGGTAGGAAGTGTAGCATTGATTATGGGGGCAAGGAAGACGGCAGAGTCCAAGATCACAGAGAGAAAGGGGTCGTGATGTGCCACTAACAAAATGTGAAAGAGCTTGCCTTTTTTTTTCGGGGGGGGGGGGGCGCGGAGAATGGAGGATGGGAATGGAAGATGGAGACCGGAAAGGACAAGAAGTAGTGAGAAAATCACGGGGTTGTTTTTAAGAATGCCATACAGTGTTAGAGATCATTATTTTACACCTTAAAAAGATAGCTTTTCAACTTTTCTAAACCCACGATTTACAGTCGGAAATAAAATTGACATCATGGTCTAGTACACTTATCCAGTACCTATAATCGAAACAAAAGGTTTATGAAACAATAGTTGCCCTTACTAAGGGCAATGGACTCTAATATTTTCTATTGGATTCCATTTCATTCTTTTTGAAAGCCGGTTGTCTTCTGCTGCATTTATTTTATGATCTATTACTGTATCACGACCCACAGTTTTAAAAACAGTGCCTAAGAGGAGACTCAACAAGTCTTTCTAAGTTGGAGGGGATGGCAGGGCATCCTATCCAAGCATCCGGGAGGCAGCTGGAGAAGCAAACCTGGAGAGGCTCCGGGCTGGGGAGAGTTTGGAGAGTGTTTAGCGAAAGCCCTGATAGGAGAAAGCGCTGTGAAAAGCGAGGACCCAGACAGCTGTGAGCGCCCATTCAGTGATGGAGGGGGAACCCTCGGGACAGTGTAGACGCGAGGAGGCGAAGATCAGGGTGACGTCGAAGCCAGACTCCGGCAGGAACCCAGCGACCACCCCAGGGGCTGCATTTCCGCGGCGTGCACGGTAGGGCTTCGGTGCCTCTGACCTCGCGTGGCTTTCCGAAGCTCCTCCACTCACCCGCCCTCCCCGGGAGCACGGCGCGCGCCCACTCCTTCATTCATTCATTCCACTCCTAACTCCGCGAGCGCCAACCGGCTGTGAGATGGGCGAGCCACTTTGCCAGCCCGGGGCTCTCTTTTGGGTCGGTTCCCTCCCCGCCAGCACACGCGCGCACCCTCGCACCTGGGCACACACATACACACACACACACACACAAAGTTCTGGGGGCCCCTCTGCGGACCGGCTCGGCTGCGCTGGGCTCGGAGCCCTGCGCCCGCCGGGTCCAGGCCGGCCCTCTCACCCGCTACCCGGGGCCCGCCCCGCGCCCAGTCCCCCCGCGCTGCGCGGCAGCCCCTCCCGGCGCGGTCCCCTCGGGCCGCCGGCGCGGCTCTGCCCTTCGGCTCGGCCTTCCCCGCCTCGCATCCGTGCCATCGGCGCTCGATTGCGCGCGGACTCCCTGTGGCTCTCCCGGCCCCGCGCCCCGCCCCCGCCCGCCGCCCCCCTCCGCCAGCAACTTTTGCGGAGCCCCCGCGCCCAGCCATGCTGAGCTGAGCCCCGCCGGCCCTGGCCGCGCGCTGCCCCCGGCTCCCGCCCCTCCGCGGACCCGCTCGGGGGCCGCGGCCGCTCGGCGCCTCGGCCTCGGCCGCTCCGCCCGCCCGGCCGCCCCGAGCCCCGAGCCCCGAGCCCCCCGCGCCGGGCCCGGGCGGCAGCGGCGGCGGCGGCGGCGGCGCGCCCGGCCCCCTCCCCCGGCGCCGGCCACGGGAGGCGGTGATGCGGGCGCGGGCGGCCTCGGCTGCGCCGAGAGCGGAGACACAGGCTCAAGATGGCAGATTCCGACTGAGGCTGGGGGGGCCGAGCTCGCGCGCCGCTTTCCCGTCCCCGTTGCCATGAACCGCGGACACCCCGGCCCCGATGGCCCCCGTGTACGAAGGTAAGGGGCGCCCGGCCCCGCCGACCCCGCGCCCGCCGCCCGGTGCGGCCCCCGCAGCTTTGTTCTGCCCGCGGCCCCGCGCCCGCAGCCCCCGGCGCCCGCCCCAGCCCCCACCCGGGGCCCGAGGGGGCCGCGACCCCCTCCCTCGCCCGGAAGATGACCGGGACCCGGCGCCGGCAGGGTCCTGCTTCCAGGGCGGGGAGAGGGACCGGGGGCGCAGGAGGGGAGGGGGCGTGTGCGAGGGTGGGCGGCTGCCCGCGGAGGGCAGGGGCGCCGGGGAAGGCGGACCGGTGACTGTGCTTTTTATTTATTTGCGATAAAAGAAGGTGATGCGGCTCAGCTTCCACCGCCCCCCCACATTACCTTTCGGAGCACCTCCTTTCCACTTCGCTCTCCGCCCCGCGCCCCTTCCCATTTCTCTCCGCGCCCACCCCACGCTCCTTTATTCTCCGCGAGCCTCCGATTTTGGGGGGGCTGTGGAATCGGAATGCACGGGGCTAGGTGGGGAGAGAGATGAAAAGTCCGTGTCAGAGCCAGGCAGAACAATGAAATAGGCGAAAATCTCCCCGCATTAGCGTGTGGAAGGGGACGTGGACTTTGGGTTTTCCAGCCGGGGGAGCGGCGGATACGTTTTCCTGGCTCGGTCTGGGTCGACCTGTGTTGTGCACCTTCACCTGGCGTCGGGGTATTTTTCCCCCTTTGCCTTTAGCAAGAAAGAAAAGAACGCAAGGCAGAAAAGCAGTAGGTCTGCCTCGCACAGTGTCTTTCGTTTCTCTTCAGTCCGTTCTGTCAGCTTCCAGCCAGAAAGCAACCCAGAATCAACTAAGTTTTTACACTTCGATGTGTTTTTGTGTGCTTGTAGTAGGAGAAATTTTAAACCCAAGTGTGTCTGATTTTTCAGTCTTTTCATCGTGTAAATGTTTGTCTCATGAAATCATTGAATTCGCAGCCTTCACATACTTTTAGTGTGGGTCCCCCTGGCTTTCTTTCGGTTTTGTTCAGATATTCTGTGGATGAAATCGCAAATGAGAGGGGACAGGGTTTGTGTGGCACAGAGGAGGGCACGAGGGGGGAATGTAATCCGCCTGTAAATCCGGAGAACAGTTGTGGCCAGTGAGACGGGGAAGGCGTTAATAGTTTTATCTCTGTTATAAGAGGCTGGTTAAAAAAAAAAAAACAACTTATCTGAAAAGAAAATCTGTTATTAGATTCAGGGCTCCAAATGAATTAGGTTTCTGGCCGGAATAAAGTTACCAGTCAGGCCCTGGATAACGAGGCTGTAAATAACCTATGGACTGTAAATATTTTTTTTCAGACTCTCTTAGAAACAAAGGGGCTGTTTAGAAGGCAACAGAGAGATGTTATTCCAGGGGCTTTCCTCTTTGATTCTGAAGAACACAAGGTCCATTTAACCATTCGACAAAACAAAACGAAATTTCTGATCACTCCACCACGCAGAATAGAACATGCCGGTGAACATGTGAACATGCGGGAGAACCCATGTCGGGCTTTCATTGTTCATCTGCGTCTACAGGAGGGGGCTACAGTCAATGCTCCCACTGTCTAGAGTGTTAAAATGAAACAATTTTCTCTTTATTAAGTACCTCCTTGAGACTCCCTCTGCTGGACACTCCTGGTGAGTTGCGAGAAGGAACTTGGCATTGAATTCAGAACTATAGTAAACGGCTGGTTTCCCTGTTACTAGGGACCGGGTATGTGAGTTGGGGTGTATTTTGTCAACTTTGTGGAAAGCCATCTTGGGAACTGCACTGTTCTCCTCCTGCTCCTTTCATTCTAAATCCATGTGGAATGTAGGCCATGCCCCCGAGGCTGAGACTTGGCTCTCCCCATTCCTGCTACATTGTTCTTCCAGTTCCTTACGCCAGATAAAGAATTGCAGGTGTGTAGGGTGTTACGGTTTAAGAATAATCATGGATCTCAAAAGTCTCATGAACTGTTTTTATTTTCCAGCCTTCCTTCCCTGTCTCAGGTGACCTCCGTGGTGGCCTCTTTCAGCCCTCCGTTTCCCTCCATCTTATCCATGTGCCTTCTTCATTCTTCCCGCGCTGTGCACCCTTTTATTCCGGATGTTTCTCTGTGCACCTTTATAATTATTTTTCTAATGTTCTTCCCCATCCCACCTCAACTAGCCCACATCACTCTGCCAAAAGCCCAGGCCTGGGTGTTTTTGAAAGAGATTGTTGGATATGCTCTACAACAGGTGACCTCTAGAATCAAGGATTAGGTTGCTAGGACCCGCATTCACTCACTGATGAGTGTGCCAAGACTCTGATGACCTCCTTTCTCCCGCCATGGTAACATCCGCTGGGTTCAGGAAACCTGATTTTTCCCCTATCTCAATCAGAACACATGGACTCCCTGTGTGCACGCTAAATGAGCAGAGCTTTTCCCGCAGATTTCTATAAGAAGAGGGATTCCTCGTGGATTTTGAGCTCCTCTGTGCATGATTCTTCTCAGGAAAAGTGTAGTGACACAAGGGGGAATTGTTTCAATGGGGTACTGCTGTACCAGGTTGGAATGCCAGGTGAAGGCCCAGTTGCATTAATGGAGCTTTCTGAACCGCCAGAGATTTAGACAGAAATGCTGTTTTTGAAACAAGGGGTATTTGATCATAAGAATTCATGGGTGGCAAAGAGAATCAGTCTTCCCGGGCTTTCTTGAAGGATAGGTTTATAAATAGCACGTTAGTTTTTGGTGGTTTGGAACTGAACTTCTTATAAAAAGGTTTATTTTCTTTAGAAGGTTAAACATTTGCCTTGTGATTGTATTTCCTCTATCAACTTGCTTAGCAAGGCTTTTTCAATATCTAGTGCAAAGGCCAACAGCCAAGGTCTCTATTGCCGTGGGTTCTGAATGAGAGGAGACTGAATTCCAAGATATTTATGTTTTCCTCTCCCTGAGATATGCTGTGTTGATTACTATTGGCTTATGTAAAAGAACACTTCACAGACTTCCAAAAACTGTTCTGCTGCAATTCATCATCAGATAGACCTGAAGATGCCTGTCTACCAAGCTGTCTACCAAGAAATGAGATTCGGAATCATCTTCAGTTAGCAGAGTTTGATGATACATGCCCTAACATATCTGTTCCTGTGTTTAGGTTTTATATTTAAAAAATTAGTAAGTATAAATATTGCTTTTCTTCTCACCACATTTGAGTAGTAAGTAAGGTGCCTTAATCTTATCCTTGATTTCAGACAGTGTGCTGTGATACTTGCATCAGAGAAGCCTGAGTTTGAATCTAGCCATATGACTTTGGGCTTTATTGGATTGTGCAGGAACTCCATTAGAAACTAGTGCATGTAAAGTCCCTGGCTATAGTAGGCATCTTCTGAGTGTGTGTTAAATCCCTCTATCTTCTGAGATGCTTACAGGCATGATGACTCCAGGGAAAGAATAACCCACAAATAGTTTAGAAAACCAATAATAGCAACATCTCAATTATTAATCTCCTGCGATTCCCTTTCCAGTTTGGGCACCAGCAACAATAAACCCCCTATAGCCATAGAAGAAAGAACCTTCTTTTTACCCCTTCTGTGACCTTTCTAGATTCTTTATTTGCATTGAGCTTCTGCTAGTTTCAGGTAGAGAATTTCTCTTCTATAGTGGCACTTTCTGTGCTACTTGAAAAATGTGGAAATAAACTGCTGGGGCAGTTTCAGGGGCTGCAGCTGTGCCTTTTGGAAAGTATCCCCAGGTATGAAAGATAACCTTTGTCCTTAACCAAGATCCATTCCTAAGCAGAGCAGCAGGCTGGGCAAGGAAGCACCCAGAGGTGGTTCCCCAAGGGCCTCTTCCAAGGGGAGGCTCCTCACCCACCACAAGGTAGGGTCTGCCTCATCGTGCATTAAACGTCATTTTCCTACAAAAGGCAATTTGGTGCTTTCTGTAAGTTATTTTATGTTTTATTTCTCTCTCTCTCTCTCTCTCTCTCTCTCTCTCTCTCTCTCTCTCTCTCTCTCTCTCTCTCTCCCTCCCCCTCCCATAGAGACCAGTCTTGGTGAACCACCTTTGAGGTTTGTATGGAGCAAAGTAGTGATGATCAAGAGGGTGTGATATGTGAGCATTTCTTATTCTTCTCTGACCATGTAATTCGCCCATGCTTTCTGGTAGTCATATTGATGACAATTCAAGGACTTTGGGTTGGTATCAAAGACGGGCTTCAGAATAATGGCAGCAGACTTTATAGAACCACCGATGGGATGTGAACTTGAAAGGCCCAAACTCGCAAGAGTTCCATTTCATATGGCAATTCCCTGTAGGGGGGAAAAAGAAAAGGAAAAACCTAGAGTATAGGAAGATCTTTATTTTTCCTCTAAAAGCAACCCAGATGCTTGAGGGTCATGGTGATCATGGTGACTTAGGCCATATTGACTTTGTGCTGTGCACCGCCCTGCACCCTTCACCCACATGAACTCACATGTGCCACCACCTGACAGACGAGGGCCCATGTTTAATGCATTCATTCAGCAAACATTTATGTAGGACCTGCTGTGTGCCAGGCCGGGTGGCAGGTTCTGGGTTTGTTGAAATAACAAAATCTTAATCCCTGTCCTCGACTTTACAGGATGGGGGAAGTGAAAGAAGCATAGACTCATTAGACCTTGGGTCTGATTCGAGATGGAATTTTTTCTTCTTTTTTTTTTTTAGTGGCAGTTCGTACTTCTGACATGCCTATGTTTTCTTCAGCTAGAATGGGAAGACTTGGCTAGGCATGGTGGCTCACACCTGTAATCCCAGCACTTTGGGAGGCTGAAGCGGGTGGATCAGGAGTTCGAGACCAACCTGGCCAACATGCGAAAGCCCATCTCTATTAAAAATACAAAAAAAAAAAAAAAAATTAACTAGATGTGGTAGTGGGTGCCTGTAATCCCAGCTACTTGGGAGGCTGAGGCAGGAGAAGTGCTTGAACCCAGGAGGAGAGGTTGCAGTGAACTGAGATTGTGCCATTGCACTCCAGCCTGGGCAGTGGAGTAAGGCTCTTTCTCAATAAATAGGTAAATAAATAAAGAGCAGGAAGACCCCATTTCCCTATTTTCTCTTGAAGTATTTTCTTTACGTGGACTCAGAAAAGTGTTTCTGAGTGTAGAAAATACTCATTACAAGCTTTCTTAGAAATGTCCTTAGATATTACTGTCTCTAACTTGCAAAAGATCCTGTCTTCCTCTATTTGTTACTTAAATTTTATATCCTTGCCAATGCAAATATGTTTCTAATTTGCACAAGTTCTCAGAGATGTTCGTTTGCGATATTTGGTGTGTCGTAGGCTCTGTTGTGAGTGGACTCTTGCATCATACGTGGCTGTTGGAGAACTGATTCCCAGCTTTGTCACCTGACGGAGACCTTGTATTCCAGGTAGTTGAGTGGCACTTGGTGGTGGGGCTGTAGATCAGGCGGTCACTCCAAAGCATTCAGTGGCTGCTTACACAGAGCGGATCATTCAGGGAATTGTGGAAAAAGAAAAGCCTGGCCTAGCTTCAGGGGCATAGAGCCCCAGCGCAGAAGACCTTGACAGAGATGTAGTTCACCCCCGTCTTCGGGAAGGTGAATGTCCGTGACTTGAAATTGTCAGTTCATTAATTTTTTTTTTTTCCAGGAAAGGGCAGTTGGAACTCCCTGAGTGACCAATTCCAGTATTCTATTAACCTGATTGTCAAGAAATTCCTGGGCCTGGCTGAAATCTCGCCTGCTGTCATTCAAACTTGTTTTCTTTTACTCAATTCCTTTCTCTAAAACCTTTCATATACTTAAAGATAATAACTGGGTCTCTTTAGCTTTTTCCTCACAGAGCCTGTTTTGTGTCACTGAAAGCATCTCTTCTCCTCTGAACTCTCTCTAGTTTCTCCCTATTTAAAAAAGTGGTGGCAGTTAAAACTGAATACAGCTCTTTAATAATGTTCTCATTAGTACCGTGTATAAGAGAAAAACGACTTCAGGGTTCTTGCATCATCGTGAACCCCTGGAGGGCAGGAACCATGTCTGATTCATCTTTGTATCCCCTACAATAGCCGTGCAGTTCCTTAAACCTAGTAGGCGCTTCATAAATATTTGTGGAATTGACTGTTCCTTTTAATGCATCTAAGTTATAGCTTACACAGCCCTGGATTGGTGACTCATCGGTAGCTCTCATTCATTTTGGCCGTGAGTCTTTATTTTTCTTGTACTTGTGTCTAGCATCCCTCACCCCTACAAAGCCACCTTCTGCTTAACTCCACTGATCACTTTGCATTTCACCCCTCAACTTCCAACTCTTTAGAATCTTGCTTAATGATCTCCTGTAGATCTGACAAACAGAATGCAGAGGCCATAAATATGAAAACTTCTTAAACTACACTTGAAAGAAGGGTGAGCACACAGAAGAATCTTGATGATTCCAAGCAGTGTCAGGTCATCCTCATTTGGAAAGGACAGTTTGTCAAACTCTTTATAGATTCTGAGTCAGCTAAAGCCATACCTGTTTTACTAGGTTCTCCGAGGTGAGTGAGCTAGGTGTTCATGAGAGTGGTTACAAGTCAGACTTTCAGAGGGTAGTCCTCCCTGTCTTTGGTCTAAAGCCAATGGAAAAGGCAAAAGATGTAATGAACGACATCACTGCAGCTTGTGTTTTTTCTAACAGATATCTTTGCCCTTAGAAAGCAAGCTAGTAAAATCATTGCCAAAAAAAAAAAAAAGGCAGCAAACATTTAAAACTCCAAAATAACTTCGTGGTTTTATAGAGACTTATTTCTGAACACAGCATTGAACAAATTTGTAGTGTTTTTGAAAGTAGTCTGTTTTAACAATTCTTGCCTAAGTACTTTTGCCTTAGTAGGTTCTGATCAATTAAATGCCACTGTGTTTAAGCGGAAGTAAGATTGATCAGTTCTTCTGCATGTGTTAATGCTGTCGCCTTTATAAAACCTTTGTCACAAAAAGAATGCAGTCTAATACGTGAGTGGACAAGGCCATTTCCCTCCAGGTGGTTGTGTCCGTCTGCAGTGAGAGATCACCACAGAACCTTCCATAACATTGACTGCAAAAGCACTTCTGGCTCCACACAGGTACAGATTTGCATCTTGATGAACAAAGGGTTGGTTTGTGTATTTTTACCATTTTCCTTCATACTACTATTTCCCTGTTAATTCAACCTATGGAATTGTTATTCCGAAGTAAAATCATTCGTCCAAGAGCTTATGATAAGAAGCCACTTCCATACAATATAGAACTGATAGTTTCATAGCATTAAGGAAGCAAATTTTAATGGTGTTTGTGCCTGGATTTCTGTTAAAAGTCACAGGGTTATAATGCCGAGGTTGTGAGTATTAAATTAAAAAATTTTAAAAAGTCACAGGGCAGGGAGATTTGGAAAACTCCAGCTTATTGCCGATTGTGGAAATATGTTCTTTTAAAATTTGTTTATTTTGTATCTAATGAAAGATTTATAGGGCTCTGACAAAAACCAGCAGGTACAGTTTTGAAATTGTGCAGAAAGACAGCACGTTACACCTTCCTGAATTCTGTGTCGTGGCATCTACTCACCAGAATCTGAGCAGATAGCAGGGACTTCCGGAGGAAAGTAAGTGTCAGGGGAACTCGTGACAGGGAGAAGGAGCACCAAGAGAGAAGGCACACGTGCTTTTGGCCTTTTCCCCTGAACCACTCACCTCCGCAGCTCCAGCACAGTGTCATTACTATTATTCATTGAGTGTGACCTGCACCATCAGGAAAAGATTCATCAGTGTTCATTACATTCTGTTAACTGAGCCTGGGAGGTTCTCTAATGTATTACAGAAATGCTTCCGCTAGTCAAAGGTTAAAGAAATTCTTTCATTTGCTTGTTACAGTGACTTACTCCAAAAGAGGATTTAAGGCTGCTTAAATGGTTAAGTTTCGGGTAGAGAGGGAAATTAATTTATGTAGATCAATTTTGTGGATAGCTTCTTTCCAAGGATGTCGGATAAATGAGGTATTCCTGTAGAAAGAGACAACAGAAACAGGCAAAGCTCTTGTGTTGGCTTAACAAGGTGAATAAGCAGAGTGCATAATGGAATTCATTTGCAAAGTAATTTTTGCTTGGCTGGAGTGGTAAGCACAAAATAGACTAGCAGATGAGAATGGTAAGTGTTTGGGATCAGTTGTTAAAAGGTTTAGAAGGGGTTCTAATTCAAGTGACATTTTGTGGTGTGGAGAAGGGGACCGATATTATCAGAATGGTACTTGAACAAGGTAATTTTTACTGGCCTGGGTATAATAGAAGGAACCAGACAGCCGGGGCAGGCCATGCTGGGAGGCCTTGTGGTGCAGTGAAAGGCACTGCGGCCGTGGAGATGGGACAGGGCTCTTGTTGGGGTGGTGCAAGAGAACATACATCGAGCGCTTGTCGGTTTGCCTGGTCCAGGGATTCAATAAATGTTGGTTTGTTTTTGCTTTCCTCCCCACACCTTATGGCAGTGATCTAGGATCAGGAAAACTTGCTGGGATTGGCAATACCATGATGTTCTGTTTTTCTAAAGCATCTCTTTTTGTAAGCTCACTCGCATTTCACGGGATCCGACTGGGTCGTAGTATAACTCTGGTGGGATCTTCATGCATTAATATTCAGTCTTTGACACATGAGGAATCTGAGGCCAGAGCAATGAAGATGCTGCCCCAATGTTATGTGTGCTGGGGGAGCAGAGCTAGGGCTCTTCCTCTCCCTTCCCCTGTAGTAGTATGCACAGAAGCCCCAGAACACTCCAGAATGCTGAGTGGAACTTTGCTAGGCTGCACTGCCAGGTGGGGCTCCAGGTATAGTGTTTCCCACCAGGTTGTCAGAGCCACTTCCTTTTTCCCCAGAGGCATACGGAAGCTCCTGAGTGCTGGTTCTCCCTGTCCCCCTGCAGCCCGCAGTGCTGCACTGAGCCCTTCCTGTGGGAAGCGTTTCCCTCTGTCCCAAGGAAAGCAAGGCCACGGTGCCCCCAGTGGTTCCTTGTGTTTTCCTGAGAAAGTTCGCAGCTTGTCACCATGATCTACTTATTAACAACAACAACAAAAATCACAGGAGAGAAGTCAGTACAATCATGATGAGTTTTACAGAACCTCAAAGCACTTTTAAGTCATTAAGCAGCTTAAAAAAAAAAAAACAACTGATTTCCCAAGGTACAGTTTAAAGTCATTCTATCTCTTTGACATCACCAAAACTTGAGCCCTACCTCTTGTTTCTAGGCATGGCAATCTGACCTCAGATAGGCTCCTGTTGCTGTAGTCTTTGTCTGGGGCTACTCCACACCTGCCTGGGAAGCATTTCAGTCCAGATGAGCAGCCTTTGAAATTAGTTGAACACTCAGACTTTCATGCTTATAAGACACAAACCAGGGGGTGAACTTGCCTTGACATTTGTGGGTCTTGGGTCAAGCGTGTGAAGCGAGGCCCCCAGTCTGCCATCCACCCAACTCTTTCTCTACTCCTGGTCTGTGTGTCCAAGTTGCGACCACTCCTGCCTCCCCTTGGACCTGGGGTGCCTCTTGCCCACCTTCCAGGTACCTGTACACCCACAGGCCCTGGGAAATGGCCTGGAAGCATGCATGAAGCCTTTTGGGCAGGGAATATCATGGCCCCAGGGACCCAGAGTCTGGCCTTGAAGAAGAGAGTGAGGGCTCAGCGTATGGATGGGCACAGCTCCTGACCCTTGGGGAAGGGTGAGCTTGGGCCTTGACCTAATAAGGTTCAGGGCTTGACCCCTCATTTCCCTGTCCTAAAGGCAGTACTGATAAGGGGACACCTTGCTTCAAAAACTTAAGCAGTAAAGGCAACCTGAAATGTTTCTTGTTTATATGGCTGGTGGTTGCATTTCTGCATCCTTTGCTCTCCTTTTCCTCCTCAACCTTGGTCTCATACATATGATTGCTTCCTAAAGCATAGTTGATGAAACTGACCCATTTCCTGTTGCTTGCCAAAGTAGCTTAGTAACCAGTATGTTCCTTCTGCTGGTGAAACCTGACAGAGAACCTGGTAAAGTTGATGATAGCTGTTGTGTTTTGTAGGTTTCAGCCACTGACTTCCATGGCCTCTCCTACCATCCTTCTTTGATGGCATCTCTCCTCTCTGCTTCCACCTATGTATATTTTCCCGCTTGTCTGCCCACAGAGCCAGGCTTCCTTACCTACCTGTTTATTCTTTGACTGTGTGTTCCTTGAGTGTGTATTTGCCTTGTTTTACTTGTAGGCTTGAAGGTCTAAGTGGATGTACACACGGAACCATCTTTGGGGTGCATTTGTGTAAGGGACTGTGTGGAAGAAGTGGTTCTTCAACCTTTCTGCCCTTCAGGTCCCTGGAGGGCTTGTTACCACAGATTGCTGGGTTTCACCCCCAGAGTCTCTAATTCAGTAGATCTGTGGTAGGGCCTGAGAATTTGCATTTCCAATTGAGGACCATTGTTTTGGAGGAGTGCATTCAGAACAGAAAGTCAGAAATATTTAAAATCAGATGGTGGTTGTTTTGATGAGAGCTTTTCTTGGATGTGACAGAGTCAAGGACCTGGCATTAGCATTCTTCGCAACTCTACTGCCTTTTGTAGCCATGACTTCCAGAAGCCACAGGCATGTGCAGATCCAGCCTCCAGCCTTCCTCTCCTCGCACCCGCCTTCACATCTTCTCAAGGAAGGTCAGAAAGTGCAGGAGCCACTTTCTGTTGTTCATCCAGAGCCAGCTTGTCTGTGTAGTTCATCCAGTTTGGTCTTGGGGCCCCAGAATAAAATGGACCAAATATTATCCTTACGATAATAATACACCATCATTAACTAATATTTAAGAGCTCTATGATTTTCTCCATTTACAGAAGAGGAAATTGAGGCTTACAGATATGAAATAACATATGCAAGGACTCATAACAAGTAATTGGTAGAGCCAGAGTTTGAACCTCAGTCCATCTGTCGGCAGCACATGCCCTTACCTTCACTGGCAGGCCACCCTGCTTCTCGCAGGTAAGTTAGAGTGATCCATGCCATGTCCAAGACTGACTCCAGTAAGAAGGATCTGGGATCCTCCTTGGAGAAGAGGCAGTCAAGCTGGAGACCAAAGGTGCTAACACAGATTTCTGTGATGCTCTTGTTCCATTTGTCGTGTTCATCAAACAGGGTCAAGTGAGGTGGTGAGTGTACAGCACTTGGACCCATGGCTGGCATGTAGGAGTGTGGTAGAGGGCAGCCAAGCCATGAGTCCCCTTTGAGAATAAAACATATCAAACGTTCAGGAATACTCTTACTGAGACTTCTAGGGAAAAACATATTATAAGAAGATGATCGTAACAGCTAATACCGCACACTTGCTATTGCCAGTTCTGCGCTAAGATTTTACATGTGTGAATTCATTGAATCCATGTAGTAACACTCAAAAGAGGTTCCACTTCCACAGTGTTACACAGAGGCACAGGCAGGTGAGGCAATTCCTGAGTGCAGAGACGGGATCGACTCTAGGCAGTCTGGGTCCAGAGCTTACTCCTGACCACCAGCTGCCCAGTGGAGAGTCTTCCCCATCCCTCCTAGATGAGAGAGGGAAACTTGTGAATACATTGGTTCTTCTCCAAGTATAAATGGTCTTTGTTTTCATCAAAATCTGGAGAAGTATTTTAAAACTTGAGAGACCAATTTCTGTTGCTCTTCTTAAAAGATAAGGTGGTAGGACATAGGTTAGGCATGGACCATAAGAGTGGTGAAGGGGTTAGCTCTATCCAGTGTCAAAATAAACCATAACACTTCACGTTTGGGACAAAATTTGACAGACCCATCCATAGGGCAGAAGAGGGGAGGCAGATTTCAGGTTCCATAGTCTGTGAGCATTTACCAGATGGTGGAGGAGGTGCCGTGAGGCCATGGGGAAAGGAAAGCTGATTATCCAAATGGGAATGGGACTATATGAGAGCAATTTGAAAAATCTCAGTGGGTATCATCACCTCACATCATTACACCAACATAAATTCTGCCTGATTAAAATGTGAAGTTTGACAAAAATATGTTCAAAATACATTGAGTGTTCTGGGGACTCTCCTAGGTGCCAAGTGTACAGCATTGAGCAAAACGGATAAAACTCCTGCCCTGAAGCAGCTTGCGTTTTAGCAGATAAAGGCAAATATTCCACTTTCACAAAAGCTTGAAGGAAATGGAAGTGGATATTTATTAAACCTCTGGAGGAGTTGAAATTTCTAAGATTAGAAGCTAGTGATGAACTCACAGAGGAAAATATTGTTAGTCTTACAAGCATAAACATTCCCCAAATGTTAAGGTTATTTCCAGTTTTACTATCATGAGTTATTCCTCAGTGTAATTCTATGTAACGTTGAGGTTTGTCTAGATGTTAGGATAGGTCCTCCAAAGTAGATATACTAGGTCAAGGGATTTGAACATCTGTTGGGTTCTAGATACATCACCAGGTTAATTTCCTCTCCAAAGTTTAATACTTTTTTTTTTTTTTTTTTTTTTTTGAGACAGAGTCTTGCTCTGTCACCAAGGCTGGAGTGTAGTGGCATGATCTCAGCTCACTGCAACCTCTGCCTCCTGGGTTCAAGTGATTCTCCTGCCTCAGCCTCCTGATTAGCTGGGATTACAAGCACCCACCACCACACCTGGCTAATTTTTGTATTTTTCATAGAGACAAAGTTTTACTATGTTGGCCAGGCTGTTCTCGAACTCCTGACCTCAGGTGATCCACCTGCCCTGGCCTCCCAAACTGCTGAGATTACAGGTGTGAGCTGCCACGCCCAGCCTAAAGTATAATATGTTCATATTAAACAAATCAAACTACCAAGATGCAAATTTAAATTAACCCACCTGTTTGGGTGCTTCTCTCATTGTCTGGGCCCTGCTGTCATTCTACCCTCTCACCAGGTGTCATATCATTCCCAGGTTTTCAATGCTCCCTTTATCTGTTAGGGACTCCTAAAGTTGTATCTTGACCTAGACTTCTTTTTTGAGCTCCAGAGTCATAAAGCCATCAAGCTACTGGACTTCTCTCTTTGGATATCTCATAGGGATCTCATCCTTAACACATGCAAAGGAAACATCTTGGTCAACCCCTGAAATATACTCCTTTTCTGGAATTCTTTATTTCCATAAACGGCACCTTCTGTCACCCAGTAGTTCACATCAGAAACCCAGAGTCATCCTTGACTTTGTTTTACTTAACATTTAATCCATCACCAAATTGTATAGATTTTTGCCTCCCAGGTGTAGCCATTCTCATAATTCGCCGTAGCTGTGTTCTCTAAAGTTGCCAGGAACACTGAATTAGTGAATACTGAATCAGTCATTACTCCTAAGAGAGATACAGAGTTAGGTTCCTGTGAGCCTCTGGTTATATTAACATTGACTGATGAATACGTAGTATCAGTTTCATTGGTGTAATAATGTTGTATGTTGGTAGATGTTGTACGTTGGTATAGCATTACACACGTTGGTGTGATGTTTTATGTGTGTTTCTGTTTAAACATATATTTTAGCGTATAGTTTTGATTAACATCAAACTCATGCCCAACGGCATTATAACTCATGCCTGAATGAGCTTATCTGACACATGCATTTCTCATAAGGCACATCACAGTCTTCTGGTGCTTAGGAGCACTAAGCAGCACTTTAGCACTGTGCTTGGGGTCCATTTAAACAGCAAAGTCACCAAGAAAACACACCAAAATGCAAAAAAAAATGCAGCACCATATAGACAGTTGAAAGGGTACTTGTTTATAGTGTAAGAACTGAAGCAGGAAGGCGGAGTGTCACCATCGTGGAGCTCCGCTGGAAATGCGTGTGTTGGGCAGTGCAACTTTTTTGCGGCTCCGCGCATGCGCAGGCATGACCAAACGTGCCCTGAGTATTGACTTCGGGGTTACAAACACCTTTTAGTGAGTAGGTGAATTCGCAAATGTGGAATCCAGGAATAATGACGACAGACTGCTTATCGTGAAGCCATCCATTTCTCTCTCCACTGCCACCCCTGTCTGGAGGTTGGCAAACTTTTTCTGTAAAGGTCCACATGGTGCATATTTGAGGCTTTGCAGGCCATCTGGTCTCTGCCGCAGCTACCCAGGTTATAGAGTGAAAGCTGCACAGACAATACATACACGAGTCGCGCGGGGGTGGGGAGAGGTAGGAGGGGGCGTGTTCCAGCAAAATCTTATTCCTAAAAGCAGACTTGGGTTTGCATTTGGCGCCCAGCCTGCAATTTGGATCCCCGTAGCTAGCCTAAGCCGCCATAGTGTCTCATCTGAACTGGTTTCCTGACTTGTCCCCCCCATACCTGTTCTTGACCTTCCCCAGCCAGTTTCCCATAGTGATATTAAGTGCACATTAGATCCTGTCACTATCGCACTTCAGATGTCCAACTGCGTCCCATCACACTTGGAAGAAAATCCTGAATCCCAAACAGCGTGGGTCACAGCACAGTCCCAGCTTGCTTCTCTGATCTCCCTGGACACCAGTCTTCCCCTCTGTTTGCCCCATCCTTTCCTCTTTCGGTTCTGTGACTGTTCCCAGCTGTTTCTTGCTTCAGCACCCTTTCCCGCACAACAGTCTTCCCTTCCTGGAATGCTCTCCTGCCTGGCAGCCTGGTTAATTCATGCTCACTCTGTGGTCACACCTCAAATGTCACTTCCTCCAGGAGGCCTTCCCTGGTCCTCCAGTGTATATCAAATTCCCCTCTTCTCATCTCAGAGCACCCTCTTCTTTTCTTTCATGACACTTGACAATTTTCAGGAACCCACTTATTTGGGCATATTTGTTTTCCACCTGCCTTCCCCATTAGGCTGCAAGCTCCACGAAGATAGAAACGCATCTGTGGTTGTCTCTGTGTTCTCTACCCCGTTACCATCACGCACATTGTAGACACTTCCGAAAACTTGGCAAATCAGTCAATGATTGTACAACATGCTTTTGTTCATATAGATTTTTGTATGAAACTGCAATCGAGGAAATTGCCACTCTTTTATAGTGTATCTTCAAAAATTGACAGTGATGATTAAAAGCAAAAGACATCTTGATAGGTGAGTTTGTAAATGGGTGTGAATGTGTATCTTTATTGTCAAAGGGTGATTCTGAGACAGACACTCTGCGAACAGGTATATCCGGTGTGAAGTTTTCTCCCTGGCACTTGAGTGCTGCATTCAATCCTGCTGGTTCAGTTTTCCCCTAGAGCTTTGCAACTTTGCTGGTAACATTTTCACATGAGGAAGTGGAGGTAAAGTTTGCTTAAGGAGGCATTTCAGCACCCCTCTTAAAAATTGACTTTGCTCTCATTTCTTCACTCAAACCATCACCCCATCTCTCTTAGACTTTGTTGGTGCAAGTTGTCGTTTCTACAGCGTTGCCCCATCTGGGGAAGAAATCTTTGATTTGTCAGAGAATCATCTAAGCAATGAAGTTCCAACTTAGGGATTGTTCCCAAGTCATTCCAGGACTCCTCCATGCCAGTGATGGACAAGCCACTTAGCATATTTTAGAAAGGTAACAGATCATTTATAAGATGACCTTGTGTAGATTAGTAGTGAAATGTAAAGCCTCACGTGACTGCTTTTTTTATGTATTTAGTACAGAAATAACATTTTCTAATTAAAGGAAATTAGAAAATAAAGGCAAGCAAAACACTCCACATACACACAGTCTCTCTCTCTCTTTCTCTCTCTCTTTCTCTCTGTCCGGAAATGACCACTGTTACATCTTTTAGGTATTTTTGTATGCATAGATATGTGCACAATTTTTTAACCAAAATGATGTATTACTGTTTCATTATCTGCTTTTTTTGGATAACAATCTCCAACTTTATATTTCAATAAAGTTCATCTCATTTAATACCTTGTGTCTATTCCAGTTTCCATAACTGGCCCTCAAATATCCTTCGAGGCTGGTTTGTCAAAATCACCATCTAATCGAGTATCATGCCCTGTGTCTGGTTGTCACTTCCTTTTAGTCTCTTAATCCAGCACAGTCTCTTATTGAAGCAGCAGATGAGTGCTGGTCTTGCCACCAGAACCTCTGACCTGCTAGATGTGTGAGGTTGCTTCCTTATGGTGGGGTTAGGCTTATTTCTCCATCCTCTGATTTCCTGTATGGAAAGGCTTGCAGGATTCAAGTTGTTTTGACTAGATCTCACCAGAGCTGATTCAGTGCACTTCACTTGCTGTTATTAAAAAGGCCCACTACTGGGGATGCTGAGATTGACCCCTGGTCTAGGGCTGTGACAGCCTGAACCTACCATCATCCAGTTACACTTTCCCCCTAGAGACCAGCAAGTGACTTGTGTGGTATAACTTTGCATACAAATCGTTTACTTAATGGTTTTGTACCCAGTGGTCATTCTTGCCTGAACCATACCTTCCTTGGGTTTTGGGAAATGTTTCTGTAATTCTTTCATTTCTTCTATAAAGTAGAGCTTTCCTGCACTACCGGGGCATGGTTACCCTGACACATGGTTCCCACTGGAAAGGTAGGATCTCTGCCAATGCTTTCCCTTTCCCCATTAACTTTCAAAGTAAGGAGTTTAATTAAACTACTTCAAGTAGTGACAAATTTTTTTTTCTGTCTTTCTAACATTATACATTGATGGATTTTTATTGATTTGGTGTGTTCTTATCATTACTCTTTTGTTATAACTTTTAGGCAGTGAGACTCCTTCAGCTAGCTCCTGTGACGTTTTGACAGAATTTCCATAATCTTGAAAAGCTGTCTTGATTCATGACACAAATGCCCTAAACTCATCTTGTGCTTTTCAGTGGTATTGGACAATGGTATTAGAGACTACAATCAGGGTATTGGGGGTGATTATTGCTACAGAGGTGACTTGTTCCTGGAGAATTTCAGTGGACAAAGCTGGAAAATATATACTGTTAAATTTTAAGAGTTCAGGCGGACAAGTCCAGTTTAATTTTAAAATCCTTGTGCTCTCACTTTCCTCAATAATTGTTTTAACTCCCTTTTTCTGGTTTGGAAAAATCTTTATTTTTTTCTTTAACCTATAAATATAAAGAATATAGTTTCAAAATACCAATATTTATATTATTACCAATATGCAACACAGAGGAAAGTTTAATACTTCTTTGTAATTTTCGTTTTATTCTTAAAATGCATTCCACTAAGGGTATGTGTTAAAAATACTGTGTTCTAAAATTCCTAAAAATAAATTCTTCCTCAGCAGGTATGCCACCCAGTTTGATGTATGGTTAGGCTCATATCATTCCATTTCTTTTCAGTTTAGGAAATTTTGAATGGAACTTTTTTAAGATGGGTAATGCATTACGTGGCTGAAGGGTCAAAACTATGTAGATGTTTAATCTAGATGATGGGTTTGTGAAAAATTGTTAAATCATTCTTTCTACATTTCTTCTGGTATTGGAGAGTTAAAATAATTAAACAATGTAGAGAAGTATACACAATGAAGTCTTAACCTGTGAACTGTTTTTTTTTTCTTTTTTATGATTTCTGTTTTGCAGATGAGCCCCGTGCACTTTGTTCCCTCATAACCATTTTTCTTAGTGTCTAACTTAACCCTTTGAGTCTTTCATGCCTTTAGAAGTTCTAGTGTGTGTTATGGGTGTGTTCTTATTCTCTTACACAAAAGATAACATAACACATACAGTCTATTGTTCTACGTCTTAACTTTTTTCTCTTAATACATTCTGGAACTCTCCATATTTGTACATAGAGATTATCTTCAGTCTTTTTTATAACCTTAGAGTACTGCATTTTGTTGATGTGTGATGACGGCACAACAACATAATCTTGGATTGTGTCTAATCCTCTGCTCTTTTCAAGTCACCTGTAATAGATAACCTTGTAGACATGTCATTTAATACTTGTGTAGGTGCATCTGCGAAATGAAATCCTAGAAGTAGGGTTGTATAGTCAAGGGACAGATACATCTGTTATTTTTAAAAGTTATTGACAAATTCTTCCTGTAGGGTTTATACCTTATTTTACTCATGCAAGCAATATGTGAAAGTGCCTTTTTCCCCAGAACATCACCCATGGAATCTGTTGTCAAGCTTTTGGATTTTTGCTGGTAGGTGAGAAATGTTATTTTGTTATAGCTTTAATTTATATTTATTTTATTATAAGTGAGGTTGAGCATATTTTCATGTATTTAAATGTCTTTTTGTGTTTATTTTTATGTGGACTGTGTTTTGAATTTCGGACATTTTCCCACTATGTTGTTGGTCTTTTTCTTCTTTATTCTGAAAGCTCTTTATATATTGTCTCTGCTATGAGTTGCATTTTTTTTTCCAGTTGATCATGCGTGTTTTGATTCACTTAGTGGCGGTGGTTTGCCCTTTGGAAGTCTCTTTCATTTTATATAGTCAATTTTTTTTTTTTTTATGGCTTCTGTATTTTTAGTCAAAGTTAGAGAGACTTTACCTATCTCATATTTTTCAGTTCCTTTGGGTACTTTTGTAATTTCACTTTTCTTCTGTTTACATCTTGGTGCATTTGGTGTTTCTTCTAGAACAGCAGTCCCCAACCTTTTTGGTCCTGGCGACTGGTTTCATGGAAGACAATTTTTCCATGGACTGGGGGTGAGGGTGGTTTCAGAATGAAACCTTCCACCTCAGATCATCAGGCGTTAGTTAGATTCTCATGATGAGCATACAGTCTGGACCCCTCACATGCGCAGTTCACAATAGGATTCATGCTTCTGTGAGAATCTGATGCCGCTGCTGATCTGACAGGAGGCGGAGCTCAGCTGGTAATGCTCACTCACCTGCCACTCACCTCCTGCTGTGTGGCCTGGTTCCTAACAGGCCAGAACTGCTACTGGTCTGCGGCCGGGCCAGGACAGGGTGGGGAGTGGTTGGGGACCCCTGTTTTAGAGTATGTTCTGAGGATTGGATGCAACTTTATATTTTTTCAATACTCAATTGTCCCAACATTATTTGTTTAAAAGTTTGTATTTTTCCCATAGTATCATAATCCCTACTTTATCATATACTAAATTTCTATAGGTCTGGGGTCTATTTCTGGACTCTTAGGTTTTTCCATGGGTTGATCTGTTGTTAATTATTGAAATTTATATAATCTTTTCATATCTGAAAAGACTAGTTCTCCTTCATTGCTCTTCCCGTTTAGCCTTTTCCTGGCTATTCTCCATGTTTGTTATTCCATGTGAACTTTAGACCCAACATTCTTGATTCCAGAAAAAAACCTGTTGGTATTTCCATTGGGATCACATTAAATTTATAAACTACTTAGGAGGAATTAACATCTTTTCCAGGTTAAGTCTTCCTGTCAAAGATCATGTTTTCTCTGTGCTCTCTTTTTGTGTGTACTTTAGTAATGTGTAAAAGTTTTCTATATATAGGTTATATACATGTCTTAAGTTAATCCTTATAAATAATATCTTTCATTACCTCCTCTTGTTTGCATATGAGGACTATTTATTTCCACATGTATTTCTGACAGCTTTATTGAGATATAATTCACATAATTTACCCATTCAAAGTGTACAGTTCAGTGGTTCTTAGGATATTCACAAATTGTGCAACCATCACTACTATCTAATTTTACAACATTTTTGTCACTCCAAAAAGAAACTCTGTACCAGTGAGCAGTCATTCCCCATTCTCAACCTCCCCCAGCCCCTGGAAACCACTAGTCTACTTTCTATTCAGTACATTTTATATAAATGGAATCATGCAATATGTGGTCTTTTGCAGCTGGCTTCTTTCACTTAGCTTGTTTTCAAGGTTCATCCATGTTGTAGCATGCCTTTTATAGGATAGCCATCCTTGTGAGTGCGAAGGGTACCACTGTGGCTCAGTTTTGCTGATTTCTATATGTATTTAGTTCTCTTTCCTGAGATTTCATGAGTGCAGGAGGCTGGCTTTTAATTCCAGATCCCCAGTGCTTCCCACAGTGTCTGGCAAATATTTGGTACTCAATAAATGCTTATTGAATGAATGATTGGATATAGTATACTTCTAGGCCACCTCTACATTTTAAAGTTAAAATGTAGCTGGGCATATATAAATTAATTTTTATCTTTTCCTAGGTGAAACATAATTAGAGGGTGAGTTTTTCCTCCAGGAAAGCCTGGTAAAAGCAATTTTATCTGATACATGGTTTGTGATGGTCAATATTACTTTTTCTTACATAAAATGAATGATTGAGAGTCTCTGGTACATATGTCTAAGTGTCTGTGTCTCATCTTTTCAGGAGGATGATGTTTAGCCCTAGATTCTATTGTTGTTGAAAACTACTTAGTAATATGTATAAGATAGAAGTGAGAAATTAGGTAAAGTTCTGGGCCTGGGAGAAGGGAGTTTTGAACGAGATGGATCAGTTCATATGTATTTTACAAGTTCTAAGTTTACCAAGGGCTGTGTTCCAAAACTTCTTTTGTAAGCAAGGTGTGTGGACACATCACAGTTAACAATAAAGTGCTATCAGCTGAGATTTGGGTCTCGAGAGAGAGTAGTTGATGCATGCATGAGAGCAGGCAGTGTGTATGGGAACTCCCTGTACCTTCCACTCAATTTCGTTGTGAGACTAAAACTGCTCTGCAGAAATAAAGTCTGGCTGGGCACAGTGGCTCATGCTTGTAATCCCAGTACCTTGGGAGGCTGAGGTGGGTGGATCACCTTAGGTCAGGAGTTCGAGACCAGCCTGACCAACATGGTGAAACCCCATCTCTACTAAAAATACGAAAATTAGCCAGACGAGGTAGCATGTGCCTGTAGTCCCAGCTGCTCGGGAGGCTGAGATAGGAGAGTTGCTTGAACCCGAAAGGCAGAGGTTGCAGTGAGCTGAGATTGCACCACTGCACTCCAGTCTGGGCAACAGTGTGAGACTCCGTCTCAAAATATAAATAAATAAATAATGTCTAGTAACTTTTAAAAAGAGAGAACACAGCTGAAATATATATACTATCTAGGAAAAGGGAAATAATTAAATATCAGAAAAATAATCTTGAAGAAGAAATATTTCTCTTTAATATCAGTGTTTGGAGAAAGGTATTTTAATTAAGTCAGATCGTGTGTGTGCACACATGTGTGTGTATTTGCAGGAGACTTTTGGACACTATCCAAGGATTCTGAGATTGACAATATTGGATTTTTATATTACCCCAATTTTCTTTAAAAACATGTGACTGTTAACTTTTTATTACTCTTACATTATTAGACACGTTTGGGTTGGGGATAGGAAAAAGACAGAGGGAGATTGATTGGTTGACTGACTCATTCATTCGTTGGTTAAATGGGACAGATTGATTCCTCTAACTGTCAGAGCCTGAGAGATGGGGAAGGTAGAACATGGCTCAGAAGAATATGCATTTCCTGTAAGAAAACATTTATCTGAAAGGAATGATGATAATTGAGAATCAAGCTGTATGAGATAGAAGCAGTAACTGAAGGGCAGATGGATAAAGGAAGGTAGCTGTGGTGCCGGTCGAATCAATGGCTGGAAAGCCACAGGAGGCAGACTTCCATCAGGCCCTAAGGAAGGACATCGTACCGAAGCCCTCCACATGTGGACAGCCGTGGGGCCCGTGATTTCTCCAGTGCTGGAGGTGTTCAGGATGAGTGCCTTGTGAAGAGACTGCTGGAGACTGGGGTCCGGCAAAATACGGATGTGAGACCACAGCATCTTTCAGGCTTCTTCTGAGAGAGGTTGGTAGTTCTGAGTGTGTTTACAGTTCCATAGAGGGGGAAGAAAGGAAGAAGCGGGGAAAAGAGTTAGGTGGGGATTTTCCCTGTCAGCTCAGGAGACCTTATTTCTCTTCAGAGCGAGTAGGACAGTAGAAAACAAATTGGTTTTTGTTTCATGGACTGTTTATTAGTAGATTATTGGTTAAGATGCTTTTAGCTTCAATAGCCAGAAACCAACACAAAGTGTATAAACAAAAGGGAAAGCTGACTGTCTGGTTAACAAGTAGTTCTGAGGGCGTCAGCTCCAGGGTTGGTTGTAAAGAACCGACATTCTTCCTGTATTTCTGCCCCACTGTCTGTGGTATGTTGGTCTGTTGGCTGCCACAGTTCTAGGCATCACATCCAACTCGAGAGTGTCCATGGGAAAAAGAGCATCTCTTTAAAGCAAGCAAACCTTTTCCAGAGGCTTCCTGCAGACCTCCCTTCACACCTCATTGACCAGGCTGATGGTGTGTGCCAGCACCTAAGTCAAGTCATTGACAACAGGAAGAGCATGAGCACTGGCTGAGTTAAACTGACCAGGATGTGTATCCCCGCCATGCCAGAAGTGAGGCCATCTTCCCTGAGAGTCGGGATCTGAACAGAAAGATCACCCAACACATGTTATTGTTAAAGTGCTTATGGAGATCTCTGTGTGCCGGTGGTGTCATGCGTATGAACCATCCAGGCTGTAGTTAGAGAATCAGAGACTCACTGTGTGATCTCCAAGAAGCCGTATCACCCGTGTCCTCCGTAGCAAGACAGCGTATTGGAAGGCCCTCCTAGCTTTGGAATTCCATCATTGTCTCTCTTTCTCTCCCTTTCCGCTCCCCTCCCACTGCCCCCAGAGGCTGCCCTGTGACAGAGGAAGTTTCTTATCAAGTCCTCCGTGATCTGTGTAAAGAGATGGTGTTTTCCCAGGCCCTTAGCACTTTGTTCTGTTGGTTTCACAAACTAATTATTGTTCAGAATTTAGTTTTTAGAAAATTTTAATGACTTTTGTAAGAGGTTTAGTTAACATACTGCACACACACACTCTCTGTCTCTCTCACACACTTAGCTTTTCTGTGTGTGCGTGTGTACACGTATCTGTATTCTAACCTGACTTTGGTGGAACCAGCTTTCTTGCTCTGTACACAGACCCCTTCCTGCCGCTCGTTTCAGCCCCGGTGTGGTGGAATGTGTCTGAAGCATGAGTTTCGAGGCCTTTTCCTTATGGCCACCACAAAGTGGTCTCGAGGGCCCTCAGTTCTGTTTAGCAGTAATGCAAGGTGAAGATGTTTCTCTGACTCAAAGTGAGATGACATTAATTGAGCGCCTACCGTTTATGCTTCTTCTATGGGAGACTTAGATACAATACTTACCATGCTTAAAATGGCTCTGAAATTAAAGGGCAAGGCCTGAGGTGCAGTATCTCCTCTTTCCAGCCCTCCTGTTCCGGCCTGTTTAGCTGCTTTCTTCCCACATCCAAAGGGTGTCTCTTGGGGAGAAGCAGGACTGTCCCCTAAATTGGAGCAGATAGCAGCCCAGGGCCTCGAGCCCCCGCTTCCCTTTGTGTTGTGCACTGGCTCCGGCATGGCGCCCGTCTTTGAAGTCAGGTGAAAGCCCCACAGGCAGGGCTGCTGCCCTCCTGCTCTCTGGCCATTCAGCGCAACCTTTAGTCTAGGAAAAGTGCCAGTCTTCACTTCCAAGTATCATATCTCCCTAAATGGGGCAATCTGCTTTAAATGCCTTCTCCACTGGCGCCTTCCCCATCTCACAATTGGCATAATTAAAGGGACAGGCTCACCTCCTTTGCTGCCTGTGTGTGCTGGGTCAGGGCATTGGCTGGGGGCCGCTGGTGTGTGTGCACGCCTGCCCTCGCAGAGACGCTCCCTTGGCCCTCCAGCCCTTGAGTGGTCATTTTCAGAAGTGCTTAGAGCCACTCTACATGCATACACTTTACCTTTGCATTTTCCCTACTGTGCTCAACTCAGTAACAGGCAGGCTGGTTACTATGATCCGTGAAGCTTTTTGTATCTTGCTGGAAAAAAACTGCACTCTGAACTGAAAGATAATCTCCCTTGATGGTTCCAAGTCAGAATTTGCTTTATGACTCATGACATTTGGCGTCTTTCTCCATGAAGATTTCCCCCTTCTCATCCACTCCCAGCTTCAGGTGTGTGTGATGGTGTGGTTCATCCTTAAAGAGTCACCGCTGGTCCCAAAGAATGGTGTGACATGTAGGAAGGTGCCCATGGTTGCTGGTCCCCTCTGATCTCCAGTTCAGCTGCCAAGCCAGCGCCCTCGATTAAGCTCCTTTGGAACCTGGGTTTTTATTACCTGCCAGTCAGCTTAAAGCAAAGACCTCTCAGAGGGCATGCCTGGTATTGCTGCTGCCCTCTGTTCTGCAGAGGCAGCCTCAGTCTCCATCATCTCCCTCTCAGAAGTCAGTCTCTCAGCAGCAAGGGGGGCTCACTGTGTGCAAAGCCCTGGACCCAGTGGTTCAGCCAAGAACAGAATAGAAAACAACCATGCCCATCTGACTGCTGTAAAGAGGGACAGGAGAACCTTGGGACAGAGGCCACACCTATGCTTGCCCAAGCCTACATAGACCGCCCTCTTGTGGGATGTGCACTGGGAATTGATTTCCCAGTGGTGAGGACAAACTTGTGCTCATTTCTGCCTTGTTTGTCACCTAGATTCTCTTTATGATGACATCTAATGTGCAGAAGTCCAGCCCGTAGCAGCAGCATTGGACTAATGTGGGAAGTTCAGGAATTTTGAGCCTGGAAAGTCCGGTGAAGGAAAATCCCTCATGTTTCAGCAGGGCTGCATGGCCGGTTCTCCACGTGCTTCAGCAGAGTTTTCTTTTCTCTTTTCTTTTCTTTTTTTTTTTTTTTTTCAACTGTGAAAAAAGCAGTGCCAGCTGTTTGGTAAAATATGGGTCAGTGAGAAATAGGATTTGCTTTATAGAAGTTAACTTTGGAGAATCGTGTCTTCAAAAAGAAACGAAGCCTAAAGATAGGAGGACCGAGGGAATCCTGGGTGTGATGGTCCTAACCCCATAAGTTAGCTTGGGGTGCTTTTAGGAAGATTTTGGTTTCTAGCAATTCGAGAGGGAGGTGGACATGATTTTGTGCAGAAGGGGGAGAGGTGCGGGAGAAAATCACCTGCAGACACGTTGAGTAGTGAGAAACCATGAGACAGACTCTGCATGGCAAGACAGAGGGCATCTTATTAGAGTAGAAAAGAATAGTATTTTATTTTGCCACGAACAAGACAGTTTGGGGAGTGGAGAAGAGCTCCCAGGGTGGGCGATGACAGGCGTCTGGGGGACACTGGGGCCAGCGGATGCAGCAAGCAGCTTGGACTGCAGTCTCTTTTCTAGCAAAGGAGCTGTGCCTTTGGGGTAGGGGGCTGAAGAGGTGGTAGACCATTTGAAATAGTTTCTGAGCATGTGTGTGCACACAGGCACATGTGTGGCTGGTGTCTCTTAGAGAAAAGGCATTTAGAGAAAAGCAAGGGTGTGAGTGGCCTGAGAGCAGTTACAATTGATTTTGAATATGGAAGGAATTCTACCTAATCCAGAGAATACACAAAGTATACTTTGGAAAGGGGCAGTAAACTTTTCTGGCTGGCCTGCCTTCCTCCCTCCCTTTCTTCTTCCCTTTCTCTCTTCTTTCCTTTCTCCCAACCTTCCTTCCTTCTGTGATCTTTTGTGGAAAAGCAAGAGCTATTCGTATGTAGTGATACAAATTTGGTGCTTACATAGAGTTTCTCAACATATTTCTCAGAGATTAACATGATCCCTGGGAGAATCTGGAAGCTCCGTCTTTGGGGTGTCTTCTGAAGAAGATTGTGATTCTTAGGGCATCTGCCTCCTCCAGCCCTTAGTCATTAATTATTTACTCTCATATCTCAGTTTTGTGCCTAGCACTAAGTGATGGTTAGTGTGCATGGTTGGCCCAGTAGAAATATGTTTGTCCATCCATCCATCCATCCATCCATCCATCGGTCCCTCCAAATAAACCATTCATCAAATAAGAGAACCTTCCCCAAAGGTCCCAGCTGTTCTCTCTCCCCTTCTCATAGGCTATAACTGGGCAACATGCCTAGCCCAGATCTTCACTCCAGGCACAGCAAACAATTAGCTTAGACTAGCCAGGATTGGCTCTTGAGTCACATGAAGGGGAGGTGGAAGGAGGTGGGAGGTGGTGGTGGGGAGAGTGACATCTAAACTAAATCCTGCCTCTCCAGAGGAGAAAGAGGAAATGGCTGTTAGGAAGGCAACTTAGAGTGTCTGCTTCAACATGTTCATTTTTTTAATGTTTTACTCTGATTGTGTAGTGTTTTTTAACTATACTATTCTCTAAATTTGGCTATGTTTACTATGGTAATTATTTTAATTGAGTTCTATTTGATTATTTGTAATTCACCTTGTTCTACAAATTTTGATTGATTTTATGGTATAAATACATATACTGTAATAAACCATATGATACATAAAAGAATTTAGGACAAGATCAGGATAAATACAAATAAATATAGAAGTTCAAAGTCAGGAAGAAAAAGAATTACAGATATGCAGACAGTAAGTCCCTTACATTGCTATTTAGCTGAGCTTCATAACATCAAAGAGAAAAGGCAAATGTGGTCACTGTGGTAATTCTTGCTGTCAGAGAAGAAAGGCATACCAGGTCCCCAAGAGGAGCAAAGATTTTTTTAGTTCTTTTCAACTAAATTTTGCATGTGGACTTTTATCTAGGAAGCGCTGAGAGGTATCATGAACAGGGGTGTTCAGCATCCCCACAACAAATGAAAAACCGGGTTCTTAAGCTCTTCTCACAGCAGTCCTCATTGGAAGCTCAAGGCCTAAAATGAAAATGCAACTCAGCAAATATCATTTCCTGGAATGCCAAAATAACAGATCTGAGTACTTCTTATCCTTCTACTGGTGAGGTTTGATGCAACACGAAGACCCAAAACACCCAGCAGAACTGCCAGTCTACATGCCTATCAGACAACCTTCAAGACCATTACTTTTTTTTTTTTTTGAGACGGAGTCTCGCTGAGTCACCCAGGCTGGAGTGCAGTGGTGCGATCTCGGCTCACTGCAAGCTCCGCCTCCCAGGTTCACGCCATTCTCCTGCCTCAGCCTCCCGAGTAGCTGGGACTACAGGCGCCCACCGCCACGCCTGGCTAATTTTTTGCATTTTTAGTAGAGACGGGGTTTCACCGTGTTAGCCAGGATGGTCTCAATCTCCTGACCTCGTGATCCGCCTGCCTGGGCCTCCCAAAGTGCTGGGATTACAGGCTTGAGCCACTGCGCCCGGCCTACTTTTTTTAACTGACATGTGCATGCATGTATGTGCGTATGTGTGTAAATATATCTGTATATTTATGAATAGATGTATACATCCAAAATAGTATATATAGGAAGAGATCATTTGAGGATACGTTCCATTGCCCACCATGCTGTATTCTAGCTCACCAGTTGAGGCTTTAGGAATCGACCTGGTAAAGTTGATGTCTGTGGAAATTAAGGCCTCTATTTAAAATGCTCACAGAGGAGAGTTCTATTTTTGTAAATAGGATAATTGGGTGGAAAACTGTGCTAATGTCTGTCTTTATTTAACCACTCCAAGGGACAAAGCCTAACTGCTAAAACCATGAGGCCATAACCAAGACACCACCATTTACCCAGGGGCACTGTCATCACTATACCACAATTTTAAAAGAGTATGGAGGTCAGAAGCCAGACAGTTGGGTTCCGTATTAATGTCTCCAGGGGATGAACAGAGGGTGAGAAGGAGCAGATAGACAGAGGCAGGTCTGGATGGGAGGCTGGAGAGTGGTCAGTGCTGTTCTCCCAGCTGTCAGGAATGTTATATGGGAAGAGAGTTTGGGGAAATATCAGATGAGGGAATGACTGTGTCCTGGCAGAGGTGTTATTTCGTCTAAATGACTTCTGATGATCTTCTGTCCTTGTGAAGATGTTGGGAGTGGACAGTGCCAGGACAGTATGAACTGTCGTGCGGCATGGCGGATACCAGAGGAGGGTGCAGGGAACAAGCATGTATAGAGCCTGCCACTATTTCCCTTGCTGACCTCCTCTGCGAGGCAGTAGTAGGAAATGGTTAGAGTGCAGGTGTGTAATCAGAGGCTCTAAGCCCGAGTCTTCTCCCAGCAAATGGGGTAATAGTGGTGTCTTACCTCAGACCTGTTGGGAGCTGTCCTGAACACGTCATCCACGCCCAGTAAATGCTAATTAACACAATGATGGCCATCAAGAGAGCTTTCTTAGCCTGATGTGAAGTAGATCTCAGGCTCTGCATTTTCCAGTGGGGTAAACTGAGGCATAGAGAGGCAAATTCACTTGTGCAAGATCTTTTATCTAGTAAGTGTCAAAGCTAGGATTCAAACTAGGCTTTCTAGCACTAAATCTTATTGGGTTTTTCTGTTCCATGCTGCCTGAATTTATCGATAACTCAGCAGTGTCTTATAACTCAGACATGTGACATGGGCCATGAACCCACAGCATCTTTCTGGATCCACTGTGCTGGTGGGTAGCTTTCTGTTTGTGATAATCACGTTTGATGAGCTTGGCGGTGATTTGTATGATGACAGTGACACTCCGGCAGTGTGTTAAGGAGTCTGGGTCAGGAGGGACTTTTTTCATTTGTTTTTGCCACATCACCCAGAGAACATATCTGTAAAAGAAGGCAGTTTGGTGAACTTGGGAGGAACTCCTCAGCACTCTACTTGTGACCATGACAATTGTGACAGTTTTTCCTTCACACCCTATCCAAGGTCAGGTTTTTGTTGTTGGACCTTGTTAAATCGAGGATAGTGGGCTTGAATGGCCTTGGTGTATCATGGAAGTAGCCTCCCGTGGTGTAAGCTTCTGCTTGGGGTCACCAGCTGCTGCCACAAAGCTGAGTCGCCAGTAATTTCTTACAGATCTTTTCATATTAATAGAAAAATGGAAGGCAGGTGGTATGCCAGGAGGAGTGCGTTTTCTTTGAGGCTTTGAGGGCCTGTCAGGGGGTGAATTTTGTGTCCCCCTCCCCACTCACATGTTGAAGGCCTAACCCCCAGTACTTCAGCATGTGACCTTATTTGGAAACAGAGTCATTGCAGATGTGGCTAGTTAAGATGAGATCCCACTGGAGTAGGGTGGGCCCCTAATCTGGTATGACTAGTGTCCTCTTAAGAAGGGGAAATTCAGACACACACCCACGGGGACCATGGCTCATCGGCATGAAAGCAGAGACTGGGTTAATAGGCACTGAAGCCAAGGAACAGCAAAGATTGCCAGCACCCACCGGAAACTAGGAGAGAGGCATGGAACGAACAGACAGTCCCTCACAGCCTCGGAGGGAGCCAGCCCTGTCGACACCGTGATCTTGAACTTCTGGCCTCCAAGACCGTGAGATAATAAATTGTGTTGAGTATGCCCCCCAGCTTGTGGTGCTGTGTTATGCTAGGCCAAATAAAGTAACATAGGGCCCATGGAAAAACAGTGACTTACAAACTCCAGAAGAAAAGCAAGAGCCCCTCCTATGCTTTGGTTAAAGTTTCCATCGGAGCGTGGGAGTCTGGATGTAGGGCTGAGGGTTCCGAAAGTGTCATAGAAAGCAGAGAAGCGGCTCCAATGGGCAGACCAGCTTCCGAAGAACATGGGTGTTCTGTGAAGGTCACTGCGTGGAGGTGACCTTTTACCTCACTGAGTTTTTTAGAGAAAGCAATTTTGTCCTTTTAGGTTGGAAAAATATTTTCTTCAAGACCACAAAGTGACAGTTAAAAAAAAAAAAAATTGGCCACCTGCAAGTCTAAATGTCACCATCTAGAACAGCTCTGCCTGATAGAGCTTTCTGTACCGATGTTTCTCTTGGTCCGCCCTCTCTCCCATGGTAGCTACTTGCCCCGTGACCAGTAAGCACTTGAAATGTGGCCAGTGGGGCCGAAGAACTCAGTGTTTTATTTTAGTTAATTTAAATGTAAATAGCCACTTGTGCCTGCTGGCTGCTTCTGTGTTGGTCAGTATGGCTCCAGATCACTAGAATAGCGGTGGACTGGGGCCCAAAGGAAGAACCGTGGGTGCCTGGATATCCAGTGGAGGCCACAGGAGGATTGGGGCTGACTGGTCACCCTGGCTTGGCTAGTGCCCTCGTGTGTGGTCTCGTCCTCAGCGACAGGGGCCTAGGTGGGAGTAAAAATGAAGTAACACAGGCAGAATTTTCTGGATGCTTTACTAAAGAGATGCTTAATGTGAGGCTTTGTCTGCAGTTCCTTCTCTGAGCCCGAATTATCTTCAACTGGTTTAGTGCTCGGTAGAGACAGGGTAGATGAAGACACTTGAAGGGAAGCCAGGAAGCTGGGTCTCTGGATATGGGCAGACCGAGATGTTTCTTTACAGGTTTCAAGTGCCGGCCCTTGATGTGCCCAGAGGGGCCACTAGTCCCAACGCTAGGAAGGTGGGGATGTCCAGATGCAAACCACCTTCTCTGAAGCTGGGAGGGTCTCCCCTGGAGTCTGTTGTACTAGACTTGTTGATTGCAGATGCCTGACAAAAGCTACTGAGGCTCAGCCACCTCTGCGTTCCTCACAGTTGCCACCCTGCCCCCAGCCGCTGAATCAACGGCTGCCACAGGGACTGTGACCAGAGGATGCCGTTTAGAGAGCGTGCGTGTGGGACGTCTCAGAATCTGAGATGGAACCCCGACTGGGCAGTATTAGGTGCAGTTTCACACTGAAAAGGGGTCCCTGTGACTGATTTGGCCTGCCCTGGACAAATGAATGTTGTCATTGTCTCACCACCGGCTTTGGCTCAGTGCCTGGTATAATTTAAAAATTGCCTCGTTTTCTAGCTCTACTTAGTTATCTGGTTTCAGAAAGAAACAAATGGTTCACCAAGTCTTATAATATCTCTAACCCCGAGACAAGCAAGGGGTGTGAGGCAGAGACACGCTGTGTCAGGCTGGAGCCTGCCTCTCCCCTGGCCCACGTCGCCCTGGCCGACTGGACTCCGAACAGTGAAGGGATGGCCTAGAAGGAAGGACTGGGTGGTGAGACTGGTGGATGTGCAGCTAGAATTCCTGGGCTTGGAGGACAGGAGTTTTAGTTTGAGTAGAGGTTAGGAAGAGAAAGGAGGTGAGAGAAACCTGTTGTCAACCTCCAGCAGATTCGGTAGCTTGTGCTACATGTGCAGCATCATGCTTGGGGACGCCGGGGACATCAGTAAGTAGTCATAACTGACAGTAGCTGATGCTTATATTGGTAGTGCCTATAGTGTGCCAAGCCCAGCTCTGAGCTTAATACTTTACATACATTAGCCCACTTCAGCACAGTCGCTGTCTTTTCCAAGCACTCATAAACTCATTGCAGACAAGACTAAACAAAGCAACAAAAGACATCAACTGATGCAGGGTAATACGTGATGAGCACTGTTAGGCACAAAGAGAAAACCCTAGGTCCCCAATGACCAGGGATGCATCATTTGATCTGGAATTTGAAGGAAAGGTGGCCAGGGAGCAAGCCCGAGGTTGCCCCACACAGGGGTGCATAAGGCCCGGCTGGGGGACAGTGGGTGTCTCACTTGGGCTGACTGGAACAAGTTACAGGTCACAGGTTTTTTCATTTGAATGTAATTATTTGACTGTAGTAGCCATCAGCAGATGGAGAAGTTCAGAGGGACTGCACTGAAATAATGAATAATTTGCAGATGCAGTCGGTAGCCCTGGTGTCTTGGTGTGCCTTTCTGTTGCAGCAGGATGCGTGCGAAGAGTGGCTCACAGCCCCATCTGCTCTGCTCCTCCTGGCTCGAGCTTTGCTTTAATAACCTCTCTGTCACCTATTTACATGAGGTCATCCAACTCCTCTTTTTCTCCTTTTCTGTGTTGAAATAATCATGGCCGCTACTTGCTGTGAAGGACTTAACTAGTACTGGGTAGGATTGACCTCTCAATTCAGTAAACATTTACTGAGTCCTCAGGACAATGCTTGCAGTGAGCATGCAGAGGAGGAGGTGATTCCAGGAGGAGGTGGAGGCAGAGCTTGAGCCAGCAGGCCTGGCCACCGCCTGGAAGTTGGGGGGTGAGGGGAGTGTGGAAGGTCAGCCAGGGTGCTTAGCCTCAGCCACTGGGGAATGCGAATGATAGTCCTGGGGGAAAAAGAAAACAAGAGGAGGAATAGATTTGTGGGATGGAGAACAGTGGGGTAATGAGCTCCATTTGGGACATTTAAGTTTGAGACAGGACATTCCCTGGAGACATTAAGCAGGCCATAAAAAGACCCCCAACTTAGAGTCCTTAGGCCCTGCGGTTGCAGTGTGAAATAATCCGCTTCGGCTTCCTTCCCTTTCCTTCTCAAGTCGTTCCCCATGGAGTCACTTTAGACTGGGGGGGAGGATAGTTGCTTCCTCAGTCTCCCTAGCCTTTATCCTCACACTTGAATGCTAAATCCAGAACTCCTCGTTCCTGCTAAGTAGTTCAAAAGCTCCAAGGGATCCTTGGAACAGTCGCACCCTGGTGGGACTTTTCAGAGCACTCCTGGGGTTAGAAGAGAAATTTCAGGGTAACCGCAGAATAATGTGAGCTATAACTGGCCCGAGTGATCTTCTGGCTGGGACCTGGATGTGAGGCTGGCATGTTTGAAGGTTGGTGAATGCCTGTTGACCCGCATGCCCCAACCGGGTGAACTCCTTCTACCTTTTGATTCCTCACTAATTGCAGTGAACAATACGCCAGCTTGTCTTCTGTAAAATGAGAGGGTGACTGTGCCCACCATCCTTGCTGCTTTGGTTGGACAGGTCAGTACAGTGCCCTGAAACTCTACTTATTCATCTGTGAAATGAAGGGATTTGGTGAGATGCCGCTTAACGTGACTTCCAGCACGAGCATTTTATGTAGGTCAGTGATCCTTTGTTCAGGGAGTGATCTTTTTTCCAGAGGAACCGTTCTGCAGTTGCTGGTTAGCTTATCATCTTGGCAGGGAGCAGCATGGCGAAGCGAGCAGAATGTGGCCTCCGGAGTCAGCAAACCTAGTTAAAATCCACTTGCCAGAAGTCTGTCACGTGGCTTAGCAGCGGGCCTCTTGGCAATTAGCTGCTTTTCACCGGTCTGCAAGTTTCCTCACCTGTAAAATGGGATGATGATACGCATTTCAGGTCCAGTGGGTGAGAATATGTGTCAGGCATCTACTTTTGTGACTTTTTTTAAAATGGCTTTATTGAGATATAACTCACATACCAGAAAGTTCACTTTTTTGAAGTGTACAGTTCATCAGTTTTTAGCCTATTCACTAAGTTGTACATAAGGCACCACTATCCAATTCCAGCATTTCATCATCCCAAAAGGAAATCCCATTCCTGTTAACTCACTCCCTGTTCGCTTCTCCTCCTAGCCCCTGGCAACCATTAATCTGTTTTCTGTCTCTATGGGCTTGCCTGTCCTGGACATTTCATTGAAATGGAATCAGACAATATGTGATCTTTTGTGTCTGGCTTCTTTTGCTTAGCATAATGTTTTTGAGGTTCATCCATGTTGTAGCAGGTATTGGTTCTTCATTGTTTGTATTGCCAAATAGTGTTTCACAGTATGAATATACCACATTTTGTTTATCTGTCAATCATTCGATGGACATGTGGGTGGTTTCCACTTTTTGGCTGTTATGAATAATCCTCCTGTGAACATTTGTGGACACGGTTTTGTGTAAACATACGTTTTCAGTTTTCTTGGTATCCCATTGTGTTTTTGATTTGCAGTTCCCTAATAATTAATGATGCTTATTGACTATGTCTGTGTCTTCTCTGGCTAAATGTATATTCAGTTCTTCATTCATTTAAAACATTAGGTTGTGTTTTTATTGTTGAGTTGTAAGAGTTCTATATATACTTTGGATGTTGTGCCTGGCTTTTAAATAGGCATACAACCAGTGTTAGTTCCCCATTCCAGGTATCTCGCAGAACTCTATAATCTTTTGGGTGACCTCTAGAACTAACTGCCCAGATACTTAATCCTCAGCATCCTGAGTCTTAAACCATCCCCTTGTGTCTTGTTCAGAGCTCTTCTTAGCACAAAGCTCTGAGCCATTTTGATCCTGGAGCCTCAGTCTGGAACTTGGAACAGCAGGGGGATAGCTGGGGTCTGGAGATGGGCTCCAGCTGAATCCACGGGGCAGTGGCTACTACCAAGTCTCATTTTTTTTCTAGATGGAGGACTTAGGGGTAACTACAGATTTTTGGCTGCATGGAGTCCTCCGTCCTGTGCTGTGGACACCTGCATGTTGGGGCTGGGGTCCACAGAGAGGTATGTCTAAGGACACTGGCTTCTTTCCACTGCCACTACCAAGATGAGCAGCGTATTTTCCAAGAGTGATCTGGCAATTGTAAGTTGTATATAAAAATGTCCCAGGGAAAATCATGTGTCTGTTTTAAAGAGAAGGGAGTTTTCTAGGAAATCTTTGACCTGGACATTCTTCTCTATTCTGAGAACTGTACCCTGTGTCCCCAAAATGTGATCTGTACTTTGTTGCCCCTCTGCTTTTGTGCCCATCATCTTCTTCCTCTATTTCTCTTCCCTGATGTGTGCAGCCCTCCCTTTCAGCCAGTGAAGATCCAACCCGCAGGGTCTGGCAGGGTCTTCTGTTCCTCCCCAAAAAAGCCTTTTAGGTTTTCTATGGCTGGGGCCTCTTCCTGCACACCTGGGGAAGAGGTGCCTGCAAAGCAGTGAAGGCCTTGGGAGTCCCACCTAGACTGTCCTCCAGAGAGCCATCTCCACTAGTTTGTGAAACTGCCATGCCACATTTCTGTCCTAAAGACTTGGTCTTTCCTTAGACATAGATTTGATGGGTCGTGGACAGACGTTATTGATTCTTCCTTATAAGTCAGTCAAGGCAGTTTACAGTCTCTGTAATGCCCAGGAAATTTGCTTTGGAAGACAAAGCCAGCCCAATGGCATTTGGATGATGCTGACTTGTTTTAAAGAGGGGAAGATACCCCTAGATGTGTAAGTCTTTTATAGGAACAGCTCTCTATGATGAGTCCTCATGCTCCTTTTGCTTCTCTGAACATTCTGGCCTGCCCCTACCCAGCTGCCATTTTCTTGATTTCCTAGAAAAGCACATTCTACCCTCAGAAAATCTGCTGTCCATTTGGAATGATAAGCTAAATCAGAAAATTACCCATTGTTAGAACTAAAAGATTCCTTGGGGGTTGTCCAATCCATTATTTTCAATCTCCTATGCTGACAAAAAGGAGTATTTTGTATGGAAAAAAAAAGAAAGTTTTCCCTTGGTAAATAAATTTGGGCCTCAGAGCATATTGTATGTCCTTCTTGGAGATCCACAGTGTGCACTGCTATAGTAAAGGCTCTGAGAAGTCCTGAAAAAAGAAAACCACTTTATCTGATTTAACCCAGCATTTCTTAAACTGTTTTGACCTCATGTTTTTCTTCTTTTTTCATAATAAATATTAGCACCTCACAGGACACTAAGCACAGTTTGGGAAGCATTGCCTCCTTCATGGAAGAGGAGATCTGTATTCAGAAATATTAAGTGACTTGCTCAAAATCAACACAAAGCCAGACTTCATGAAGCCAAATTTTCTAACTCCCACTCCATTGTTCTTTCTACAGTTTATAACCATGTCATGGCTGAGTAAGGGTTTATGACTTTTTAAAATGTTGTCATTTACATTCCTAATGAAAAATGTAAAGGCTTTAGGGTCATACTGACATGTGTTTGAATTCAGGTCCTCTGATTTTACGAGTTCATGACCTTGGGGGAGCGAATCCTACTAGTCTGTCTGGATCTCTTTCTTCTGTAAGGTGAGGATGATAATAATGACCTCCCAGGGTTGCCGTGAGGCTTAGATGAGAGCATGTATATAAAGATCAAGTTCATGTTCTTATCTTTGTTTTCTCTGACGTTTTTATCATACCAGGTTCTGTGCCACCTATCTGTGATTTCAAAAGGCGAACCATATTACAGACACCAAAACGTGAATCGTGGTGATCATACTGAGTATTTATCGAATGGTGACTGAGAAAGTGAATGCGCAGGAGATAGGAGGAGTTACCTGTGAAAATCAGAGCTCTACTGAACTGATCAGTATTCACAAAATTGGAGAAATAACAAAGGTGGGACAGGCTAGAGCATGGAGATTAATAGGGACCGAAGGGACAGGCTGTGCGCTGGTAGGACATATTCAGGATCTCAAGCTACCTGCCTGCCACTTCTGCGTCCCCACCGTGTCAAACCGTGGTTGAGCTTTCTTTATTAAATATGTAGCAGTTTGTTTTTGAAATACAATATCTTCAAAAACAAAAATAATGCCAGGCCTGCCAACAAAGTTTGTCCCGAGGGGGCAAAGGTGAAGGACAAGTGAAACGTTGCAAGAGGACAGGACGATACAAAGGATGGGGTCCAGAGTGAAAGAAGGGGCCTACGGAGCTCAGCACAGTGACTCTAAGATGAAACCAAGTGTCTCCCCAGGGCGCACACATGGAAGAAAGTGCTTTTGAAGGGAACAAAAGAGAGAGCCAGCCATTCCAGGATTTCTGCTCTTCTCTGCAGAAATCCTCCTCTCCTCACCAACTCTTCACCAGCCTCTGAGCTTGCTTGACTAGCTTTGGAATTTGTACTTTGTATTTTTTGAGATGGAGTCTCACCCAGGCTGGAGTGCAGTGGCGCGATCTCAGCTCACTGCAACCTTTGCCTCCTCCAGGGTTCAAGCAATTCTCCTGCCTGCGCCTCCTGAGTAGCTGAGACGACAAGTACCCACCACCATGTTCGGCTGAGTTTCATATTTTTAGTAGAGATGGGGTTTCGCCATGTTGGCCAGGCTGGTCTTGAACTCCCGACCTCAAGTGATCCACCCACTTCAGCCTCCCAAAGTGCAAGGATCATAGGCTTGAGCCACCGTGCCTGGCCGGAATTTGTGCTTTTTGCCTGGTAATTTAGTCCGGTGCCCAAACATGAAGCGCGAGCGTTTGTTTACTGCCAGCTTGGAGGAGACACATGCCTGATACTGACTCACCAGTTGCATTAGTGGTGGACTTGGCTCCTTCCCTGGGCTTCAGCCCATGTGTGCACTAGTCTGATCCCTTGCTCTGGAATATATTAGGACTAGCAGGTGTGCAGGCCCCAAAGGACCCGTCTCTTTTGATATCTGCCTTGTCTAGTTGCTCTCTGATTTCTCATGGTCCTCACCCCCTCCAAGTCTTCTCCCTGCCAGTTTCTGAGCAGCACTTTCAGGAGCACAGTGTGTGGGTGACAGTAAATAAGTCTCCTGAGGCCTTGACCAGGAGCACAGACAGCTTTGCCCTGGTGAGGGACAGTAGAGAGAGCACCAGTTTGTGTCCTGCTGCAGCTGCACTTTGCACAGAGCGCCTCTTCATCTGGCAAGCAAGTGTGCATTGTGCCAGCCCTCGTCTGCCATGCCAGGTGCTGGCTCTTTCTCCAGGGCGCTACCAGGCTAAGCATGCTGCTGGCACCGAGCGAGTCACAGCTTCTCTAATTTATTTACCTCAAATCAAACAAACCCTGACTCCTGCTTTGAATTTAGGCTGGTGTTTTACCAAAGGACAGAAGGGCAGCATCTTGCAGAAGGGCCTTCTGTGCGCTTTGCCTGGGATCTCTGGGGGACTTTGCATGACTCCTGGGGACTTCAGGAGGCCACTTTGGAAAACAAGTGTCAGGTCCTCAAAAGGTTAAACGTAGGGTCGCCACATGACCTGGCAGTTCCACTCCCAGGTATGTACCCAAGAGGAATAAAAGCACGTGTCCACGTGGTTGCATCGCAGCAAAAAGTAGAAGCAGCCCAAGTGTCCATAAGCTGACGAGTGGATAAACAAAATGTGCAATAATATTCCACTGAATATTATTTGGCAATAAAAGGGAATGGAATGTTCATATATGCTACCGCATGAGTAAACCTTGAATTTTATGTTAAGCAAAAGAAGCAGACAGACGTACACATATTGTGTGATGCCATTTATATGAAATGTCTAGAACAGGCAAGTCCGCAGAGATAGAAAATAGAGATTCATGGTTTCCAGGGGCTGTGGGAAGGGGGAGTGGGGAGTGACTGTTAATGGGTATGGTGTTTCTGGTCATCAGAGTGATGATAATGTTTTGAAATTAGATAGCAGTGATGGTCACACAGTTGTATTCAAAACCACCGAACTATTGAACTATCCTTTTTTTTTTTGGAGAGGGTCTTACTCTGTCACCCAGGCTGGACTGCAGTGGTGCAATCTTGGGTCACCGCACCGCAACCTCTGGCTCCAGGGTTCAAGCAATTCTCCTGCCTCAGGCTCCTGAGTAGCTGGGATTACAGGCACGTGCCACCACACCCTGCTATTTTTTGTATTTTTAGTAGAGACAAGGTTTTGCCATGTTGGCCAGGTTGGTCTTGAACTCTGGCCTCATGTGATCTGCCCACTTCAGCCTCCCAAAATGCTGGGATTAAAGGCATGAGGCACTGCACTGGCCTGAACTATACATTTTTAAAACATGAACTTTATGGTATGTGAGTTATTGTGTCCATAAAGCTGTTACTTTAAAAATTGCCCTGCTGGGGATGGTGGCACATACTTGTGGTCCCAGCAAATAGGGAGGCTAAGGCAAGGAGAATCGTCTGAACCTGGACAGCATAGTGAGACCCTGTTTCAAAAACAAACAAAACCTGCCCGAAACTTACCTTTGTAGCCAAGTCCTTCATGGACATAGACAGGCTAGAGGTCAGATGGAAAGAAGTGAGAAAATTTATCTTGGGCGAGGACATTTATTCTGCCCCTGTGGGGGAAACACCGTGCCATGGGTGTAGAGGAGCAGTATTCAGAGAGGAGTGTCCTGTGGCATCCATGATATTCGTTCAAAATTTGCCAATGTCTTGGACATCCTGAGTTCCAATCCCTGCCCGTAAATGAGTTCCACTTATGGCCTGGTAGATTTCAGTGATTAATAAATAAATGTTCATCCTTATACATTTAAAAACATTTTATTTGGAATTAGTGTCCAAGTTACTAAAATACTGCAAAAATAAAAATAGTACAAAGACTACCCCATACCCCATACCCAGATTCCCCTCCCATACCCTGTATCCAGATTTTTCTGTTATCACTTCACCCCATTTGTTTTGTCATGCCCTTGAATGTGCTGTCTCTCACTGTTGCTCTTTTGGTTGTCGTGTGTGTGCCTGTGGTGTATTTGTATATACAGACACACTAATGATAGTTATTTGACTCGAGGGTAAGTTACAAATATCATGGCCCTTTATTCCGGCACCATCCAGAATGGTAGCTACTAGCCACAAGTAGCTATTTAAACTAAAACTAAACAAAACTTTACATTCAGTTCCTCAGTCACACCAGCCACATTTTCAAGGGCTCCATAGACACATGTGTGGCTGCCTCAGACAATAGAGACTACAGAACCTCTCCAGTCGCACACACAGCTCCTCTGGACAGCGCCGCGTTACCCCTGATGCTTCAGTGTGTGTTTCCCGAGAATAGGGCACTCTCATACGTGGTACAGAGATCAACTTTAGAGAATGTAACACTGATACAGTATTTTTATCTGAGCCACTGTTTGCATTCCAGTTTTGTCAGTTGACCCAGTGGAGTTCTCCTTTCTTTTAGAATGTAGGTCTTAGGTCTTGTTTGTGAGCCCAGATCTGCTGGTCTGTACTCGGCGAACATGTATAAAACAGGACTGCTAAGTCTTGAATTGAGCCTGTGCCTTTTGTATACCCTTTCTTTCCATAAACTCGAATCCTTCCTCTAACTCATGTGCAGATGGATCGGGTCTGGGCCCTGGAGCCCAGGCTGAATTTCCTTAGCTCAGAATTGTTTTAATGCTTTTGTCACTGGTTGAATAACTCAAGGTGCAGCTTCCTTCTGTGCTGACATTTGGTCTGTGAGCAGGTGTGGCTCTGCTTTTAAATCAGCAGAAAAGATTTCCTGTGAGTAAAAGGAAATTGGCCTTCCCAGCAACCACACTGTTTTTCTTTTTTCTAATCATTTTCCCCAAATTTTAGCTTGCAACTAAGAAAAGGCTCATCTTGTTCTTTGTTTCTTATTTTGTGGCTTAGTCGTGACCCTGTAGCTCTGAATCACTTCATGTGACCCAGGACCAATGGGGCATTGGGAGCTTCTGGCGCCAAACTCCTGGTGTAGCAGAGGCCAGATGTGCAGGGCCCTTGGCAGTTCATTTTCCCGCAGTCCAGGAGAAAGGTGGGCTTCTAGCGATTTTTAGCCATGGTTTGGGTGACAAGCTGGGGTAATGAGCAAATTGCAGAGTAGTTTTTATTCTTTCACCAACTGGTGTTACAGCTTATCCTCCAGGGGTTTCTGGTGACTTAATGGGATTTCATGGCATGAGTAGGTATGGAAAACAGATTCCTGGGTCACTGACTTCACTTCCATAGACATTCCCCATCCTCTAATAATTCTTAGGGTTTTGTCGGTGTAAAAGCTGACAAACAAGAAATCAACAGGCTTATTATTCTTGAATCCTTTCCTGTATTTCAAATTGCACCTTGGAATGTATCCTCATACTTCCTCCCACCTTTTTGTTTGGATTCAGCAAGTCTTAGAAGAGTAGAATGTTTAGCAAGGTAAGACCTTGGTAGGAATACTATATGAGCCATATAGTTTGAGCCAGGATGGCAAAGGGAAAGAATTCATGCAGAGAGAGTGGAAATGGAGCTGATAGCTTCATTTTCTGCTTAACTAAAACGGAATGAAAAGGGCTTGGCTGGCAGGGTCAGGACCACAAGGCGAGCTGCTGAGAGCCGTATGGTGCAAGACGGCAACAGAGTTTCTACCCCTTGACCGCCTTTTGAGAACTGACAGGGAAGACTCTTAGCACTGGGCCTGCATGGCTTGTTTGGAGGAGCAAATTGAGTATACTTGATGCTGGTGAAAGAACCAGAGAGCTTCCCTGCATCCAGCCATTGGAAGGAAAACATACATTCGGACATTCTCTGTTAATATCGTACGTGTAACATGAGGCATCCTAGTTGGGTAAATGGCTTTGATTGGCCTTTGTGGTTCCACAAGGGTTGCTGTGTTTTGTAGGGTTGTAGTTCCTGTTGTACTCCACAGCTCCAGCCTAGGGATTTTTATGTTATTCAATAGCATCCTCCCGGCTTCAACAAAGGGTATTGGCCCAGGACAGTAACTCCTAGGAGTGTCTGAGAGCTGATTTTGTCTCAGGTCAGCTCTGGCCTTGGAGATGCCCTCACTGGGAATCAGGACAGAGCGGAGGGCATCTTTCCCAGGAGTGTGTGCTCTCTGCTTCCTGCTGTGGGAGTTCCCTCAGGGAAGCACCTTGGCCGCCCTGACACTGGTGTGTGTGGGCGCCTTCTGGAAATAGAGTTGCAGTGCCCCGGTGAATGCTGCTTCAGGGCATTGGCCCCTCCGCCTACCAGGGCATGCCTTCCTCTGCCACTTGAAGTCAGCAAGGGTGCCAAAGGGGACCAGCCTTCCCTTCATTCTCCTGTCACCTGATCCTGCAGCTTCCACATTATCATGGTTCTTTTCCCATCTGTCAGTGCCAAGGTCTTTGGGTCATCCCTTGAGTCTCTTGTCTGCACCTTCCCTGCGGGTTTCCATCGCCTCTCAGATGCTCCTCCATGGTGGGTGCCAGAGCCCCTGGCCACATGCATTCATTTCCCATTCAGAAGTGGTACCATTCCTCCCTCCTCTCTCAGCCACCTCCTGTGACTCCTCAACAGAACAAAATCGAAAGTAGGCACCAAAGACCTGCCATGCTGACTCCAGCCTTTCCAGACCCTTTTGTCACTCGCTACAAGAGCCCTCAACCAGAGGCATGGTTTTATTCTTCCTGATGTTCCCTTAGAGGGGTTTGGTCCTGTTTTATCTTATTTTCATATTGTGCTTTGTATTGTATCTGCACACTATCCCAGGTCCTGTAGGCAGTGGATGGCTTATGAATCTTAAATAAAAATGGGTCTCATCTGTCCCTGGAACCCAGTGCTTGCCGGCCTCTGTGTTTCAGCTCACCCCTGGCTTCCCCTTGGGGTGCACTCTCGTGTGTAAAGCTGGCGCTGACTCTGAAAGCACTCCTTCCATTCTCTGAAGCCTGCACCATTCAATGGGCGACAGTTGTGACTTCCTTCTGTGGTCGGTTATCTCTTCTCCCCTTGCCGCATCTCGTCATGTTGACCTCCTGAAAAGCGGGTAACCCTTTCTTTCACAATGCCAGTGGTCACCTACCACTCTTGGGGTGGTGCTTGGACGTCGTAGGTGCTCAGCAGATATTCCTGGATGCTGCTCACTCTGGCCTCTACAGTCCTCAGCTTAGCAGATTTGGAAATTTGACTCCATAAATTTAAGGATTATTGGGTTCTAAAAGACTGGTTCATACTAACTAATTCTATAAAAGGCTGATGGATCAATCTGAATAATTTAAAGAGAGAGAATCCTAGCATCCAGAGAAGGTAGGCCTACATATCTAGGTGTTTTCTCCTTGGTCAGAAGGTCCTCTCTGGAATCCCAGTAAGAGATGAGAAAGTTGCTGATTTAGCACAGAATTTAAGCAAGAGGCTTAAGTGGTCGTGTACTTCTAAATGTATTTATAAATCAAGAAAACATTCTCTGTTCATGGTATACTTCTCTTAAAGAACCTGCATGAGACATCTAGAATCAAATATTCCCTTCCCCCCTCAACAGTGAAAAACCTATAACTTACTTCTAGACTTCACTAAGATTAGTGTCAATTATCTTTGTAACATCATCTCTCTTTATTTAGGTGTGACATATTGTAGTTATGCCAAGTTGGTAGATACACTCATTAATTACATTTTACGTCATTTTGAAGTAACAAATCAGATGGCTTGTCAAATCCTGGTTTTGTAATTTTTGAGGGTTCCTTCTTTTAGGATCTGCAGATCTCTATTTATAAATTAGTACAGCATAACACTCCTATGAGGGAAATGATAAATATGTGTGCCTTGATTCTAGAAATCACAATCTAAACACCATACGAGTTAGGAGTCCACAATAGTGTGTATTTGGCCATTAGTGAATCAGTGGTCCCCTGGGTGTGTGAGCCATGCTATTTTTAAAACCATTGCTGACTTCAGTGATAAAGAGAGTACAGAATGTGCCTTCCCAGGCTTGTGAGCTTACCATGAGTAATACCCATGGTTATTATGATGTCAGAACTTAAATATTCTTTACCAAGAACACAACCGTGGCGTCATGGAGCATGGGAATGCATTTGGGGGCAGGGTGTGGAAAGTCCATTTTTCCCAGAGAAAACATCAGCCCAGGGTAAAAGCTGATTCTCCCATGGGGGCACTTAGGCCTGTATGCAGCAGTGTCGGACTCCTGTTGTCAGTGTGAAGGGCATCTTCCCATTTTAGTCACCAGAGAGTGACTTGCGTCAAAGTTTGCAAACCAAACCAGAACATTTGTCACTGAAGATCCCGTGCCTTCCCCTTGTTCAGAAAAGTTATTGGGTGGGGGATTCGTGCGCGCACACTTGAAATCACTAACACTGGTGATGATGAGAGTTGTTTCAGCATTTGACACATTGATCTTCTGAAGCATTCTCATGGGGCACGGAAGTGATGCTAAAATATGGAAGAAAGGGACTGAACTATTTCGGAATTTTAAAGTTGTCTTTAAAAACGTGTGCTCTGGTTTTGCTAGGTGAGCATCACAATAGCATTACACTGAACCACGTTAATTGTGACTCATTAGGGATGGCAGCATTAAGGAATATTCCAGCACTGCTTAGGATAGACTAAGTTATACAGCAGTAACAAACAACAGAGGTTTGTTTCACACTTGCACCACATCTTGGGTCAGCTGGGGTCTCTGCTGTTTGTTATCCTCTTCCACTAACCAGGTGAAGGAGCTACTCCTCCCCGGACCATGGTTGGTTACCGTAGTATCAGGGAAAGAGGAGTCACACACTGGCCGGAAAGGCTTTTGCCTGGGAATGCTACTTCTCACGTACTATTTTTTGTCCAAGATGGATCATTTGACCCAGGCTAATTCTAAGTTACATGGCTTAGCTTACCTGAATTACAGCACAGCTTTTCAAAGTCAGGGGTGTAAGACAGTGTATTAGGATACAGATGAAAATTTGAATATGTATACTTTATCCCACTTTATCCTTTAAATTTTTCTATATTTGTGTTTTTGGTTAACGATACTGTATTAGAAAGTAAAACATAGATTATTTTTAAGTATAAAAATCACATGTATCAGGAGTGTTCTTTTTCTTCCTGATTAAGTGCTTAATCAAAAAAGTTGAGGTCATTGTTTATACAGTAGATACAAATCTGCAATAAGCATATTGTACATGGAAACTGGGTCTCAGTTATAACCAAGGATAGTGCTTTTGGTTAAAATGTTACATGGAAAAGAGATGCAGAAGCTTTGAAAGTAAATTCTATTCTATGTTAGCTAGGCCTCGGGGAGCTAGCTGACCACCCTCCCCTCAGTTTTCACTAAATGCTTGTTTAGGACTGTATTAGTCTGTTCTTGTATTGCTATAAAGAAATACCTGAATCTGGGTAATTTATAAAGAAAAGAGGTTTAATTGGCTTCTGCTTCTGCCGGCTGTACAGGAAGCATGATGCTGGCATCTGCTCAGTTTCTGGGGCGGCCTCAGGAAACTTACAGTCATGGGGGAAGATGAAGGAGGAGCCAGCCTTTCACATGGCCAGAGCAGGAGCAAGAGAGAGCAAGGGTGGAGGTGCCACACACTTCTAAACCAACAGATCTCACAAGAGAACTCAGTCCTATTGCAAGGACGGTACCAAGATGTATGATGCTAAACCATTCTTGAGAAGCAACCCCCATGATCCAGTCACCTCCCACCAGGCCCCACCTCCAATACTGGGGATTACCATTCAAGATTTGGGTGGGGACACTGATCCAAACCATATCAGGGACTCACTATTTTTTTTATATATATATATAAAAAATATATATGTATGTGTATATGTAAAATATATGTATGTATATATATGTGCATATATATACACACACATATCAAATGTTATCTATATTATACATATTATATATAATATGTCATATATTATATATTATACATGTTATATATAATATGTCATATATTATATATTATACATGTTATATATGTATGTTCATTTACTCCTCACAAGGACCCTATGAAATATTACTGTCTCCACTTTAAAGATGAGGGGATAGAGGCAGAAAGGGGTTAAGTAACTTGCTGAGATCACACATTTAGAAAGGGCAGCACTGGCATCTGACCTAGTTGTTGAGAATGCAGAAACAATCTGAAAATGAGCTCTTGGAATACAGACCCCTAGGAAGAGAGGGACGGCCTACATCACCAAATGCCATCCTTTCTGTTTTAAAGCAAGATACAGGAGAGCTATCGGACGTCTTAGATGTACGCCGGGAGGAAGGCGCCCCACTGCAAGAACCAGTATTATCTGAGTGGTCACCTCCTCCCAGCACTGGGTGTAAGTGGCTCAGTGCCATGGAGTTGTTGGGTAATAACGCCAGGACTGGCTTGATGACAGTGACTCACAGTAGAAAAATGTCCTTGCAACAGACCAAAGAACCCACTTTAATTTGCACAGCTTAGAATGGGCCACTGGTTGCCCTGCCAGAGGATCCCTGTACCAGCTGATTTTCATATCCACAAACACACACACACACAAAAGCACCTATTTAAATATTGCAAATAATAGTGCATTGCATTTTTATTGTGCTTTATAGTTTACAAAGCACATTACAATGCTACTTTATTATTGTGAGTATGCTCCCAATATGATTTCACTTGCCTTCTCTCTTCTCACCTTTTTCTCATCTGTAGTTGCTTTTTCCTTTTCCTCTCAGCATCCCTGCCAACTTTCTCCACACTCCAGCTTTCTTCCTTTCGTTTCTTCCTGCTCTTCTCTCTCCCTGTGAGTTGTGGAGGTGGTACCTTTCCCAAAGTGATCCCTAATTGAGTTTAGTCAGATGTCAGTTAAAGGCAACTGAGGGGAATGAAACAATTCTCCAAGAAACAAAAGAGTTGTAACATGGAGCTCCTGTTGTAAATAGCAGTTGCTATTTAAATCGAGTAAGAAGGATGGATTATTGTGCTTTAAGAGGGGGATGAAATGAATCCTGTATTTAAAGAGAGCCCAGGGGAAAGGGTTATCTGCATCTCGCCTCCCTGGCATCACTGTGTCTGCAAAACATCTTTCACAAAGTTTTCTTTGCAGTTAGAGAACAGCCTATGAGAGAAATGCTCAAAGAAATACATAAACATGAGTACAAGGGGTGTGCAAACAGGTGTTGCACTGAGAGCAGAACCCAGATGGCGGCCCTTTGTCCTGGTTTCTTTATATAACTCAGCAAGAAGTTGAGGTTTAGAAAAGGCAGGTTTGAGGAAGTGCCGTCTGTGGCCTCTTAACTGTGGACGTCGCTGATGAGAACAGATCGAACTTTAGATGCCTTCCTTAGAAATTTTGTTGTTTTGAAGTCAAACTTCAATCACAATGAACAAATATATTTGCATAAGAAGAGGAGGTGTATAGTACCCTGGCAGGAATTAAGACTAAAACGTGGGAGTAAAGCTGTAGATGCTTCTGTTGCTTTTCAACCAAGAGGCCACAGACACAGGCTGGGAGGCTGAGAGGGCAACCTGCCATTTGGCCAGCGCCACTTTGCGATTGTTATAAATACTTTATCATAGCTTGAGTACAGACATGCCTTTTCAACGAAATACATCCTGAGTTATTTTGCAGAGGGTACTCGTTTCATAGGGTGACTGTAACAAACTAACACAAACTGTTACTAGGTGGCTTAAAACAACAGAAATGTCTTCTCTCACAGTTTTGGAGGAGGAGTTGGCAGGGTCACGTTCCCTCGGAGACTCCAGACAAATCCCCTCCTTGCCTTCTCCCGGCTTCTCATGGCTCCCAACAATGCCGAGCACCCCTTGGCTTACAGCTGCATTGCTGCAGTCTCTGCCTCTGTCGCTGTGTGGTCCCCATTCTGTGTATATGCCTGTGTCTCCTCTTATAAGTACACCAGTCATATGGGATTAGGGCTCACCTTAATGACTTTATTGTAACTTGATTACCTCTGAAAAGACCCAATTTCCAAAAAAGATCACATTCACAGGTACTAGGGGTGAGGACTTAACATATCATTTGGTTGGGGGACACATAGTAATAGAATCTACACAGTTTTTAGTAGAAATGAAAATGAGGGCCAGGTGCGATGGCTCACGCCTGTAATCCTAGCACTTTGGGAAGCCGAGGTGGGTGGATCACCAGAGGTCAGGTGTTTGAGACCAGCCTGGCTAACATGGTGAAACCCCATCTCTACTAAAAATGCAAAAATTAGCCGGGCATGGTGGCGCATGCCTGCAATCCCCACTACTCGGGAGGCTGAGGCAGGAGAATCACTTGAACCTGGGAGGTGGAGGTTGCAGTGAGCTGAGATCTCACCACTGCACTGCAGCTTAGGTGACAGAGCAAGACTCTGTCTCCAAAAAAAAAAAAAGGAAAAAAAAAAATTAGCAGTGACATGGTGACAACACCACCAAAATGGGAAAGAATAGAGTAGATTTCCAGTTCTGATTCTGTGTGCAGCAAACATTTCTGAAGTAGAACCTGAGTTAGCTCAAAAAGGCACCTCAGCTGTGGACTGGGCAGGAAATGGGTGTACAGTTAGTAAAACGCATTATTTTATTACTAACATAGTACCAGATATTTAAGGCTAACAAATTCACTTTTGCACAAAAAAGAAAAAGCCTACCAGATTTTTAGTCTTGATTTAGACTTTACCAAACATTTCTAAAGGATAGGAAAAGTCCATATGAGGCTTACCTTGCGTTGCCAGGCACACACCTGGCCTCACTATCTGCTGCAGGTCGGGTTAACTTGTCTCTTGAGGTGGTCAGTGAGGATTTTGAACCAATAGTGAATGGAGGGACATTAGTATGCCATGTTAGGAAGTGGCTGAAAAATTCAGGGAAGGTGCTTTCGTAAAAGTTTGTGACTCAAACACCTGAAAACTAGTACTGCTGAAACTTTAACCATCCTTATTTAGAACATTTCAGGGACCAAGTGAGCAGCCTTCTAGATCTTTGAAAAAACGTGGATTTAAATGGAATTCCTCTGGGTTGAAACCAGAAGTACAGCTGATTTTGTTTTTATAGTTTGTGGGTGTTTGCCTTTTTCATCCCATCAAGTTTATTTAAAAGGTTGTCTTCTTGAGATCCTCCATTGGAAAGAAAATGCAGGGTTGAAAATGGAACAATGTGGATGGCAGGTGAGAGAGGGTGTGTGAGGAAGGACCAAGTCAGGGCTCCTCCTCGATGCTGAAGGGCATGAAGAGGGATGGCCTGACCTTGCCCGCCTGCTGCCAGCCACTCCTGAGGTGGCTTTGGGAGCCTACTTAGGTTCTGCCTCAGACACACACAGAATCAGAACTGGAAACCTAGTTTATGTGTTACTAATAAGCCACTCCCAATTCTCTCTCTCTGTCTCTCTCTCTCTCTCTCAGAGACAGGGTCTACTCTGTCACCCAGGCTGAAGTGCAGTGGTGCAATCATAGCTCGCTACAACCTCTACCTCCCAGCTTCAAGCGATCCTTCCACCTCAGCCTCCCGAATAGCTGGGACTACGGGTGTGCACCACCATGCCTGGCTAATTTTTTTTTTGTTTTTTGTAGAAACAGGATTTCACCATGTTGCCCAGATTGGTCTTGAACTTCTGGGCTCAAGCAATCCACCCACCTCAGCCTCCCAAAGTGTTGGAATTACAGGTGTGAGCCACTGCACCTGGCCCCTATTCTCTTTTATACCAAAGTGACTACAGTTGCCCCTCAGTAGATTGAGAGGTACTTTCCTGTATGGCCTTTTTCAGAAGCGTTGTAACATCAACTCATGCAGAGCTTAATTTAAAATAGACACTATGCTTTTACTTGTTTCCATCTATGATATTAGACTAATTGAAATGAACTTATAGGTCCTTTGAGGCAAGATATAGAGAAAGCACAAAATGAAATGTCTTATCTCCGAAGAGACTTCTTTTAGCATGTGGTAGTTATTTAACCTGAGAAAATTATACTTTAGTAAAATGCTTTTGGTTTCCTTAAAACTGTTGTTAGGGTTTGAATTGTGTCTCCCCCCTCCCAAATTCATGCCTTAAATTCCTAACCTTCCGTATCTCAGAATGTGACTTTATTTGGAGGTAGGGACTTTATAGAAGGAATCAGGTTAAAGTGAGGTCATCAGGGTGGGCCCTAACCCAATACAACTGATGTCCTTATTAAAAGGGAAATTCGGACACAGATACACATGGAGGGAAGGTGATGTGAAGAGACGCACAGAGAAGACAGTCATCAGCGAGCCAAGGAGGGAGGCCTAGAACAGGCCCTTCCTTCCAGCCCTCGGAAGGAACCAGCCCTGCTGACACCGTGGTCTTGGACTCCAGCTTCTTGAACTACAAGACAGCGTCTGCTGTTTAGGCTGCCCAGTAAGTGGTGCTTTGGTACCGCAACCCTGGCAGATTCATACGCTATGTTTAGAAAGTGGTGTTTTGTGTTTTTCTAAATAATTAAGGTTCTTAACCCAGCCAGGCACAGTGGCTCACACCTGTAATCCCAGCACCTTGAGGGTGTGAGGCAAGAGGATCGCCTTAGCCCAGGAGTTTGAGACCAGCCTGGACAACATAGGGAGACCCCGTCTCTATAAAAAAATAAATAAATAAATTAGCCAGGCATGATGGCGCACACCTGTAATCCCAGCTACTTGGGAGACTGAGGTGGGAGGATCTCTTGAGCCCAGAAAGTTGAGCCTACGGTGAGCTATGATTGCACCACTGCACTCCAGCCTGGGTGACAGTGAGACCCTGTCTCAAAACAAAACACAACAAAACAAAACAAAAAAACTTAGCCAATGCAACTCTTGTTTCAAAAAGGATTCTTTGAGTTGTTTTATTTTCTTTTCATTGATCCCATCAGTTTTCTGGAGAAAGAAACTGAAAAAGCATTTGTGTCTTATTGGTGTTTGCTTCAGCACTGGATTGGATTGGGAATTTTCAGATTACTTGTGAGCTCTTGACACCATGTCCTGTAGATAAACAATTATGAGTTGCCTGTACTCACCCACTACAGGGCAAGGCTGGCTCACCCACAGCGGTTGATGGCTTCATTTGAAGCAGTATAGCAGAGTTACCAAAAGGAGTTATTTGGGGCCAAGTTAGCAGCTTGCAGAAAGAGAATTAAGTCTGAACATGTAACTCTGACAAATAATGAGTCAATAGGTAGATAGATGTGTGGAGAATTTGCAAATGTTAGGAAAGGGATGTTTTCTCAAAGAAACAGAGCTTATGGTAGCATTTGCAGATTCTAGGCAGATGACATAAAAGATTTTGAAAGTTCTTAAGAGAACCACATTTCTTGGAAGAGCAGGAGGCATGACATGGTGCATTTGGTTCTCTTCCCAGGAGAGCACCCCTTCTTTCCCTGCTCCTGACCCTGTGGGAAAAGAGGGCTGTTGGCTCATTCCCAGCCAGGCTCTGCCGCTCTTTCTCTGTTTTTTTTCTCCTGGATCAATCCCTTAATTGTGTTTATCATCATTTCATCCTTGATGTTTCCCTGTGACTCATACTGTCCTCCTCATACTATTTGACAATGTTCCTGCCCCCAAGGATTACTTGATTTGCCATCTGCTCTCCTTTCTACAGCATTTCTCCTGGGAAACAGCTTTACTCACGGGGCCTCCATTTCCACCCAGGTGTCGAAGACAGCCCTCAGGTCCACATCTCCAGCCAGGACCTTGTGCCCAAGCCCATTCCCTAACCTGGCTTTTTTCTTGTTGCATATAGAACATTTCCTCTTTGTTGTTACTAATGCCTAAAATAAAATCTGCCCCAAACCGAGCTCTTCTGGCTGACCTGTGCTCTTACCGTCCGCAGCACCATTCTCTTAGGCCCTTTGGGGCATGAACCTTTGATTTAGCTCCTTTCCCCATTTGCTATTTCTCATTCTGTCCTGCTGGTCTTTTGGCTGTGTCCCTCTGTCTTTGGCCTTACCCATGAACTAGTGCAGGGTCACCTTGCTCTCTCCCCCTTCCAATTAATCCCATGCAGGCTCAGCCCATCCTATTGATTTCCATTCTCTTTTCAAAGTGGGTGATCGTCATTCACAATTCAGCCTAGCAACTAGGAACTGGGTGCTGATTAGCAAAGACCATTAGCTCCTGACACTTCAGTAAATTAAGCAATTTCTTGCCTCAGAGTTTCAGTATGAATAGCTGAACACTGGACATTTCAACGTAGATATCCCGTTAGTGCTCTTAATTCAACTTGTTAAAAATAGATTCCATTCTCACCTCCCCCAACCCTTTAACTCCACTTCCCATCTTCCTTCTCACTCATGGAGCCCCACTCCTTCTGACCCCCAAATGTATTCTAGTCCCCTCTCTCCTTTGCTCTCACATCTCATCTGTCAGCATGTCTTACTTTTTTTCCTCTGCAGAGTCTTATATTTCTGCTGCTTCTTATTCTCTCAGGCAGTTCCTTTGTCCATGTCCTCCTTACCCCTCTGGACCAGCCTGCCCATTGGCTGAGAACCTGCCCAAGGTCCCTTAGCCCAGCTCTTCTTACTCAAGACCAGTTCTCTGCACTGACCCCCTATGCATCAGATAAGCAGCGGTTACCTCTTTAAATAGGTAAATGTATTTTATTTTAATCATTTCTTATGGTTATATTTCTCAAATGTCATAACCAGAAGATATAGAAATGAGAGATGACTTAGGGTCATTGTTGTTGATATCCACTATTTTACCAGGTGACATATAGTCAGCTGTGTCCTATAGTTTCAATCTGTCTTCCTTCACTTACCAGCCCTCATCTTTGCTTTGGCTGGTGTGGGACTCATCTCGTTGTTTGGTGATTCTAGTCTGAGAACCTAAAGAATGAAGAAGTTTGGCTGGTGGCATGGATTTGAGAATCAGGCAGACCTCAGTTCAAATCCCAGTCCTGCTAGCAGTGGCAAAGTGACTTTGGACAAATTAAAGCTCCATTTACTCATCTCTAAAACAGGCAAACGCTGTATTTTTGTTGTATCGAGTAAACACCTGGAGTCTGATGTATAGACAGCAAAGGCAGTCAGGACAGTCACCTGCCACTTGTTAGTGATGTGTTAGATGGCAGCCAGTGAGAGAGAAGGCGAAAGGAGAAATTAGGTGAGCGGCTGTCATGGTTGGGTTTCCCCCCAGCTCTCTGAGTATTTAGAAATTACTTCTAGAAGATAGAAGTTATCAGAAGATGACAATTCTGGATAACTAGGTAGTTGTGTACACAGTGCATGCTGGTGGTTATTTATTGCGTTAGCATTCGTTATTGTATTGCCACCATGCAAACACACCTCAGTTGTCTCCAAGCAAAGCCTGAGCTTCCTAGGACAGAGACCGCAGTGCTGGCCGCTCCCACCATGAGTGTCGCTCTCCTGGTGTATTGAAGTACACCCAGTTCGCAGGATTGAGAGCACCAACCTTCTGCCCCGTCTTTCTAATTGCAGCTTCAGTCTTAGCTCTGCTCTCAAACCTTGCCTGACCACAAGGCATAGTGACTCCTGCCTCTGAACTTCTAGTGTTTACTTTGGCAAGTTGTTTATGTTGCCTTAGAATTACCAGCTGTCCTTTTTAATTTGCATTGTACTTGGCAATCCCCATGAGATTGTAAACTCCTTTAGGTCAGTGACGATGTCTTAAATGGCTTTGTGTTTCCTGTTGTGCTCAACCCTCGTCTTTTTTTATATAGAGGACCCGTAATACAGACTTGATGATTGATGTTATTTCAGATTTTTTTCTATTTCTTTCAAATGCCCAGTGCTGCAATCAGTAGTAATGTTATTGTCATTATTGACAAAAGAATTCTGTAGAGCTTGCGGTTGATCCTAAGCTGTGCTCTGGTGGAATATACTATATATTTAACATTACACAACTAGTGGATAAACAGACATTGATTGAAAATGGCATAAAAGCCCCAGGGACATTCAGTATACACTGTTTTGGAAATGTGTCATTTAGAATGGGCTAACCTGAAATTATCTTTGTACTCTTTGTGAAATTTAAAGTTGATAAGCAGGATTATTAAAACTCTATGAATATTATTTAGTATGTCAATGAAGGAAACTTTCCGAGTACTTTTTGACCCCCTGAGGTATTAGATCACCATGTCATCCAGGGTTCTCAAGGGTTATACAGATTAACTCTTTTCTAGGTGTTTAAAAATGTCCATTTGGATGCATATTTCTAACATTCATATATTTTTTATGTATTCTATAATTTTATTATATCTTATGTGCATAATCTATATTAGGCAGATATGGCATTTCATTAAATATGGGAATTCTTCCTTTGAGTTCTTTATTATGAAAAAAAAAAATCTGTAGCATCTATTAAGTACTCATTATTCAGCCAGAGCATGTGTCCAAAAGATTTTAGGAAGTAAGGAAGTTAGTACCTCTTAAAATCAGGTGTTCATGATTCCATTCTCTTTAATAATACAACTGGATTCTGAGCGGTAATCTGTTTTACATCTGCTAAACCCAAATTAAATATTATATACCGATAGAATTGGTGCCACTGTTTTAGAGATCACCTCCCTGGGAATCAGAGCTTGAGCTTTGCTAGAATTCAGTGAAATTGAATTCAATTTTTTTTTTTTTATTGTAGTTGAACCCTCACTCATCCTTGTAGTCTGATCTTCCAGTAGATAATTTATTTAGGGGTGGTGAAATGGAAAGGAAATGTACTCAGATGTGAAGCAACTTTTTAGTTCGTCTAATTGTGAAATATAAAGTCATGAAGAAACTAAGTAAATAAGTGGGGAAAAATACACTAAATGAGCCAATCCCTTAACAAATATCATTTTTAAAAAAACTGTATGAGTTGGCCAAGTGCGGTGGCTCACGCCTGTAATCCCAGCACTTTGGGAGGCCAAGGCAGGTGGATCACCTGAGGTCAAGAGTTCCAGACAAGCCTGGCCAACATGGTGAAACCTCATCTCTACTAAAAATACAAAAATTAGCTGGGCATGGTGGGGCATGTCTATAATCCCAGCTATGCTGGAGGCTGAGGCAGGAGATTCACTTGAACTTGGGAGGCAGAGGTTGTGGTGAGCTGAGATTGCACCTTTGCACTCCAGCCTGGGTGACAAGAGCGAAACTGTCTCAAAATAAATAAATAAAATATAATTAAATTTTTAAAAAACTGTGTGAGTTAAGACTTCAAGAAATCATGAAGATTTTTAGGTATTCTTATTATTACATTATTTGTAGCCCTAGACAAATGAATTTCTCATTAAACCGCTAAGACAAAGAGAAACCAAAAGGTGCACAGAATTAACATAGGTTTGAAGCCGGGCATGGTGTTATGCTCCTATAGTCCTAGCTACTTGGGAAGCTGAGGCAGGAGAATCATGTGAGCCTAGGAGTTTGAGGCTGCAGTGAGCTATGTTTGCACCACTGCACTCCAACCTGGGCAACAGAGAGTGAGATCCTGTCCCTAAAAAAAAAAAAAAAAAGAGAGAGAATTAGATCTGGGTTTGAACTTCTGGGGTCAGGGTCTGATTTTTTTCACTTATCACAGAAGCTTAAACCCATCACATGACTTCCCAGTTTTCAAAGTAGGACCTTTGTAAGAATGAAAGTAGAGAGGGTGCTCCTAATAACTGAATTAGCCTAACAGGATAAGCATATGTCCAACTGGCAGTGGGATGTATGCTTACCCTGTCCATAAAACATCTGTCCTGGAGCCTGGTATGTACTTAATACTCAAGATTTTAAAACCTGGAGACTCATAAGTGTTTTAAGAATCCTGAGGAATAGCAGATAAAGTCAAGTGTAGCATTTTATAGACATAAATGGCATCTATAATCAAGGCTAGAAGGCAGATGTTTTAAAAATAGTATTTTGAAATGCAGACTTACTTCTACAGGCTTTTTGTAAATGCAAAATGAGAATTTGAATAAAGTAACTAAAAGAAGGGTCAGAACCCTCATTGCCTTTAGCATATCAAAGTGCACCCTTAGTCTGGGTAACCTGTATTTGTTTCAGGCATGAGAGACTTTGTCAGCTTTATGGTAATAAGGAAAAATGTCTTACAAATAATGGACTTTAATTCTTCTAACTATAGGATATATTTTAATGTCAGTTTTATAGGTGCTATTTTTCATTTGTCATATGAAATGAAGAATTTATATATAGTTGTATAATAGAAGTTGTTTTAAATTTTAATAAATTTGTTCTTCAATGCTTTTTTTACTTATCACTTCTCTAGCATCCACATGAACTCTTTTTTTTTTTTTTTTTTTTTTGAGACGGAGTCTGGCTTTGTGGCCCAGGCTGGAGTACAGTGGCTGGATCTCAGCTCACTGCAAGCTCCGCCTCCCGGGTTTATGCCATTCTTCTGCCTCAGCCTCCCGAGTAGCTGGGACTACAGGCACCCGCCACCTCGCCCGGCTAGTTTTTTGTGTTTTTTAGTAGAGACGGGGTTTCACCGTATTAGCCAGGATGGTCTCGATCTCCTGACCTCGTGATCCGCCTGTCTCGGCCTCCCAAAGTGCTGGGATTACAGGCTTGAGCCACCATGCCCGGCCACATGAACTCTTGTCTCTATAATTAACAAGCACGTAAGACCCCGTGCATATCTGAGTTTTGGTGTTTATGACTTCAGCCTGTTTATGAGACAGAGTAGTATGGTAATAGGCACGCTACTTGTTGAAAGCTTTAGTTCTACGTTATGGTGACTCCCTGTCCTTTAGTGAATGAAAATGTGGCCATTTTGACAGATTTTATCTTGGGAGACCTCCAAGGCTTTTTTGGAAAAGTCTGGGTCAGGTCACCCCTCTAGGAGCAGGTGTGGTTATGGCAGATTTATCCTACCGTAACCTCCTGGGTTCCTCTGGGCATGCTCCCCATGGGCTGAAAACCTGCCCTCCCAAGTACAGTAGCCTCCGTGGTCTCTCACCTAGGAGGAGTAAAGTCCGCCTTCTCTTTCAAGAGCCAACCAGGAAGTGCAGAGATGACTTAAAAAGTGATTGAGACCTTGCCATTGGATCAAACTGACAATGTGCATTAAGCCTCTGTTTTTCCTGAAAAGGGTATTGACAAATGAGGCGGGAAGTAGCCTTGACTAGTCCAGAGGTCAGTACAGAAAGAAACGAGAGGAGACATTTAGCTCTTGCTTTCAAGTGGAAAAAAACATCGAGTCCCCCTCTGTACCTCCACTTTATTGTCCCCCACTTTAAGATCTGAATAAACAGAGAAGTAAATGTTGTGGGCTCAACTCTCTGAGAGCTAAACTAATCGGGAAGGAAGGTTTGTTCCAGAGAAATGCTCTCAAGGAGAAATGTTTGGAAATAAGTGTGTTGCCATAAGATTATTTTAAGATTAAGCTACAAAACCACCAACAGTGTCTTATTCCTTATGAAGATATTTCAGGGATTTAAAAAAGTATTACTGTTAAAGACTTTCTTTAACTATATCTTGTTTGAGCATTTTGCTGCCTGAAGCAAAGTGGCCTCTGCTACAGAACAAAGGTAACACGTCTGCACTGGCCGTTGGGTCCAGTCGTTGGAATAGTGGCTGTTGACCTCATAAAGGGGCAGCAGGGGCCACACCAGGCCGGGCCGGAGTCTGAGGCAGCTGGCCGTGGTGCAGGGTGTTTCCAGCCATGCAGGCCTCCTCTCTGATCCTGGGCATCTGTCACCAGAGGCAGCCAGTGATGATTTCCACAATTTTATGACCCTTGGCTGTCATGCCAATAACAAATAAGTCATAAGCCACCCTCTTCCCCTCTGTAAAATTCCACTTCTGCACCCTGGACAGCCTTTCCACCAAGATCTTTTTGAAGCAGTGAAAACACCTTCTTTATGTATGAACAGCATATTTCTGCTGTTGCCTTCTCTGACCACCCCCTTCCAGGTACTTCAAGACTGAAAAATCAGCAGCAGGCTAGACATGAAAGGATGAAGGAAATGGCTGTTTTGCTTTGTCTCTTCAGCGGCTAAGTTACTGAAAGCCAAGTTAATTGGTCATTTCCATGTTTTATACAACATCTAGAATAATATGGATATTCACTTGATACTGATAAATAGGGAACAGCCATATTCTGTGTTGTTCTTGAATAAGGGGGATGTTGAATTGAACAAAAAGAACAGTGGGAAGAAATGGGTGAAGTACGAATTCTGAATAAGCAAGCCAGAATAGTCCTGTCAGGCAAGAGGATTCCTACAGATGTGCAGTCACAGTGTGTAGGTGGAGGTCGGAGTTCAGGATTGAAGCAAGAAGGAAACAACCTTCAGCAGATCCATGGGCCCAGGGTGGAGGTGGGGCTCCGAGCAGGTGCTGGGTGTTAGCAGAATTGCCCCTAGGAAGTCAGGGCTGAAGTCAGATGGTGCATATGGTAAGTGCTGTAGGAACAGAGAGTTGGGAATGATCACTGGGTTAGAGTGGTCTGGAAAGAGAAGGAATCTAAGCTGGCTGGTCTTTGGATAAGTTGAGAAAAGCAGCAAAGGCATGCCAGATAGAGGAGCAGTGTAAGAGTGTGAAGGTAGGAAGTGTAAGAGACAATCTAGAAACGGCGAATAGACCAGCTTCATTCAAGTTGAGCACCCAGGAAGGTTGGTAGAGCTGGAGCTAACAAGATTGTTGGAATCAACACGTAAAGGTGTGGAGTTCTCAGCTTTATCTCCTTGACACTAGGTAGCCACTGGAAGTTTGGAGAGGGAAGTGGCATGCTCAGAGATGTTTTAGAAAGATGAATCTGGTGGCCAAATATAGGCAAATTAAAGGGAGACGGAGTGCTCAGGTAGATGAGATGTCTGGATTTGCTTTAGTCCTACTAGAAAGTGATAAATGCATTCACTATGGAAGTGGCAGCAACAGCAGAAATAAAGAATTGGATGCAAGAGATGTTTTGAAGGAAGGAGAAATTAATAAGGCTTAGCACCTTCTTGTCTATGAACGTAAAGAAGAACCATCATAGTTCATGGTTTTGGAGCCAAGTGACTAGAAAAATATTTTATGAACAGTCATGGAGATGTTAGGATGGAGGGTGAGATTTTTAGGAAAAAATAAGGGGTTCAACTTTGGAAGCGCATCTTTGACATTGTAGCAGGAGGTAGCAATATATCACTGTAACCTCTGAGGGAGAGCCCAGCCTGTGATAAACATGTGGGGGTCACCTACACAGAGGGTGACGGCTTAAACTGCTTGAATGGATGATAACTGCCAGAGAGAACAGTCAAAACGGTGGAAATGCCAACATTTGAAAGGAGGAAGAGGGCTGGGTGCGGTGGCTCACACCTGTAATCCCAGCACTTTGGGAGGCCGAGGCAAGCGGATCACTTGAGGTCAGGAGTTTGAGGCCAGCCTGGCCAATGTGAAACCTGTCTCTACTAAAAATATAAAAATTAGCTGGGTGTGGTAGTGCACACCTGTAGTCCCAGCTGCTTGGGAGGCAGAGGTTGCAGTGAGCCGAGGTAGCACCACTGCACTCCAGTCTGGGCAACAGCAAGACTCTGTCCCAAAAAAATAATAGTAATGGAGAAAGAGGAACCACCCGAGCACACAATGTGCAATCAGACACGGGAGGGGGAGGTTACAGATTCACTGAAGTCCAGATAACAGCATCAAGAAGGAAGTTGTGGTCAGCAGTATCAGATGTTGCAGAGGTTAAGAAGAACGGGCTGAAACAAGGCCATTGGATTAGGCAATTAGGAAGTCATTTACCTTCAAGAACACGAGTCTATAGTGCATTAACGAGTGGGGGGAGATGGATTAAGATGTGGGCATTGAAGAAAAGGGAGCATAAACCATTGATCACAGGTGAGAGGAGGGAAAGAATTAAGAGGGGGAAATGTGGCTGTTACTCCTTTTGCCTTCCACATTGGGCTTTTGTGTGTGCACACGCATGAAGGCAGAAGAAAAAGATGAGGTGATTGATTCATTTGGCCAGCCATATTAAGTTCCTACTGAGTACTTGGATCCAATTAAGTGCAGGGAGAAGTAGAAAGCTACGAGAGAAAGAACAGTGGTGGAAGCAGGTTCAAGAGAAAATGGGACAAATATGGATCATGAGAATCGGGAACTGTTTTAGTATTGGAAAAAAGCAACACCTCTTTCTCTCAGACTGGAGAGAAGGAATGAAGGATGGAGGATGATGTAGATTCAGGAATGTTCTGAAATGAAGAAGGAAATAAAGGAGGAAAGTAAGGCTGACCTCAGGCTTCTGGACAAAGTGGAAGTTGGGTCATCTACTGAGAGAGAATGCGGGCTAGGGTGATGGTTGATGGAGTGGAAAGCATGTTAAATAACCACTCTAGGTAATGCCAGGGGCTCAGAGAGACAGGAACACTAGGTTAGCCAACCACCAGCAGGGCTTGCAGACGCTCCACTTCCTTGTGGCTTCTGTGAGAAATGTTTGTTGACTGTGGCTTAGAAGATGGGCAATGTTTGTTACTCTTTTAACTTTTAAGGAGTTATCCTTCTTCATCACCTTATTATTTTTGCTTAATACATTTTCCATGAATTTTTGTTTCAGTGTCACCATAATTTGTACAAGTGTTCCAGAATAATGGTCTTATAGGTTTCTAAGTTTATCTAAATTGTGGATGAGATGTTGGTATGAAATAATAGTACTTTTGGTCAGACATGGTGGCTCACGTCTGTAATCCCAGCACTTTGGGAGGCTGAGGCAGGTTGGTCACCCGAGGTCAGGAATTTGAGACCAGCCTGGCCAACATGGTAAAACCCCATCCCTACTAAAAATTCAAAAATTGGTCAGGCGTGGTGGCACGAGCCTATAATCCCAGCCTTGGGAGGCTGAGACAGGAGAATGACTTGAAACCTGGGAGGCGGAGGTGACAGTGAGCCGAGATCATGCCCTTGCACTGCAGCCTGGATAACAAGAGCGAGACTCAGTCTCAAAAAACAACAACATCAACAACAACAAAAAATAGTACTTTCTAGAGAAATGTATTGATATATGAATTTAGCAGGAAAAGTGAGTGAATTGTGCCACAAATTGTGCTACCCAGTCCCCACCAGTAAGGCTAATAAAATGTTTTACGCTGTTGAAATGAAAAATATCAGACCAACTGCTGATCCACTCAACCCTACAGAATTCATTTACGGTGACAAAGATGCCAGGTGGTAATTAGAATTGGGGTTCATCCAGGATCCAGAAGATCCTGAGTGGCCTGGTGTTGGGGCCTGTTTGGGAAGATGTTTCCTCAAACCAGTGAACCTGACAGGGTCTGTCCACAAGGCTGAGCTGATTACGTGGACAACGAAGTATGTGACAGTTAGCATAGCCTCCTGAGTTTCAGTAGGAAGCAACCCAGGGAGAACTGAAGAAGAATCCATTTCTGTCACAAATAATGTTTATTTTAAAAAATGATGACTTATGTCCTGATATTGGAATTCTGTTTCTGAGTCTCAACTGTGTTGCTGGCACCTAATGGTGGCAGGTGGCACCCTGGAACCACTTGGTTCCACAAACTCAGTGACCAGAATGTGCTTCTGGGTGGAATAGATTGACTTTTTCAACCTTGTTTTCAAGTGGGAAGGAAACATTCTGTGTGGCCCAAACCAAGATGAGAACTGAAGGGGATCTGTTGAGTTTACTTATACCAAGCTGAATCCAATACTTACTTTTCGTTTTCCTTTCCTTGTAGGTATGGCCTCACATGTGCAAGTTTTCTCCCCTCACACCCTTCAATCAAGTGCCTTCTGTAGTGTGAAGAAACTGAAAATAGAGCCGAGTTCCAACTGGGACATGACTGGGTACGGCTCCCACAGCAAAGTGTATAGCCAGAGCAAGAACATTCCCCCGTCGCAGCCAGCCACCACAACCGTCAGCACCTCCTTGCCGGTCCCAAACCCAAGCCTACCTTACGAGCAGACCATCATCTTCCCAGGAAGCACCGGGCACATCGTGGTCACCTCAGCAAGCAGCACTTCTGTCACCGGGCAAGTCCTCGGCGGACCACACAACCTAATGCGTCGAAGCACTGTGAGCCTCCTTGATACCTACCAAAAATGTGGCCTCAAGCGTAAGAGCGAGGAGATCGAGAACACAAGCAGCGTGCAGATCATCGAGGAGCACCCACCCATGATTCAGAATAATGCCAGCGGGGCCACTGTCGCCACTGCCACCACGTCGACTGCCACCTCCAAAAACAGTGGCTCCAACAGCGAGGGCGACTATCAGCTGGTGCAGCATGAGGTGCTGTGCTCCATGACCAACACTTACGAGGTCTTAGAGTTCTTGGGCCGAGGGACATTTGGGCAAGTGGTCAAGTGCTGGAAACGGGGCACCAATGAGATTGTAGCCATCAAGATCCTGAAGAACCACCCGTCCTATGCCCGACAAGGTCAGATTGAAGTGAGCATCCTGGCCCGGTTGAGCACGGAGAGTGCCGATGACTATAACTTCGTCCGGGCCTACGAATGCTTCCAGCACAAGAACCACACGTGCTTGGTCTTCGAGATGTTGGAGCAGAACCTCTATGACTTTCTGAAGCAAAACAAGTTTAGCCCCTTGCCCCTCAAATACATTCGCCCAGTTCTCCAGCAGGTAGCCACAGCCCTGATGAAACTCAAAAGCCTAGGTCTTATCCATGCTGACCTCAAACCAGAGAACATCATGCTGGTGGATCCATCTAGACAACCATACAGAGTCAAGGTCATCGACTTTGGTTCAGCCAGCCACGTGTCCAAGGCTGTGTGCTCCACCTACTTGCAGTCTAGATATTACAGGTAAGACTGTCCACACGGAGACAGGAGCTGCTGAATGCCCAGTGGCACTCACAGAAAATGTGCAGCCTTAGTCACTGTGGTGAGATAAAATTATATGTCTACAGTTCTTGCCTTCAAGTGATCTTAATGTACTTAGGAAATTAGGACATGTGCACATTGCAGTGTCAATTAGAAGTCACATTAGAATGGAGCCAGGTAAGATCCATGGGATAGGTGTTCAGTTTTGGAAGGGCTCCCTGGGACCTGGGGTGCAGAGCAGAGGCGAAGCAGAGGAGTTCCGTCCTCCCGGATGGGTAGGATCCAGGCAGGTGATGGAGAGAGAGGGATGTGCCATCCACAGTCCACAGTCACACTAGTAGGAATTTACAGGAGACAAGAAGGACACCCGCCTGGCCAGAACAGTTTGTGAGTGGTGGGAGATGTGAGTGAAAGGACGGGTTGGAACCAAGTCACTGGGGGTCTTAAATGTCAGATCAAGGAATTTCAACTGTGTCCTCAAACCCAGAGCAAGTCCTGGAAACCTTGAACAACATAAGGTAATGGGGTGAAAAGGATGTTCTGAGAAGGTTCCTTGTCTATCCATGTGCAGAAGGGCTGGAGGAGGGAAGAGACTAGTCTGGTGCCAGCTGGCTGGCTCCGGTGGTGAGGTGACTCCAGGCTTGGGTCAGGATGATGGAGGAATGATAGTGTCTGTGGCAGGGAAGTGTGTTCAGTCATGGGCTCACACATGCAGTCATTCAACAAGCTTTGATTTCACTTCTAACATGTGCCAGGCACAGTGCTAGGTATAGGGATGTAGACAGGGCCCTTGCCATCCTGGGGTATCTGGAAGCTTTTCAGGGACCCCTGTATGCAGTCAGGATTGGAACTGCTGCCGACACGGAGCTGAGATGGGAGTGCTGGCTTTGGAGTCAGGAAAGGCCAGAGTGAACCTGGTCCCTCCTCTCCTAATTGCCTGATTTCTCCATGCCTTCATTTCCTAACCCATGAAGTGGGAGAAATCCTCTCATCAGCCTCGTGGGCGGCTGGGGGGTAACACGGCTGTAACATGGCTTAGGTGTGTCACTCTGTGGCTGGCCATGGCAGGTGTGCAGCAGGGAGGCAGCAGGGATGGAACGCAAGACCCTGCTCTGTGGAACCAGCCTGGGCATGTGTTTGGGGTGGTGCCGAACAGTCCAATAGAGATAGAAGTCACAAGCAAGAAAACTGAAACTCCCATGAGAAGATGGGACGGATGCACATTTAAGAGCATGCCATGTAGGCAGGAAAACCAGGGTCCCCGGAGGCCATCCTGCTGAGACCTCCTGCCCCACACTCGCTGGCGGGTGTGCTTTCTCCGTGCACCTTTCAAGGCCACAGAGAGAAGGCTGGAACATGCCCCAGTGCCGTGTCGACACAGCTGACCTGTCACCCATTCCTGGGGCTGACCTGGGCCAGCTTCCCCTTCTTGCTCCCTGTCTGGGCCCCCAGCCTGGCTGCAGGCAGAGCTGTTGCAAGTCTCCTCCCAGCCCCTCCCTCAGCCTGCTGGGCACCAGGCCCTCCTTCCCTGGGAGAGCAACAGCCCCTCTGCTCGGGTCCCCAGATGCCCTCCCACCTTCCACCCCGTCTCCTTTCATCCTAATCCTGAGTCACACAGGAGGTTTTGAGGCCTCTCCACCTATGCTGTTTCTGTCTTCCCTCTTCCCTTTAGGAGACATTTCCTGAGTTAGAGCAGCTCTCTGCAAGCCTCTTCTCTGCCCTGCCCTGTGGATTCCTTTCCTACTCATTTCCTATGTGCAGGAAAGGTCTCTGCTGGCCTGTGCTTTTACCACCAGGCCCTGTGTGGACAGACAGGTCTACTGCTGCCCCTCCACTTCCTCTCCACTCCCTCCTCCTGACCATGCTATCCACTCTCTGCCCCACTGGCCCCAGAGCCAATGGCAGGGAGAAGTAAGCCCAGGGCAGGAGCCCCCAAGGAAGGTGGGCACCTCCTTGTGTCCAGAGGAGAAAGATGGGCAATGGTTGAGTGAATCTGGAGGTTTGGGTGCCTGGTACCGACAGCATATGTTCTCTGTAGAGAGTGCCTGGGCCTCTGAAAGCCAGCTCTGGTGGCCGTCCCGGGTACCAGCCCCACTGGGGGCTAGCTGGTGCTGTGCTGGCTCTCCGTTACCCCACACGGGAGGCCGTTGTGCCACTTCATATTTAGGTTGGTAAATTCAGCATGCCAAAGGCTGGCTCTTTCTAGTTCTTGGCCTGAATTCAGGGTGAAGAGCCCCTGACTTGGCTGCTAGGGCTTTTATTTAGTTCATCTGAATTGCTGCTTCATGAACACATACCAGTGTTATTAAAATTTACTAAAAGCTAGCATGGCAACTTGTAAAAGACTTCAACAAACTCTGTCTAAAAGGCAGCACATCCTTAGAGCAAAACTTGGTGAATCGAGTAAGCTGAATTGGGGATTCTTAAGACCCCCTTGTCATCTTGCCTTCTGGTGCCCACGGGACACTTCCTGGAGCCCTCCCTGCCCATCCCCTTGGACTCTGCAGTTTTTCTTTGCTTTCCTGCCTGGTGCTGGTGCCCCTAGTGCTGAGGAGACAGGCCGCAAAATCGGGGATCCTAGCTCTGGAAGCCTGCGGCGGCAGTAGGAGTTTGCCTGTGAGGGCTGGGGAGGGCTGACTCCTTCACCTGGACTTACGGCGATCCTCTCCTGCCCCACTCTGTGGGTGAGATCAGGCCTTTTGGACACCTCTGGTGGGTGTGGCAGGCTGGTTTGCTGGCCGTTCCTGGGCCCTCAGGAGCCCGCTTCTCCCCACTTCGTGACAGGCACGGTCACATCTGGCCCCTGTATCCCCACATCCCTCTGAAGGACCCTCCGCTTAGTTGTGATAGCATCCTCTTTTCACCCCTGAAATCACCATTGCCTAAAATTCTGAGCAGGAAAGCCTCTTCCTCCTTTCTGTGGTCACCTTCAGGCCCTCGCGTCAGCCTGCCTATGTCCATCCCTGGTTCCAAGGATATGGTCAGCAGGAAAGGCAGCCGCTCTTCTGCCTGAAATGAGGCTTCATTTCTAAGTTGGCTCAGTGTTCTGTTTCTCCCTCAGGCCTTGTCTGAGCCCTGCAGTGGTTTGCCACCATACAGATCGATCTGAGTTTTCGAGGACAGTCTCTAGTGCTCTGTCTCTGTTCGTCCCAGCTGTGTGGGACAGCCAGCTCTAGGCCACGTTTATCAAGTTGATTTTCCTGATGGCTTTGCCTCTTATTAGGAAAGAGAGGGGACAAGAAAAGCTCTTTAACTGTCCATCGTTAAGGCCCGTGTCCCAGAAGGAAGATGCTTTCGGCTGCATCTGCATCTTGAGAGAATGGCTGTGTCTGAGCCACCTGGGCTGGGGAAGTCATTGCATGCCGTGCATCCAGCCTCCCGGCAGGTTGGCCTTCATCCTGCAGGTGGTGGGCGGGGACTTTCTCCCCTCGGCCCCCTGTATTTGAGCTGGGCACATTCTCATCCCAGGACATCTGACTTTCAAAAGGTAGAGTTCTTAGGTGTCCCTCTGTCATTTTACATGGGACTGGGCTAAGTGTCTCATCCCACCATTGTCCCCGCCTAGTGACACAGAAATATGGTGTGAGACAAGGATATGTTATCCTCGCCTGGGGGACTTGGCAAAGGAGGTGGTGTCCCCAGAGCCAACTATTTTCCGCAGCTCTCAGGCATGTGCCTGGCTGCAGTGGCTGTTGGTATTCTGTGAGACAAGCCCACTGGTGTGTTTTTCAGGAAACAAAGGCTGCTTTTTAAGTTTTTTCCTTGAGTCTGAAGCAGGGGTGTTCCCTTCCAACTCGAAGGTCAGTTATGTAGTTAACTGTCAGCTGCCGAGGTTCTCAGGTTTTACTGTGCACAGGAATCACCTGGAGAGGTTGCTGGGATCAGATTCTCCCTGGGAGTGCCCTGGGAGAAAGTCCACACCCACCACCACCAAGACTTGCCTCAGAGAACTGGAGGTGAGCCAGGCAGGGGTCTTAGGACCAGTCTTTGAGAAACACTGTTCTAAGGGACAGAGGGATTTTCTTAATGGTATCACCGTTCAGGTATTCACACCCAAAAGAACAGAGTTGTAGGTAGTTGTTGCTTTTATTACTTCACCTTGGGCGCCCCTGTCCTTTCCTTATTTAATTCTACATTGATGCCAGTTCATTTTGTTTGTTAATTTTTTTTCTTTTTTCTTTTTTTTTTTGGAGCAAGCAGTAAATTGGTACTGGGGTATTTCCATTATCAGCAAAACCAGCAAACTAAAAATAAGACCAAATATTAAACTCCACTTTCAGGAAAAACACAAACAAAAACACATGCCATTCAGGTAAAGAGTAATCAGTGATTAAAATATATGCATTTCTTTTGGTTTCTGCTCTGGATTATTCAAAATATTCTTGTCCAGACTTTTTTGAAACATGTAAGACTATTACCAGGACCCAAAAATTGAACAGAAAAATAGCAAATAATCCACTTTTTCAGAATAATCTAACCTTTCTTCTTTTTTTTTTTTTTTTTTTGAGATAGAGTCTTGCTCTGTCACCCAGCCTGGAGTGCAGTGGTGCGATCTCGACTTACTGCAAGCTCTGCCTCCTGGGCTCACCCCGTTCTTCTGCTTCAGCCTCCTGAGTAGCTGGGACTACACGTGCCCATGACCACGCCCAGCTAATTGTTTTGTATTTTTAGTAGAGGTGGGGTTTCACTGTGTTAGCCAGGATAGTCTCCATCTCCTGACTTCATGATCCACCTGCCTCGGCCTCCCAAAATTCTGGGATTACAGGCGTGAGCCACTGCGCCTGGCTTTTTTTTTTGTCTGATTCTTTGGGGTGCAGACACTGTCTTCAAGTTGATTTCATGGTGGTTTTAGGTGGGGGTATGTATTATTCCATTCTTGCATTGCTGTAAAGAGCTACCTGTGACTGGGTAATTTATTTTAAAAAAGGTTTAATTGACTCACAGTTCTGCAGGGTGTATAGGAAGCATGGCTGGGAGGCCTCAGGAAACTTACAGTCATGGAGGAAGGTGAAGGGGAAGCAGGCACGTCTTACATGGCTGGAGAAAGAGGAAGAGAGAGGTGGGTTAGGTGCCACATGATTTTAAACAACCAAATCTCATGAGAACTCACTATCACAAGAACAGCAAGGGGGAAGTGTGCCCCCATGACCCAGTCACCTTTCATCAGGCCCCTCCTCCAACATCGGAGATCACAGTTCAACATGAGATTTGGGTAGGGACACAGATCCAAACCATATCAGGGTGGAGATTAATTTTCAGTTCAATTTATCAGACATTGATTACTGAGTGTCCCGTAGTAGAAAAGTGCTCCAGAGTGCAGAGGGTAAGGCATGATCCCTAATTTTGCAGAGTTCACAGTCTCTTTGAGGAGATGGAAAACACAAACCCACTGCCAACGCTGTAATTCCGATGCTTCAATATTTTAAATGTTTGGTCATTCAACAGAGATTTATTGTGAACCTACTGTGTGCCAGACTCTAGGGAAACAATGATGAACAAAGCCAGTTCAAGAAATTAAAAGTCAGTGAAAGATTTTGTAAGATGGGTTAATAGGGAAGTTAACATGAGATAGGGATGGGGAATGCTAGGGGTTGTGGAGACTGGAATAAATAAGGGAAGATGGGAGAAATGATGGTGACTCCTTAGACAGTGACACCTGGCGGGAGTTGAAGGCCTGTACCGGTGAGTGAAGCCTGACAATAGAGAGTTTTGAATACAGGCTTGAGGGGCTTGGGTTGAGCCAAAGTGCCAGTGCTGAGAACCATTGTAAATTCTTGAACAAAGGAGAAGTTTGATGAAAATTAATGATGGTATAAATCAATTGGAATGGCAAAGAAAAAAAAAGTTGTGGGCATGTGGGGAGAGCCAGAGGCTAGGAGACAACTGTTGTTACTCAGGAATGAAGGGACGAGGCCCTAGATTATAATGGGGGGTTCTACCCCCCTCGTAGTATGAATGTGGGCATTGTTAGTGCATTTAGCTTTTCCGATGGTTTGATTGCAGAATTGACTTAGAGGGAATAGCTTTTTGTTTGTTTTGCTTTCTTTTGTTTAATGACCTTGCTGTCTCTAAGGCTCAGTTCTGAAGCTCCAGTCTTTCAGAGCCTAGTTTCAAATCCCACCACTGCCATAAAGAAACAGGCTCTGAAAGGAGAGACAAGAGACCTTAGAACCAGTCCTAGCCCTGCCCCAAGCTAACTGTGTTCCACTGAGTCATGGTCAGTAGAATGTCAGCTGTGACTGTCCACACTCCTCCATCTGGATCCCATTATGACCAGGGCCTGTGTTTACGAGGCGGTTGGCCAGAATTGGTGGTTCAGTCTGTGGCCAGGGAGCAGTTTTCTCTCCTGTGGGCTGACCTTGGCCTCATTAGCTGAAACTGGGAACCCTCCATGATCCCCTGATCAACAGAGAACAGGGCATATTCTAAAATGCCATGCCCTGGGCTGGAAATATCAGTCATTTCAAAAAGGGGCATAGCTTTATAAAGCCATAAATATAAGTCATTTCAAAAATTGCATAACTTATGCAGATTATAGCGTATAGAAAGTGACTGACTAGAAGTTAGGTTTGATTGAAAACAGGGGCCCTGAAAGCCAAGTGCATCGCAGGCATGAACTTTTAAAATTAATTTGTCTTTTACTAATAGAAACAACAGGAGAAGGTTCTAGTTTGCACTTGAAGATATGAAGTGAAATATTCAACCCACTGACAACTTCATTTGCCCAGGCAGACTGTTATAAATACGTATGTGTATGCGTTTCAGGTTGCAGCTTCTCTTCTGAAGAGAAGTAATCAATAAGTTATCTAGGCTGTTAGGTTATCTTCAAGTTTCCCTTATTCATCTCTGGGACCTTCAGCTGTATGGTAAAATACTTTCAATTAAAATTTCTCTTCATAAGTATTATTATATAATTATAAGTATGAAATAACTGAACTGGAATGCTCTGTGTATACTGCCCTGGTACTGCAGTCCCCTCTTCATGCACACACATATATGCACACACACAGACTCAGGTGACACAGTTTAAGCCCATGCGTGACACGCAGGCATAGGTGTGCTTATGAGAACCATGGTGACCAAGAAGCTGACACTCAGCACTCCATACAGAGCTACTGATAATGCACACACACCCACATGCCCACAAGGCACACACACCAAGCATGCGTGGACATGCAAGGGCACACGCACACACTTAAAGACATGAAAATACCCCAGTGTCCCCAGAGACTAAGGGCCTGAGTGCAGAAGCGGTGTTCATGCCCTGGAAACTTGGCCCAGTTTTCTGCCTTGCCACAGAGCTGCCAAATACATGTCCCTAACCTGAGGACAGTAGGGCCAGAACTACTCTTGGGCTCAAGGTAGAGACCAGTCATTTTCCAAGTGGGATCTGAGTGCCCTCCTGCCCCATCATGACCCAGGGTACTTGCTGAAACAAACCTAACGAACTGGCCCTTTGGGGGTGGAGGCCAGGTGACATACATTTGGACAAGCTCTGCAGCAAATTCTTAAAAATACATACACAGTTTATTGAGGTATGATGTACCTACAGAAAGCTGTACATACTTAATATCCACGACTTGATGGATTTGGGGCTAAGTATATACCCATGAAACCACCACAGCCTATGCCATAGGCATATCCATCACCTCCGAAAGTTTCCTCTGCCCTTTTTATTTATTTTATTATACTTTGAGAATAGCTGCTTAGATGGCATGGGCTCCAGAGTGTCAGCCTACAGGGCTGTGCTGTAGACCCTGTGGAGGTTAGAGGGTGCGGCCAGCATGACAGCCTGGCATCGAGCTGTCTGTCTGTCTCCCAAGTGGTTGAGAGCCTGTCTGCAAGGCCCGTTTGTCAGATTCCTTGTGGTCGGACCCTTTATGCCCTCTGGGGGAAGTGGGGCAACAGAGGGGACCCAGAATAATTGGGTACCATAGGAGGGGTTATGTGGGTTGGTGAACTGGCAAGCAGTGGGTGGTTAGGAGGGGAAAGGCTGGAACTTGGTGGGAATGAGAAAGGTGAACAGCAGAAGAGACATGAACGTGCCTTCCTTCCTGCATGGTTTACGATGGATAGCACACTCACTGCCAAGGAGCTGCTGAACTCTCCCTGCAGCCACAGCTGGGTTTGGAGCTGTAACTCTCATATATGCATCCAACAGGTAATTTTTTGAATTCCGAAGATGTGCCATACACTGTGTTGTGCTGAGATTTCGGGACGTGAGTAGGAGTGCCCTCAGCTATGCAGTATCTGTCCCCAGTCTGCGATGGAAGAGGCTGTCCCAGGGTAGACAGCTAGCCCCCACTGTCCTGGCCCACCCTGGTCTCCCAGCTTGAACATCTCTCATTAATTGAGAAGGCAGACTTTGTCACCTTGAATCATTTTGCCAGTTCCTCCGGCTTTTAGAGCCACTAGCATGTCTGAGTCCTAGACGCTGCCCTGTGACAGCATGTCCCTGCGTTGCAGCAGTGCAAACAGGGCCACCCTTCTCTCGCTCACCAGTCTCCCCTGCAGGGTCTTGTGGAGGGTGATCGAAGCCAGCAAACCCGAGGCCAGTGCCGGATGAGCCTCAGGGCTTTGCGGGTATTGGGCTTGTGGCCCTTGTTCCGGGACAGATTGAGATGGTGTTGTTATGGAAGCAACTGTCTTTCAGATTTCCCCAAGAGCAAGGGCTTGGGTGCAGATCGCCTGTCTGGGAGATGATTACAGGCATAAAGGAATCGGGACAGCGATGCTGAGAGGCGTAAGCCCCATGATCCTGGGCTGATATACACACAGGTCTCCGTCCCGCCTCTGAGGAGCCTGCCCGAGGCCTCCAGGAGTGTGCCTGGGAAGGGCCAGAGGCCGGGGCTCTGGTCACAGGAGTTGAGGGCTGCCCCAGGGTGTTAACTCCCCCGTGTCTTTGCTTGGGCAGAGCTTGTGCCAGGACTGAAGGGGCTTGAGCAGGGTCAGAGGTAGCTCTGAAGCAGAAAAGCAAAGGGATGCAAGGTGCACCGGACTGAGGCCACAGTGTGGCTGAATCGGACAGAGTGTGACCCACAGTGTGCCGGGGCGTCACTCTTTGCCCTTCCCGCCAATCACATGTGTGGCATTTGTAAATGGAAAGGGAATAAAAGGAAAATGCCTTTATAGGCAAATCTGAGAACACAGGCTAAGAATTCACAGTTGAGCTCTAAACGTTGTTTTGGAGGAGTTGGGGATCTCCACCTCCCGTGTGAACAGGCAGGAGCCAGGCTGGGCTCTGAAATAGAACTCTGGAGCAGGGGAGGGGCTGAAAGCCGAAATACAAGCTCGCCACAGCAACAGTGGAAGTAGGTGGAGCTCAGCTACTCTCTCCCATGTTTTCTCCCTTCATGCTTATTAAATGTTGCAGACACCATTTCCTAAGGCTCATCCGTGGAATGAATGAATGACTGACCAAATGCCTACATGCATGAATGAATGATATGAGCAGCCTCACATGCCTTGTAGCTTAGCTCATCCCGTCACCCACCAGAAACCCTCGTGTGCCCAGTTTCTTGTCATCTTTCATGCAGGAACTTTCACTGCTGCCTAAGTCCTGGGCCATGGCATCCAGCATCTCTGAACCCTGGATCACAGGGGCTGCCCGCATCCGCCTCTTGGGGAACATACACATCTCACCAAAAACATTTATTCCCTCCCGTCTCGTCTTTCCACCTGTGTGAAGTTTAGATTTAAGGCCTGCAGACAGCTGATTCAGCTTCAAACAGATCAGTTCCCTGAAATCAGCCAACATCTGTCTTGTCCCATTATACCTTCACAGAAAATGAGAAGCGACTTCCCCAGCATAAAGAAGGGGCCAAATGCAGCAAGACCTGGCTGAGTAACCTTGAGGATAGAAAGACAGCGTCATCCCCGGGGCCTCGTAACCTTCCATCTGCTTTTCTGTTTCTGAGGCTCTGTGGACATGCTGCTCACGTTCCTTGGAACTTTGTCTTCGTACGTAAGAGCTGCGTGAACAAAGGCTTTCTGGACAGAATAAGGCCAATCGTCAGCTGCTCAACCCATGCCTGGCACATAGTGAGCACTCCAGAAATGTTAGCTGCTTTTTTTTTTCTACTAATCTTATCATCCTTGTTATTATTTGTATTATCATTACTATCATGCAGCAGGCAGAGCTGGATTTAAATTCCAGATCTGCTACTTTCCAGCTGTGTGACTCCAGGCAAGTTCCCAAACCTCTCTGAGGCTTATTGTTCTTTTCTCTTAAAAGGGAAAGCTACTAGCAACTGCTAGTGGTTGCTAGTAGCTTTCCCTTTTAAGAGAAGATGAGGTTGGAAGGGACTGAATGAGATAGCTGCATGTGTTTAACTCACCCTCTGTCATGCCTGGCACACAGCAGCTCTGTCACGAATAAGCACCATGCTCCCCCACCCCACCCCACCCCTGCCCGGTTCCATGCTTCTGTGACAGCATGCATTTTCCTTGGCCTGGTGTCATCATTCATGATTTGTAAGCCGGGCATCCCCAGTATTCCCAAGCTTCTTGGGGCTGTGCATCATTTCTTTTTCATCTTATAGACGCCTGGAGGCCCAGCATCGTGTATCAGCCTCACTAGGTCCCAAAGGAACAAGGGCTTGGATGTTGGGAGTGTGGTCAGTGGGTTTCCTCTGGCACCAGGAAGGAACAGGGTCCAGCATTTGGGGAGAGAGGAGACACCTCTTCCCGAGGCCAGAGGGAGGAGGACAGATCTTGGTTGCTGTGGGGAGGAAGGTGGGGGTACACTTCCTGACTTGAGAGCTGCATCTCCAGGCTGCTCCTGCTGGCCCAGGAGCAACGCTGGAGTCCTGTGGTCTGAGGGTGGGGTGCAGGGGCCTCTGAGGAGAGTGGTGGGATGGGGCACTGGAGGCCTTGGGGGTTAAACTGCCTTTGACACCTGCTGATACCTCCTGCAGCCACGTGCATCACTGTTGACATCACTAGGGTCAAAAAGCCAAGGCTGGAGTGATGCCAAAGAGCCTGTTTAAGACTCCCCTGAAGACAGAGCACGTTTGTGTGTATGGGGTGTGTGTTGGGTGTGCTTATGTATGGTGGGTGTGTGTATGATGTGTATGTATGTGTTCACATGGGGTATGTATATGTTGGTGTGTGGGATGTGGGGGTGTGTTGGGGTGTGTGTGTGTTGGGTGTAGTGTGGGCACATGTAGCATGTGTTGGTGCTGTGTGTGTGTGTGTGTTGGGGGGTGTGTGTGTTGGGTATAATGTGGTTGTGGTGGAGGTATATGTGTTGGATATGCTGTGTGTTGGGTGTGGTGTGTATGTGGTGTGTGTGTGTTTTAGGGGTGTGTGTTGGGTATAGTGTGGGTGTGGGGAGGCGTTTGTATTGGGTGTAATGTGTGTTGGGTGTGGTGTGTGTGTTGGGGGTGTGTATGTGGTGTATAGTGTGGGTGTGGGGAGGTGTATGTGTTTGGTGTGGTGTGTGTGTGGTGTGCGGTGTGTGCTGGGGGTGTGTATGTTGGATAGTGTGGGTGTGGGGGGGTGTATTTGTTGGATGTAGTGTGTGTTGTGTGTGGTGTGTGTGTGTGGGTGTGTGTGTAGGGTATAGTGTGGGTGTGGGAAGGTGTTTGTGTTGGGTGTAATGTGTGTTAGGTGTGGTGTGTGTGTTGGGGTGTGTATGTTGGGTATAGTGTGGGTATGGGGAGGTGTATGTGTTGGGTGTGGTGTGTGTGTGGTGTGGTGTGTGTGTGTTAGGGGTGTGTATGTTGGGTATAGTGTGGGTGTGGGGAGGTGTTTGTGTTGGGTGTGGTGTGTGTTGGGTGTGGTGTGTGTGGTGTGTGTTGGGGGTGTGTATGTTGGGTATAGTGTGGGTGTGGGGGGGTGTATGTGTTTGGTATGGTGTGTGTGTGGTGTGTGTGTTAGGGGTGTGTATGTTGGGTATAGTGTGGGTGTGGGGAGGTGTTTGTGTTGGGTGTGGTGTGTGTTGGGTGTGGTGTGTGTGTGGTGTGTGTTGGGGGTGTGTATGTTGGGTATAGTGTGGGTGTGGGGGGGGTGTATGTGTTTGGTGTGCTGTGTGTGTGGTGTGTGTGTGTGTTAGGGGTGTGTATGTTGGGTATAGTGTGGGTGTGGGGAGGTGTTTATGTTGGATGTAGCGTGTGTTGGGTGTGGTGTGTGTGTTGTATGTGTTGGGGGTTGGGAGTGTGTATGTTGGGTATAGTGTGGGTGTGGAGAGGTGTTTGTGTTGGGTGTGGTGTGTGTGTTGGGTGTGTAGGGTATAGTGTGGGTGTGGGGGGTGTATGTATTGGGTGTAGTGTGTGTTGGGTGTGATGTGTGTGTGTGTGGTGTGTGTGTTGGGGGTTGGGAGTGTGTATGTTGGGTACAGTGTGGGTGTGGGGAGGTGTTTGTGTTGGGTGTGGTGTGTGTGTTGGGTGTGTAGGTTATAGTGTGGGTGTGGGGCGGTGTATGTATTGGGTGTAGTGTGTGTTGGGTGTGGTGTGTGTGTGTGTGGTGTGTGTGTTAGGGGTGTGTATGTTGGGTATAGTGTGGGTGTGGGGAGGTGTTTGTGTTGGGTGTGGTGTGTGTGTTGGGTGTGTAGGTTATAGTGTGGGTGTGGGGCGGTGTATGTATTGGGTGTAGTGTGTGTTGGGTGTGGTGTGTGTGTGTGTGGTGTGTGTGTTAGGGGTGTGTATGTTGGGTATAGTGTGGGTGTGGGGAGGTGTTTGTGTTGGGTGTGGTGTGTGGTGTGTGTGTTGGAGGGTGTATATGTTGGGTATAGTGTGGGTGTGGGAGGGTGTTTGTGTTGGGTGTGGTGTGTGGTGTGTGGTGTGTGTGTTGGAGGGTGTGTATGTTGGGTATAGTGTGAGTGTGGGGGGTGTTTGTGTTGGGTGTAGTGTGTGTTGGGTGTGGTGTGTGGTGTGTGGTGTGTGTGTTGGGGGTGTGTTGGAGGGTGTGTATGTTGGGTACAGTGTGGGTGTGGGGGAGGGTGTTTGTGTTGGGTGTGGTGTGTGTGTGGTGTGTTGTGTGTGTGTTGGAGGGTGTGTATGTTGGGTATAGTGTGGGTGTGGGGGAGGTGTTTGTGTTGGGTGTGGTGTGTGGTGTGTGTGTTGGAGGGTGTGTATGTTGGGTACAGTGTGGGTGTGGGAGGGTGTTTGTGTTGGATGTGGTGTGTGTGTGTGTGTGTTGGAGGGTGTGTATGTTGGGTACAGTGTGGGTGTGGGGGAGGTGTTTGTGTTGGGTGTGGTGTGTGTTGTGTGTGTGTTGGAGGGTGTGTATGTTGGGTATAGTGTGGGTGTGAGGGAGGTGTTTGTGTTGGGTGTGGTGTGTGGTGTGTGTGTTGGAGGGTGTGTAGGTTGGGTACAGTGTGGGTGTGGGAGGGTGTTTGTGTTGGGTGTGGTGTGTGGTGTGTGTGTTGGAGGGTGTGTATGCTGGGTATAGTGTGGGTGTGGGGGAGGTGTTTGTGTTGGGTGTGGTGTGTGGTGTGTGTGTTGGAGGGTGTGTATGCTGGGTATAGTGTGGGTGTGGGAGGGTGTATGTGTTGGATGTAGTGTGTATTGTGTGTGGTGTGTGTGTTGGAGGGTGTGTATGTTGGGTACAGTGTGGGTGTGGGAGGGTGTTTGTGTTGGGTGTAGTGTGGGCACGTGTAGCACGTGTTGGGTGTGGTGTGTGTGTTGGGTGCGTGTGCTGCTGCATGTGTATCCAGTGGCAGCAGGTAGACTGGTGCATGGTATTCCCTGTATTTAGATCCCCTTCTTTGTCCTAATTCTCATGACTGGGGAGGTGTCATCCCCAGTCACAGCCTTATATGTGTGGACGTTGGCCATAAAAGTTCTTTGGCCAGAACACGAGGGAGAAACTGTTAGTGCCACTTCTTTGTCATCCTCTGACCTCCATGAAGGATTTCTTGTCCTCCTGTTTTTGTAAATTAGAACTTACATTGGCAAATAAAATGCACTAAGTACGAACCCCCAGAATATAAATAGATCTGGCACCAGGAGAGCCAGATGATGTCCGCACTTGTGAAAGTCAAACATTCACCCTGAGCAGCATCGGAAGGTTTTAGGATGATGTGGCTGTTCTGTATTCCGAGTGTGGTGGTGGTGACACAAATCTATACATGGGCTAAAATTCACAGAACTTTATGTTCTTAAAATATTTAATTTTAAAATATTTTCAAAATGATTTTAAATCTATTTACCCCTAACGACCTTTAGGGAAATTGTTGATAATATTAAACCCATAAGCCTTACCATGCCTAATTTTTCTTCCTGTTTTTGTTTTGTTGTGCTGTGTTTGGGTAAAAAAGATATCTTTGTTCATCCTGTCACAGGATGGCCAGGAGGGTAACCAGTCATTTCTGGAAACGGCTGGACAGGGGAACCTACGAAAACAACTCTGGGGCATAAACAGTTGCTGACGGCGGAAGCATTGACAGCATGCAGTTTCTTTAGTTCATGTGCTGTTTTGTGTATGTGGTTCATCAACTGGTCTTCCAAAAATTAAGAACTGACTGCTAGAAACATAGAAGTGATGAATTACTGCTGAAATAGCAGGACTCTGCCAGTCCAGAGAGAAAGTGAAGCCTGAGTGGGGTTGTTGATCCAGCCTCCATGTGCCCAGGGGTCCTCCGTGTGCCCAGGGGTCCTCACCTTGCTTCTGACATGATTATTTACGCCCACGGCCTGCATGCCCATGCATGAGACATCATGGTTTTCCCTGTAATCGTTTTCTGAAAACCAGCTTTCCCCTGTGGCAACCCTCCCTCCTGAGGGCATTTTCAAGCTTACTAGAGAGAAGCAGCTGGCTTGGCAGGAAAGGTCTCCCCCCAGCCCGCAGGGAGAGCACTGCCTTTATCCTGGATGTCATAGGGTATCGTGTCCTCATTCTAAGTGCTGGGCCTCAGCGAGGGTCCCTGTGCCTGGAGTGGTCCCAGTAGCTTGACCCGGGACACGCACGCCAGTGACTGGGCTGTGGCCCAACGCCACATGCTGGGCCCGGAGCCAGGATGCTTCCCCGTCTCCACAGATAGGGGCATTCACTTGCTTTTTTGGAGGAAATAAGAGGGTCAACAGCCTGTAAATGTCCTTCCACGGTGTCCTCTGCAGCTCAGAGCAGCCAGTGTAAGACGTGGGTTTTCAGGGCCCCTCCTAGCAGTGAGACGCCACAGTATTTGCAGAGCTGAACTCACAATCAGGCTGCCCAGCCTCTCCTGCCACTGTCTCGTGCCCCGGCCTGCGCTGCTGGAGTCCAGAGCAGCACTGGGAGGGACTGTCCTTCCTTGCTGTCAAAAGACTCCTCCTAAAGTGTGTTCTTCTTTCTGTGTTTCTCCTGTGCTCCCTGCTTGGCTCCCACGTCCAGATCCCTAACCTGGGATTGGAAGGTCTGGGATTTGAAGTCCTACTGGGTAGCTCCAGCCTGCCCCTCTGCCACTCTCTCCTCATGTGGCCTCCGCACCAGCCTGACCAGCTCGCTGTTCCAACCTGCATGGTGCCTTTGGCATAGGGTGCCTTCCCTGCCTCCCCTGGCCCCCAGGCCTCCAAACCTAGCCCTGCCCCATTCCCCTTGTGAAACTCAAGTGCCACCTTTGCCATAAGCAAAAGAGATTTCTTCCTCCTCTAAATATTTGCATTTAGTATAATCCATCTTCTTATTCATTTATCCATTTGATCCCCAAAGAAATGATACATTTCTTAGGCCCAGGGTCTGGCTCTTAGACCCAGGGAGAGAACCAAGGCTGATTTTATCCACTGGTTGTATGGTGAACATGAATGGCCTGCCACCCTTGGCCTAGACTAGGGTAGTGAGACAGAGACCCGGGTCTCAGCGTCCCGCCAGCTGTGTGAGTTGGGATAAGTTTCACCACCTCTCCGACATGACTTTCCCATGGCTCACTGGATGAGAGCTGACATTCTAGGTGACGGGAAAGGTCTTGGTAAGTTTTAAGCTTCGTGTCTAGCCTCACAGCTTCTTCACGTCCCGCAGGTAGCCGAGACTATAAATACATTATTATTTCTCACTGTGGACTCTCTGTCCCTGGTTTTTCCCTCTTCTTCTCCTCCTGCTACCTGTTTGTGTTTCTAAGGTTCTCAAACTAATCCAGGTGGACACGTCGGAAGTAGATAGGGAATCTCCAGACACCACCCAACTTAGACACTGGGCACAAAGAGGAGAAATTCCAGCCTCTGGAGCGATGCCAGTTCACTGCTTTACCTTCCTCCATCAGGGCTGTCCTTGCAAGAAATGCATTCACGTGGCTCTCCGCAGGTCCCAGTTAGTTTGGTGCTGGCGCTGATAGAAACAAAGATTAAAGATAGATTTTCTCTGAGAAATGTGCTATTTTTAAATTTTTCCCAACTTTTTCTCTTTCTATTGCATGTCAAGGTTCATATAGAAAGGTCTGTCTTTTCATTCTTCTCAGTGCTTGGCTTTGTAAAGTTTATTCTGCAAGTGATTTTGAATACCTACTATGTTCACGGCCCTGCAGAAGGAGGAGGCCGCTTTGGATTTGAGGAATGTGCTGGGGATTCTTTGGAAAGGGACCATCTCTTCTGGGCACACCTCATTTGAGTGAGCGTAGGAACTGGAAGGCCCCAGAAAATGAGCCACAGTGCTCTCTGCGAGACTCGGTCCCACACGGACCAAAAGGGGAATTCTGCTGAGAAAGCCTCACGAGAGAAATGAACTGAGGAGAGGAAATATCATTTATAGGTTGACCAGAGTGGGAGGGTTAACTGTAAACGTGCAGATTTCAGAGACTACAGCGTGGATGTACACAAAGGAAATACCCATTTAAGAAGTTGGGTGCATGGCTCTCTATTTGAACTAAACGTGAGTTTGTATTGAAGCAGGCCTTTGCTGATGATGGTGACTCACGTTTTCTGAGTATTTCCAGGAACGGGCTTTTTGTGACTATCATCATAGCTCTGACGGTAGCTCTTGCAGCCTTATTGTCCCCATCACGTAGGGTACTGTGTTGTCAGTGCCTGGCCCCGGGTCACCCACATGTTGGTGACCACTACAACAGTACAGCCCCTGTGTCCCACTCTGTCTAGATGATTCCTGCTCCACTGCAGAAAGCAGGCATGTTGAGGGTCTCCAGGCTTGGTGTGCACAGCAGGAAACCCCAGCTTTTCCAGAAAGACCTGGCCTCAGGCACCCTCGAAAACACGTCTGATTTCAGCAGTCTCACATCAGCCCTCCCCTCCCCCACCTGGCACAGGCGAGTGCGCTGCCCGCTAGAGAGCGCCACTGAGGATTTGTTTTCCTGTCCCGTTGGGAACCACGTGCTTGGTTAGCACAGACATCGTGTATCTGCATCACTGCTCAGTTCTGTCCGAGGCAATGATGATGCTGACCTCTCTGTACAGAGCAGCACTGCCCCTATTCCAGAATTCACGATTCAGTGCCCCAGGCAAAGGTGGTGTGGTGTGCCGCCACAGGAAGCACGCAAGTTTTCCAGGGTGTGCCTCCCAGGAGGCACATCTGTGCATTCACTCTGCATACACCCCGTGTGCGCAGATTGTGGCCCAGTGCTGTGAGGGATTCAGACCTGGGGCAGCCTTGAATTGACCCTAAGAATGTCAATGGGAGGGATGCAGGTGACAGCCATGCCAGCTGGACAGCAGTCATCTCCTAAGATCACCAAAGGTGAAGGGTGAGGGGTTCTGCCATGGGAAAGGCCACCTTGTGCCTGGTGCAGAGGGACCCATGCTGGCTCCACCCTCCCCAGCCGCAGGCCCAGCCTTGTCTCCTGATAGCAGGGTGTACCTGAGGGGCTTACACTTTCCTGCTACTTGGTGAGACTTCCCCTGGACGAAATGTAACTTCTTGCTGGGTTGGAGGCTGTAGAAGGCAGGTACATGTGGCCTAAGCATGGTCCTGTTCCCCAGGTGATAGGGAAGAGGCAGGGAGGAAGCCTGTACATATTCATGTTATCCTCCTTTCCATCTAGCAAGCGAGACTCGCCACACTTAAATACTTTCCATTTCACCTGCACAGCGTGAGGATTGCTGAGTTTGTTTTGCCATAGAAATTGAACATTTCTAACGAAACATGACAACGTTGCCTTTCTTAGCAGGTAGGAAGGGAGATCTTTTTAGGAGATGTACTCCCTGCGGCCCTGAGGAAATGAGATATTGGCCCGGGCTGGCGGGGGAGATGGCGAGTGCCACTCTCCAGTGTCTCTATCTCACGGTTCTTGCTGCCCAAGCTACAGTGTGTTGGCAGCCGGCTGGGCCGCCCTCAGGAAAGCAGGTTGTTCGGATCCTGGTAGCGTGGTGCTCGGTGCTCTGTGCTCTGCATGGGCTATCATTTTTGTTATTTGTTATACCCGTCCTTCAAGGTCCTACTCAGGTTTCATTTCTCTATTCATCTTTCTTTGGACACTCTGCTCTTCTCTGCTGTAAGTTCTTGCTGCATGTAAAATCTGTGGTGTAATATATACCTCCTTGCATTTGATGGAACTTTTGAGCTTTGGAACGTTTGTTCTATAGCTGTGTCCTGGGTGTTAGTCCTGGGCAAGGAGCTAGACTGGAACCCTTCTGGGTGTCTGTGCTGGTGATTAACATATTCTCTGTACTTGATGGGGGGGGTGGGGTAAGGATTAGAGATTTCACAAGACCTGTTAAAGGAAAGCTGTTATATAAATCCCCTAATCCTTTCATGAGCTACAAAGGTCAGTGTTAATGAAAATCATTTCAGGATTTTTTTTCATAAATTATGTTTAAAATAACTTTTTCAGGAACCCTCTTACATTGTTGGTATGAATGTAAAATGGTACAGCCACTGTAGAAAACAGTTTGGCAGTTCGTCAAAAACATAAGCATAGAATTGCCATATGATCGCTGCAATTCCATTCCTAGGTATACACCCAAAAGAAGTGCAAACAGGGACTCGAACCAATGCTTGTACATGTATGTTCATAGCAACACTATTTACAACAGCCAAACAGTGGAAACAGCCCAAATGTCCATCAGTGGATGAATGTATAAGCAAATGGTGGTATAGACATACAATGGAATATGATTTCGCCATATAAAGGAATGATGTACTAATATATGCTACAACATGAACATACCCCCGAAATATCATGCTAAGTGAAAGAAGGCATACACATATCATATGATACTCTTTATATGAAATACACAGCATAGAAAAATCCATTAAGATGGCTGGACACAGTAGCTCATACCTATAACCCCAGCAGTTTGGGAGGCCAAGATGTACAGAACACTTGAGGCCAGGAGTTCAAGACCAGCCTGGCCAACATAACAAAACCTCATCTACTTAAAAATACAAAAAACTAGCCAGGCGTGGTGGCATGCACCTGTAATCCTCAGGGGACTGAGGCACGAGAATCACTTGAGCCCAGGAGGCGGAGGTTACAGTGAGCCAAGATCATGCCACTGCACTCCAGTCTGGGTGACAGCACAAGACTCTGTCTCAAAAAAAAAAAAAAAATCCATTAAGGCAGAATGCAGGTTGGTGGCTGGGAGGAGGGGATAATAGGAGAAATTCTTAATAGATAACAGATTTTACTTCCAAGTGATGAAAATATTTTGGAACTAGATAGATGTGATGGTTTGTACAACATTATGAGTGATGAGTGTACTAAGTGCCACTGAGTTGTTCACTTTAAAAAGACGAGTTTTAATGCATGCAATTCACCTCAATAAATTATTTTTTAAACAGAAAAGGGAAAAACAGCTTTTTCAGGCTAAGTAGGAATGGGATGAGATTTTTACCAGGAACTGAGATTCAGGCCCTTTTTGGTTTATTTGTACGTGGGACCTCACATTGTTAGAGACGCCAGCTAGAATGCGAGTATCTTTGAGAGCCATGTTTGTGTCGCTGCTGTAGGAGCTGATTTTATAAATCCTGACAAAAGCAGATTTGCGAAGATGATTTATACTTTTCTGGCTGTAGGCTGGAACACTAAGGTAAATATTTTGTTTTCTCCTTCACTCGGAGAAAAAAGGAGCAGCTTTTCTGCAGCTCTGTCTGAGGCCCCAGCCACCTGTGTGTAAGTGGAGCTCGGCATTGCCCTGATGGACGTGGTGTTGTTTTCTGAAGAACAGGTGTAGTGTGCACAGCGAGGCAGGAGGTGAAGTCAGACCAGCTGCCTCTGAGATGGTGCTCTGTCTTACAAGAAGGACTGATCCCCGGCAGGGAGTTGGGGAGGAGGCGAAAGGGGGAGTATTTTGTCTATGATATTTCAATAATTCTAAAGTATATGGTATAGTTGGCTGTAGAGATGGTAAGCCTAAATAAAAATCCAGTTCTGCAACTGACTATCCTTGTGTCTTTGGCAAGTTACTTAACTTTCTGCACCGCAGCTTTCTGACCCCTAAACTGGGGATCATAACACTGTCTTATAAAGATTGTAAGGATTAGATGAAATCCACACATGCAGTGCCTGGCCCATGGAGATGCACAGAAACTTCCACCTCTCTGAGGAGGCAGTGCTCTGAAACACGTCACCTCTGAGTGTTGACGCCAGGGAAATGTGAGTGTTCCTTTCAGCCTGTGTGACTCTTCCCACTTTACCCTTTTCACCCCGCCCCCTTTACTTTTATGTCCCTTTCTTCGTGCTGCCATTTAGAGGAAGTAAAAAATATCTCGGTTTTGTTTTGTTTTATCATCAACTGTCTTCCCTAATTACAGAAGGCTGCATTTTTCTTTTTCTACCTTTTTTTTTTTTTTTTTTTTTTTTTTGAGACGGGGTCTCATTTAGTCACCCTGGCTAAAGTATAGTGGTGTACTTGCAGCTCACTGCAACCTCGAACTCCTGACCTTAAGCCATCCCCCTGCCTCAGCCTCCCGAGTAGCTGGGACTACGGGTGTGTGTCACTGTGCCTTTCTAGTTTTTAAAATTTTTTGTAGAGATTGCCAGATTGGGGGTTCTCACTGTGATGCCCAGACTGGTCTCAAACTCCTGGCCTCAAGTGATCCTCCTGTCTCCACCTCCCAAAGCGCTGGGATTACAGATGGTGAGCCACCCTGCCCAGCCAAGACTGCTTTTTTTCTCTTCCCGTTCCTGGTTTGCCACATAGATAATTATATTTCATTCTCACAGGCCTTTATATAAGAAAGAAATGTGCATAGTACCCCTGTGTATTTACATAGTTGCGTCCCCCTCTCTACTGTCAACAAAATCACTGACCTTCAACAAACGTCATGTTATCAATGGCTTTCCGGGTACCTTCTCTTTTCCTTGGTTTCCTTCTGTTCATCTACAGCACACTTTTTCTCCCTCTGACCAGTTCTCCCAAGTCTTAGACATTGATCAGAATGTCTGTTCTTCCTCAAATTCTGATTTGTTAGTACCTTTCTTCCCCCCTTCCTTAATTCAGGAAACATTTATTGGACACCTGTTAGAAGCAAGGCAGGGTGCTATGATGAATCAGAACCAGGCCCTTCCCGCAAGGAGAGTCCAGTGCAGAGAATTAGACAGAAATCACTCTGATCACAGTTAAACTGTGGGACAGGATTTTACTGAACTCTGATTTTGTAGCCATTTCATCCCTGAGTCATGCTTCTTCCATAATTTTGGGTAATTTGTCCAAAACATCTTTTGCAGGTTATATTTTGAAACTATTATAAATCCCCCTTTCCTAAATTTTTGAGTGTGTGTTCTTTCTCCTCTTGGAAGTTTATATGGGTTTTAATGAACTGTTTGTCCTGTAAACCATTCCGTAGGGCAGTTCTGATTTGTTCTAATTCTTTGCTTTCCCCTGGCCTCTTGAAGAACTTTTTAATGTCCTCAAGCTCAAATATATCTACTTCTGTTCTCAAGTATAGAAGTTTCCTTCCCATGTAGCATTGATGTTGGGCAATCAGGTTGGCATTCTCGGCCTCATTTCCCAGTTCGTGGTGGCCCCAAGAGATGGAGTGGCAAGCCCCCAAGCCTGTCTAACTAGCAGGTGGTGAAAGGCAGCCCCGGGCCACACAGTAGTCGTGCAGTTCCAGTGAGGCCTAACCCTCCATTGTGAGCCGCCTGCTGTGATGGTCACTTTGATGACAAGGACCACGGCTCCCTGAGAATCGGCCTGCAAGCAGCCTGCTCCTCTAATGATGGAACACATATGGCTGCTGGCAGTGGGAGACAGTATGAATATTAATAAACTATATTTCACTTTTATTACTTTTTCATTAGGTTTTCATGGAGATGGTGTTTGTGAGTGAAGTCCATGCACTGAGCTACAGACAGGCATTTTGTTTTCTTGACAAAATGGCGTACCTTGCAGCCAGAGGCAAGAGCATGTTTAGGAGCAGCTAGCTAGGAAAAATGCCAGTAAACATTAGCAGGCCATATCATATGGGGCGAGCCTGTAGATTTCTGTATTTTAACTGTTTTCTGAGGCAGGTAAATACCACAGGTTCAGCAGTTTTGCAGGATATTCCTCATTTGACTGTTCCTTTTCTATTGTAATGTCTGCATGCAACTGTTAGGCTGTTGCCCTGCCCCATAAGTGGTTCCCAGTCACCTGTCCTGGGGTTAACAGGCAGAGCCTTGTTCTCCTGCCCACTCACTCTGCACCTTCCAGCACTCATCCTCCACCTTCCTCTGCTCACCTGACATCTTTCCACCAAACCAAAGCAGACACTACCTCCCGCATTTATCATAGCTGAGTGCCCATCTCTGTGTTGATGTGACTGTGGGCCATGCGCACAGGAATGAGCAGGCCACCAGGCAATGGTGGGCTTGTCTTGATCAGTGAACCTTGGCAGGTGGTGAGAACGCTTCGATACCCAGGCAGACCAGAACAGACTCCAGAGTTCCAGAGACCAAAGGGGGATCTGGGCTGGGGCAGGAATGACCCTCAGCATGACAGTGCCCCATGCCTTTGGTCCTGCCTTGGGAGGAGACACCTGTCGGAACTCTGAGCCGTGTGTTGCTGGGATACGTCATGATCATCGATCCAAGGTATCTTTGTGTTGGTGATGGGTGTCTGTCACTGGGCTAGGTGACAGAACCTTGCTCTGTTGATACATATCTGATGTCTTGTGGAGCATTTAAGGACACACATGTCTCTGGCAGAATGGAGCATGGCAGACTGTGAGAGTTACAGGAGGATGGATTAAAGTTCATCCGTTTATTTTATGAGTCAGAAAGAGCCGATGAATTTTTGCTAATTCGAAGTGTGCGTGTTTCAGCCAGGTCAAAAGAGAAATCTGAGAGAAACCTTCTGTACTGAGGAATGCAGACCCTTCAGACTTAACCTTTCTTGATGATTTATTGAATAGGAAAAAAAAAAAAGTATATTTCTGCTTTTGCAGTTCCAAGTTTCTTCTTGGTTTAGAATTAATCACTTCAAGGAAAGACTGCACTCTTTTTGCACATAGAAGTGGCTTGTTTTTAGAGTTGGATTATCACTCCTTTCATGCGTTCAGTTTGCAGCAAGCATTTATTGAGTGCCTACTGCCTGCTGGATACTGCATTTTAGTATCTGATAAATGCATATGTTTTTAGAAATGTTTACCTGAGTCACACATTATTGGATAATAAAGATATCATGTGTATATAAATTTTCCAAGTGACTAAAACTTACCCATTTCAACACCATACTTAAAATGTTTTGTTTTGTTTTGTTTTTCTGGACAGAAATTTAACAGGAAGACATCATAGCATCCCACACCTTCTGATACAGAGTAGAGGACAAAGGGGAATGAATGGTACTGGCATTTTAATAAGTATCTGCTAAAGGCCAGAGGCCTACATTTAATCTTTGGGACAACTCCCCATTTAGTGGGTGAGAAAATTGAGTCTGAGGAAGCCAACTGCCAAGTGGCACAAGGCTAGAAGTAGTGCTGCTGGGATTTGAACCAGGTGTGTCTGACCCCCAGACACACGTTTCTTCCACCAAGTGGTGCTCTCTCTCCAACTGAACCCCTTCCTAATCCCTCGGAGTTGTTATGAACGTGATGAAATGTGTTCAAACACAGACATGCACTTAGATGCTCTATTTAGATGTTTAATTATCTTTGCTTCAGTTAAAAGGCTCCTTGTATCTGTGTTCATTCAGTTAAACTTCTAACTCTAGCTGCCGTTTATTAAGTGCCAATTATATGCAAGGAATTTTACATGCATTATCTCTGTTCTTCACAAGGTATTTTTTCCATTCTGTGGATGAGGAAACAAGCTCAAGGAGGTTAAATAACTTGCCCCAAATCCTGTAATTACTAAGTGATAGAGCCTTTGGAGTCTTTCTGCCTCTAAAACCTTTGCATCTTCTCACTGTGGTTGGTCTCTGTTCCTCTCGGGGTTGGGAACTGCTGTCAGTATGCCAGCCCCTTCCTGCAGTGGCTGTCTCCTGTTCTAATGTCATGTTCCCATCTCTTCATGACTGCAGAATCAACTCACCAAACCTGTTGGAGGTAATGGAAAAAATATTGGCATAGGAACCAAACGACCTGGCTTCTAGCCCCAAGCTGGGCATATGACCTTAAGCAAGCCCTTGGCTCCTGGAATTGAGAGCCTTACTTCTTTCCTGCCTGGGATGGGCATTTGTCACGCATGTGTGAGAATCTGCATATGCTCCACCCACATAATGGGTACAGACGAAATTATGTTTGAGACATAAGCATGTAACTTTTTTTTCTGATGCATATAGATGCTATTGTGATTAATAAATTGGAAAATATGGCTTGGCTACTGTGGCTTTTTGGTATTTTGTATTTTCTCAATTGGAAGATAATAACAGTACAATTACTGTCATGTGGGATCTAACCATTCCCCAACCCCCAATTCTACAGATGAGGATAGAAACGCACTTCATGTCAGGGAGCCACGGTCACCCCTGTCTGTACACAGGAAAAGAACCTGTCCTGCTCCCTTAGTAGGATTGCTGTGTAAGTCTAGAATGTGGGAACATAGTGCAGGGTGTACAGAGCTAGCTTTATACCTTTGACCTTGGCATTAAGCAGGCTCTCAGGGAGGGCCTGACGCCCTCTCTGTAGCCAGTGTGCATGAGCTTTATGCACAGATTTTACAACATCTATTTTCGGTGCTCAAAGGCCTTTTTGAGTTCAATTCCAGGTTCTGGATTATGTTCTAGGTAGTTGCTGGTGCCAAATGAAAATGAGCTCCAAATGTTATTAAATGTATATATTTCTTTAAAAAAGAAAATACTGTTTCGGATACTTCAAAATTAGAAACTGCACCAAGGGTGTTGGTCGTTCATTTGAGCGCTGGCCTATTTAAAATTTTTAGAAAACCAAAAACTGTCCATCTACTGTCGGTCTACTGATACGCATGTAATGTTATATCAAAAACCTTTTACCTTAAATTTTACTTTTTAATATATGAATGTTTAAAAATCATCTTTTTATAAATATCCTGGTTTTGGTGGATTTAATACCTTCCCTGAAAGGAGAAATAAGTATATCACATATATTTCTATTCCCCAAGAACTCTGGATTTTTTTCATAGGCCGCAGTTTTTAATGTATTATTTATTTTTGAGGTATTAATATAATTTTGTACTTGACAGAGCACCATCATGTATACAGTTTCATTTAATCATCTGAGCAGCTCTGTTTCATCCCCACTTGCACAGGTGGAAACTGAGAATCTGCCCTGTCCCTGGAAGCAGAGCCACGAAGGAGTCAAGCCAGCTGGTCCCCAGCCAGCTCTCTCCATACCAGGCTCACCTCCTTACCCCAGCTGGTTTCGCTGCTGTGAGGCAGCTCACTGTGCCACACTTATCCCGTGTGGTTTATGAGGGCTCATGAGGTGAAGGGTCAGGCTTTCATTTTGGTCCAGTGTTTCACATAGAAATTATGCTCCATGCAGCAGTGCCAGGTCAGAGTGTAAGTGACTCTAAGCCACATGTTACTCTTGGGTGGGCAGGGAGCGGGGTTGCAAAAGAGCAAGACTTAATGACACTGGATATCTGCTATTATTGTCTTATTACATGAAAAGAGGGCCTAAGTTTGTTGTCACTCTCTCCGCAGATATAAACACTGAACTTTCTTAGTCATAATGGGGAGGGGCTCATCAGCGTGCTAAATTACCGGCAACTGCAGTGTTATTTGATGTTCGGTTTTATCAGCAAGGGTGCCAGATGTTTGCACAATAGAAGCTATGGAACTATAGGGACGTAGAAAGCAGCTCTGCAGCTAACCTCATATAGAGCCAATACCATACTGTGATAATAAGGGTAGGGGGGCGTTTTCCTTTTGTCCAAAGAAAAGAGGTTTCCCACAGAATCTCAACACTGTGGCCCCGAAAGTGATCTTGGCAATTATGTAATCTCACCTCCTTCATTACAGATTCTTGTTATTTATGTCAAATACATTTGAGGCTTAAGGCTCTCGGCCAGGTGCTAAAGGTGAGCACTTGCAGGCTTCCCAGGCCAAGATTGGCCAGGATCAAACACCCGGTTCATAGGACGTCTTAGTCCTTTTAGTGTTGCTATCAAGGAATACCTGAGACTGGGTAATTTATAAAGAAAAGAGGTTTATTTGGCTCATTATTCTGATGTCTGCAAAAGTTCAGAATTGATCATCTGAACATGACATGTGATCATCTGCTGCCACAGGCTGCCTCCACTCATGGCTGAAGGTGAAGGAGAGCCAGCGTGTGCAGATCACATGGCACTGGAGGAAGCAAGGCGGGGGCAGGGGAGTGCCAGGCTCCTTTCAATTTGTATTTATTTTATTTTATTTTTAAAATTTATGCCTATTTTTTGTAGAGACAGTGTCTCACTATGTTGCCCAGGCTGGTCTTGAACTCCTGGGCTCAAACGATCCTCCCACCTTGGCCCCCCACCCCAAAGTGCTGGGGCTGGCTCTTTTTTACAGCCAGCTCTCGTGGGAACAAATAGAGCAAGAACTCATTTATTACTGCAAGGGCAACACTAAGCCATTCATGAGAGATCTGTCCCCATGAGCCAAATACCTCCCATTAGTTCCCACCTCCAACACTGGAGATCACATTTCAACATAAGATCTGGGGAACAAACATCCAGACTGTAGCATAGGGAAGCCAGCATCTGTCCACAGCCTGCTGTGTGTCCCTACTCTTCTTGGCCCTCTGTCGTCCCCTGACTCTGTGTGCAGTGTTCATACCACTAAGTGGGGACCGATGCTCTAGCAAATGGCCCTTGTGTTGACGCATTCACCACCCCTTTACACTGGTGTAGTCCGGCAAGCAAGTGTTCGGGAATGGGTCTGGGGGCTTTCTGGGTGCAGCTCGTTTCCCAAGCGCCTTCCCCGGCACCCCTTTAAACCTGCTGTGTCAGCTGCCCCTCCCCACACCACCCCCCCACCGCTCCTCATGGACCTGCATCGATTGGGCCCTACCTTGAGGCTCCCCCAGTCCCACGTGCACACCGAGGTGCCCTGCGCCCTGCGCCCTGCGTGAGCACTCACTGTAGATGGTGAGCAAGGACGTCCATCCAGCTTTTTTCCCCCTCACAGGCTACCTGAGGCCTTTGTCCTTGTCCTGTCAGGGAAGCTCTGCCTCTCTCCTGTTGATTGACTCACCGCCTGACTCCTTCCCACTCCTCTTTTTCGCATTTTGAAGTTAGAAGTCTCCAGACCCTAGTTAGTCCTGGCTCCTCTATAGCAAAGCGCAAGCCATAGCTTGGGATTTCTGAGCCACACGATTACATGTGGGGCCAGACATGACCCTTGGACCAGTGGGAAGCTGTGTGTGATGGGGATGGGCAGGTTTGTAATAGGAAAGTTCCAGGCTGGGCTCATCAGGTGAGAAACATTTCTGCACACCTCCCCTACAGCAGACCCAGTGTTCTTCACCATCAACAGACATAAGGTAATTGAGACAGGAAGGTGCTACCTATGAGGAACTTGCAATTTAGCTAATATATATAAATGATGTTGTGTGAAAGTAATTCCGGGCTGTTTCACAAGAAATATTTATTTTCATTCCAAGTTGGATAGCAAGCCAATTCTTTCTTATAAGACAGCATATAACATACATAACTTCAGAATGACACACTTGTACTGCCTAAATCTTAATCCTGAGAACATCAAGGTTCCTTTTGGTATGTGGGCTTCATTGTGATGATTGAATTAGGCAGCCCTGTTAACGCCAACAAAATGTGACCGCTTTTCTCTGATTGCATTTCCCAACTTCTAAGTTTTCCCCATAGCCGTTTTCCCTGCCAGCAGTTCATTTCCCCAGCCCTTGGGGAGGACTCTGTGGGGTCTGTGGCTGCATTTACACCCCAGCCAAACGTGGCACTCATCGGTTGTCTCCAGGCTGCACAAAGATTCAACTTTAGCTTTTGCTCTTGGTCACCACTTGGCAGTTAGGAAAGTTTTCATTTTGAGAGTTTCTCTTCATTTACCTTGTTAATATTCAGGTTTGACTTGTAGTGATACCATAAGGTATAAACTCTTAGTAAAACTGGGAATAAAATTGTGCTATTTTACTGTACATAAGCCCCTGAATGTACCCAAAAGTCTTATACGAGTTGTTGGTCACTTTGACTTTTTTCCCTCATGTTCTATACTGGTGGCATTAAATTCACATGCAGGCAGAATCCGTCTTATAATGAACATTAGTATTTTTAAGTTTTGCTGTCTGGATTTTGGTTAGGTGGGAGGTGGGAAGAGGGAAAGTGATTTTACATGGGAGCTCATCTCTGGTGTTAAAAATAGTCAATGGAGGCATATGATTGATACACAAATATTATCCTGTGCCACATTATTCAGGGGAGGACTTGATGCTAAAATTGTAGACTGTAGATGAAAATAAATAGGCTGCCAGCCCTCTGAGACATCTACCTTTAACTGGGATCATACCCACAACCATAGCCCTTGGAAGAGAACCAGGCAGCAGCCATCAGCTCCTGCCTTTTGGCCCTGGACATTGGCCCAAACTCTAGTTGAGGGAGTGAGGAGGCCATTCTTCCAGTCCTTCCTGTGTCTTCCAGTCTCTAGCTGTCCTCAACTGCTTCTGATATTCAGAGGTCAAGTTATCATTTACTTGACAATCACTCCCAGTTAGGGGGAGCAGTAAGGAGAGGAGATTGAAAGGGAAAAAGTGGAAAAGTGGAGGAGACTGCCAGGCCAAGAGAATGAGAAAGGGAGTGCCTCTTGATCTCGATGAATGAGTCATCAGCTCCAGACTCACGTGGTCATGAACGGGGAGGAGCTCACACAGGCCCGGTCTGGCCAGGCTTCAGAGGGCAAGAGGAGGGATGGTGTGTGTGTGTGTGTGTGTGCGCGCGCGTGAGCCCAGTGGATTGTCCCTGCAGGCCCAATGGGCTGCATGCATGGCGTGCGCGCGCGCGCGTGTGTGTGTGTGTGTGTGTGTGTTTTGGCCCAGTGAATTGTCCCTGCAGGCTCAATGGGCTGTGTGTGTGTGTGTGTGTGTGTGTGTGTGTGTGTGTGTTGGCCCAGTGGATTGTCCCTGCAGGCTCAATGGGCTGTGTGTGTGTGTGTGTGTGTGTGTTGGCCCAGTGGATTGTCCCTGCAGGTCCAATGGGCTGCACGTGTGTGTGTGTGAGTGTTGGCCCAGTGGATTGTGCCTGCAGGTCCAATGGGCTGCGTGTGTGTGTGTGTGGGCCCAGTGGATTGTGCCTGCAGGTCCAGTGGGCTGCGTGTGTGTGTGTGTGTGTGTGTGTGTGTGTGTGAGTGTTGGCCCAGTGGATTGTCCCTGCAGGCCCAATGGGCTGCCTGTGTGAATTGGGGTGATAAGAATCCATGCTGCTTGAGAACAAGGTTGAACTTATCCCTGGATGTGCTCAAGCACAGCTTTGCAGAGCTTGGCCAAGGAAGATCCTAGAATCTGGTTCTTCCCAAGGATCTTTGCCTTCTCTCTGGGAAATTTCATCTCCTCTCATATCTGGATCCTTCTCCCACTCACCCATACATCCACCAGCCCCCACACTGCCCCAGAATATTATTAAATGTTATTAAGCTGTTTCAGCCAGAATTTTGTTTAGCCTGGGACAGGAAAAGCTGGTTCCTCTGCCCTGTACTGCCTGAGGTTTGCAAGTTTAGGAATCCAGGAGACTAGTATTTTCTCCCAGGTTCTTGGCATACCGATCCTAGTGAGGGGTGCCTGCTGAGGGACTTTAGACATGGGATAGGATGAGATGGGATGGGATAGACTGAGACAAGAATTGGGGGCAGCTTATCACCCATATCCAATTAAAACCAAAATTCTTTTTTTTTTTTTTTTTTTTTTTTTTGGTAGAGACGGGGTTTCACCGTGTTAGCCAGGCTGGTCTCGATCTGCTGACCTCGTGATCCGCCTGTCTCGGCCTCCCAAAGTGCTGGGATTACAGGCTTGAGCCACCGCGCCCGGCCCAAAATTCTTAAGCAACATTAAATATCCTGTATTTACTATGTTAGTCTGTTTTCTTCACCAATGTATTCTGTATCCCAACCACCTAATAATGCCTGGCATATTATAAATACCTCAGAGATATTGCGGGTTTGGTTTCAGACCACCTCAATAAAGTGAATATTGCAATACAGTGAATCACATGCTTTATTTTGGTTCTTAGTGCATGTACAAAACTGTAGTGTAGTCTGTGTGTGCAATTGTTTGTATTTATATCATTTGTATGCTATATCATTATGTCTTAAAAAATTGCACATACTTAATTTTAAAATATTAGAGCTAATTTTAAAATGCTAGAGCTAGGCTTGCACCTGTAATCCCAGCTACCTGGGAGGCTGAGGCAGGAGAATTGCTTGTAGTCATGAGTTGAGACCAATCTGGGCAACATAGCAAGAAACCATCTTTAAATAAATAAATGAATGAATGAATGAATAAAATACTTTATTGCTAAAAATGCTAGTGATCTTCTGGGCCTTCAGTGAGTCATAATCTTTTTGCTGGTTGGAGAGTCTTACCTCCATGTTGATAGTTGCTGACTGATCAGGATGGTGGATGCTAAAGGTTGGGGTGGCTGTGGCAATTTTTTTTAAATGACAGCAGTGAAGTTTGCTGCATCACTTGACTCTTCCCTTCACAAAAGAGTTCTCTGTAGCATGTGATGCTGGTTGATAGCATTTGAGCCACAGCAGAACTTTCGAATTTGGAGTCAATCCTTTCAGACCCTGCCACTGCTTTATCAACGAGGCTTATGGAATATTATATTAGTCTGTTCTCATGCTGCTATGAAGAAATACCTGAGACTGGGTAATTTGAAAAGGAAAGACGTTTAATTGACTCACAGTTTTACAGGACTGGGGAGCCCTTAGAAAACCTACAATCATGGCGGAAGGTGAAACAAACATATCCTTCTTCACACGGCAGCAGCAAGGAGAAGTACAGAGCAAAGTGAGGGGAAAGCCCCTTATAAAACCATCAGATCTCATGAGAACTCGCTATCATGAGAACAGCATGAAGGCAACTGCCCCCATGATTCAATTACCTCCTACCAGGTCCCTCTCACAACACGTGGGGATTATGGGAGCTACAATTCAAGATGAGATTTGGGTGGGGACACAGCCAAACCATATCAAACATTCTAAATCCTTTCTTGTCGTTTCAACAATATTCACAGCAACTTCACCAGAAATAGATTCCATCTCAAGAAACTACTTTTTTTGCTTATTCGTAAGAAGCAACTCCTCATCCATTTAAGTTTGATCATGAGAATGCAGCAATTCAGTCACATCTTCAGCTCCACTTCTCTTTCTGGTTCTCTTGCTATTTCTACCTCATCTACAGTGACTTACACCACTGAAGTCTTAAACCCTTCAAAGTCATCCATGTAAGTTGAAATCAGCCTCTTCCAGACTCCTATTAATGTTGACATGGTGACGTCTTTCCATGAATCATGACTGTTCTTAATGTCATCTAGAATGGCGAATGCTTTCCAGAAGACTTTCAATTTACTTTGGCCAGATCCATCAGAGGACTCACTGTCTATGTCAGCTATAGGCTTATAAGATGTGTTTCTTAAATAATAAGACATGATAGACAAAATTACCCCTTGATCTGTGGGCTGCAGAATGGATGTTGTGTTAGCAGGCATGAAATCATTAATCTTGTACATCTCCATCAGAGATCCTGGGTGACTAGGTACATTGTCAATGAGCAGTCATATTTTGAAAGAAATCTTTTTGTTCTGAGAAGTAGGTCTCAACAATGGGCTTAAAATATTCAGTAAACCAGACTTTAAACAGATGTGCTGTCATCTAGGCTTTGTTGTTCCATTTATAAAGCACAGGCAAAGTAGATTTAGCACGGTTCTTAAGGACCTTAGGATTTTCAGAATGGTAAATGAGCACTGGCTTCAACTTAAAGTCACCAGTTGCATCAGCCCTTAACAAGAGAGCAAACCTGTCCTTTGAAGCTTTGAAGCCAGGCATTGACTTCTCCCCTCTAACTATGAAAGCCCTAGATGGCATCTTCTTCCAATAGACAGCTGTTTCATCTACATTGAAAACCTGTTGGCCAGGTGTGGTGGCTCATTGAAAACCTGTTGGCCAGGTGTGGTGGCCCAGCACTTTCAGAGGCTGAGGAAGGAGGATTGCTTGAGCCCAGGAATTTGGGACCAGCTTGGGCAACATGGCGAAACTTGGTCTGCACAAAAAATTAGCTGGCTGTGGTGCTGCGTGCCTGTAATTCCAGTTACTTGAGAGGCTGAGGTGGGAGGATCACCTGAGCCCAGGAGATTGAGGCTGCGGTGAGCTGAGATCGGGCCACTTCCCTCTAGCCTAGGCGACAGAATGAGACCCTGTCTCAAACAAAAAAGAAAATCTGTTGTTTCGTGTAGCCACCTTCATCAATAATCTTAGCCAGATCTTCTGGATAACTTGCTGCAGCTTCTACATGGGCACTTGCTGCTTCCCTTCGCACTTTGATGTTATCGAAATGGCTTCTTTCCTTAAACCTTATGAACCAACGTCTGAGCTGCAAACTTTTTTTCTACAGTTTCCTCACCTCTCTTAGCTTCCACAGAATTGAAGAGTTAGGGATTTGCTCTGGATTAGGCTTGACTGAAGGGAGTGTTGTGGCTGGTTGGATCTTCTATCCAGACCACTAAAAAACTTTCTCCATATCAGCAGTAAGGCCATTTTACTTTCTTTATTTTTTTGTATTTGTTTGTTTGTTTGTTTACTTATTTATTTAGAGATGAAATCTCGCTCTGTCACCCAGGCTGGAGTGCAGTGGCGCAATCTCGGCTCACTGCAAGCTCTGCCTTCCAGGTTCACGCCATTCTCCTGCCTCAGCCTCCTTCGTAGCTGGGACTACAGGCGCCCGCCACCACACCCAGCTAATTTTTTTGTATTTTTAGTAGAGACAGGGTTTCACTGTGTTAGCCAGGATGGTCTCCATCTCCTTACCTCGTGATTCGCCCGCCTTGGCCTCCCAAAGTGCTGGGATTACAGGTGTGAGACACTGCGCCCGGCCTTACTTTCTTATCATTCATGTGTTCACTGGAGTAGCACTTTTAATTTCTTTCAAGAATGTTTTCTTTGCATTCACAACTTGGCTGTTTGGCACAAGAGACCTAGCATTCAGCCTATCTCAGCCTTTTTTATTTTGTTAAGACAGTCTGTCGTCCAGGCTGGAGTGCATTGGTGCAGTCATAGCCTACTGCAACATCAAACTCCTGAAATCAAGTGATTCTCCTGCGTCCAGAGTACCTAGGATTACAGGTACACATCACTACGTCCAGCTAATTTTTAAAAATATTTTATTTGTAGAGATAGAGTCTCACTATGTCATCCAGGCTGGTCTCAAACTCCTGGCCTCAGGCAGTCCTCCCGCCTCAGCCTCCCAAAGTGCTGGGATTACAGGCATGATCCGCCATTACCAGCCCTATCTCAGCTTTTGACATACATTCCTTACTAAGCTCAGTCATTACTAGTTTTTGATTTAAAATGAGAGACACGCAACTCTTTCTTTCACTTGAACACTTAGAAGTCATTGTAGGATTATTAATTGGCCTAATTTCCATATCATTGTATCTCAGAGAAGAGAGAGGCCCGAGAAGAAGGAGAGAGATGGGAAAACAGCTGGTAGATGGAATACACACCACATGTTTGATTAAGTTTGCCATCTTATATGGGTGCGATTCGTGGCGCACCAGTACAATTACAATAGTAACATCAAAGATCATTGATCACAGGTCACCATAGCAGATATCATAATGATGAAAAAGTTTGAAATATTGTGAGAATTACCAAAATGTGACACAGAGACATGAAGTGAGCACGTGCTTTTGGAAAAATGGTACTGACAGACTGGCTCAATGCATGGTTGCCACAGACCTTCAATTTGTTTAAAAAAAAAAAAAAATCACGGCATCTGCAAAGCTCAGTCAAGCTAGGGGGAATATAATGAGGTGTGTCTATATATATATATATATGCCCCTCCCCAAATTCCAAGCCCATTCAACATTTTACAACTATTATCTGAAGTATTTCCTGCCCTTTAAAACCACAAGAGAGTAAGACCTAACTGTTGGTGTAATACAGAATAATGAATCTATCTATTTTACTCTGGAAAGGAAATCGCCAACCCTCACGAAACTGTATGACGTGCCATTGCCTGCAGTGGTATGAATGCCATTGCCAGGGTACGACAGTGGCAGCCAACCTCCAGGAAGGCCCCTAATGACCCTCACCTCCTGGTATTCACCAGGATTGGTCTGTGTGACCCAGAGAATCTGGCAGAAATGACAGTGTTTCACTTCCAAGATTAGACTCTGAGAGGTTCTGCAGCTTCTGTCTTGGTGTGCGTCTGTCTCTGTCTTTCTGGTATTTCTCGCTCTGGCTCCCATGTTGTGAGCAGTCCTGTGGAGGCCCCCGTAGGGAGGAGCTGAGGCTCACAGACCACAGCCGGCGTGGGGAGCTTGGAAACATCTTGATCACAGCCTCACGAGGGACCCTGCACCAGACCCGGCTAGGCTGCTGCTGAAGCACCAGCCTAGAGCAACCATGAAGTAATGGTTATTTTAAGGCACTAAGTTTTGTGGTAGCTTGTTACACATTAACAGACAGCTAACGCAGTCTCTATTCATGTTTTTATCCTCATGTGTGGCATGCATCTTATACAGATAAGCATGAAGCAGGTCACGTCCAGGCTCTGAGGTGAGAGCCAAGCCCTTCCAGGTAATGCTAAATATTGTACAAACAGCAAGGTTTTATTCATCAACCCAGGAGTGACCTTACTGAGTGGCATGTTGCTGGTAAAAATGCCTTATCTTTAAGAGAGGACACACATTCTCCTTTCTCTCCCACCAGAAAGTCTAGTTCTTGCTGCTCTGTCATTTCCCAGAAAGGACCAGCCTCTCTTGCTCCAACCCACTTCCTGTCTGTGGCCCTGTGATGCCAAGGAGCCCTTCACTGGCCTACAGAGGAGGGGACAAGGGGCAGGAGGGGCCAGAAGCATCTCTGGAATGCACAAAGCTCATGAGCAGCTAGGCTTGCTCCAGCAGTCACATGTCCTGACTAGAGTCTTCCAGCACCTTCTGTCCCCTCCATTAGAAGAAAGGGGGAATGAGGGTTCTTAACACAGTGCTTTTGGGAGATTACCATTGACTCAGAGTCTGAGATTTACCGTTAGGCGCATTTGAAACAATAACCATGTGTGGAGCACTTACTCTGTGGCAGGACATGGTGCAGGGTGCCGTGGGCAGGAGATGAGTAAAGCAGGGTTCCTACTCTTGAGGAACAGCCAAGCACAGTCATTACAGCCCCACCCACCACAGGGACCCAGAGGACGGCACAGGCACGCAGCCGGGGGATGAGGGAAAGCTTCCTGTAAGAGGTGGTGTCCGCGCTGCCCCTGAAGAAGGTGGAACTGACATCTCTGTCCTTGGTGCCTCAACAGAGCTCTTCGTTCCAACCCCTCATTACATGTGTATTGTTACAGGTCTGGCTACCCCTGCTCATGGATGAGTTTCTTGAGGCTAGAGATGGGTTTTACCCGGTGTTCCTGGTGCCAAGCCCAGGTCTTGACTCACTGTGGTCTCTCCATGGATGTTCGATGAGTGAATGAGTGAGGGAATGTGGTGGATGATGAGGCTGGAGAGGTAACAGGACAGAATCATAAGGACCTTGCCTATCGAGAATATTGAATGGCTTGGCAATAGAGGAGGTTTTCCTTCTAAGGAGTGGAAGCAACATGGTCTGTGGTATGTGCCAAGTGAGGGCAGAAGCTGGGGCAGTAGCCACATTGGCACCTCACCATGAGTCCTCTACATGGCCCAGTGTCTGTACCAGCATGATATAAACCGTGTACCAGTAACAGAAGTGTCAACCAGACCCGAGGGCTCCACTGTGATGCCTGTCCTGGAAAGGATAGAGCCCACTCAGGCCAGGCCATGGTGGTGTGAGCAACTCTAGCACCAGGAGAGACGCTGTCCTAGAACCAAGGCCCCCAGTAAGTGGACAAAGAAATGTAGGAAGATTCGAGCTCAGAGAACATCAGGCCTTCCGCTACCTGGAGCAGTGGTGGCTACGGTGGACCCCGGGCTTGGTGCATGGAAAGTCCAGGCTCTGCACCCTGTGACTCTCCTTAAAGTGAGAATATTTTTCCCAGGAGCGCAAGGACCTTTCATGTGAGGAGCTTTAAATGTGCTCTCTGGTGGTAGCCGCAGCATCCTTAATTTTCTGGTACAGCAAACAGTCTTCATTTGCAATCGCAGGAAAGGAGGCTTTGTTCTCAGGTGATGTTGAGCAGCCACCGGAGTGCCTCTTTCGTGGTCACCTCTTGACACCCCACTGAGGCGGGGGAGGCAAGGGGAGTGCAGCGCTGGCACTGATTATAGAAAACAGCAGGGGATCCAGAAGAAGCTTTTGGCTTTGGAATTGGGTTTGTGCTTCCGTTTAAATGTGGAGGTGCCAGGTGTTCTGATAATTCACCACAAAATTTTGAAATCGCCTAATAAAGACCGTTCAAAAGGACCTGAGAAGTGGGCTGTGTCCTCCCTCCTCTCCCAGCCACCTCTCTCCTGCCACCAGCTCTGACCTGGGATGGATGGCAGCATGCTTCCATTATCAAAACAGGCCAAAGAGAAGAATGAAAAGCTAAAAGCAGGAAAAACTTCACAAGTTTAGATAAAGTTTTCAAGTGATTAAGTGCTGTGGCAGTGAAAACATTGACCCAATTGCAACTTGTAGGCTCCATCAGAGAGCTGTGGTTGACGGGCTCTCCTGTACATTTATATCAGGAGAGATGTGTTACCGGCTCCCTCAGAGTGTAAAGTATACCCAAAATAGAGCTTGAAGAGTGGCTTTATCATGGAGTGACTCAGCGCCAGCTAAGAGGAAAGATGAATATAGCGTGACGATGTTCTCCACAGGAAACCCGTGGCATGAAAACCAGGGACGGGGAGGGTGCTTGTAGCACGGTGGCCCTGTGGCCTCCTCACTGGGCCCATGGCTGAGTAATGGGCTGACTGATGGCAGCCCTGTGGAAGCTGGCCTCAAACAATGCAGGAAGCACGCTCAGATCGTCTCTCAGAGCCTGTTCCTGGATGGGAAGCCACCAGCAAAAAACCACAGTGAGCTGTGCTCTTCATGTCCTGGTTGGGAAATTCAGGAAGCACACGTGAACACACACATGCCACGGATGTGAAAAAGGTTCTGTCTTATGAAGGCTGTTGGCTGATCTTAACATGAATTTTAAAAAATGATTTGCTACATTTGAGGCATTTCTTCAAGCCAGTTTTGGATACAATCCCTGGTTACTTTGTTCCTGGGGACATTCAGTACCAATGTCTGCCAAGCCCTGTAGTTTTGAAAACATCCCTGGCCCTCACAAAAGCCCTCGTAAAACAGCATCCCCTCAAAACCCAAGGCACCTGGTAAGGAAAGAATTAAAGCCAGCGACATGATTTTAGTGTTCAATCCCAAAACCAGAGTTGACTTGGCTTGCCTGGGTTGTTCACCCAGGGGAGGGCTCTCCTCCACAAGGCCCAAGCCCTACTGGGGCTGCTTGGGCACCAGCCACGCTGTGGGGAGGGTGTAAATTGTGACTGAATCGTGATTCCATGTGGGAAACAGTCCTGCAGTCGGGGGACAGGAGGAGCCAGATCGGAATCCAACACAAACAGTCCAGGGGCAGAGGGAACATTCCCGGGTACCTGTGTCCCAGAGTGACTTGAAAATGCTGAACTTATGCTAAATTCTGTTTAATGATTATTTGCGGGAGGGGGACAGGCATTCTTAAGAGATCAGTTTACCTTAGGAAATCCTGTACTCACCCTGCTTTCCGGCCTTCCGGCCTCCTCGTATCCTGCACACGCTATTCCTTTGCATACATTTGCAGCGAACTTTGCTCCCCAGGGTATCTGGCTTTCGGGATAAAGACTAATGTCCATGTCAAAATGATTCTTGATAAAAGCATCCTAGATGTTAAATATTTATTTTAAGCTAAATGTTCTACTTCTGAGAGGTTAAAAAACAAATGCCTTTTCATGCAGAGCCTTTTGCCAGTCAGTGTTTGAGTTTCTTTAGGCTTTTTTATTTGGCTCTGCAGCAGCTAGCTAACCAACTGCATTCCTGAGATGAGCTGACAAGGGGGCAGAAATGAAGAAATAAACAAAAAGCCATGTTAATTTCAAGCTTCAGTAGGAATACAAAGAGAAATATTAACATTTGCTGAATGACAAATAATGAAATGACTGGAAATTTTTAAGGCTTCTAGCATGCTTTTATAAGCTCTCCTGGAATTTCCCCCCCATCAGGTATTGCACATTTATAGCCAGCAGTGCACCATGTGAAGGCAGTTCAATAGGTTGTTTAATTTAAAGATTGGTACTTCTGAGCATGCAGTGTTCCTAATGCAATTCCTAACCCCATTTACGTGTCTCTGTCTACCTGAAGTACCCACATCTTCTTAGCACAATCTTTATAATTGTTTGTTGCTATGGTTTTAATGGGTCCCCTTCAAAATTCAGGTGTTGCCAGTGTGAGAGTATTAAAAGATGGGGCCTTTAAGAGGTGATTAGGCCATGAAGGCTTCTCCCTAGTGAATGGGTTTAAGGCCCTTTAGAAAAGAGGCTTCATCATTCCCTTTGAAAACTGGCACAAGACGAGCATGTCCTCTCTCACCACTCCTATTCAACATAGCATTGGAAGTTCTGGCCAGGGCAATCAGGCAAGAGAAAGAAATAAAAGGTATTCAAATAGGAAGAGAGGAAGTCAAATTGTCTGTCTTTGAAGATGACATGATTGTATGTTTACAAAACCCCATCGTCTCAGCCCAAAATCTCTTTAAGCTGATAAGCAACTTCAGCAAAGTCTCAGGATACAAAATCAATGTGCAAAAATCACAAGCATTCCTATACACCAATAAGAGACAAACAGAGCTCCAAATCATGAGTGAACTCCCAGTCACAATTGCTATAAAGAGAATAAAATACCTAGGAATATAACTTACAAGGGATGTGAAGGACCTCTTCAAGGAGAACTACAAACCACTGCTCAAGGAAATAAGAGATGACACAAACAAATGGAAGAATGTTCCATGCTCATGGATAGGAAGAATAAATAACATAAAAATGGCCGTACTGCCTAAAGTAATTTATAGATTCAACGCTATCCCCATCAAGCTACCACTGACTTTCTTCACAGAATTAAATTTCACATGGAACCAAAAAAGAGCCTGTATAGCCAAGACAATCGTAAGCAAAAAGAACAAAGATGGCGGCATCATGCTTTCTGACTTCAAACTATACTACAAGGCTACAGCAACCAAAACAGCACGGTACTGGTACCAAAACAGATATATAGATCAATGGAACAGAACAGAGGCCTCAGAAATAATGCCACACATCTACAACCATCTGATCTTTGACAAACCTGTCAAAAACAAGCAATGGGGAAAGGATTCCCTATTTAATAAATGGTGTTGGGGCCAGGCGCGGTGGCTCAAGCCTGTAATCCCAGCACTTTGGGAGGCTGAGACGGGCGGATCACGAGGTCAGGAGATCGAGACCATCCTGGCTAACACGGTGAAACCCCGTCTCTACTAAAAACACAAAAAACTAGCCAGGCGAGGTGGCGGGCACCTGTAGTCCTAGCTACTCGGGAGGCTGAGGCAGGAGAATGGCATAAACCCGGGAGGCGGAGCTTGCAGCGAGCTGAGATCCGGCCACTGCACTCCAGCCCGGGCGACAGAGCAAGACTCCGTCTCAAAAAAAAAAAAAAAAAAAAATGGTGATGGGAAAACTGGCTAGCCATATGCAGAAAGCTGAAACTGGACCCCTTCCTTACACCTCATACAAAAATATAAAAACCCTAGAAGAAAACCTAGGCAATACCATTCAGGACATAGGCATGGCAAAGACTTCATGACTAAAACACCAAAAGCAATGGCAACAAAAGCCAGAATCGACAAATGGAATCTAATTAAACTGAAGAGCTTCTGCGCAGCAAAAGATGCTATCATCAGAGTGAACAGGCAACCTACAGAATGGGAGAAAATTTTTGCAATCTATCCATCTGACAAAGAGCTAATATCCAGAATCTACAAAGAACTTAAACAAATTTCCAAGAAACAAGCAACCCCATCGAAAAGTGGACGAAGGATATGAACAGACACTTCTCAAAAGACATCTATGCGGCCAACAAAACATACGAAAAAAAGCTCATCATCACTGGTCATTAGAGAAATGCAAATCAAAACCACAATGAAATACCCCTCTCACACCAGTTAGAATGGCAATCATTAAAAAGGAAACAACAGATGCTAGAGAGGATGTGGAGAAACAGGAACGCTTTTACACTGTTAGTGGGAGTGTAAATTAGTTCAGCCATTGTGGAAGACAGTGTGATTCCTCAAGGATTCCATTGTGATTCCTCAAGGATCTAGAACCAGAAATACCATTTGACCCAGCAATTCCATTACTGGATATATACACAAAGGATTATAAATCATTTTACTATAAAGACACGTGCATACATATGTTTATTGCAGCACTGTTCACAATAGCAAAGACTTGCAACCAACCCAAATGCCCATCAGTGATAGACTGGATAAAGAGAATGTGGCACATATACACCATGGAATACTATGCAGCCATAAAAAAGGATGAGTTCATGTCCTTTGCAGGTACATGGATGAAGTTGGAAACCATCATTCTCAGCAAACTAACACAGGAACAGAAAACCAAACACTGCCATGTTCTCACTCATAAGTAGGAGTTGAACAATGAGAACACTTGAATACAGGAAGGGAAACATCACACACCGGGGCCTGTCAAGGGTGGTGGGCTAGGGGAGGGATAGCATTAGGAGAAATACCTAATGTAGATAGCTGGTCGATGGGTGCAGCAAACCACCATGGCACATGTATACCTATGTAACAAACCTGCACATTCTGCACATGTATCCCAGAACTTAAAGTATAATTTTAAAAAATAATGATAATAGAAAAGTGGCTTCATGTAGCCGTTAGCTTAGCTTGCTCTCTTGCCCTTCTGCCTTCCACTGTGTGAGGGCTCAGCAAGAAGGCCCTCCCCAGACACCAAATGCCGGCACCTTGATCTTGAACTTCCCAGCCTCCAGAACTGTGAGAAATAAACTTTATATATTACCCAATGTCGGGTGTTCTCTTATAGCAGCACAAACTAACTAAGACATTTTCTCACTAAATGAAGTCACTTTACCCAGCTAGAAGGATGGTCACAGGATCGTTGTTTTATTGTTATTGTTGTTTAAAAAATGTGTGTGTGTGTGTGTGTGTGTGTGTGTGTGTCGGTCTCCATATATATTATATAATATATATAATATTGGTCCCTCTCTCTCTCTACATACACACACACACACACACACACTCCACATTAGAAATACTACGGTTTGGCCGGGCACAGTGGCTCACGCCTATAATCCCAGCACTTTGGAAGGCTGAGGTGGGTGGATCACCTGAGGTCAGGAGTTCGAGACCAGCCTGGCCAACATGGTGATACCCCATCTCCACTAAAAATACAGAATTATCTGGGCGTGGTGGCACATGCCTGTAATCTCAGCTACTCAGGAGGCTGAAGCAGTAGAATCACTTGAACCCGGGAGGCGGAGGTTGTAGTGAGCCGAGATCGTGCCATCGCACTCCAGCCTGGGCAACAAGAGCGAAACTATCTCAAAAAAAGAAAAAAAAAAGAAATACTATGGTTCTAAAATTTGTATTCATGTGTCAGTTAGATGTATGGCACTATTAATTTCAATTTAATTCAGTTTATTACATGTTTTGCGAGTACCTACTGTGTACAAGGAACTGTGTGAGGTACCTTCTGAGCACTTCACTTGCTCTCCAGAGATGGCTGCTGAGTGTTGCATTGCAGAAAAGAAGTGCTATGGCATGTTGGAAGAAGGGGGACTCATATCTAGCTTTGGTCTGTTGAACCAAATAAACAGATCTTCTAACTGTCTGTTCTTCCCTACTAGATCTAAGTGCTCACAGAAAAAGGGCTGTCATTCACTTTGTATACCCAGGACCTGGGAGGTGCTTGGCACATGGTGGGTAACCAACAAATATCTGTTAAATGGAGCACACTGGGTGAGCAGAAAGATGTGATGGAAGTCTGTGAGGCAGGCAGAGGCAAGTGTAGGACTCTGACTGTCAGTGATGAGTGTGAGGATACTTCTGGTAAGGAGACTATTGTGTAGGCTCAGACACCTGCAGGAGGGCAACCAGAAGTTCAGCATGGGTGAGGCCAGGGATTCCCTTGCCAGGGTTAGCAAACTAGGGTCCACAGGCCAGCCCCATCCATTCATGTACCTGTGGTCTGTGGCAACTCTTGTGCCATGTCAGTAGACGTGAGTAGATGCAGCAGAGGAGTTGCAGTATATAGATAGCCTGGTAAGCCGAAAAGACTTAGTATTTGTTTCTTTATGGAAAGAGTTTGCTGAACTCTGCCATAGAGGCATAGAACAAAAATGAGTGCAGTTACCTTAGGGCGCCCCGTTGTAAAGTGACGATGCATACTTTGTTCTCTTTTGATCGGGAGACTGACCTGATTGGAGATAGTATGGTTTAGGAAAGTTGACATGTGAGTGATTCAGTGGACTGGAGCTTTTGGGAAAGGGACCAAGTATAAGAAAACCAATTAGGAGGATATTACAGCCATCTGTTCAGGCATCATTGAAGAAAGAGCATCAGTTTGAGTCTTATCTAAGCATTGGGTTGGCATGTATTATCTCCTAGGCTAGAAACCCTCGCCCTTCTCCCAGTTCATGTCACTAAATTGGGGGTCCACCTCACAGCTCCAGAAACCTCAAGTCAACCCCACCCAACTGGTGACATGCTAACTTCCTCTCTGGTGATCTTTGCACAAACATTTAACTCACAGCATGGTGTCTGGTTCTTGCTGACATCAACTTTGTAACTGTTTTCAGATTATTTTTTATTTTCTCCACAGTAACTCTCAGGCTTCTTGAGGTCAGAACCATGCATTCTTGTTTTGCTCCTACCTCCCCACCTGCCTGCCCCTCATGCTGTGTCAAGTCCGCACATGAGAAATAAGACAAGAGTCACTGGCAGCACAGTGAGTGCTGACATTTAAATATGGAAGCAAGTCTGGGCCTCCGGACTCCAAGCACCCAGTGCCTGTGGCCTCGCTCACTGTTTTTCATATGTTGTCCTCTGGTCTTGTTTGTCAAGTGACCTGTTGCACAACCTCTCAGTACCCTGAAGGGCGGTGACTGTGTCCACACCTCTTTGTGTTCTCGGTGGTTAGCATAATATTTTTAACATAACAGACCCTTTTTAAATGTTTGGTGATGACACAGTCACTGAGCAGGATATGCTGTAAGAAGAAAACATACTCTCCCTCATTCTGTGAATTAGTCAGAATATATCAGGTTAATAACGGTAAGAGCAAGCATCTGTTGGTCTGATGCACCAACATCTATCGGATCAAGCAATTAAGCCCATGTCAGTCATTTTGGTACAATAGAACTAAAATTAGACACAGCATAAATACAATCAAGACATGAGCACGTTTCCCAGCATTAGCCTTACGATAACAAAGGCAAACGCAGAAGCGTGCGGACTTCCAGGACGGGTCCGGAGATGGCTGTTCCAGAGAAGAGCCAGGGTGGATGGCAGGAAGCGGTGGCTGGGATGGAACCTCCAATCCACACGTGGCACCTCTTTTACGTCTTCACCCTAAGCCCTACCAGGAGTTTGAAGTGCAAAAGTTTTAGAAATATAAACCAGGTTTTACTTAGTAATATTCGTTAATGACCTAAACCAAGAGAGAATCTCCTACTTAATGAAGTGATTAATTAGCTCTGGGAATTGAAGTTGAAAACAGAAGACTAATTGATTAATAGATTACTGTGTTCATTTTTCTTCCTTTCGTGGAAAGGAGCCAGAATTTGGTCCATGTCAGGTTTGCTGCTTTGGGCTAGCACCATGCTGCATGGAATCTGTTTTCGCCTTTCCCACGTAGCCTGTCTGCTTCCCATCCTGGTGCCTTTCTTCCTGCCCTCTCCACAGACGGAAGGCCCTCCGTTTAAAACCTTGCTCTTTCAGGCTCAGTGCGCATCTCATCCCCAGGATGGATTTGTGCTCTTCTGACACTACCGAGGTCTCCTGTAAGTCACCGCTTTACCTAATCAATACCATATGGCTTAGCATTTAATTTTTCTTATTGCTTTATGTGTGGAATAATGAAAAAGAATTAAAAGATTAAACACCAAACATCTCCCCTCACTTGCATTAGGCATGTGAAATCTGACCTCACTGAGCTGGTGAGAGGCCTTCCCAGCACAGCTGTGAGCACCACATGAAGTGATGTAGGGAAGATTCCTTATAAACTAAAAAGTCCGCACAGCGTTTAGTTATTGGCATCATCATTATGATTATTTTATATATTAATCTTAGCTTCTCTACTACATTTGTACTTAAAATCTCCAGCCAAAAGTCAGCAAATTTTTCTTTCTTTTTTTCTTTTTTTTTGAGACAGAGTCTCACTCTGTCGTTCAGGCTAAAGTGCAGTGGGCTCATCTCACTGCATCCTCTGCCTCCTCAGCTCAAACGATTGTTCTGCCTCAGCCTCCCGAGTTGCTGGAACTACAGGCGTGTGCCACCATGCCTGACTAATTTTTTTTTTTTTTTTAGTAGAGATAGGGTTTCACCATGGTGGCCAGGCTGGTCTTGAACTCCTGACCTCAGGTGATCCACCTGCCTCACCCTCCCAAAGTTCTGGGATTACAGGTGTGAGTCACCACGCCCTGTCAAAAGTCAGCAAATTTTTTAACATCCCTTATGAATGGGTTTTGCTCTGTGCCAATTTTAAAAAGTTGGACTTCTTCAAGTTACCATCACTGTAGGTAGAAGGATAGGGAAGACCCCACATGAAACAGTTAGAGAACTTACATGATAATGGTAAGCACCTGGTGTCAGCCCAGTCTCTGTGTCCCTCCTCACAGCTCCCTCGGCCCCTGGGAGTCCTCACACAGATGTCTATGACAGCCCTCAGCCTCCAGAGGCTTCCCCAACCCACTTAGTGTTACAAAAAGAAGCAGAAGCTGATCAGAGAGGAGGTTGGGGGAATTTGGTCGTGTGCTCAGAGGCACTGGTAGCGAAGTGACTTTTTCCCAGCCAGGCTGGTCTCCCGTAAGAGGGAGAGAGAACTGACAGATTACACAAGAGAACAAGGCTCTATAACCGTCAAGGTCAGAAGCCTGCTGCTACTCTCGTTATGTGTTGCTAGCCAACACACTCCTTCAGTTTGTTTCCAACTGATCATCTTTCTGTCTTCTGCCTTCCCAGTTCATAATCTGCGCTCTCTTCCCTCTCCATGGGCCCCAGAGCAGATAGATCACTTCTGCTGGTTTCAAATGCAATTTAGTGGCCATCTTCCCTCCCATCTTTTTGTTTTTTTTTTTTTTTTTTTTTTTTTGAGACGGAGTCTCGCTCTGTCGCCCAGGCTGGAGTGCGGTGGCGCAATCTCCACTCACTGCAAGCTCCGCCTCCCGGGTTCACGCCATTCTCCTGCCTCAGCCTCCCGTGTGGCTGGGACTACAGACGCCCGCCACCGCGCCCGGCTAATTTTTGTATTTTTAGTAGAGACGGGGTTTCACCGTGTTAGTCAGGATGGTCTCGATCTCCTGACCTCGTGATCCGCCCATCTCGGCCTCCCAAAGTGCTGGGATTACAGGCGTGAGCCACCGCGCCCGGCCCCTCCCATCTTTTTCATAAAAAAAAAAAAAATGTTCTAACCACTGCTTTTCCAATCACCACTGTTCTAGCCACTAGGACTTTCTGTCCTCCACAAACCTATTGCTGTTAAAATATTTGTTTTGATTGTTCCAGGTGGTAAATGTTGCCTTATGGGCTTTGTTCCAACTTGCATTACTTTTTGCAAGGAGGATACTAAGTCAGTTCTAGAACACTGAGTCATACCATGACTGAGAATAGTGAAAGTGCAAATTCTTTATTAATACAGAAGTTAAAGATGAGGTAGTCATGTAGAAAACAACCTGCATTGATTAAATAAACTATGATTCTGGTTTAGTGATTCTAATTAATTACCAGAGTTAATAAAAATGTTACTTGTGGCTGGGCGCAGTGGCTCATGTCTATAATCCCAGCACTTTGAGAGGCTGAGGTGGGTGAATCACCTGAGGTCAGCAGTATGAGACCAGCCTGGCCAACATGGCGAAACCCCATCTCTGCTAAAAATACAAAAAATTAGCCGGGTGTGGTGGCAGCGCCTGTAGTTCCAGCTACTCAGGAGGCTGAGGCAGGAGAATCACTTGAACCTGGGAGGCAGAGAGTGCAGTGAGCTGAGATCGCACCATTGTACTCCAGCTGGGGCTACAAGAGCAAAACTCCATCTCAAAAAAAAAAAAAAGTTACTTGTAATTATTTTTTTGAAGTCTTCATGTTCTAAGTCAAGACTTAAACTAACCTTTTTTTTTTTTTTTAAACAAATAGTTAATGGTTACTTGGTGTGACATATTTAGAACTTCCCAGTAGTTTTTATCATCTTGACTGGTCTTCAGTATGAAAGATGTTTTATAATTTCATGCTAACTTACATAAATGTAGCATTTGATTTTCAAATAACTTAAGTCACTAGCTAATCAGTTCTACTTATCTTCAAGTGTTATGAGGTAGATGTAAATTCCATGAAGGCAGGGAGTCACCCATAGGCGAATCATCTACTTTATTCCCTGCATTATCTTTAGCATCTAAATCAGTGTTCAGCATACACTGTGGTCACTAGATAAATATTGAACAAATGAATGAGTGAGCTATAGACATAAACTATAAGAAACTCATAAAAATCTTTTCTAAAAATATAGAATCATATATTATAATGTTAAACTTATACCGGAGGTATAAGTAGCAAACAAATAGGAGGAATTTAAAAATTCTTTGCCTCGAATCTGAACTATCACATTCAAGGCTTAGATTTTAGTGATGCCCATTTCTCATAAATGCATTAAAGTCACTCCATTAAAACTTGATTCTCAGCCAGGCGCAGTGGCGCACGCCTGTAATCCCAGCACTCTGGGAGGCCGACGCAGGCGGATCACCTGAGGTCAGGAGTTCGAGACCAGCCTGGCCAAACATGGCGAAACCCCGTCTCCAGTAAAAACACAAAAAAATTAACTGGGTGTGGTGGTGTGCACCTGTAATCCCACATACTTGGACAGATGAGGCAGGAGAATTGCTTGAACCAGGAGACGGAGGTTGCAGTGAGCTGAGATCATGCCATTGCACTCTAGCCTGGGTGGCACAGCGAGAGACTCTGTCTCAAAAAAAAACTTTATTCTCAACTGAAAGTACCACCAGTGAGTCTAATCTGTTTTGGTACACAGATCATATAAATAGTTCTTAATCGTCTTCAATTTTCTGATCTACATTCAGCAGTGTTTATGGAGACTGATGTAAAGATAGGTGCAGGGCAATTACAATGTTAGAAAAAATGTCACACTAGAAGTTCTTTTTAAGTAAGTCTATAAATAAAAAGTTCACCAGTGTTGTTTTCTATAAACCTGTCTTTGGTATAATTAGTATTTCTTTTAATTATTCTACTTTTTACCTTTAGAATCTTCTATTATTGTTTGATATACCAATTTCAATTCCCTGAATTCCAGTTGTAATACTTTGTTTTCAAGTATTATAAAAATATCTTAATGTTCTTTCTGTAGCAGATCACTCTTTTGGTTCATTGTGTCCAGTTGTGGAGTTTTAAAGTGTTATTTTTCAAGTTGTAATGAGAACTAGAAGGTATTTAAACTTGGCTTTAAAAACCTACTTTGGACCGGATGCGGTGGCTCACACCTGTAATCCCAGCACTTGGGGAGGCCGCGACAGGCAAATTACTTGAGGCCAGGAGCTGGAGACCAGCCTGGCCAATGTGGCAAAATACTGTCTCTACCAAAAAGACAAAAATTAGCCAGGCATGGTGGTGCCTGCCTGTAATCCCCGCCACTAGGGTGGCTGAGGCAGGAGAATTGCTTGAATCCAGAAGGCAGAGAGGGCAGTGAGCTGAGATTGTGCCATTGCACTCCAGCCTGAACAGCAGAGCAAGACTCTGCTTCAAAAAAAAAAAAGAAAAGGAAAGGAAATAAAACCTATTTTGAATGATTGGGAATGCAAAGGTGGCAGCTACACACCTCCCTGTTTAATTGCTGCAGTCAACAGGAATCATAAATAATTACACAATTTTTTTTTTCTTTTTCCTTCACTTTTTTTGTTCTTTCTTTCTTTTTTTTTTTTTCAAGACAGGGTCTTGCTCTGTCACCCAGGCTGGAGTGCAGTGGTGCGATCATGGCTCACTGCAACTTCAGTCCCCTTGGCTCAAGCGATCCTTCCGAGTAGCTGGGACTACAGGTGTGTGCCATCATGCCCAGCTAATTTTTTTTAAACTGATATTTTGTAGAGATAGGCTCTCATTATGATGCCCTGGCTGGTCTTCAACTCCTGGCCTCAAATGATCCTCCCTCTTCAGCCTCCCACAATACTGGGGTCACAGGTGTGAGCCACCATCCCCAGCCACAGTTTCTTTTGACATATGAAGAGCTGGGTGCAATGTCCCAAATCTCAATTCAGAATGCAGATCAGGGGGACTCTTCGAGTCTGGCACCCCCGACCCGCCCAGAAAAACGACTGTGGTATAGAAGAACAGCCTTGTAGGACTTGAACCTTCTCAGGCCCTCCTCTCAAAACAACATGACTTGAAAATGTTTAGTTTTTTTTGTATGGTCTCACTTGCCAAACCTCCAAAAACAATTTGAGAGTAATTTCAACCAAATCTTTTAGCAGGCCTTGTGAAAAATAAATTTAACCTGTTAATTGTGTGCCATTTTGATTTGTCTTGGCATCTCAATAAGTAAAAGGTTAAAATGATGGCCACAAGAAGTCAATAAAGCTTGATTATTCCAGTTGAAAATTCATCCATGGGTACTCTTGTGCCTGGCTTTCGTGTTGACCTCATTGCCATATGACCACCATCAATAGCTCTTTATATTTAATCAATTTCCTAAAAAAGCCACACACACACATTTATCATGTTTGTAGTCTTTTTGTTCCATTATAGTTGATGTAGCCTAGCATTGTACTTTTTGTGTGTGTGAAATATCTGACATTCTATGCTTTAGTACTTTTTATTTCATTACTTAATTGTGTCCCCCCTGCCCACCTCCCCAACCCCACTGACTGTGACAGTGTTTTTGCAAATGAAACAGTTCAGTGAGACCTGGGAATTTCCTATGGCATTTATGTGGTCTCACGCTCGTCTCTATTTGCCAGATACCATCCGTATAAGAACCATGCTCAATAGATACATTTTGGAGAACCAGTTATCTCGTTTTCTCGTTCACCAATGAGTCTTGAAAGGCCAAATTCAAGAAAACAAGTTTTTAAGATCTTCCTCTCTCAGTCCACAAAAGAAAAAATGGGCTTATTACTGTCACCACTGCCTTTAATTATGTACAGTCACAGTACAATTATCTCCCTATTTGGGTGTTATCTCCCCTGCCAGATCACCAACGCCTCAAAGTGAGAGAGCACGGCTTCTGTTTATTGTTCATCCTTTGAAATGACTTAAAAGGAAGCTGAGTACACAGTTGACCTCCTAGCCAGAGGGGATTGATCATGGTCTGGGGCTGGGGAGAGGACTCTGTGATCCTTCCCGAAAGGTCACTCTATCCAGAATGATAAGTCCTCAATTTTTAGAATATGGTTGTTAGGTAAAGGGATTAATTCAAGGAAGAGATTTTAAGACTGCATCATTGATTTTGTTGTTTTGGATAAGAACATGGAATTGGCTTTTCTGTAAATTGACTACATTATATAATGCACAGGTTAAAGTGATCCTGCCACTTGAATTCTTTCATGGTTATTTGATTATTTTCAGAATATCTTGACATTTGAAAGGCATACAGACAAAAGCCAATCATGTAAATAATTACATTTAGAGGAGTAAAAGGCAGCCATCAGTCTTTTTTTACTTCACCATTTTAACCATTTGGATTCAAAGCTGGATTTTATTTCAACTAAATAGAACAGTTATATCCAACTTAATGTGCAACTGTAACCAGTCAGACCCAGAAATTTTGAATAGCATTTGTAATTTTTAATCACAAAATTAATGGCATTAAACTCTAACAGAATAGATTCCATTTGTTAATTTTTTCTAATCAAACTTCAGATATTTATTCATGCCTCAGGTGAGAAATGTCTCACCAGACACCAGTTAAATGAAAAGTAAATCATACCTTTTTTTTTTTTTTTTTTTTTTTTTTGAGGTGGAGTCTCGCTCTGTCACCCAGGCTGGAGTGCAGTGGCACAATCTCGGCTCACTGCAAGCTCCGCCTCCCGGGTTCAGGCCGTTCTCCTGCCTCAGCCTCCCGAGTAGCTGGGACTACAAGCGCCCGCCACCTCGCCCAGCTAATTTTTTGTATTTTTAGCAGAGACGGGGTTTCATCATGTTAGCCAGGATGGTCTCGATCTCCCAACTTCATGATCCACCCACCTTGACCTCCAAAAGTGCTGGGATTACAGGTGTGAGCCACCACGCCCGGCCAGTAAATCATATCTTTTTAAAATAGCATTTCACATTAATTATACTTATTTAGTTAACATTGAGGTTATCTATTATTGCATAAGATACCGTTGATTTTAGTTGCATATCATATGCAGGTAACTGCTTGCTTGCTTTTTTTTTTTTTTTTTTTTTTTTTGAGACGGAGTATCGCTTTGTCACCCAGGCTGGAGTGCAGTGGCATGATCTCAGCTCGCTGCAACATCCACCTCCTGGGTTCAAGCGATTCTCCTGTCTCAGCCTCCTGAGCAGCTGAGATTACAGTGCATGCCACCATGCCCAACTGGTATTTGTATTTTTAGTAGAGACGGGGTTTCATCATATTGGTCAGGCTGGTCTCAAACTCCTGACCTCAGGTGATCCACCTGTCTCAGCCTCCCAAAGTGCTAGGATTACAGGTGTACACTACCACTCCCAGCCACAAGTAACTGCTTTCTTTGTTCTTACCCAAAACATAAGCCAAAGTAAAATAGAATATATTTGCTACTTAATACCTATGAAACTAGATTGTTCTAATGTATAAAGGAAATTGATCAATATGTTTTATATATTATACAAATGTACAAATATTTTCCTGAGAATCTGGCAATGTTTCTAAAAAGCAGCTCATTCTTTCCTGTTGTTTTCTGATGATAAAAGCCAGTGAGTCAGTGCCACTTCTGAAATGGCGGTCACTACATTAGGATCCTGCAGCAGTGATTCAGCACCAGGTTAGTGACGCTCTGCCATGTTACCAGTTGTCACAAAGGGTGGATCAAAAATTATAAAATTAATTTAAAACTATATATGTGTGCAGTTCTTCTAAAGGTCAGTTTTTCAAATCATATCAGCAGCCATGAATATTTTTATATCCTTTTACCTGATATCCTTTTACCTTAAAATTACAAGTAATTAATTTTTTAAAAGCTATATGCGTATATGTGATTATCCAACTGTTTCTAAAGATTAAATATTAAAAACAACCAAAATCAGCAAATGAGCAGTAACAAAGTTTGTAAGATGGAATATTAATAATTGGTGGACTTGATTATAAGTAGAAAGACCAAAACTATGCAAGGGTAATTATAGGCTATCAAGTGACAAAATTATATGATACTATGATTACAACTATGTATTTAAAGAGTTAAATGAAAATATATTGTGTTAGAGTTAGAATGTGGTTTTTTGTTTTTTGTTTTTTTAAGGGAATCTCACTTTGTTGCCCAGGCTGGAGTGCAGTGGTGCAATCTCGGCTCACTGCATCCTCCGCCCCCCAAAAAGGTTCGAGTGATTCTTCTGCCTCAGCCTCCCGAGTAGCTGGGATTACAGGCACCTGCCACCGCACCCAGCTAATTTTTGTATAGCAGCAGAGACAGGTTTCGCCATTTTGGCCGGGCTGGTCTCGAGCTCCTGACCTCAGGCGATCCACCCACCTCAGCCTCCCAAAGTGCTAGGATTATAGATGTGAGCCACTGCTCCCAGCCAGAATGTGGATTTTTTTAATTTTGTTTTTTTCGTGTTGTTACAAAGTTGTCTAATACATTTCTGATATGTTTTTGTTATATCAGCACTTTATGGAGGACTAGAAGGCATCAAGTCCATATCCCCAAAATATGGTGTCTTCTTGTACTGTAGTGCCTCTCAACAAATGATTGCATTCATTTGTGGCATTCTAAAAGAGTGACTGCTTCACTGAGAGTCTCTGACCTACTCCCAGAAAGTTATTTACTCTGTGGGACAGTTCCTTCTGTTGCATCTTATCTGAATACTGAAAACTCCAAGGAAGAAGATGATATTTACCAGTACATAAACTGACATTTTGGCACCTAATCTTTGACTTTAAGAAGCACCAGAGGACCCATGATGGTTCCAATGAGCCCTTTGTCTTCTGTGCTTTCGTGGCGAAGGCCTCTTTCAGAGGACACACCACGGCAGCCCCTGCTCCTCAAGTCTCAGAAGGCCTGAACCCATGGTAGCTGGAAATAATAGCTTGACATTCCCACCTCATTTTAAACTGTGATTTTTTTAAAAAAACACTCTTCTTGACCTTTTCTTTGAAGGAGGACCAAAACAGGTAAAACATTGCTCTTCAGTATACCAGTGAATTATTTTGACAATGGCAATCTCCCGAAACAGGCCACCATGTCATCCCTACCCTTTTCTCTTGGGTGTCTTTGATTGGGTGTCATTGCCAGTCCTTATGGAAATTGGCTTCTGGCCCCCAACAGTCACTGTCTGTCGGCAGGACCTGTCACATAATTGCTATCTTGAAAGCACCATCTGGGCAGCTCAGTGTTTAAAAAACAAAAACAAAAAACCAAAAAAAAAACAAAACAGACCTCCTTATTGACTTGAAAGAGCTTACAGTCTAGTTGTAAACAGAAGACATGAAATGACTGAAGAATGTTCTCAAAGCTCAACATGAACAAGTCACATTACAGACATTTGAACTGAACTGAATGCCGCAGGACCTTGAACAAATGGGCATCTGGGTCACAGTAGCCAGGTAGATGGCGCTGGGTGCCCAAATGGAGTGAGCATGCATAGAAGGAAAGTGAAGGGCCAGGCACTCATTTAGAGGGGAGGAGTTTGGTAATATAATGAGGATAAAGAACGCTTGCAGATTTCTGCTGGTTGGTGGGTAATAGAATAAAAATTGTGACTAAGCACCATGGATGGATGGATAGATGGATGAATGAATGGATGGATGGATGGATGGATGGATGGATGGATGGATGGATGGATTCATGTGGCCAGGAAGCTGAAGGCAGGACTCTATCCAGGAGAGCCAGGTCAGTGCATGCATAGCTAGGGCATAAGCTAAGAAAATGGTGAAGACACAGCAAATTCCTGATACTTTACATAAAAGGAGTCTGTTGGGTTTTATTTTAAAAGTGTTGAATGTGAGATAAAAATGACGAAGGGTTGGGATCCCTAATGTAGATGAATAGCTTTGTTTCAGGTCCGCCCTGCTGGGCACAGCAGGTCACACCTGTAATCCCAGCACTTTGGGAGACCAAGGCAGGAGGATTTCTTGAGCCCAGGAGTTCAATACCAGCCTGGGCAACATAGTGAGACCTCCATCTCTGTAAAAAATTCAATAATCAACCTGGCATAGTGGCATGCAACTGCAGTCCCCACTACTCAGGAGGCTGAGGTGGGAGGACCGTCTGAGCCCAGGAGGTCTAGGCTGCAGGGAGCCATGATGGTACCACTGCATTCCAGCCTGGGTGACAGAGCAAGACCCTGTCTAAAAGAAAAGAGAGAGAGAGACAGAGAGAAAGAATGAAGAAGGGTAACCAAGGAAAGAGCTGGAAGGAATTTTAAGCCTTTAGAAACCGTTATGGTGGTGTTAGGGACACTCTGTATTAAGGTCAGAGGAAGGAGTCTGAGCTGCTTGTTGGTGTGTAGTAAATAGCTGATATCTGTAGGATGTCTATGCAAATGATTAAGGTAAAAAATTAGGGAGCAGTTAGGAGCAGAGATTAGGTTTTTTGATCATTTCTGCTTTGGCTGAGTTAATATGCGGAAGGAAAAGCTAGCTGAAAGTCAAAGGGACACCTAAGTTAATGGTGGTGAGCAAGAAAGGAGACAGTAGAGAAATTGAGGGCTACAGTACAGCTTAGAGCCACTCACTACCAAAAGAAGAGACCAGCGGAAGTGGCCCTCATTGTCCCCTGAAAGGGATGTTGCACCACAGCAGGAAGGGTGGAAGCCATGTGGGAGGAATAAAAATCAAGAGCTCGCGGGAGAAAAATCCTCAAGCTACATTTTTTTTTTTTTTTTTTTTGAGACAGTCTCACTGTGTTCCCCAGGCTGGAGTGCAGTGGCGTGATCTTGGCTCGCTGTCACCTCCGACTCCCAGGTTCAAGCCATTCTCCTGCCTCAGCCTCCCTAGTAGCTGAGATTACAGGCACCCGCCACCACGCCTGGCTAATTTTGTATTTTTAGTAGAAACAGGATTTTGCCATGTTGGTCAGGCTGGTCTCGAACTCCTGGTCTCAAGCAGTCCACCTACCTTGGCCTCCCAAAGTTGCTGGGGTTACAGGCTTGAGCCACTGTACCCAACCCCTCAAGCTACTTACTGTAGTTGAGAAAGAAGGGTGCAGATGACAGGAAAAATAAGTCGTTGAATGCAAAGTGAGATTAAGATGAGATATTGGGTGGGTTGGTTGGTTGGTTTGCTTGCTCGTTTGTTTGACTTCAGGAGAAACGTGGATCAGATTGGGCATGAGGGGCGGACACTGAAGCGAGATGACCAAGTGTGAAAGGAGGGTCGTCAGGGACTCAGGGAACCAAGCATGGGGGCAGAGTCCTCCTTGAAGAATGGCCCCTTGGCCCAGGCCTCTGGGGTTTGTTCGCTGGTCAACCTGTATGTGGACACTGGCTTGGCAGAAGTCGAAGACAAGAATATTTCTGAGAGCTGGTGAAGGAAGACTCTTGGGCTGGCATTACGAGTGGGCTTCGGGAAAGCAGGAGATAGAATTGAGGAAGTTCCTGGCTAGTTCCTTCTCCTTGCTTAGTCTGTCTCCAGCTTCCAAGATCAGCATTGTGGAGAATGCTAACGTCTCGAGGTTAAATTTTACCCCAGAGTCTAATTGAATTTAACTTTTACATTTTGTTTATTTGTTTCTAATGTCTCAAAACCCTGTTTTACCCAAAGCTATTTACAGTTTCTGTTGGGTTGGGATCCCTAACATAGATGAATGGCTTTGTTTCCGGTCTGCCCTGCCTGGAGCCCCTCCTTCCCACCAGTTACCTTTATGGGTACATATGGTTTGGCTTAGAATACCAGTAAAACTCCAGTAGACACAGCTGAGGTGCTCTTTTTAGTTTCTGAAGGATTTTCAGTGTAGTGTCCTATCCCAGCGTCAGGACAATGGAGGAAGCCCGTGAGGCCTCCAGCTCATCAGTGGCAGAGCTGGCTTCAGGGCCGCTGTGGCTCTCAAGCTGCGTTGCACTGCTGCCTTCCTAGTTAGGAAGAAAGCTGAATTAGGTGACCTCCAGTCCAGCCTTCCAAGTAAGGCTTCTGTGAATCCATGGCTGTAAGCATTTGAATATCGTATAAAGACAGTGAAGGTCAGTGGAGACCAGAACCTGGAGAAGCTTCATGGTGGAGGGGACTTGAAGTGCACTTTGAAAGGTTCGTGGGCATGAGAAGGGCAGGATGCAGGGAGAGTTCCTGGGCTGAGGGAAATGTGAGCAGGAATTAGTATCGAAGGTCGTGGACAGAAAGGGGGTGGCCTGAAACCCAGCCCGAGGCCATGGCGGCCAATGGGAAGGTGGGGTCTGATGACAGAGAACCCTGATAGTCAGAGACAAGACTTGGATAGTGTCAAGAATGTCTGAACAGCAGGGCAACCTGAAGAAAGTGGCATTTCAGGCCGGGCACAATGGCTCACGCCTGTAATCCCAGCACTTTGGGAGGCCGAGGCCGGCAAATCACTTCATATCAGGAGTTTGAGACCAGCCTGGCCAACATGATAAAACCCCGTCTTTACTAAAAATATAAAAATTAGCTGGGTGTGGTGGTGTGCCCCTGTAATCCCAGCTACTTGGGAGGCTGAGGTAGGAGAACCACTTGAACCTGGGAGGCGGAGGTTGCAGTGAGCCGAGATCGCACCACTGCACTCCAGTCTGAGTGACAGAGAGAGACTCCATCTCAAAAAAAAAAAAAAAAAAAAAAGAAAGTGGGTTTTAGGAAACTTCAGCTGGCAGTGGTACACAGGAGAGAGAGCTAGGGACAGGCTTGTACAACCCTGGTATATGGCCCGAGTGGTAAACTCAACCTGAATGTGATTGATTCCCAAGGAAATTTCTTACAGGATTTCTTTGGCAAGTGGTTTATAAGCAACTATAGAAAGACCACAGGGTACCCATGTGACCTCACCGAGGATAAAGGCATGCCAAATGAATCCCATTTATTTTCTTCATAACATTCTCAGAGAGTTCTGGCAGGGAAATAACAGACAAATCCTTACCTTTATACAGTGCTTTCCTGCTAAAAGTACATTCTAAATTTCAACTAGGCATTTGACAAGTGTGTGAAATTCTATGAGCAAGATGGAGAAACGCAGATTGGAGAGTGGTGCCGCTGGCTGCATTTTAGCTAAGGACTGTACTCAAAGAGCGTGGATTAAAGAGGGCGAGGTCCCTTGTAGATGCTGCAGAAATCTATGTGAGTGAATTGAATGAAGACATAAAAGGCTTTTTAGCACTTTTGTGGGTAACACCCTTTGGAAGAATAAATAAGATCCCAGATGAGGGAATCACAATTGAAAAAGATCTCAATAGAGGACAGAAGCGAAGCTGAACATAAAACATGTGGTGAGAATAATATAGTCCTAGCAAGTATGTTTTAAAAATCAATTAATGTGAAAAACCTGAAATGATATTAAAAGCCTCTGGGAGGAGGGAAAGGCTTTGGGGGAGATAGTTGTATAAGGATGAATGGTTAGTATCAGATGGCTGTCAAAAGGGTTAATGCAATCTTAGGAGAGTAAGAAAAACAGTATTTAGAGCAAGCTTGTCCAGCCTGCAGGCTGCATGCAGCTCAGGACAGCTTTGAATGTGGCCCAACACAAATTCCTGAACTTCCTTAAAACATTGTGAGATTTTTTTGTGTATGATTTTTTTTTTTAACTAATCAGCTATCATTAGTGTTAGTGTATTTTATGTGTGATGCAAAACAATTCTTCTTCTGATTAGAGCAAGGGAGATAATGGCCCCATTGTGTTATGTTACATGTGGTACATTTTTATATTCATTTTATTGTGGGAGGGCCGTTATACTTTTGATGTGAAGGGTAATAGAAGGATCTGGGGATGTGTTTGAGCGTGGAGAAGAAAGGAGAAGACGCCAAGGTTCATGACCACTGTCTTCAAGTATGTAAAAGGTTGCCATGTTGAAGACACCACAGATGGGAGGATTTGTCCTGCACTTCTCCGGTGGGCACACTTAGGGCATTCTAAGCTAGGCAGATGTTTGACTTCATGAGCAGCTCATCCGTGGAGAGCAGAACAGATTTGGTGTACAGCTGTCAGGGATTCTGTAGAAGAGACACGTATATTGGGTGTCGGATTGTTCTCAGGGTTTCCAGTGTGTTAAGTATTACCCAGTGGTGTGCCGGAGCCAGTTCATACCAGCTTGCAGGAGCTGGTTGTTAAATAATCAGGATTTTTAAGGGCTAGTAGTTAAAATGTTGTTTGCTTGAAATGGGCCATGGAGGCAGTATTTATACCAAGGAAATTGACAATAGATCAACCCCACCCCTCTCCCCCCAGTGTCAGCGTGCCAGCATACCACCCGGATTATCCATAATAAAAAGGTGTCTATTAGAAGCCAGGATTCTCTGGAATGTGGAAGAGCAGATGGGGGTGGGAACATCCATGTGCATGTTCTTTGGAGTTTTCAGATTCTGTTTCCTTGTTAATGGTGCGTAGCTCCCCTTTGGTGCTCATACCACTTCCTATCTCCTGCCAAGATCTGGGGCCTGTGAGTTTCTCTGTCACTGGATCTGCCAGGAAAACGCAGATATCTTCTGTTGCTTGGAATAATTCTTTCCTTGTTGTGCATCTAGACTGGCTAGCCCTCTGTGAGAGGTGCCTCCCACCTCATTCTTAGCACTAGCCTCGAGGACTGTGAATATCAGATGAATTCAACCAGTGAAATAGGATTTGGAAACACCTGGGCTGTTGAGAACAAGTGATTATCAGAGCAAGGTCCAACCCACAAATATAACAAAGCCCCGCAGGCCATATGGCAATAACAGCCCAACCGATGGGGACTTCGGGTTGACGTCAGATCAGCCTGTCCCCATGCTGCCTGGGCAGAGAGCAAACAATGACTTTATTTCTGTCATTTTTATCTCCCTTATTTCTTTGTAAAAAGGATTTAAATAAAGTCTGAGTCATGATGTAACCAGGAAAAGCAAATGTCCTGTGGTATACATGATAGGCAAATTCAGCTGTGGTCATGCAAATCGTATTTGAGTTTGGTTGAGGCTCTAATTTAAAAAAAAAAAAAAAAAAAAAAAAAAAAGCTGGTTGTTTTTACTTTTCTTAGTTGCCTACTGTGTTCCATTTGAAACCTTAAAGGCTTTGCCATTTTCCCCAAGGATGCCTACTTCCCACTCTTTCCTTTAGTAGTTTCCCAAGAAACAGACAAGAACACCCTTGACCAGTGAGGCTACAACCAGATATGAGCTTCTCAAACTGTGGGAGGCCATTCCAGTAAAGTGTGTATTGCCAGCCAGTGAACTGTTTGTTTTTGATAAAAGGTTTTCTTGGCAAAACAACCCGCCCAAAGGTGATTTTTGAACCATGGAACAACTCTGCATTTCAAAATTCAAATTATAAGTAAGAGAGTTGAAGTATAGGGGCTGCATTTAATATGCAGTTATATATTGGGAAGCTATAAATAGGTCTATTTTTGGAGAGACTAAACCCAAGTAAAGATTAGCTATATACCTGTATGATGGTGGCATATGTAGAAGGGTCAGGGAGAACTGAATAAAGAAAAGAAAGACAGAACCCTAATTTTCTAATAGGGTGTTAGGAAGAAAAGAGCAGAAACGAGAGAGAGTGCAGCTCTAGCCAGCCAGAAATTCATAGGCTGGAGACACACCCTTTAAAGGAAGGGTCTGTGGCATAGGCCAAGGACAGGGAATAAAGAGAAAACTGAATTCCTACTGCAGAGACTACAGAATAGCAGCAGCAGAGGTGACAGTGACGACCATGTTAAGCAGAGTCCAGACCTGGGACAGTAATAGCCCAAGCAGGAATCTCTCTCTAGCCATGCACAGGCTGCAGCTGCAGCCAGGGGTCTGTGCTGGGTCTTCTGGCCAGAGTTCTGACCCCACAGCTCAGGGCCGGGGAACCCACTGAAAAGATGGACTCAAAAAAGGCCACTACTACTTGAAGGGTGCAGAAGGAGTCAGATGTCATTAAATCATGCCTGTTGAATCTTCAGCTGCGTGAAATGGCTTATCTGTGAATGCTTTTAGAGTAGAAAATTTGGTCTGAATGGCCTAATTGTGATGCGTGGCAGGGAAAAGGTTAAGACAAGAGACAGTCCCAGGAAAGAAGTAGGGCAGTGAGGGACATGTGGACACAAGGGGCATAGAAAGCAACGGAGTTCATTAAGGTAGTGCTCCTCAGTGAAAAAATCCCTCCCGGCCCCCTTGCAGCAGAGACAGGGCCCTATTGTTTTTGGTCAGCCAATACCAATACCACATGCCGTCGGCCTCAGTGAGAAATCTGTCCATCAGTCAGTGTTTAGCCTTCCCCAATGAGGGTTCCCAGGGAGAAATAAGCCCTCCTGCTTTAAGACATCCATTGTAATGAATCGACTCCTCTCCTGGCCACTGAGAGTGGTATATAGGAAGGTTACAGTCACACAGATCGTTTTCTATGTTCTGTAGTTCAGATAGAAAACCCTGGTTGAGAAAGACTGGTAGTGCAGTGACCCAGAACTGGCCTTCCAATATAAAATCAGCACGCACTTCAGCAACCTGGGGTTTTGCCTGAAGGAGATGGCAGGAAGCAGTTGTAATAAAAGGGCAAATGGAATTAGGATGTACAAAACAAGATCTTATCCCCACCTTCACAGCACCTCCCAACTCTGCCGTACCTACCAGAACTCTGATTGTCCCCTCTTCCCACTTAGGTTATATATTGTCAAAGACTCTTCTCTGTCCAAATTTCTGGTATTTGGTTTATAAAATAAGTTAAAGTAGTGTGGGCATTAAATTAGTTTCTATGGAGAAAATTTTGGTTTCGCTTTCCTACTTCTCATGAAGTCACTTTCAATGAAAATAATTCAGTGGAATTGAAAACTCTTGACTCATCTTCATTTCATAACGTGGCCATTTGTGTAGCATACATACATTGAATGATTTGAGTGAGTGAATGAGTTAATTAAACGTACAATGAAGTTTGTCAAATATGTCAACACTCTGTTGGTCTTTTCCCCTGTTCATTCTTTTTTGGGGACGAAGTTTCACTGTTGTCACCCAGGCTGGGGTGCAATGGCACGATCTCTGCTCACTGCAACCTCCGCCTCCTGGGTTCAAGTGGTTCTCCTGCCTCAGCCTCCGGAGTAGCTGGGATTACAGGCACACACCACCCCGCCCAGCTAATTTTTCTGTTTTTAGTAGAGACGGGGTTTCACCATGTTGCTCAGGCTGGTCTAGAACTCCTGACTTCAGGTGATCCCCTGTTAATTCTTAAGGTGATCAAGTGGGAATGGCTGCTACCATCTTACGACTGAGGGAACTTAGGCTCATAACATTTAAGTGACTCAACCAGGAACACAAAGTACATAGTGACAAGGTCATGTGGAGAACCCAGGTCTCCTGATCCCTATGCAGACCTCTTAAAGGGCATCTGGAAGGATAGTGGCCAGTCACATGGTATGACACAAAATAAGTCAATCAGTTGTGTTTTCATGAGCACCTATTATCTGACACTGTGTTCAGTGATACGGCTGTCCAAGAAAAGAAGATGCTGTGTTTCTGTTTGTTTTTTTTTTTTTTTTTTAATCAAGCTTATAGCTTAATTGGAGAGATAACTGCTACACCTAGAAACAAGTGCCTGGCATGACTCTTATAGTTTAATGGAAGGTGTGTGAAAGGAAAGAAGAGCCTTCTGGAAGGCACCAAAAAGTTCCTCAGGAAGAACTGAAACTGAACATTGTGCAGAGATAGCACTGGGTCAATCCAGAGGCCAACGAGAGTAACAGTCTACCCAGGCAGGGAATTATGGCCAAGAATCATTTGGGTGGAGGCAGAATGTGCTGGTCCTGTCTCTATCTGGAGATGTGCAGCTGAAGGTGAAGTCTGATAAGCTCAGCATAGATAAGTCCTGGGGATTTGAAACCAACACAGTGAAAAATCGAATGAATGAGGTCTGAAGGGACATTTGGGTCAACACAAGCCACCCTAACAGCGCAATCCCTACCTAGGATGCCACGGTGAATGCTGTCTAACAGAAGACTCTGACTGACATAGCACTTCCCACGGAGGGTCAGCGTCCAAGGTGGATACAGTGCAGTCCAAGGCTCTTGACTGCAGCAGAAGCCTGGGTGAGCTGTCGGGGGACTGCTAATAGAAGTGGAGGTAGAACTTGTATGCCGGGCATGGTGGATCACGCCTGTAATCCCAGCACTTTGGGAGGCCAAGGCTGGAGGATCATTTGAGGTCAGGAGTTCGAGACCAGCCTGGCCAACGTGGTGAAACCCCATCTCTACTAAAAATACAAAATTTAGCCAGGTGTGGTGGTGCAAGCCTGTAACCCCAGCTACTCAGGAGGCTGAGGCAGAAGAATCGCTTGAATCTGGAAGGCAGAGGTTGCAGTGAGCCAAGATTGTGCCATTGCACTCCAGTCTGGATGACAGAGCGAGACTCCATCTCAGAAAAAAAAAAAAAAAAGTGGAGGTAGAACTGAACTCTGAGGATGTTTAGGATTTGAATAAAAGAAGGAGAGAGTATCACAGATGAAAAAAGCAACAGGCACAGAAGTGTCAAGTAAGGAGAGTATTGCCATGGTGTGCACAAATGACAGGGAAGGGTCACACCTAAAGGAAGAGGATGTTATGAACTGAACACGGGAAAACATGATGGGGTAGAGGAGGGCAGCTCTGGGGCCTTGGGAGTAATTAGAATTTGGATTCCGTGTGATCGGCAAGTTGGTTCTTGAGGAAAGCTGTGGGATGATGAAAGTGAGTCAGGCAGCCGGCTGTAAATTGGATTGGACGGAGGGAAAGATTAGAGGCAGAGAAACTGGGCAAGAGACTATTTCAGTTATCTGGCCCAGGCCAAGGGAGTAGTGGCATTGAGAATAAAGAAGAAAAAGTGATTATGAGGTACATCCCCAAAAGAAGGCAGAAACTCAAGAAATAAAGGCAAATGTGATAAGCAAAGATGACTCTTGAGCATCCTAATTTTGGAGATGAAAAAGTAATGGTTCTGCTGGAATAAGTGGGGCGAGCTGGAAAGGAGCCCCATTTTGTGGGGGTGGAGGGATGTGATGACTTCACTTGGAGGCATCCAATCAGAGATACTTAAGTCAATGAGAATATGGTCCTAGGACCCAGGGAGAGATCAGGGCTGGGAATGCATCCACCTGGTGGTAGATGCCTGGCAGTCAATGAGTTCACCATGGAGGTGGACCAGGGTACAGAGTGAGGGAGTGGGAGAAGGAAGAGGAGAGAGAAGAATGATGGGAGAAATGAGCAGACACCAGCAAAACACATTAGCAACCCTAAGGGGACTTGGAAAGCGAATTGAGGTCCACAGGGTCAGTTATCAAAGAGAGGCAAGGCTGAGGATGAGAACCAAGGGAAGGCCTGTGGGTCCCAAAAGCAGCTTGGTGGTGATGTGTGAGTGCAGCCTCTCCAGCTTCCCTGGCACAAGCCTCCTCATCCATGGTTAAATCATCATCCAGTTATCATATAGGCCTTCTGACTCACCTCCCCACCCCGAGCATTCTTTACCTTAATTCATTCTCCAGTTGCCCATTACAAGGGTGCCCTTCCTTTAAAGTCATAACCACAATCAATCGTTATGTTTGCAAAATACAAATGTAATCATACATCTTCACTTGGACTTGTAGGTTGCTTAGGAAATGAAGGAGGGGTGTGTAGACCCCTCACTTGTGCATCCATCAGTGCAGGGCAGCGAGCAGGGACAAGCAGTGCTACCTTAAAGGAAGAAGGAGAGAAAGGGCCAAGGAGAAAAGAAAAAGGAAGTGAGCATGTCAGAAGAAGGAGCCAAGAAGACCCTGCCATGTGGGATAGGCAGAAAGACTCCAGAGGAAGACAGGGTTGCTGTGCAGGTTCCCACATGCCTTCCGTCTACAGCCACCTGCAGAACTGCAGGCAGCAGCCTCCTTGCCTGGTGGGAGCCTCTTGCACAGGGCCTGCCCATTCACTCTCTACTGGCTCCATTGCAGCTTACATCTTTGTCCCAAAGGGAAGACTGACATTTCTTTGTTTATCGTAACTTGCTTCGCTTGCTCTGAATTTATTTGTGTGCCTGCTCAACCCTTCCCTAAACTATTTCCTGGTTTGTATTTGTCATGACTCTGGTCCCTCAACTGACTGTGATCCTCGTCATCAACTGTGCACCTTATGGGCACTGAGAATTCAGTAACTGGCTCATCAGTACCTCAGCTCCAGGTTGGGGACCCTAATTCCTACAGACACTTTCTTATCCAAGCGAATTCCCCCCACAGTCAGAGCAGCCCTTCACGTGAATTAGCTATTTTCTATTGCTCTTTGTCGCCTGTGAATATGTAATTGCATGGGATCGGGAGGAAAGCAGTGATAGAATCCTAGAATCATGTGTTGGCAAGGACTTTAGAAATCACCCTGTTCAACCTCCCACTCGCAGGAATCCCTTCAACAGCTTTTATTTAACTTATTAATAGCTTTTCTCTTGATTTAAAATGTTCCCAAAAATAAATATTGGGTAGGTGATCCAAGGAGTAGTTTGAGAGTTGATATTACCAGGACTATCATAATGAACAAGCCTCTTCTTAAGCACTCAGAATTTGGCTCGACTCGTGAGCATCCATGTTGCACTTTGTCCTTCCCGTCTGAGTTTTATCATCTTGCTACTGACTGCACCCCCACCATGGAGACAGCGCTTGGAGTTTTCACAGGGGCTCGGTGAAGCCTCAAGCCCATACCACCGTAAGGACTCCATGCTTCCTAAATGCAATAAGCAGTTCCAAAGATGTGTTTTTTGGCTTGGGGTTTTTAGTTTGTTTTTGAGATAGGGCCTTGCTCTGTCGTCCAGGGTGGAGTGCAGTGGCGTGATCATGACTCACTGTGGCTTGAACCTCCTAGGCTCAAGCAGTACTCCTGCCTCCGAGTACTCCGAGTAGCTGGGACTATAGGTGTGCACCACCACACCTGCTAATGTTTTGATTTTTTCGTAGAGACAAAGTCTCGCTATATTGCCCAAGCTGGTCTCAAATTCCCAGGCCCAAAGGATCCTTTTGCCTCCGCTTCCCAAAATGCTGGGATTACAGGTGTGAGCCACTGTGCCTAACCTCAAATATGTGTTTTTAATGATGTTTAAGAGCCTCACTTGTATAGCAGCAGCTCTCATGTGTATCTCATGCTGTTAAACCTATAGGAACAGGGACCTGCCAGCCCCTGTGTCACTGAGGCTCTGTTTTGCTGCTTTATCATTCAACAAGCTGGGCTGCACATACACAAACCTGTCTCTGTAGGAAAGAAACAGTTTTGGCTGGGCACGGTGGCTCATGCCTATAATCCTAGCACTTTGGGAGGCCGAGGTAGGCACATCAGGAGTTTAAGACCAGCCTGGCCAAGATGGTGAAACCTCGTCTCTACTAAAAATACAAAAATTAGCTGAGCCTGGTGACGGGCACCTTTAACTCCAGCTAGTCAGGAGGCTGAGGCAGGAGAATCGCTTGAACCTGGGAGGTGGAGCTTGCAGTGAGCTGAGATCATGCCACTGGCCACTGCACTCCAACCTGGACGACAGAGCAAGACTTCATCTCAAAAAAAAAAAAACAACTACAACAGTCTCGAGGAGGCCAGAGGAGCATGTTTTGTTCCCCCTACCTTTGGAAAGAAAAAAACATTGTACAAGTGGAAAAGCTTCACTAATGCAACATAAAACTTAGCGATTTTCATCACACTGGGTCAACTAATCCCAGACTGTGCTTCTTGAAGCAGTGGAAGCTGATTTCCTTTGCTCGCTTATCACCTGTGCCTCTCAATGGCCTGTCTCTAACAGGAGGCAGAGGTCTCCTTCCAGAGGTCCATGGGTCAGACTTTCACCATACGAGGTGGCGGTGTGGGAGGTGTGATTTGCCCCATAAAATCTCTAAATCCACCACCCATTCTGTAACACTTGATAGTCCTCAGCACTGCATTTTCCAGTTACTCATGTTTAGAGACAAATGTCCCTTTGTCTGTAGTTGCTCTCTGAAGAAATCAAAGAGCAGCTGTTGTCCTGCCTCAGCACCGTGGCATAAGAGGTCCAGAGTTATTATCAAGGATGACAGTGATGCTGTTTCTGCCCTGGTGCCACTTGCCCCTTGGTCCTGCTGCCCTAGCCATTGTGTCACTTCCTTGTTCTCCTGAACAGTCTTTTTTTTTTTTTTTTTTTTTTGAGACAGAGTCTTGCTCTGTCACCCAGGCTGCAGTGCAGTGGCGTGATCTCGGCTCACTGCAACCTCTGCCTCCCAGGTGAAAGCCATTCTCGTGCCTCGGCCTCCTGAGTAGCTGGGATTACAGGCCCCCACTACCATGCCCGTCTAATTTTTGTATTTTTAGTAGAGGCGGTCTTTCACCATGTTGGCCAGGCTGGTCTCGAACTCCTGACCTCAAGTGATCCACCCACCTCGGCCTCCCAAAGTGCTGGGATTACAGGCGTGAGCCACCGTGCCCAGCCCTGAACAGTCTTCTTTGTGTTTTCCTGCCTCTGTACCTTCGTTGATGATGTTTTCTTACCTGCAGTGCCCTCTCCCTTCTCTCAACTCTGAAGTCAGTGGTCCCTAACGATTCTATTTAAATTCTGCCTCCTTGAATTCTCTCCTGTTCTTCCCAGCCTGGAGTGGAGTCCACTGAGGTCTACTAGAGTTCAAGTTCCATGAGAGGAGAGACTGTCTTTTTTTGTTCACTGCCAAATACTTAGTGCCCAGCACCTAATGGATGCTCAATAAATGTTTATTTAATGAGAGAGAGTGCTCCCTCTAATCATAGCTGGCATCTGACATTCATGATTTCTGTCCATATTCCTTTTTCTATACATGTACACGATATGATAAGCTTCTTGAGAACAGAAACCATGACTTTGTATCACCTTCTAGCAGAGTCTTGAACATGCTGGGAGCTCAATAAATATCGGTGATTGGACTTACTACATAATCACTCAATCCAATCATGTTCTGCAAGCTCAGGGGAAGGGGTAAGCAGGTGGAATGCCTTCCTTCTACTGTCTTATATGAAGACACTCTTTATATAAGAGCAGCATCTTATGCGAACACAAGGCCCCATTCTCCCCCAAACCAGCACTTGCCCACCTAGGAAGGATATTCTCAAGAGCATGAGGCTGTTGACATCACATTCCTTTTCCAAAAATATGCAAAGGACTATAGAATTGTTCAAGAAGCAATGATCCCGTGCTTGGCTACTTAATTCCTGAGTAAGCCACTCTGAAAACTGATTATGATCCTGTTTCAAATGGAGAATTGGGAGAAGGCCAATAAAGGGTATATTATTGTATCTTGTAGGAGGGAAGAATCCGGCAGATATTCACTGAGTTATGGCGCCAGAGCCTTCCTCTCTAATGTTATTGTAAATAATTGTTAGAGTAGAAAGCCAGATCGGCAAAGCGAGACTCCAGCATTGCACTTCCTCTCCACGGAGGTCTTACATAACGAAGCCCTTCATAAACAAACGTTGCAGAAACTTAACATCGGATCTCTCCTATTACAGTTCACACTGTGTAATGTAAAGTGGAATAATCGTTTTACATTCCTTGTAAGTTCTAAGAAGTTCCTTCTGGGGCAGCTGTTTACTAACCCTTTTGTGTTTGTTTAATAAAAGAAAACAAGTTGTGTCCCCTCCTCAGTGCCCCCACTAGAGAGCGAAACACAGTAATTCCGTATAAGTATTTCATTTGTCCCCCTCCAGCTCGCCTGTCTCCTAGGAGTCACGAACTCAAGTGCCTCCCGGGCTAGGCAGGCGATCAGTGAGCTAGTCATGGTTAAGGTCTGCATCTGGTGACACACACGTGCAGAGGGCAGCGTTGTCCAGCCCCAGGTCATTGTGGACAAGAACTGACAAGTGGCCCAGAGTTACCAGAGCTTTTGATTTTCAGCAGGAAATCCAAACATTTAGGAATATCACCTGAGTTCTAAATGTTAATAGCTAGTTGAAAAAATTTATTATCTATGCAGGCCAAAGAGTGTCTGTCTCAGGTTCATCCTGTGGGATAGCAGTTTGCAAACTTCATGCCATCCATTCAGTCTTGCCTGCATTTGGGTGCTTGGAAGTCCTCCTCAGGCCTCATTTTCCTTGTGCCTCCTACCTTTTTAGAATGTGCTTCGTTGGTTCCCATCAGGGCAGGGCAGGGGCTGGATGGAGGACCCAGTGCGGTGTTGGGTATCAGGCGGTGCTCACCTAAGGCTTGTCGGAAGCACAAGTCTAGAGCTTCTCTGCGTGCTCCCTCCCCTCTTAGAGATGCCCAGTGAATATCTGTCACTGCATAATGAAGTACCTCAAAGTTCCATGGCTGACACAATAAACATTATCTCACAGTTGCTATGCTGCAGGAATTTGGGAGCAACATGACAGGACGCTTCCCACTCAAGTTCTGTCATGAGGTGGCAGTGAGCTCTCAGCCTGGGCTGCCATCACCCAAGGGCGTGACTGGGGCTGGAGGGTCCTCTTCCCAGGTGGGTCACTGTTGTGGCTGGCAAGCCAGTGCTGGCTGTTGGCCAGAGGCCTGGGTTCCATCCACATGGATCTCTCCACAAGGCCATTGATTGTCCTCTTCCGGAGTAAGTGATTCAAGACAGAGCAAAGCAGAAGCCACGTCTTTTACAGCCTGGTCTCAGAAGCCACACGTTGTCATTACTGCACTGTCTTACTGGTTACACAGTCTTGCCCTTTTCCGTGTGAGAGGGGACCACACCAGGGTGTTGACTTCCAGGAGGACTGGGTCCTCAGGGGCCATCTTAAGGGCTGGCTGTCACAGCTATAATCATAGCCCTCAGTCAGTCCCTTATAAACAAATGGTCCAACCCTGAGAATAGTTTAAAAAAAAAAAAAAAAAACCCAAGGGAATAAAATATATGTCATAGTGATTTGCACCTAATATTGCACCTAATATTTAGCCCACTTACTATTGTGTTCCTAAGATCAGCTTCAGAAATTAAATATCCTTTTTTTTTTTTTGAGATGGAGTCTCACTCTGTCGCCCAGGCTGGAGTGCAATGGCGCGATCTTGGCTCACTGCAATCTCCGCCTCCTGGGTTCAAGCGATTCTCTTGCCTCAGCTTCCTAAGTAGCTGGGATTACAGGTGCCCGCCACCACACCCAGCTAATTTTTGTATTTTTAGTAGAGATGAGGTTTCACCATGTTGGCCAGGCTGGTCTCGATCTCCTGACTTCAGGTGATCTGCCCACCTTGGGCTCCCAAAGTGCTGGGATTACAGGCGTGAGCCACCATGCCTGGCATAAATATCCTATTTTGTATATCCCATCTTAGAACTGTCTTCCCTGAATGTGTCTCAGATCACTTTTTAAAAATATGTTTTAAAATCGTACCCATACCACCTCTTCAAGTGATAGACTGAGGTGTACCAAACAGAAGAACTCTTGCTTCTCAAAGGAACCCTTTCGCTTGTTGCTTACCCCTGTATGCTTCCAGGGGTATTCCTAGGTCTCTCAGTTGTCCGAGCAACTAAGCCGAACCAACTTCTCTACTAAACCTAATGTTTTGTAAAGATTTGAAAGCAAAATCATCCTGAACAAAGAGTAGTCCCTGCTTTGGCATACCAGAAGCACTTGTGAAGACAGGTGGCCTCAGAAGTTTTCTGGGACCCTCTGAATTGGTAGGAGAGGGGCACCAGTTAATCAGAGGCACAGACAGGGAGGAGCAGGGTTGCTCCTGTTCCTGCCGCAGTATCCATTTCTCGGACCCGCTTTCCAACCCACCTCCCAACTCAAACAGCAGGAGACACACACACACACATAACCTCGGGCTCTACATCACCTTTGCCTCCTTCAAGACCACCCTTAATATTCATTTTAACCAGATTTCGCCTGAAAAAAAACGTGAAAGGGAAGGAAAGGTGCCCAGTGTGTTTTCCCCTAGGAAAATGCTTACTGGTAACGAGTCTTATTTGCTCAGTAAACAAAACCTTAGGCTGGGAACTGAAGGTCAGCACGGGCAGCATCCACGGCTGTGCGCCGGGGCTCTGGGGCCCTGTAACATTTGCACGTGTACCTGGGGGAAGGGGTGCTGCATTGGCCCGCCCCCCGCAGCTGCCCGCCTCGGCAGTGGTCACTGAGTCGGGGTGTGGGGAGGTGGAAATGAAATGCATAATTCATAGGCCACGGTGACGTGCAGTCTGTGGGAGGGGTGGTAATTACAGAACTGAGAAATGAGGCTGCAGTGGACAAGTCACCTCTAGGTTAGAGGCTGCTATGATAGATGGCCTGCATTGTTCTCTTTCTGACCTGTTTCTGAACTTCCCCTTAGAAGAACAGAGGAAATACAGTGCTGCCTTTTCCCATCTTGTTTTTGAATAATACCTTCAGACGCCAGCTTTTAGAGTTTCTGTTCTTCCGTTTGGGGTTTTGTTTCCCGCCCCATGCTTTGCTGCTTTCCATAGAAAAATCGAATCACCAATGACTTTATCCTAGTATTAATGGTAAATACAGACTACACAAATATTTGTCCACACTGAACACAATACATTTGGGGAAAGGAAAATAACCCCGCAGCACCCTTTCCCTCCCTCTGCTCGGCCCTCCACTGCCAAGCAAGACAGTCCCGAGAGCCGTCCTCCATAAGGATGCAGATGGGGCTGATAGAAGTGTGGGGGGCGTTGCTCGGTAGGAAAGATGATGGAACCTAAGCCCTGGCTTGCAGAATAAAGTCATTTTAACCAGACGTGAAGGTACAAGCAGGAACGATGCTCACTAACGTTTAAGCTATTGATGGACTCCCAGGGGGAAAAGTAATAAGGCTGGGGACTGTGTGCCGTATTCCCTTCATCAGCCTTTCCACTGTGCAACCCGAAAGCTGCCACATCGTTTCCCTTCACACTTCTCTCTGCCGCTATTGATTTCCTGGTCTGAACTGTGACTCCCTAGTGATGGCCTGTAACTTTGGGTTCTGTGATCATGTGAAGTCTATCAACCTCTATACAGTCAGGGAAACCCAGAAGAGGGAAGAGGGAAGACTTCTGTTTGATTTTCACACAAGCAAGAAATACTAAAGAGTTAGGCAGAATTGTTCACTTAGCCTCAAAACTGAATCTCAGTTTGAATCTTTGGGGTATGTGGGGTTGTTTTGTTTTTGAAAAATGTACCCTTTTTGAGGCCAAATGAAAAGGAACTAGACAGTTCTGTGTCAGAGCCTTTCAGACTGGGGGTGGAATTTGGTTAGCTCCATTGAGTGGGCTAATGTCGATTGAACCCCTGCTGTGTGCATCACCACCCTGAGCTGTGTGGCAGCTGAGCACTTTCCTGGGAAGCAAATATAGGTTCTGTCTCCTCAAGGAACTTTTGATCTCTTGGGGGAATCCGGGACAAGCCTAAATACAACCATACAAAGACCTACTTACACAGCTGACACTACAGAGACAGGCCTGCCAGGCAGGCACTCACTGACTTCCAGTGATGCCACAAAACTTTTCTTCTTTAGCAAAAAAAGAAACTAAGCTGTTCATACCAATGATCACTGTCATTCTTTCAAACATCTTACAGGGTTTTTTATGGGTTTAATTGCTTATGGATTTTTTTAAATTTTCAAAATCTCCCTAGCTGCCTATCTGCACTTATTCTCTCTTCTTCTTCAGGTAGATGAATAGTATCTCCTTTATCACCCACTATTCCTCAGCATGCATATATATATATATATATATATATATATATTCCTCAGTATGTGTGTGTGTGTGTGTATATATATATTTTAAGATACAAACTCCCTATGTCTAACTTCTCCTTTTAAAAAGTGGAGCTTTATAGGTTTCTATTCAGATTTCACCACTGAAATCCTTATTATCATAGAAGAACTAAAAGAGCTCGCTCCCTACCACTTATTTCCTTAAAAGTAAATAAACAGTAAGAAATCCTAGTTTTCACTTCTTCACACAGTCACTCAGTTCAGCAAACATCTGTGTATTGGGTATTTACTGTTCGTAGCACAGTGCTTGGTGGTAGGAAAGAAGATGATGAAACCACAGTCTCTTCTAGCTCATGAGTGTGAACAATGACACACAATGTCTGTGGACACTGACCCTCTTACCCCAGTAGACAAGACTTTACGCTGGGTACTATGAGGTGTACAGAGATCAGTCATGCACAGGCAGTGGCCTCAGGATGCTTCCAGTCTAGGAGCTGATTATAGATTATTCTCATTTAAAAAAAAAAAACTGTCGGTGCAAGGATGAGTGAAAGAGCTGAACTGGCAGTAGAGACATCGTTAGCAATGTAGGAATAGAGCACAGGAGGGAGCCTCAGTCAGCAGGGAGTGCTAGAGCAGGTAAGGTTTGAGTAGAAAGCCTTGAAGGCTTTCCATGAGAGCCAGGCCAGATGTGCTTTCCACAGGGCCATGGACAGAGCTGTGGAGGGGAAGCCTGGGTGTGCTCAGGGAGAGTCCAGGACTGCCAGGAGTCTCAGGTGCTGCCTCACTGCCCCTCACTCTTCCTTCTCTGGCTTCCCTCAAGAGTCCCTCCCTCCCTTCCTCCTGCCTTCCTTTCTTCCCTTCTCCACCTGAAGCCCCTGCTGGTGTGGGACAGCTCCCTGATTCCACAGCTGGTTAGCTCAGTTGGCTGGAGTAGTGTTCGAGGCTCACGAGAACAAAATGAGCATTCTCGTCTCTTTTGCTGAATGTTGCTCCATTCCAGAGGCACTGTAGGAGAGTCCCTGCTCTTGGACTACAAAGAGGCCCCATTGTTAGGATAAGAAAACTGGTTTATGAGAAGATGGAGCAGTGGTATCCTCATCTGAACAACTTCCTTTCCTTTCCTTTTTTTTTTTTTTGTTTTTTTGAGACAAGGTCTTATGTCACCCAGGCTAGAGTGCAGTGGCGTGATCACAGCTCACTGCAGCCTCGACTTCCCAGGCTTATGCCATCCTCTTACTTCAGCCTCCTGAGTAGCTAGGACTACAGGTGTGCACTATCATGCCTGGCTAATTTGTTTAAAAAATTTTTGTAGAGACAAGGTTTTACTGTGTCACCCAGGCTACTCTTGAACTCCTGGCCTCAAGTGATCCTCCCGCCTTGGCTTCCCAAAGTGCTAGCATTACATGGGTGAGCCACCATACCAGCCTTAAGGGAACCCTTTATTCCCTTACCCAGTGGGTCGCGTCCCTCTGTCTCCATAGGAGTTAAAGGTTCAGGTGGCTTTCGGAGCCTGTCTCTGCTGCACTTCAGCGCCCCCTAGTGGGAGGTGTAAAGAGCCAGCTTAGTATTTCCTCTGTGACCCAAACACAAGAAGGCAAACTTTGGTTTGGTTTGGTTTGTTCTTTTTCAGCTCCTTTAAGAAAAGTTGAGTGTTGGAAGGTTTTCCCTGAATAAGCTGCCCTTGGCTGGAGACCTGGAGTTTATGCCCATTTTGTTTGACAAGACCTTCTTGTTCCTAACTCCTGCTGGAATAACCAACGAGTCACCGGGAGAGCTCGCTCTTGTCCAGACCACAGCAGGTCCTAACCAGGTGTGCTATGAGCAGACGGGCCGTGGCCACATTTACTCTGTGGATGCTTCCTGCTCTAAAATTGGGTAAAAAACATACCCTCAGTGAGTCTTTGTTCTGCTGGTTTGATGGTGTGCATGTCTCCGGAGAGCAAGGCCATCCTCATCCACCTGGCTCCCCTCACCCCACTCACACCTGCCTGCTTGGAGTCAGGCCGCGTCCTGTACTTACAGGGTCAGAGCCTACTCCATCGGCCAGGAGTAGTGGCTTTATTTGGAAACTTGCTTCAGTAGGGTGTTGGTGGGTTTTGGCCCTGCTTTCTCAGTAGTTTTCCACCTAACACACAATGCAGGGAGGGAGACTCCTCAGACGATACCTGTTTTATTGGAATATCCCTTAGGCTGCAATGGAAATTCACTCTCTAACTTGTGTTTGACATTTTTACTCAGTGAGTTCCTTTTCATAGCTCAAGTTTCTGGCTTCTGTTCTCTTAATTGGTATATCTCCGGCTGCTGACACTGAATGTATCTCCCTTTCAAAGAAGGAGCAAGTTTCTGTCTTTTATCCCAGACTATCAGCCATAAAGACTGGCTGTGACTTAGCTCCACAAGCCACATGATCAGATGGTGCTGTAAGGAAAGAAAATACCCCAAAGATGAGCCTTGACTATGGCACAGTCACTCGTCTGAGAGTTGGAGATTCAGGGCTTCTCCAGTGCAGGCACGGGGAACCTTGGGAAGGAAAGCATCGTTTCTTCTGCCTGTTGTTGGTTCGTTCATTCATCCAGCAAACACTCATTGAGTACTCACCATGAACCAGTCAAAGCTGAATGTCGAAGCAATGAGAAGTTTTGCATTTAAATCAGTAAAGTTGCACATAAATAATGTTACTTTCCTAGTATGCATCCATCTACAGTAGAGGGTGAACCTTGAATTAACAGGTCAGTGTGGAAGAGGGCAGCCTTTTCCCCAGCCTCACATCTCATGATCACTATAAGTGGGTAACATCACCAGGCTGAATAAAGTGAAGATGCCATATCTGTAGTTGACCCACAGGAACTGAAATTCCAAATCCCTTGCCAGTGCGGAGAAAAGAGGAGTGGCCCCAGAAAGCTGAAAAGTGACAGCAGGTGACAGTGGGCCTTGGGTTAGGCCTTCCCAGAATTCAGCAGGCTTCCCAACAAAGCTCTAAATGCCCAGTTTCAACCCTCCACTTCAGTCAACAGGCTAACAATGAATCGGAAGAAAAACAATCAACAAAAGGATCCATGATGAGGACCATCATAAAAGAATGGCTGAGGCCTGGCTGCTTTCTCAGCCACTGTGTTGTGTTAGGATTCCCGGCCTCTGGCCTTTGCGCTCACCTGGTTAGGAGCCTCATCTGAGTGCAGTGGCAGAGCACAGCTGTGCTTCTGCAAACATTTGTTGAGCACATTCTTTGGCAAAAGTCATCAAGCATAAAGCCTGGCCTGGTGACGCCGTAGTCTGGTAGAGTGCTGGGAGGCCAGAAAAGGCTTTCTCCAGCAACACAGAGCTCCATGGTAAAACCACCGGAGACCAGATTGGGGGATATTGGGCCACCCAGGCTGGGAATGGGTAAAGCAGGCACAGCACGTGTCAGGAGTATAAGGATCACAGGAATTACAGGGCAGCATGAGTACCTTTGAAATGCCTCACCACGGAGTCCAAGCTGGTTCTTCTAGGAACCTTCCTCATTGACATTACAATTTATGGTTTTCTTTTTTTCTTCTCTTTCCTTTACTTCCCTTGTTGCTTTTCTTATTTCACCAAGTCAAGTCAATATCATTTAGGTGGATCCATGTCCCTGGCTGTACTTTCTTCACTTTATTCTACATGCACAAGCACATAACCACAAATTTAGAGGCCAGTATGCTCTGGACATCTGAGAACTGGTTTCCAGTTTACACCAACATCACTAGAAGCCTTTGGAGATTATATTCATTTCAGTTGCAGATGCAACCTTCTCCTCTGGCGTGTAAGCAAGTGAGTTAGATTTTGGTGCTACACTTAGCAGAGTTGGAGCGGGACTAGGAACGAAGGATCAGCGTGAAAAGTGTGTGTGTGTGCGTGTGTGTATTTAGTACATATTCAGAGCCAAGATGTTCACTGCCAGTACGAATAGAAAAAACTGCCACTCTGATTCTAACATTATACAGGGAACGGCCAGGTGAATGAAGAAAGCCTGCATCCTTTAGGAGACTGTCCAAGTGTGGCATGAGAATGATGTCAACATCTACACCCAACTGCAATTATGTCAACCTCCATATGGATATGATGGTTCATTCTGAAGTCTTGAGCACTTCTATTGGTGATAGCTGAAGATACTCAATTATGACAGAATCATCAGTGAGGGTCTGAAATGATCCTCCTTAGCACATAGTTCTATGGACATCAGCAGCAGCCCGTTAGGTAGAACATCTCTGCAACAGTGGTGCTATGTGTGTTTCATCAAACTGCAACCACCCAGAAGTTTGAGTGGCATGTCTGTTCCCCCAGCTCTCCTTTTGGAGTCAGAACCTTGTTCCCTTGCAGCCGTTCTCCACCCTAATTTCTTCAGCTTCTAACCAGGCAAAAGTACCCTGCTGCAGAGTGCACAGAGATCTTGGGGTCCACGGTGTTTGGCTTGGCCATTCCAAGGATGGCTCTGTGGAAGCCAGCACAATGGGTGGGCCCCTTGTCAACCTCCCCCTGTGTTTTGGTTCTAGAGCTTCATCTCTGGGTCCCTTTTTCCTTTTGCTTGTCTACCTAACACCCTAATCAAAGACAAAGCTATTTCTCCCCGGTCTCCCGTTTGCCTAGGAACTGTGTCTTTTTCAGAATCAAATCACAGCTTGACCTGGGTTTAGCTCACCTCGATGGCCATCTACATCTCCACTTGGACCCTCCAGATCCCCCCAGGCATGGTGTGGATTCATCCTGTGGGGAGGCTGCCCCTGTTTCCCCGGTAGGCTTGCCTGTGGTCACAGGGCATGTTGTCTCTCTACGCGGCTGCCCCAAGGTGCTTTCCAGCCCTTGCCTTTCTGACTGTCTTCTGTACAGCTCTCTCTTACCTCTGCCTCCAATTCCTCTAAAATAGCCTCCTCCCCCTCCCTGCTCTTCAGATTTCCGCCACTGTTTCTCGGGTCCTGCGCTGCTTCACTGTAATCCCTCGCCTCCCACTCGTGGTCACCAGCTCAAACAGCGGCTCAGAGCTCAAGACAGCAATACAAGTCTCCTTATTTTTGCAGTGGAAACGTAAGATTTAACACCCCATCTGAAATACAATTTTACATTTTGATTGCTTCTGCCCCAGCCATACTGAGGTTACTTTCAATCTACATATATTTGTGGGAACGGACTTTTTCACTGCAGTTCAATTCAAGTACACCTTATAATATCAGTGATTATAAAATACCATGGACTAATAGAGTGTCTTGCTTCCAAGGAGTTCAAACTGCTTTATAATTCTGCCAACCATAATTTATCTTCATAAGCTGCCGTAGAGACAAGAGAAAAAGTGAGATTAATAATCACATTTTATAGATGGTGAAATAAAAACTCAGAGAAATTGAGTAACATTTTTCCAGAAATGCTGTGCGCTCCGATTAGTGTTGCAGATTCACTGCCCAAGTTCGGAGTGGCAGAGAACCCTGCCCTTATTTTATCAGTGAACTGTGTAAATGAGCAAGACACTGACTCTGGTCTCAGACTTGCCCAAAGTGTTTGGGGTGAGCGAGGGACTGTACCCTGAATCCTGCGTCACAGCCCTTGTTGCCACTGATGCCATAAGCAAACACAGTAATACGGGTTGACTCTGCCCGCCGGGGCCCTCAGACCTACGGGACCACCTCCCAAACCTATTCCCTGGGCTGTGTCCCCTGGGCATCACTCTGACCTCTAGCCTGGCACACTGTTAGGACTCCAAGCAGCCCAAGGGCAGGGCTGTCTTTTCAGTCTTCATTGTCTAGTGCACTGCATATACCCAGCATTCATGTGAGATGAAATAAAAGGAACACTAGGTTACGGCAGTATTTCCCTACACAAGGAAGAAGCAAGAGGATTGTGGATAGGGAGTTTTATTCCTTTTTTTTTCTTCGAGACAGAGTCTTGCCCTGTCACCCAGGCTGGAGTACAGTGGCTCAATCTCGGCCCACTGCAACCTCCGCCTCCCGGGTTCAAGCAATTCTTCTGCCTCAGCCTCCCAAGTAGCTGGGACTACAGGTGCGTGCCACCACGCCCGGCTAATTTTTGTATTTTTAGTAGAGACAGGATTTCGCCATGTTGACCAGGCTGGTGTTGAACTCCTGACCTCGGGCAATCCACCCACCTCGGCCTCCCAAAGTGCTGGGATTACAGGCGTGAGCCACCAAGCCCGGCCAGGGAGTTTTATTTCTAAAGCTAGGTGGTAGGTACTTCATTGTTGGTTATATTAATCTTTTCACCTTTTTATGTAAATAAATGAAACAGTTGTTTAGTGTATACACTTTAATATATTTCAACAGAGTATTCCATATCAGAAAGAAAGTGGCTTTAAAAAATGAGGAAGCTGGGTGCAGTGGCTCACACCCATAATCCCAGCACTTTGGGAGGCTGAGGCGGGAGGATTGCTTGAGCTCAAGAGCTCAAGAACAGCCTGGGCAACATGGTGAAATCCTGTCTCTACCATAAAATACAAAGATTAGCTGGGTGTCGTAGTGCATGCCTGTGGTCCCAGCTACTCAGGAGGCTGAGGAGGGAGGATTGCTTGAGCCCAGGAAGTTGCAGTGAACCAAGATCGTGCCACTGCACTCCAGCCTGGACAACAGAGCGAGACCCTGTCTTAAAAAGGAAAAAATAATAATAATAATAAGGAAGAGGGATGATCTGTTTATTTCATTGCTTTCACATGGACTTAGACGTATTATAGACAAGTGGTTTAGTATTGTTCGGCTGCCTACTCTATGCCAGGCCTATGCAAGGTGTCCCCTATGATGCTCTGTTTCACCTAATCTTCATACCCGTACCCAGAAGTAGGTACACAGCCAGTACCTGACAGGGCAGGGATTCAACCCCGTGAACACTGGGATCCCAAGTGTGGGCCACAACCTCTTGACTTCCGCAGCCTCTACACCTCCACTGGAGGCCATTCCCCTGTAGGGTCACATGATCTGGACGTGACCTGGGAATGCTTCTCAGTGTGTGCAGTCAAGAGAGTGAATGGAGCTAAATTATCAAAACTTCCATATTGACGGTGTCCAAAATGACAGTTGTTTTTCCTCTTTCTATAGAAAGATAGAATTTTCAGCATCTTGCTAGGAGAACGTTGGAAAGAAATTATCCCCCTCTTTCTTAGGTGCAGATTTTGTCTGACACTTCATGTGTGTTTAAAGTATTTTTGATGTTCCAAAATAGTAATGAGGCGATTCTTTAAGATGGTTCCATGGGGTGGAGCTGTAGCAGGGAAGGTGAGGAAGAGCAAATGAGAGATCAGTTATAACAGAACCTGGAGATGCCCACTCACAGCGTTCAGGAACCAACAGCCCTACCTGCCTGAACCCGAACCGAGAACAGAAACAGCCCCCATGGAAGCAACTGAAATGTGATGATCAACCCAAAAAACCATGTAAACTCTGAAACAGAAAGGCCAAGCTGTCTGCCTCTCACATAGGAGGTACTGAGAAGGTGGCATTGCCAGCTCCGGGTAAAACTGGCAACTGCTGGGGGTGTGCACTTGGCATAGATTCATTCCTTCTACAAATGTGTATGGAGCACCTGCATGCCCAGGCTGCATGCTAGACACCGGAGATAGAGCAGCGACATGGGGGTCGGGGGACTTGCGCTGCTCTGTGTGTGGTGACCACCCCTGCCTGGCCACTTACTAAGGCTCAGCTCAGACTCTTCCTGGGAAGCCCATCCTGCTTTCTCTCTCCTCCAGTTTCCCGCATCTTTGTGTACTGCGTACACACTTCACACACTGTATGTCAGACGTCACTATGCTGCTACCGTGGTTAGACAGTGAACTCCTGGAAGAGCCACGGGGTCTGGTTTACTTTTTGATCTTTAGCACCCAGCACAGTACCTGGCCCAGAGGAAACACTTAGTAAATGGTGGTTGAATATTCTAATAAGTGAGTGAGGACAGCTTGAAACGGATTCTGGCTCAGAATGACCATCAGTAAGAATGAGCTTCCCTGAAGACTAAGCATGCTTTAGCAACCATCCAACATGCTTCAGGTGGCTGGATGAAAAGAAACATTTTACGACCTGGCACAGTGGCTCACACCTGTAATCCCAGCACTTTGGGAGGACGAGGCAGGGGGATCACGAGGTCAAGAGATCGAGACCTTCGTGGCTAACACAGTGAAACCCCGTCTCTACTAAAAAAAAAAATACAAAAAAATTAGCTGGACATGGTGGCGGGTGCCTGTAGTCCCAGCTACTCGGGAGGCTGAGGCAGGAGAATGGCGTGAACCCGGGAGGCAGGGCTTGCAGTGAGCCGAGATCGCGCCACTGCACTCCAGCCTGGGCGACAGAGCGAGACTCTGTCTCAAAAAAAAAAAAAGAAAGAAAGAAACATTTTAGACTTGACTTTGAACCTCTAGTACCTCAGAGCCTTATAGACTAGCAGAGGAAGGGGACAAGGCCTCTGCGAGATCAGATTACAGCAAAATGGTCTGAAGTCCCCAGAGATTCCCAGGGGCCAGATGAGGAACTACCTCCCTTACCTGAGGGTTTATGGGCTGGGTGTTGAGCAGCTGTTTATGAAGCAGCTTCTGTGTGCCAAGCTGAGGATCAAGGACAAGTAAGACGCAGACCCTGCCCTCCAGGAGGTATAGTAGAGGCAGATATGCAAATGTATTTATGTGTCAAAAATGACAATTATTTACTCTCTTTCCCCAGAGCAAGAATGTTTAGTGGCTTGCTTTGGGAATATTGGAAAGGAATGAGTCTTCTTTCTTAGGTGCAGATTTTGTCTGACACTTCATATATATGTTTATTTTTGATGTCCCAAAATAGCGATGAGGAATTTCTTTAAGATGGTTCTGTGGGGCCAGTGGGTGCTCAGTTAGTATTTATTGGACCAGTCTGGTCTGAGTATGTCACTGATCTTTGTATCCTTATCATCTGGTAAAGCCAGCACAGAGACAGTGGGCAGTGTCTGTTTGAATAAGGAAGAATGGAAGGGGGCGGGGGGGGGGGGCAGGCTGTATCCGAACTATGTCTCATGAGTACAGAGAAAAGGCTGCACCCTTAGGGATGGGAGAGGGATCCAGAGGGGATCGGAAAAGGTTCAACCCAAAGGCAAGAGAGCAGCAGGTGGCTGTGGTAAGGCCCAGGTGGAGGAGCATGCGATTTAGCATGTTGCAGTGGGACTGCGCGGGGTAAAAAGGCTTCAACAGAAGAGCTAAGATGGAGGCTCTAGAGGGTGTAATGACAATGGCCATAAAATAAGAAGTTTGGGCTAAATCGCCGAGGTCCCAAGTCCTAACCCTGCATGACCCAGGTGCCACTTCCACCCCTCCTGCTCCTCCTGTCATTTTTACTATAATTCTTTGTTGGCCACCTACAAGTAGTTGTCCTCGGCACTCCTGCTGTCTGTCCTGGAGAGGTGAGTGTGAGCCGGGATGCTCGTGCCCCTCTCTGGGCCTCAGCTTCCCCTCCTCCTTGGGCTAAATCCTGCCCCCTCATGCCCAGCCTTGATTGCTGCATAACGATTCAGCCCTTCTACTCTCTTTTGTCTGCACTGCCTTAGAGCTTTGTCTTAATCCATATTTTAACACTTTTTTATATTTAGTGAAGGTTTATTTGATCAACAGATGCTTAATGAGTGGCTACCGAATGCCTGTGCTGCCCTCATAGACCTGGTCAGGGAAGACAGACAGTGAGCAGGTTAAGAAAGTGCTGTGAAGTGGCATTTATGGCACCCTATATGAAGACTAACTGGTGTCAAGGGAGGCCTGTCTGTAGTGTGACAATTGAGCTAAGATTTGAGGGATGAGAAGGAGGCAGCCATGTGACAGCCAGCAGGGAGAGCATTTAAGGCAGAAGCAACAGCATCCCATGAAGACTCTAGCTCTGGAGGAGCTCCGGGTACTCTTGGAAATAGAAAGGAAACTGATGGGCCTGCAACATATTGAGCTAGGAGAGTGGTTGGCAGGGACGGTGGAGAGGTGGGCAGGGTCCCAGTCGTGGAGGCCCCATGGCCATGGAGGGGTTTAGATTTCATTCCAAGTCCAGTGGGGAGCCCCTAAAGGCTTACAGCAAGGGGGAGTGCCATCTGTTCCCTGTGGCTGCCATGGAGGAAGTGGGCAGGAGGAAGGGAGAGACAAGTGGAAAGGCTGTGGTGGAAGCTCCAGGTGATGCAGGGGTGACCAGCTCCACTGCTGCGGCAGGGGGGATGGAGAATCAGGGGCTGACTTGAGACTTTGGAGCTGGCCATGTTAGTGGATAGATGGTGGGGATAAAGAAATCAAACATCTTTCCTGGATTTCTGCCTAAGCAGCTGGAGGGTGGTGATTCCATCTCATAAAATGAGGAGGACAGTGGAAGGAATATGTTTAGAGAGAGGGATCAGAGAAGAGTTCCCTTCTAGACTTGTGGAATTGGAGATGACTATGAGACATTCTTGAGGCAATACTAGGCTTCCAGAATGTAAATCTAGAGCCAGAAGAATTCCAAGATGGAGACAAACCTGGAAATACAAATGGAATTTAAACCTGTGGAGTGAGTAAGATGACTGAGTCAGTTTCCTAGGGCTGCTGAAATAGGTACCACAAAATACTGGCTTAAAACAAAAGACATCCAAAATCAAGGTGTCAGCAGGGCCATGCTCCCTCTGAAGGCTCCAGGGGTAGAGCCTTCCTTGTCTCTTCCCTCTTTGGGTGGTTCCAGGTGTTCCTTGGCTTGTGGCCGCATCACTCCAGTCTCTTCCTCACTTTTCACATGAGCATCTTGCAGCTGTGTCAGTATCTATGTCCAGATTTCCCTCTTATACAGATGTGAGTCACACTGGATTAGGGCCCACCTACTCCAGTATGACCTCATCTTAGCTAATTATATCTGCAACAACTCCATTCCTAAATAAAGTCACATGCTGAGGTGCCAGGAATTAGGAGTTCAACATAACTTTTGGGGGACACAGTTCAACCCATAACAATTATCTAGGGCAAGGGTGGAAGGAGAGAAGAGGCGGGCTTAGGACTTGGCCAACACACAGCAGTTGGGTAGAAGAGGGCGAGTCTACAAAGGAAATGGGCAAGCCACAAGCAGAGAGGTGGGACAGATATGGGGAGCAAGCGATGCCATGAAAACCAAGAATAAGTGTTTCAGGGCAGGAAGAAATGATCACCCGCATGAAAGAAATGCAGCTCCCAGTCACAGAGCTAAGAAGTTGATCAACGGATGTGACAGCATGGAGATCACTGCTGATCTCAGCGAGTGCAGCGCGTCAGTGATGCAGAGTGTCCAACTCCAGTTAGAGGAGGCTGAGCGAATGCTGTGAGGTGAAGAGGTGGGAACCGCAGGGGGAGATGACTCTTCAGAGAGTGGGCCTTGAAGGGGAGCCGAGAACTAGGGCAACAGCTGCTGGGAGACGAGGGGATTAGGCAAGGTTTGTGTTTGGGGCTTTTGTTTTGTTTTTTGTGTTCTGTTTTGTTCTTGTGTTCTGCTTTGTTTTCTAACGTGGGAGCCGCTAGAGCATGTGGTGTGCTGTGTCGGCTCGATTTTTATGTCTGTGTGTTTCTGTGACACACATTTTGTATTCGACTTGAGTTGTCCTGTGTGCTTTGATGTGGCTTTCCCAGCATCGGAGGCCTTCGTGGACAGTACTGTCTCCCAGCCACCTAGCCAGATGTCTGGGTATTTGTTCTTTATGGTCACAGCAGGAACATTCTGCAGCATGTATCATGGTACCGTGAATGGCTGCCATTTCATTTTCTTGGTGGACTACAAGCAATTTTCACAGGCCCCGTTCATGTCATGTCAGTTGTCAAAGTCTGTCTGGTATTTCCTGCTAAAGAACATCACTAAAGTGCCTTTGTGTGGCCGTTTTAGTTGTTGCAGTCTGTCTTGTTCATCACTGGGGAATAGAAACTGGAAAACGAGGTTTCCATGGATTAGGAACAGCCTTCTGGGCCATGAGAACCATGTAACTAACCTGATAGGAAGGGCAGGCATGTAGTCGAGTTCAGAGAAATCCCCCGGGGCCAGACTGGCCTCTTCCTAAGACTTGAGTGTCAAACATCCAAACCTACAGACTGGAGTGTCAAGCATCCCAACATCAGGCTGCAAGAGGGCAGGGGCCAGCCAAGGGGCCAGGTGACAAGAATCGGGGGACAGAGGTGAGAGTGTGCTTGATCCTTGAGCGAGCAGTCCAGGCCAAAACTCTCCTCCCATGAAGAGGCCTAGATCCATGTGAGAAGAGGCAGGAGGCCACCCCTGACTCTAGAACAGGGAGGGCAGAAAGAAACAGGTTCTGACACCATAATACTTTTTTTTGACAGTGTTCTTTTCAGATATTCCCTTCTTTTCTGGCCTGGTGTTGTGGCTCCTGCCTGTAATCCCAGCACTTTGGGAGGCTGAGACAGGTGGATCGAGATCAGGAGTTTGAGTCCAGCCTGGCCAACATGGTGAAACCCCATCTCTACTAAAAATAAAAAAATTAGCCAGGCCTGGTGGTGGGCGCCTGGAATCCCAGCTACCTGGAAGGCTGTGGCACAAGAATCGCTTGAACCCAGGAGGCACAGGTTGCAGTGAGCCAAGATCACACCATTGCACTCCAGCCTGGGCAACAGAGAGAGACTCTGTCTCAATTAAAACACACACACACAGATAATCCCTTCTTTTCTAAGGGATGTGATTTTTTAAATAAACTGAAATGATCTCTAAAGGCACTGCTAGAGGCAATCTGGCAGTAATCTCATCAGTTACACACAATGGTGAATGAACCTGGGGGCCCTGGTGTATGGCCAACACTGACACAGGTGGCCTAGGCAGGTGGCGGGCTCGTGGCCACATGGAAGATGAGGTTGCTGCAGGGACATGTCATGCCACCACAGGCATCCCCAGCTCATCAGTGCCTGTGGGGAAGAGTGGCCCCTGACGCTACATGCACGGTCCAATGTGGGGACCAAAGGAGACAAAGGCCAAAGAGGGGGTGAAGTGCCACGCAGAACACTGGCAGCTGAAGATGCCCAGCAGCGAGGGATGGGGACAATGGAAGGCTCATTAAATAGCACCAAGGCAACTCACTCCACCCCCCAGCGGTCACTCCTCCTGCTGCCCAGACCAGCAACTGTGGCTGGCACTCTAGAAGCACCTAGTAGCCAGTACCCAGTCTCCAGTTCTGAGGAAAGGAATAAACTCCTTTTTTTTTTGCGACAGGGTCTTGCTCTGTTACCAGGCTGAAGTGCAGTGGTGCAAATCATGGCTTATGGCACCTGCAAACTCCTAGGCTCAAGCGATCCTCCCACTTCAGTCTCCTGAGTAGCTGGGACCACAGGTGCGCACCTCCATGCCTGGCTAACTTTTTTTTTTTCTTTTTGCAACAGACTCTCACTCTGTTACCCAGGCTGGAGTGCAGTGGTGCCATCCCAGCTCACTGCAGCCTCTGCCTCCTGGGTTCAAGCGATTCTCATGCCTCAGCCTCCTGAATAGCTGGGATTACAGGCATGCGCCACCACACCCAGCTAAAGTTTGTATTTTTAGTAGAGATAGGGTTTCACCGTATTGGCCAGGCTGGTCTTGAACTCCTGACCTCAAATGATCCTCCCACCTTGGCCTCCCAAAGGGCTGGGATTACAGGCCCAAGCCACTGCACCTAGCCATTTTTTTTTTTTTTTTTAGAAACAGGGTCTCACTGTGTTGCCCAGGCTGGTCTGAAACTCCTGGACTCAAGTGATCCTCCCATCTCACCCTCCCAAAGTGCTAGGATTCCAGGCATGAGCCACCACCCCGGCCAAACTCCATTTTACATGTGAAAAATCAAAACTTTGTCATAAGACATTTTTGGGTTTTGTTTGTTTTGTTCTTTTCAATACTATTATATAAAGAAAAAAGATTATCAATGAGAATAAATTTGAAGGGGGAAGAGGAGATGCTTTTTCAGTAGAGAAAAATTCAGCTAGAAGATCCAAGACCAATGGGGGTGTTTCTGATTGCCCCCTTCCTCTCCACTCTCATGCTAGGTGGGTGAAAGGTAACCGAGAAAGGGCTCCCCAGCTCCCTTCACTCCCACTCCAGGCTGCAGAAAGGGTGGGAAAGTAGCCTCTGCTAGCGTCGCTTAGTCACGTGGAAAATTTATAGAGAAGACAAAAGTCAGGCTAATGCATTTCATTATCAGTAGAATGCCTTGAGCCACTTTTCTTTGTTTTTTTTTTTTTGTTTCTTGTTTTGTTTTGTTTTTAGACAAGGTCTATCTCTGTCGCCCAGGCTGGAGTACAGTGGTGCAATCTCAGCTCACTGCAAACTCTGCCTCCCGGGTCCAAGCAATCCTCCCACCACAGCCTCCCAGGTAGCTGGGACTATAGGCACACACCACCATACCCTGCTAATTTGGGTTTTTTTGTTTGTTTTTGATAGAGACAGGGTTTTACCATGTTGCCCAGGCTGCTCTTGAACTCCTGGGTTCAAGCAGTCCACCTACCTTGGCCTCCCAAAGTGCTGGGATTACAGGCATGAGCCACCGCGCCTGGCCTTGAGACATATGTTTAAAAAAACATAAGCTGTGTTTGTATCTCAAACTTTGAGCCTGGTTTTGTCCAGAACATACCCCTACTTAATCATGACCAATTCTTAGAAAAGAAGATGTAGCTGGGTGTTCTCTTTGGTGTTGATTACCAACTCCCTGTGAAATGTTCTCTTGGGGTTTAGGTGATTTCCTTGAAGGGACAGAACTCCTACATTCAGGAACAGGTTGTTCATGGAGTTTATGCTGGAATCCTGGTTGATACAAGACTCTGTATTGATGAGTGGAGTTCTATAATTGTAATATTAGGTAACTTTTAAGAAGATTAGCTTTTTAGAAGTTAATTAAAAAAAAAAAAAAAAAACCAATGTTTCCTTAAGAAAGTATGATGTAAATTCTTAAGAAAGGATAATTGGCATGAACAGATATTGGACTTAATCCCATTATTTTGGGAGGGGGGCAGCTTGTTTCACATATTCCTAAAAATAGAATACCTTGAGTTGGGTGTGGTTGTGCATTCCTGTAGACCCAGCTACTCAGAAGGCTGAGGCAGAAGGATTGTTTGAGTTCAGAAATTCAAGACTATAGGAGCTATGATCGTGCCTGTGAATAGCCACTGCACTCCAGCCTAGGCAACATAGTGAGCTCCCATCTCTAGATAGACAGAAGAAAATAGAAGACCTGCATTTCAGAATTGTTTTGTAAAAACCAGGCATTCTCTGAAGATTAGTTTCCCAGACTTTCAGCTACAAAAGATAACTTAAGAGTATCTCTAAAATGGTTGTTAGCTCATCTGATTGGCATGTGAAAGTACTGAAGTCAGTAGGTGTGGTTCCCTGTAGGTGTGTTCTAAAGACAGACTTATCCTTCATCTCAGCCAGCCTTCTAAGTGGGTCCTCCACTAATGGAGGGGACCAAGCCAAAGAATGGAAGGATCACTGTAGCATAGCGCCTCTCCTGAGAGCCACGGGCCCTTCAGAGGAGGAGTCAGTAACGGCACCCCAGGTTTGAAAGATAGTATTCATATAGAAACAGCTGCCTGCATTTCCAACTTGCTAATGGTTTCTTCCATTCTTCGTTTTCAGGGCCCCTGAGATCATCCTTGGTTTACCATTTTGTGAGGCAATTGACATGTGGTCCCTGGGCTGTGTGATTGCAGAACTGTTCCTGGGCTGGCCGTTATATCCAGGGGCTTCAGAGTATGATCAGGTGGGTCCAGATGACACAGATATTCACAAGACCTCATTCTTCATCTGGAAAATAGCCTGGATTAGCACTGCATTGATTACATGACAAAGCGGCGGGACTGTGGAATGTCACGTTGTCTCCCAAACCTTGCTTCCCTTAACCTTGGTATTTTTTCTTTATTCCTTTCTCTTTTCCCTTTTTCTTTTTTCTCTTTTTTGTTAACTTCTTTCCCTACAAAAATTGTCATTTTCATTTTTCTCAAAGCCAGCAGAGCCATTAGTGTACCATATGTATAGTGACAGGAAAAGCCCTGACCTCATTCTTATCTTTTCTTGCAGATTCGGTATATTTCACAAACACAGGGTTTGCCTGCTGAATATTTATTAAGCGCAGGGACAAAGACAACTAGGTTTTTCAACCGTGACACGGACTCACCATATCCTTTGTGGAGACTGAAGGTAGGAAGAGCATCCCCTACACTCCTCACGGTGGCCCAGCGCTTAGGGAAGAGGGCCATAGACTCATTAGTGGGGAGCTTTTGATTCAGTCAGCAAAATGAGGGCATTGGGGTGCTGTTGTTAATACACGGTGTGACTGAATCTGAATGCTCAGAAGCCCCTCTTTCTCTTGGCCTATCACCGCCTGTGAGAGTCCCACATTATGATTGCTGAACTCCCAGGATTTAATCCGATAAGCCTTGATGACTGTCTGATTTGTGCTAGGGAGAGAAACAAACCCCACTCTGCCCTTGAGAGCTGGCAGTTCCAGCAGGAGACGGGACCATGTGCCACAAGCTCCCGCCCCTCTGTAATAAGGGCCCTGTTCCTGGTCAAGAATGGGTGTGGGTGCCAAGGGGAAGGAGCATTTAGTTCTGCCTGCAGCAGAGGGGAAAGGAGGAGTGTTTGAACTGGGCACTGAAGAATGAAGAGGGAGTGCAGTGGCTCACGCCTGTAATCCCAGCACTTTGGGAGGCTGAGGCCGGCAGATCACTTGAGGTCATGAATTCGAGACCAGCCTGGCCAACATGGTGAAACCCCGTCTCTACTAAAAGTATAAAAATTAGCTGGGCATGGTGGCATGCGCCTGTAATCCCAGCTACTCAGGAGGCTGAGGCATGTGAATCGCTTGTACCTGGGAGACGGAGGTTGCAGTGAGCTGAGATTGTGCCACTGCACTCCGGCCTGGGCGACAGAGTGAGACTGTGTCTCAAAAAAAGAAAAGGAACAATGAAGCGGGTTTGCCCAGTAGAGAAGTGCAGGGTGGCGGCTGGGGTGGTGGGGGTTAGGGAGAGGGATTCCAGGCAAAGGAGGCTGCCTGATGAACCCATTGGAATGTCCTGAGGCCCAGGGAGGCGTCTGGTTCACTCTAGTAACCATAAACCTGAAACTCCAGGGCAGGGGCTTCACTTTAACAGAAACATAGTTTGCTTTTGCTTTGATCTGTGCCTAGCAATTAAAATCAAAGTATGTTCCTGATAAAAATAAAATGATAAAGTCTTAAATATGTTTCATTTTAGGTATTTCTTTTTGTGCAGCAGGGTGGGTAGATGTTTGTTTTGTTGTGGTTTTGGGTTTGTTGTTTTTTTTTTTTTTTAATGGAAACTGCAGCCAAATTCTAATGTGGTTTAAAGATAATATATATCCACTAGTGACAAAAGACTGAGAAAAGAGATTTGGGAACTGAGCAAGCACTCAGGCTAATGATGGGAGGCCTGGCATTTAGCAACTGTGAGGGTGAGTGTCCAGTAAAAAGAGTCCTCCAGTGGAGGAGGGTGAGGCTGGAGTTCGCTGCTGGGTTTTATTGAAGAACCTCAGTCCCACATGTCCAGCTGTTCTCCCAGGACTTAAGCCGCTCCAGGTGTGCTGTCCTTGAGTAAGATTTTAAGGATTAATTACCTCTGGATTACCTCATGGAAGAGTCCAAAAACCCATAGTAACTGGAAACAGCAGTTTCCCCAGCCATTTGGGGAATGTACGTCTATGTCTCAGCCACCAATAGAGGGGCAGCCCAACCACAGACTCTGGGACCAGCTGCCATCTATTGGCCATGTGACCACGGCAAGTGCCTTGAGTTCTCTCTTCCTGTTTCCCCATCTGGAAAATGGGGATAGTAATTGTGCTACCTAATGTGGTTGTCAAAACTATTAAATGAATAAATGTGCTTTAGAACAATGTCTGGCACGTAGCAAGAGCTATGTGCATAAGGGTTTATTAAATAAAATTGGAAAATGCATGGAAAAGTCCTTTGCTTTTCCACAATGGAATCTTGTCTTATTCCTTAGACTCAGAGAAGGCTGTAAGCTGATCAAGGATATAGCATACCTTGATCAGCTTGTGGTATGGAGCAAGACTGCTCCGTACCTGACTGACAGCCGGCCCCTGACACATGTGCATGGGAAGGAGGAGGGATGGGTTGGTGTGGATGAAGAGAGAAAGGAATTGCAGTGCAGGCCACTGAAGAATCAAAATCTCTTCTGAAAGGTGGGAAAGAGACCCTCTGTGAGACACAGGAATTCCAGGCTTGAGTCCCAGTGGTGAGGAGCTAAGTCACATTACCAATTGGCTTTTGCCTGTCTTGGCAGACACCAGATGACCATGAAGCAGAGACAGGGATTAAGTCAAAAGAAGCAAGAAAATACATTTTCAACTGCTTAGATGATATGGCCCAGGTAAGCTTCATGGGTGAGTATGAAATGTAAGCCCTTTAAAACCAAGGGCAGCAAGACTTCGGCAACAGTAATATAAGATAATGGGTTGAAATCCACATTATTCAACTGCAGTGGTTGACCTTGACCTTAAACAGTTACAGCCAACCTCAGTAAGAATACTATTTGGTGTGTAAAACATTTTTAAAACGTCATACCAGCTCCATAAAAATCATTCCAGTTGGCCGGGCATGGTGGCTCATGCCTGTAATCCCAGCACTTTGGGAGGCTGAAGTGGGTGGATGACCTTAGGTCAGGAGTTCAAGACCAGCCTGGCCAACATGGCGAAACCCCGTCTCTACTAAAAATACAAAAATCAGCTGGGCATGGTGGTGAGTGCCTGCAATCTCAGCTACTTGGGAGTATGAGGCAGAAGAATCACTTGAACCCAGGAGACAGTGAGCTGAGATCACGCCACTGCACTCCAGCCTGGGCAACAAGATCAAAACTCTGTCTCAAAAAAAAAAAAAAAAAATTCATTCCAGTTTATTGGTTCCCACTTGTAATACAGTACTGGCCAATCTTCCTGATGTTATCGTGAGAAGAATTCCAGCCCATTAGTACCCATGGATTTAATGCTCATGATTGAGTGTATATGTTTCCTGGGGCAGCTGGTAGAAGGTACCATGAACTGGATGGCTTAAGACAACAGATTTTCACTCCCCCACAGTTCTGGAGGCCAGAAATTGGAAGTTGGGCTTCAGCAGGCCTCTGTTCACTGTAAAGGCCATTGGGGAAGAGCATCCATGTCTGTCTCCCAGCTTCTGGCAGCTCTGGCTATCCTCAGCATTCTTTGACTTGTAGCTGCATCCCTCTAAGAATCTCTGCTTCCTTCTTCACATGGCTTTTATCCTGTGTCTTCTCTGTGCTTCTGTGTCCACATCTCCCTTGCCTTGTCACTGGGCCCACCATAATCGAGTATGACCTCATCTTAATTTGATTACCTCTGCAAAGACCCTATTTCCAAATAAGGTCACATTCACACCTACTGGGGACTGGGACTTTAATATACTTTTAGGGGGATACAATTCAATCTGCTACACAGTCTCAGCTCACTGGCAGGGACCACAGGCTCTCACCTTTGTGCCCCAGAGAAAATTCTAGAACTTCAGCTATTTTTAGTGTGAAAACTAGTCTGAAACCAGGACAATCCAAAGTGAATTTTCTCTTTAAAGCAATGAGAAACAAAGCCATACATCATTCTCAGCCAACTATCGCAAGAACAGAAAACCAAACACCGCATGTTCTCCACTCATAGGTGGGAACTGAACAATGAGATCACTTGGACACAGGAAGGGGAACATCACACACCGGATCCTATTGTGGGGAGCGGGGAGGGTGGAGCGATAGCATTAGGAGATATACCTAATGTAAATGACGAGTTAATGGGTGCAGCACACCAATATGGCACGTGTATACATATGTAACAAACCTGCACATTGTGCACATGTACCCTGGAACTTAAAGTATAATAATAAAAAAAAAAAAAGCCATACACCAGTAAACACTTAGCACCCCTCTTACTGTAGATGAGTATAACCAAAAATCATGATTCTGAGTAAAGTGTGCCTGTCAGTTGATTAGTAACTTTGATTTTCTGAGAAAACTGAAATTGGTTTCCAGACCATGTTCTGGAAAATATACAAATCACCACAAAACAAGCCTTTTAAAAGCGATTGTAGTATGGACTCACCCTTGGAAGAAAAATCCTGTATTCAGATATCCTGCCTGTCTTGGCCAGAGGTGACTCCATTGAACACAGGGACTAAAATAATTCTGGCCCTAACTGGGGGAGCCATGAGAAGGATGATATGCTGTAGGTGGAGGAGGGGCACACTCAGGCCCTTCCACTTCCCTCTAAAGGTTAAATACATACATACATAGACTTTTTTGCATCTTATTTCTACTGCTTGGCTGTGAGTCTTTTTTAAAAATTGTGGCAAACACACAGCATAAAATTTATCATCTTAGCCTTTGTTAAGGGTAGTGTTCGATACTATTAACACTCCTATTGTTATGCAGCCAGTCTGCAGGACTCTTTTCATCTTGTGGTTATTTTTAATGAGGAGTGATGAAAGCTGCATTTCAACTTAACTGATGAAAGCAGGAGCAGTTTACATCCTGTCATTCAGCTATATTTGCAGGTCCCAGCAGCGGCCCTCTCCCCTTCCTGGGGCACAGCCCCTTTCTGCCTTTCCTGCAGAGAGAAAAGCCACATCCTGTGGGCAATGACAACATGTGGGTGGTGCCTCCCATGGGGCAGAGTTCCTGGGAACTGAGAAAGGGGGCTTGAGAGATCAGGAGAAAGTTGCAGGGCAAAAAATAAGGGGAGCCAGGAGAGGGGAGGCATGCTGGGGTCATCCTTGGTAACCTGTCCTTACTTGCGTCCAGGTGAACATGACAACAGATTTGGAAGGGAGCGACATGTTGGTGGAAAAGGCTGACCGGCGAGAGTTCATTGACCTGTTGAAGAAGATGCTGACTATTGACGCTGACAAGAGAATCACTCCAATCGAAACCCTGAACCATCCCTTTGTCACCATGACACACTTACTGGATTTTCCCCACAGCACACAGTAGGTGTCCTGTTTGATGATTCGTACCAGGGATCAGCAAACTTTAAAGGCCCAGACACTACATATTTTAGGTTTTGCGGCCATAAGGTCTCGGTAACAGCTACTCTGCTGTCACTGTAGCTGAAAGCAGCCACAGATGCAATACATAAACAGATGAGTGAGGCCGCATTCTAATAAAACATTGATGAAAGTGGGCAGGGCCGGGCATGGTGGCTCACGCCTGTAATCCTAGCACTTTGGGAGGCCAAGGCAGGTGGATCACCTGAGGTCAGGAGTTTGAGACCAGCCTGGCCAACATGGTGAAACCCTGTCTCTACTAAAGATACAAAAATTAGTTGGGTATGGTGGGGCGCACCTGTAATCCCAGCTATTTGGGAGGCTGAGGCAAGAGAATCACTTCAACCCAGGAGGCGGAGGTTGCAGTGAGCCGAGATTGCACCATTGCACATCAGCCTGGGTGACAGAGCAAGACTTCGTCTCAAAAAAAAAAAGAGGCCGGGCACAGTGGCTCATGCCTGTAATCCCAGCACTTTGGGAGGCTGAGGCAGGCAGACCATGAGGTCAGGAGATTAAGACCATCCTGGCTAACATGGTGAAACCCCGTCTCTACTAAAAATACAAAAAGTTAGCTGGGCATGGTGGTGGGCACCTGTAGTCCCAGCTACTCTGGAGGCTGACGCAGGAGAATGGTGTGAACCCGGGAGGCGGAGCTTGCAGTGAGCCAAGATCGCACCACTGCACTCCAGCCTGGGTGACAGAGCGAGACTCCCTCTCAAAAAAGAAAGAAAGAAAGTGGGCAGTGGCTGGATTGGGTTCCTGGCCTGCAGTTGGCTTCACACTGAAAAGGAAGGAAGAGGAGAGCACAGAGCTGGATGAACCTGACTCTGGGTATCTGTGCAGGAAGAGAGGTGCCCGAAATGGTAGTCTCTGTAAAGCAAAACCAGTCTCAGGGCCAAAGGTTGCTCCCAGAACCATCCCAGAGTGGACCCATTCTAGTTTGGGTTTGGATTTGTTCATTCGTTTCTTCAGTGTGCTGTGTGCTAGGGTACAGTGGTGAGCAGAGCAGACGGCCCTGCCCACTGGAGCTTGCAATCCACAGGAGACAATGGTATAAAACAAGTGATGCCCAAATCAGCAGTCTGCTCCCAGGACAAGTATCAGGTGTGATGAGAGCATACCACAGGGGAGCATCATTTTGGGGCAGACCAGGAAGACTCCCAGGAAGTGGCCTGTGAAGGATAAGGAAGAGGATGGGCATGAGCAGGCAGGGCATTGCCTGGGTGGACAGGACACTCCCCCATGGGCAGGACCATGCACCCATCCCAGAAGGCAGTAGGTGAGACAGTGAGGCACCCAGTCAGCCAGGGCAGGCCGTACATGTTAAGGTTTTTAATCTTGATCCAAAAAGCAATGGGAACTCATTAAATGATTCTTAAGCAGGGGAATAGCTGGTTAGATCTGTGCTGAGCAGAGATCTGTCTGCTGCCACACAAGTGAAATGAGTCTAGAAAAAACATGTCCATTGGGTTTAACAATTCGCAAGTTGTCAGTAACGCAGTGGCAGCCATTCAGTGGAGTGGTAAAAGCAGAAACCAGTTTAGCAGGTTGAAAGACCAAATGAGAGGGGAAGAAATAGCAACCTTTCATGAAGTGAGGCTATGCAAAAGAAGAAATAGAGGGGTGACTGGGGAGGGGTCAGGGGGATTGTTTTTTAGACAGGGTTCAGAGCACAGGGATGGGCCAGTGTCACTGGAAGGATGGATGGAAGAGGGGTGTGTGGATGCAGCGGATGTGCTGGTCTGGTGGAGAAAAGTTGAGGGAGTCCTGTCAGACAGCTTCTGCTTCTCAGAAGTAGGCAATGAGGTTATCTGTTGAGAACAAGGTGGAGAGTGGTTTAAGAAGGGTAGAAAATTTAAGTAGCTGGAGCACAAGGTGGCAGAGCAAACTGACCAGAGAAATACAGTGGAATTGTTGAGCCCTGAGGTTGGACATAAATCGTTTATAGTGTAACTGATCTCCCCAGTTGAAGGCATAGAGAAGACAGATCAGTCTCCTGATCTGGGTTTGTCCAGGTGGAATTTTTGCCATGCTGATAAGAGAAGACGACAGATTGACAAGGAAGCTGATGAGGCTAGCCAGACAGTAACTGTAATTCAGAATGATGGCTATTGGAGGCTTTGCTCAAAGGGAAAGGAAGTGAAGATGGGAGGGGATCCAAGTAAACGCGGTGTTCTAGTCAATGCAGAGAAGGGTTATCATAGTCATAGTGGAATGAGCCGGACGGAGGAAGAATGTGGCTGGGAAACAGGATGCTTGAACTTAGTTTCTGGAGGTGGAGCAATTTCAGGTTTGACGGTCCAGGGAATGAGTTGCTGTACTGGGTTGAGGACAAGAGTCACTGGATATGAGAAATAAGCAGGAAGCTAGCGTGTTTGACAAGGAACCTGTGACTTCTGAAGCCTTCCTGGCGAGGCAGGGAATGGCTTGGAGTGGAAGATCCAGCCAGTGGCAAAGGCCTCAGTGAACGAAGGGGAGAGGAAAGGAAGTCATGGCCGGGCGCAGTGGCTCACGCCTGTAATCCCAGCACTTTGGCAAGCCAAGGGGGGCGGATCACCTGAGGTCAGGAACTTGAGACCAGCCTGGACAACACGGTAAAACCCCGTCTCTACTAAAAATACAAAAATTAGCTAGGCGTGGTGGGGAGCACCTGTAATTACAACTACTTCGGAGGCTAAAGCACAAGAATCGCTTGAACCCAGAAGGCGGAGGTTGCAGTGAGCTGAGATAGCACCACTGCACTCCAGCCTGGGAGACAGAGCGAGATTCCGTCAGAAAAAAAAAAAAAAAAAGGAAGCCATTGGTGGATGGGAAGCTAATGGAGGGTCTCACTTCAGCCTCTCAACCCTGAGGTACTTGGGATGTGAAAGAATAAATAAATACATCCTACATCTGCAAGGAAAAGGGGTGTGCTCAAGAGAACAACAGATTCTGTAAGGATCAGCAGGGCAAGGGAATCCTGTGAGAAGAGCCTGGAGATGTGAGAATTGTGTGTGTCATGGCGGGCCCTGCTGTTTCCAGAGTCAGAGGGGGCTGGGTCTCAAGGCTGGACCCGCCCCTTCCTGGCCTACAGGAAGTGAGTGGGCAGCACCACCACGGATAGTGCTGCCTCCATTTCAGTTTTGTGTCTTACTCAGCGTTGCAAGTCAAATGGCATTGCAAGAATCAGATAGTGCCTCTTTAATGTAAAAGGATGCTTGAAACAGCTAAACTCCCATACAGAGAAGGAATCTGGACCCATCCCTCCCCTACTTTTGTTAGGGGATTTGTCCCGTTTCTTTTTTTTTTTTTTTTTTTTTTTTGAGGTCAAGTCTCACTCTGTTGCACAGGCTGGAGTGCAGCAGTACGATCTCTGCTCACTGCGTCACTGCAGCCTCCACCTCACAGGTTCAAGCGATTCTCCTGCCTCAGCCTCCCGAGTAGCTGGGACGAGAGGCACACACCACCATGCCCAACTAATTTTTGTATTTTTAATAGAGATAGGGTTTCACCATGTTGGCCAGGCTGGTCTTGAGCTCCTGACCTCAGGTGATCCGCCCGCGTCAGCCTCCCAGAGTGCTGCGATTACAGGCGTGAGCCACTGCACCTGGCCTGGATTTGTCCTGTTTCCGAGTGCCATAGGGGTCAGCCACAGAGCTGTCCGTCTGTACCCCAAGAAAGGCAAACTTGGCAATTTACTGGATAGGGCTCCCATGAGTTCTGTCTTTTGATATCAGGGGTAAAATGGGATGACTGAGAAACAGCTATGGATAGGAGACTGAGGGTAGGGGTGCCCTCTACAGAGGTCCTGTTAGTCGTCTGCACCAAAACAGTCAGATAGCCACCCCCATAAAGCCTGGGGCTTTAATGACCTCAGAGTCTATCCACCTCTGGATTCTGTAAGGAAGCATCAGTAGAGTGTTTCATGGCTTGGTCACATGGAGATGGTGAGCATCAGCAACCAATTCAGAACTTTGTCTGGCACCCAAGAGGGGCACTGGCAAGTTAGAACTCAGAAATGAGCCTAAGAAGGAACGGTGGGTCTCTGAACACACCTAGGCTTGCTTGAAAGTAGGCCTGGTCCCTAAAGTTCTCTAGAACTTGCTGGGAAGACCTTGAAGAACTCCAGGGCAAGGATAAACCTCCAGGCCCGTGCTGCTTTAGCGCCCCCACCCTGGGAGCTGAGCCACAGCTACTGGATTACTAGGTGAAAGAGACCCCACTCCTTTCTCCATACCAGGATTCCAGTGCACAATGTTTTTAAAACCAATTTTCTTATAAACCTAAAGTGAAAGTACTTGCCCTTTCCTAAAACCCAAAACTTGAAATATTTCAGTTAGAAAATTCTGAAGGAGTATGAAAATTTTATGTTGAATTGGCACGAAACCATCAAGTGCTTTAAACCCATTCCAAAAAGAATACAAAATACATTGGTTTTATGCTAAAGCCTCCACGCGCAAGACCTTGGTGCTTAGTAGGAGCTGAAAACACACTGGCAGTAACAGCATTATTAGGAGTATTTTTAGCTATGGGATATCGTGCAATATGTTTTCTTTTCTCTCCAGCATCATCAGTTGGTAAATGGTTATGTCGTGTGCGTGACGCGGGCAGTGTAAGTGGTCAGAATCTTAGAAAGAAGTAGGACTCTCTAAGTCGCGTCTCAGTCAGTTGTTTGAAACTTGGAATGCATTTTTCACAGCAAGGATGTTTGGGAATAGCCCACAGACACCTGCTTAGCCCCAAAGATAGCATACTCACAGAGTGCTGAAGTAGTACACATTTGTAATCCTAAAATAGTAGAAAACTTTTATTTTACTTTTATATTCAGTTATTACATTTTTTATAAGTAAAATAGACATTTTGAATTGAAAATTAAATGGGATTTTTTTCTTTTTCTTTTTCTTTTTTTGAGACAGGATCTTGCCCTGTCACCCAGACTGGAATATAGTGGCATAATCATGGCTCACTGTAGCCTCGACCTTGCAGGCTCAAGTGATTCTCCGACCTCAGCCTCCTAAGTAGCTGGGATCATGAGCATGTGCCACCACACCCAGCTAATTTTTATGTTTTTTTAATAGAGAATGGGGTCTCCCTATGTTGTCCAAGCTGGTTTTGAGCCCTTGAACTTCTCCCACCTTGACCTCCCGAAGTGCTGGGATTAAGGCAAGAGCTACCCCACACAGACTAAAAGGGATTTTATTATCTGGAATATTAGCATTTGAGGAAAAGTAAGTTTAACTACAAGAAATGAATGAGAAGCGCTGTATAAATTCTGAAGGACACTTTTTGGTCAATTTTCAAGAATTTGGGTGGTTGAGGCCACTTGTGGCTCTCCTTTTCCTTGATGCTGGTTTCAGCACCACTTTTATACTTTACTTTTGTAGTTGGGGTTTTGTTTTGATACACAGATGCAATGGGGGAAGAAAAGGAGAAAATTTATATTTCATGTAACTGGACAAGACTTAGACATGAAAATGAAGGCTGAAGTTGGTGAAACAGTGCGTATGTGTATATGCGAAAGTAGCTAGTGATTACCTATCCTCGGGAAACTCCCTACCTCCCTAAGCTTCAGCCTTACTCGTAAAGTAGGGACAAGAATCATGTCTCTGTCTTATTGATGTCGCTGGACCGAGTGAGAAGTTGCAGAGTATTATTATTAGGACACTAATAAATGTTAACCACTATTATTAATTGTTAGTATTATTACTGTTTCCATTATCTACCTGCACAACTCCTGTGGGAGAAAGCATGGCAATAGGGTCACCATACTGGGTTGGAGAGTTCTTTGGCCATCCCCTAGGTGGTGCTGGTGACCCAGGGTAGCTGAAGAAGGTGAGCACAAGGGTTGTGTTTGGGAAAGGTGGAGGCGGGTTATAACAGGTTGTAAGTGACTGCTTAATGTTCCCATTCAGAGAGCTTATGCTTTGGTTCATGGGCCAGAAAGCAGGCTGAGAGTTGAGAATGAGCAGTGACGCTGCAGGTGGATCTGAGTGAGTATGCAGTGTGAGCAGACAGTTTTGTTGTGATATGTAGAACCTACATGGAGAAAGGGTAGTAGGGCATTAGAGGAAATTCATCTAAATAACCATGCCTGTTGCAAATGCACAGACTTTGCACAAGCAATCCAAGAAACTTAGACCTCAAGTTTAGTCTCCCTGCTTGTCCTGTTTCCTGAATTAACCCTTCTCTCCTTTTCTTTCTCTGTTTTCTCCCCTTCATCCCATGTTACCCTCTTCCCCTCCCCTGTGTCTCTATATGCCTCTGCCTTTTGCATGAACAGCGTCAAATCATGTTTCCAGAACATGGAGATCTGCAAGCGTCGGGTGAATATGTATGACACAGTGAACCAGAGCAAAACCCCTTTCATCACGCACGTGGCCCCCAGCACATCCACCAATCTGACCATGACCTTTAACAACCAGCTGACCACTGTCCACAACCAGGTAAGTGGGGAGCAGAGGGGAAAGAGGTGGGGCTGCACGGTGTGAGCCTCAGAAGTTGTATTTTCCATCATACCTAGTCAGGAGACCAAATTCCTGCTGTCATATTCAACAACTGAACAAAGTATTTGCATCCAAGGTTATTTCCTTTGAGGGACCCAGGCACATTTTGTGTTGACTACGGGCCCCATTGACAGGTCCCAGAAAGGACTGGTGAGGGGCATTCTCTCTGAGATGGTTCCCCTTACTGCTTTCCTCTGACCTGATGTGAGAATAGGGGGAAGGGGGTGCTATGATCCTTTTATGCCTGGTATCTGCCTCGTAAAGAATTCCAGAACTGGCCAGGCACAGTGGCTCATGCCTATAATCCCAGCACTTTGGGAGTCAGGGTAGGAGGATCACTTAAAGCCAGGAAGTTCAAGACTAGCCTGGGCAACACAGTGAGACCCCGTCTCTACAAAAAATACAAAAAGTAGCTGGGTGTAGTGGTGCATGCCTATAGTCTCAGCTACTCAGGAGGCAGAGGTAGGATAATTGACTTGAGCCCAGGACTTCAGGGCTGCAGTGAACTATGATTATGTCATTGCATTCCAGCCTAGGGGACAGAGTGAGACCCCGTCTCAGAAAACAAAGAAAAAGATCATGGAAACATGGATTTAATCTAAAAAAAAAAAAATAAAGATTCTAGAACTGGGAAGGACTCAGGGAATCACCCAGTTCAGGCCCTTCCCCTCATCCCCACATGGCTGGATCTACCTGATCTCCTTTTGGGACAGATAAAACCTGTCCTTTCTCCGAGTCATGGAGAAAATCAGTTCATCAGCCTATCACCAGAATCCCAGCAGCTGGAACTAAATGGGATCAGGAAGCTAAGGTTTTCTTCCCACAGATTTCCAGGAAATTGGCAGAACGAGCAGCTAACATACTGCTTGAAACCTGGATGACACCCAGGCAATATTTATTGAATGGATAATCTCCAAGTCCAGGCTGAGACTGCCTCTAGTGTCTAAGAAACTGTAACTCCTACTTCCATGTTTCAATCTTCCTAGTTCCCCCAAAGAAGGGCCCCCAGATTTTTGGTCTTAATGTCAATCTGGAATGACAAGACTTCTGTGTGGATGTGTGTGTACTTGAAATGTGAATACCTTATGTCCATTCTTTTTAAAAGGTCCCTCCTGTCACTGAAGAGTCAGTGCCACCTGCATTTCAGCCCCTCCCCTTCTCACCCTTTTTCCCTAGGCCATCCTTGTGGCACATTGCCCTGCTCAGGCCTAGCTTTTCTTCCCAGCCTGCCATCTCCCTTTGCCCAAATTCTAGGAGAGGCCACCTGGAATCTGCTGCCCCCTGGGGGCCGTTTGCATTCTTGAAGCTCTCCTTAGGGTGAAAGAGCTGTTGGGAGTCCGAAAACAAACCTTGCCAAGCCCTAAGGCTAAGGCATCCATAGCCAGACCTGTGAGCTTCTTGACAAAAATCAGCATGGTTTTGTTCATTACCTCCTTGAAGATATTTGTTTTTCCCACCAGCCCTCATGAGACGCCTGATCTTAACTCCCTAACCCCAAACTACCTGTCCCCATCTGCCATCTGCTCCATCAGGTATCAAAGGCATCTGAGAAATAGGAGGAAGGAGCACCCCTCTAATGCAGGCGTTATGTCAGGTGGAGTCTCCCCAGCAGGCTGTCCTTCCCATGGATGTCTTTCTGCCAGGCTGGAGAACTGTGGTCCCTGACCAGATGGGGGGGTGGCCACCGCCATCCTGCTGGTCATGTGACAGCCAGCAATCCACTCCAAAGAGTGTCACAAAGGCTCTGCAAAACTAAAAGAGTTTCTCATCAAAAGGCAGTTGTCAAATAATAACACCCCTCTTCTCCACAGCACTGAGACCATCCAGATCTGGCTTGGGACTGGGGTAAAGTAGAAGTAGCTGGTAACTTAGTGTGATGGTTGGGCCAGAGTTGTGGGTAAGGGAAAATGACATCCCACAAAAGCATAGGGTCCAAGAACAGGATTTCCATTCTCTCACATTGCATTCTGCTCCCTACTTTTGAATACATCAGAAAAAAAAAATTACTCAGGACACACCTAGCCTTAAGTTCTAAGGCATGCTTTCCCTCTGCTGATAATGTTGTTAATAAATAACATCATTACTAATAGCTAACATTTATTATATGCCAGGCTGTACTAAGCACACCATAACTCTTCATCCTCCCAGCATCATTGTGAGATAGGTTTTATTATTATCATTTCCATTTTAGAGGAGGAAACTGAGGCACAGAGTGATTAATTCTCTTACCCAAAGCCCTTTCTTGTTCATGAGAGATGGTCTTGGGCTTTACAGCCAGCAACCTGGCTTCAGAGTCTGGACTCTTAAAATCTACATACACAGCAGCATAAGTAAGTCTTAAGTAAGTCTTATAAAGGTCCCCAAATGCCTTTCCTAGATGATGTCTGCTCTTTAAATCCAACAAGACTTCTTTTGTTCATTGCTGGTTCTAGTAGCTTGCTTTCTACATGAGCTCCTTGGAGCTGTTTGCCCATTTAGATATTTAGAAGCAATAAAATATATGCATAGTTTTATGTTAGAAGTTGAAGGACGTTAAACTACTTAAAGAATTTCTTGCTGCCTTTAACATATATCCAGTAGACTAACCAAAGAACCATTTCCCAAATGATCATGAATCTACAATCCTTTATTTCTCAAGGAAGCTGGGTCAATAATTCATAACCCCTTATGTCTCAGGGCAGCTGACTTCCTCTACTTTCTAAAACTTTCAGGTTACCCAGTTGGTAACATATTAAATAATAAGTCTTCTCTCAGCTATTCCTTGTTTGTCATGTGTGCCAGCCACTTCTCTAACATTTCCGTGGAATTCTATTATTTGGACCTAGTCTTCTACCAAGAATTTGAATTTGGGTTTATAGACCAAGCTCAAACCCCTTCTTTCTGGAACCATTTGAAACATCTACTAAAACTGCTTCCAGGAATCACTTCTGTCATTTTTGGAAAACCTGTGTCATCAGTAAACTTGCTTTTTCACCAGGCGCAGTGGTGCACACCTGTAATCCTAGCTATTTGGAAGGCGGAAGTGGGAGGACCACTTGAGTCAGGAGTTCAAGTCCAGCCAGGGCAATATAGCAAGACCCCAGTCTCTAATTTTTTTTAACTTGCTTTTTCTTGTTATTACTATTTGTCAGCTGCAAGAGCTCTTCCCAGTTCTCTGTGTGCTCCTCTCTGGCAATGATAGGCTAGTTACCCTTCTGAGAGCTACAGAAAGATATACAGAAGTAGAAAACTTTTTGTTGCCCTCACATGGGCTTCTTCAACTGGTCCTTAAGCAGGATTAGAAACTGGGGGAAAACCTTATGCATGTCTGATGGTCACACTGGAGACTGTGCCATTTGTCCTTGAGTCTACAAAGAACTGGAAGATTCAGCCTCTCAAGGAGCTTATGGTCTCCATGGTGAGACAGGCTGAAGCAAAAAGAAAAAGCATTCTTGAAACTCTCCTTAGGGTGAAAGAGCTGTTGGGAGTCTGAAAGCAAACCCTGCCCAGCCCTAAAGCTATCCATAGCCAGACCTGTAAGCTTCATTAATCAAAATGTAGAATAGCATGCACTAGGGACCAGGTAGACAAACAGATTATGTGTTACAGAATCGAAAGGAAGGAGAGCCCACTGCAGGCTAGGGGAAAACACCACTAAGACACAGCCCCTCCCTTCCAGGAGACTTTAGGCTAGAAAGACCAACTGTACTGTAAGGCAGATTGTGACAGGAGCTGGGCTGGAAGGCTGTATTGTACTGTGTGATAGCAAAGGAAGGAGCAATTCATTTCCATTAATGGTGTCCGAAAGGCTTTCACAATGGGGCATATGGGACCCAGGCTAGGCCTTAAAGCACAGAGGCTTGGAGAGAATGCTGTGGGTCAGAGAACTTGTTTGAGGGGAAAGGCCTGTGCTCACAGTATGCTTGGAAAACAATGAGTAAACTAATCTTGGTGTCAGAAGAGTGAGGGGCAGAGGGAAATAAGTCTAGAAGGTAAGGTTGGCCAAACCAGGGAAAACAGGGCATGCCAGACCAAGGCGCATACCATGTTCATCAAGCCGTAATTGGAACTTTGGAGCAGGGGTGCTGACATGCACAAAGGTGTCTTTTGGAAAGCATGATCCAGCCTCTGTGCTCAAGAATGCCGGAAGGGAAGTAGAGACCAGAACATTTCTAGTCAGGGCCTTACAGGTCCCAGGCGCCAGGAAGTCGCAACTGAAAAGAGTCAGTGGGTTCCAGGGACATCAGGAAGGAAGCAGCAGGAGCAGTGGCTGGCAAGAAGGTAGAACCACCGAGCACAAGTTTGGGAACCTAGAGGATACAGGTCCCTGGACCCCCAGCAGGGACACCCACAGGGGCTAAGGGCTGGGGGAGTCTAGATATGAGCAGACCATGGGGAATGTGGAGGGTTGAGGGGGAAGAAGCCTCCGGAAGAGATTGTGATATGGAGAAAACAGGAAATACAAGTCATGTCATCTGACAAAACACAGACACTGATGTGCACATATGTGCACACATGTCCCAAGCAGACTATGCGATGCTGCAAAAGCACACCCACTTTAAAACATGTGGCTTTGGCCGGGCGCGGTGGCTCACACCTATAATCCTAGCACTTTGGGAGGCCGAGGCAGGTGGATCACGAGGTGATCCATGGTGAAACCCCGTCTCTACTAAAAATACAAAAAAAATTAGCTGGGCTCAGTGGCGGGTGCCTGTAGTCCCAGCTACTCGGGAGGCTGAGGCAGGAGAATGGCATGAACCCGGGAGGTGGAGCTTGCAGTGAGCCGAGATCGCGCCACTGCACTCCAGCCTGGGCTACAGAGCAAGACTCTGTCTCAAAAAAAAAAAAAAAAAACGTGACTTAAAATCAGGCATCTGTGCCACTCAATTTCATGATTATTTTCAAACAAATCAATTTGCTTTGCAATGAAATTTAGCGCAAAATCTTTCTAAGTATAGAAAACATATGTAAAATAAAACTTTGTCCTTTTTATCAAATGTGACACACATACACACCCTACTTGAAAGTCTATTTGTGTCCAAGATATCTTCATGGTTTCTGCCTCCATATTCCCTGGTCCTTGCAATTTCTAGAGGCAAAACCTCTTGTAGACAGTGCTGAATGTGAAACCACTGGTAACCTCCACTTACTTTGCTAAAGAATCAGTATGAAGGCTAAGATGGGGAAAACTGGAGAATTCCAAAGTTAGAATTTGTTTTCGTTCTACAGCCTCATTTTGCATGCAAGTTCAGTCTCAAGTGATGTCTCTTTCTGAAGGAGAAAGACGAGAGGACATAATGTCAGTGGCTTGTGTTTGTCAAAGCCACCTCCATTTCGGTTATCTGAACTCCCCAGCACCTTTTCTATCTGCCAGGCTTCATCACTGCATACCAGCATGAGTGCATGGGATTCAGACACAGAGCCCAGGCTCAGCATGTCCCCTCTCCCTCTCTGCATACGTCTCCTGCACTTCTCTTAGCAGTAACCTGCTTTGCAGCCATCTAAGGACATCTATGAACAGTACTGCCCGTAGACCTGAGCCCGTCCTCGGCCCTGCTCTCCACCTGTTGCATGTGCTTCTGTGCCAAGCTCTGGGTACCTGAGACCATAGTTCTTTAGGGCCTGCAAGAGCCTCCCTCTGGATTTGTCCTCCCACATGTGGACTGCACCCACCAGGCCCGAGGGGAGTGTGAGCAGAGCTTGAACGTGCAGGCTGGCAGGTCCAGGCACTCAAAGCCCATCGTGTTGTGGGATGGAATGGGGCTCGGCAGAGAGAAGGAGGGCAAGGTCCAGCTCTCTCCCCGTCACCATGCGCCAGCACAGAACCCAAGGAATCCCAGAGTCCTCAACTCACGCCTGGTCTTCCGGGTGATTGAGAAGGTGTTTGTGTCAAAATGAAAAGACAGAACATTTTATTAAACAGGTTTCTAGCTTTATTTTTAGGCTTTTCAGCATTTAGACATATGGTAGCAGACATCCATGTGTCCTCTTGTCCGGGCCCCACAAATGTCAGGAGGAGGTCTGAATGTGAACACCAAGGTGACTGTCTCTCGTGCCTTCAGGGACCTGCTTTTCCCTGTGACTTTCAGCTGTGTTTCCACTCCTCTCTGCTTCTGCCTTTTTGCTCTTAGTTTTTGTTGGTTTGTTCTTCTTTGAGTTCATTTATTTGATTTAGATTCGTGTCTCCCAACATACCACCTCCCTCATTTTTTATTTTTGTTTATTTTTGTTTAATCCCCATCACTCCTTTAGGCTCCCTCCTCTACCAGTGCCACTGTTTCCTTAGCCAATCCCGAAGTCTCCATACTAAACTACCCATCTACACTCTACCAGCCCTCAGCGGCATCCATGGCTGCAGTGGCCCAGCGGAGCATGCCCCTGCAGACAGGAACAGCCCAGATTTGTGCCCGGCCTGACCCGTTCCAGCAAGCTCTCATCGTGTGTCCCCCCGGCTTCCAAGGTAAGGTTGAGCAGTCACAGCCTCTCACCTGCTCCTTACAGAATGGCCTCTGGGGCTTCGGCACCTGCAGTTTTCTGTCACGCTCATTTTCATGGAGAAAGGCCCTCCTCATTTCTTCCAGTGAGAGCGCTGGTATCACTGAACTTGAGGGCTCCTCTCCTACTGTGGCCAACCTACAAACAATAGGGCTTATGCCTCAGCACCAAGTCAATTCATTGTGACTCTCACACCTGCCAGGGACTGTGTCCCTGGCCAGCTGTCTGTAAATAAGTACATTGTTTGTGCTTTCATTGTTATGCTGATGTCAGCTCTTGCTTTTCCTTGCATGAAATATCCTCTGTGTGGGTTATCTATAGAAAACTGCCAATCTCTGACAGCCAGTGTAGTCCCAGCTCCCATGAAGAATATCAATCAGTCTGAAAAGTACTTCCCTGGAACACCTCCTCAAAACGATTCTTTGGCCATGACCCCAGCACTTCTCTTCTGTAGACTCTAAGAAGCTAGACTGTGCACTTCGTTACAATTTACCCAGAAAGCTTAAGAATTTATTTTTGCAAGCCTCATGGTGTAAACTGTGTGGTTTTAGTCAATGCAATTCCAAATGGGTTCATACATCTCCCAACACCCTTTATTTTGACATACACAAGTACATCTTGATGGTCAGAAGTCCTTGTTTTCCTGTTGTAATCTGTCAGCATAACTGTCCTACTTTTGGCCTCACAGCCTCCTTAATTTGACCTTCTAGCCTTTGAAAACATTCAAGATGTCAGGAGGAGTTTTGTTTTTTAATTCGTTAGAAGCTAAGGGGAGACTTCCCAAGGACCAGGCAACACCTGGTTATTGTCAGTGACCAGTGCAAAGGGAAGCTGAAAGATGACGTAGCTGGCTAGGAAGGTTTTCTTCATCCAGCAGTTCACAGCCTCTCAGCTAACCCTTCTCTCCCTCACACTGTCTGGAACAGGCTTGCAGGCCTCTCCCTCTAAGCACGCTGGCTACTCGGTGCGAATGGAAAATGCAGTTCCCATCGTGACTCAAGCTCCAGGAGCTCAGCCTCTTCAGATCCAACCGGGTCTGCTTGCCCAGGTAATTCTTTCTCCTTTATTATTACTGGTATTACCATCACCCATGTTAATGTTGTTCACAAAAGATATATCTTTCCACTCCCTCTCTCCCTAGTAATGAGTTAGGTGCTTCTAGTCATTGGAATGTATCTGTAATATTGTAAATGGTCCCCAAGTGAATTAACTTCCTAAGTATCTGCTTACAATTCCAAGAAGAAATTTAGATACAGGGAGAGTCTGGGGAAATTATTATTATTCTATCTTTGAAATGCAAATTAATCTGGGAGACCTAGGTTTTAATCCTAACTGCTAGTAACTTGTCTATGACCTAAGGCAAGTCAGTTAATATCTCTTTGCCTCAAATTTCTTTCTTGTAAAATAGAAATGAGTTTTTAGAGCCAAAAGGAGCCTTGGCGATTATCCTCTCATTTTATAGTTGAAAAACCAGGCTCAAGGTAACTGTAAGCTGGAACCTTCCTTATCTATCCATGTAGGTGCTTTGATGGTAGAATGAGATGGCAGAGATGAAAAATGGTTGAAAATTTGTAAAGTGTTATGTAAACATAAGGTAACAGTAGTGATGCAGTGATAACAGTAACAATCCTTAATGACACTTGAACCCTAATAACAAATGCATCATCATTATACCAGGGCACTTTACAGTTGTTAATTGATTTAATCCCCACTATGCCACAGTATTTGTCTCCATTTGACAAACAGAGAAACTGAAGCAGAATAACTTGCTCATCAGAGTTACACAACAATTAGGTAACAGAACCAGGACACACACCCGATAAGCCTGATGCCAGCATCTGTATTTCAACCACCAAAAGCCACTACTTTTGTATAATCATTTCTACTATTGAGTAGCTTGACCTTAATGTTATTAGTTTAGAAGCAACTTTATTTTTAAATAAGATAGGTTCACAAAGTCTTTTCCCAAAGACACTATTTGCCCTGTCTTGTTAAATAGAAGTTGTTTTTGTTGTTGTTTAGTTTTTATGTAATCAAATTGCATAGGTTTGTTCTACGCTCTCTTCTATTCCATGGGCTTCTCTAATATCCTGTTGTCTTAACCATTGTAACTTTAATCTGTCCTAGTATGTAGTAGGGAAGCCCTGTTCCCATAGAGTTCTTCAAATTTTCCTTGTCTGTTCTTGTCCCTTCACTTTTTCATGTGAATTTTAACATCACTCTTTCATAAGATTTTAGTTCCAGAAACAAAAAATCTGCTTTATATTTATTGGATATACATTAAATTTACTTCAGGAACAATTGACGTCTTTAAACATGTAAGTCATTTTTATGCATGAACATGGTATAACACTCTGTAATGGGTGTGGTGGTGCACACCTGTAGTCCCAGGCCTGTAGTCTCAGCTACTCAGGAGGCTGAGATGAGAGGATCACTTGAGCCCGGGAGTTCAAGGCCAGCCTGGGCAACATAGTGAGACCCCATCTCTACAAAAAAATTTAAAAATTAGCTGGACATGGTGGCACATGCCTATAGTCCCAGATACACAGGAGGCTGAGGCAAAAGGATCACTTGAGCCCAGGAGTTTGAAGCTGCAGTGAGCTATGATCACATCATTGCACTCCAGGGTGGGCAACAGGGTAAGACCCTGTCTGTAAAAAAAAAAAAAAAAAAAAAAAAGAATTGATAGAAACACTTTATCATGTTTAAGTTTTGTAATGAATATTGAATTATATCAAATGTTCTGTCTGTATTTATTAAGACACTCATATGCTTTTTGTTCCTTATCTACTAATGGGACAAGTCATATTAATATATTTTGTAATATTAAATTACCCTTTTATTTATGAGATAAACCCCATTTGCTCATGTGCTTGATATGGTATGCTTTTTAATGTAGGATTCAGTTTATAAATACTGTAGTTAGTATTTTTATATCTATGTTCATAAGTGAAAAATGGCATATAATTTCCCTTTTTATAAAATCCTTATCTGATTTGAGTACAAGGTTACACCGGGCTCATAAAATGTCTTCTTATTGTTGTTACCCACACGAGTGGGTTTGGTCACTTGACAGGTACCACCCCAATGACCACAGCCAAGGAGTATTTAGCAAGGGGATTTTATTACTTGTAACAAGTAAGGAGAACACGGGAGCTAGTTCCCAAAGCAGTGTCTCTGAGCGAAGGGCTGGGTCAGGTTTTATAAGCATAGGGTAATGAGGCATAATCTGATTGGATTTTGCAATGAATTGATATGAGAGGCATGATCTGACTGGATCCTGCCATGCGGTGATGCCAGAGCTCGATCTGATTGGATCCTGGATCCTGCCATGTGGTATCCATTTCTAAATTCCATCCACTCGCCTCAATCCAGGCACTTAGGTTCTGCCTGTGGTTGCATACCTGGTTCATCTGGGCATGCTTAGGTTATGTGACCTTTAACCTGTGGATCCATGGCAAATGGAAAACAGCTCACAACTTTGTTACACAGAAGTTGAACCAGACTGCTGTGGTTACATTATTATCTATTCTGTTTTCCAGAACAGTTTGTTTAAGATTGATATTAAGCATTCTTCATCTCTGTGCTTCTGTCCAGAATGACACTGTGCAACACCAGTGACTGGTAGCACACACAGTTTTGTCTTATTGAAAGTTTGTAAACAGAGAACCTTTTGTATTTAAAACAGGCCTTCTCTTCCTTCCTCTCTCTCCAGTGGGTCCTTGTAGCTTCCTTTTATTTGCATAGTTCAGTAGCGGGGAGTTCAGAAAAGGCCTAGATAGATCAGAGAAAGAACTACAGCTCAGTCCAGGGGCAAAAAAGCTTGTTCATACTTTATCTGAGTGGCAAAAATCCACACCAGTCTGCCAGTGCTCCACCTTTGTGAGCCCAAATCTACAGAACTCGCATGTACTTTTAAAGGATAATTACAGATCTTTTTTATGTTTGCATACTTAACCCTAGTAAGCCAGGAACCATCTCTGAAAGAAATAATAATTAGCATCTCTTATTAGCTAAAATAGGGATTCTTCATTGTTCAGTTTGGTGGAACCAGTAGACTCAGCAGTCAGAATTTGTTTCAGTCCTTTAATCGTAGCAGGGGAGAACTTTACCTTTTGCTTCCTTGAAAGAGGGTCCCTAGAGTTTTGTAAATCTCCAAGTAGATTTAACCTAAAGCTGTAATTAGGAAAGTGAGCAAAAAATATATGTGTAAGGATTTTAATTGCTACTGTGTTCATAACTGAGATTGTTGGAAGAAACGTGAACGTTCGTCAGTAGGGGATTGGTTAAATAAGTTGATGCATACATAAAATAGAACACCATGTAGCCATTAAAAGAACATGGTAGACCTATGTGTCTTGACATGCAGAGATTTCTAAGATATATTAAGTGAAAAAAATCCTGCCCTATCCAGTATCATGTTGTGTCTTTTTGTCTGTTGCTTTTTATTTTTCTCTCCGCTTGTCACTTAATCCATGCCAATATGTTAGCCTGTTGAGATGGGCTCTCTCCTAGATATTTTTAAATGTTCCCTTCAAAGGACAAAAATAAGTTAATTTATGAAACTCTTATGGTGGCTATAAAAAAGCAACAATTAAGCATTTAAACTGAAGCCTTCATTTTCCTACGGTTAAATTTCTAGGCACCAGGCAGAGGCATTCCAAATACTATTATTTGACATAAATGTATTCAAAAAGTTGACATTGTCCTTTTTCTCTAAATATTGAAAATCTTTTAAAGGATTTTACTTGTGAACACTTAGAGATGGAATCTTTGAATCCACTCCTCATGTTAACTTCATTTTCTTTGCCCTTTTCCTCCCCACCTCCCAGCAGCATCACATAAAACTTTCAGGGCAGCGAGCCTCTGTGGGGCACCCAGAGGATGTGTGCATGGCAGGTGGAAATGGTAATCATTCTGCTTATGTCAGTGATATGGGAGTGATCTTTGTGGATCACCTTGCAACAAAAGCTTTTTTGGTACTGCCTAAAAGGAGCTGTCATCTCCATCCTCACAAGCCCCACGCCACAGCTAGCATCTTGGCCACCAACAGAAATTGTGAATGAGCAGGTAATAGTGGAGAGATGGGCAGCACAGTTCTTGATTGAGACAGTATTGAATTTATCTCACTTGTCAAATGGCAGGATCTAAAATCTCCTTTGACTAGCAGCGTTGGAGAAGAAATTCAGAAATGCCAGATCACTGTAGACTCTACCCTTCCATGAAGTGTTTTGCATTCTTCTAGCCAATCAAATCATATCACCTGAACCTCTTTATTTTTTACTTATTTACTTTATTTTTTGGGCTCATATTTGACCAACTGAACCTTTAAATGCTTCCCTAAAAACAAACTGTTGTCTTGAACCCTTTAAACTGTTCAAAATACAAAACTTTAATGTTTCTCACTCAAAATTTCCTCTGATAACATTTTCAGCAAGCAGTCTTTGCTACCATTGTCCTGCTGTCTGCCTCTCTCTTGACTGGCACCTGATATTGTTAGAGAATAAGGAAGACTTGTTCATGCCACCTTTATGCAGTTAACCACCAATGCCTGATCCTCAATAGGGGCCATTATTTCTGTGTATTATCAGCACAAGGAGAGGTAGTATACTGGCTGAAAGCATGGGCGCTGGAATTAGGTTGCCCACATTCAGATGGCTGCGTCACCACTGTATGGCTGTGTGGCTTTGGGGAAGTTATTTTTGAAGTTTAAATTTAATTCCTTTTCAAAGTAATACATGTACATAATTTTTAAAAGTTGAATAATCCCATAAACTTATAAGAAAGTTATAGTCCTCTGCTCTATCCCATCCTTAATGTCTACTCCCCATAACAATATATATATTGTTATATTATATATGTGTGTATATATACACACATATATTATCCCTGTTATATATATATTTTATATATATATAATATATATTACTCCTGAAAGTTTACATATATATACACACACACACATATATATATATATACACACACACACACATTTTTTTTGAGACATAATCTTGCTCTGCCACCAGGCTGGAGTGCAGTGGTGCAATCTCAGCCCACTGTAACCTCCGCCTCCTGAGTTCAAGCAATTTTCGTGCCTCAGCCTCCCGAATAGCTAGGATTACAGGCATGTGCCACCATGCCCCAGCTAATTTTTTTTTTTGTATTTTTAGTAGAGACTAGGTTTTACCATGTTGGCCAGGCTGGTCTCGCCTGCCTTGGCCTCCCAAAGTGCTGGGATTACAGGTATAAGCCACTGTGCCCTGCCCATAACAATAATTTTTAACTTAACTGTTTAATCTGTTCTTTAACTCTGTGTTTCTAAATAACATGCTTAGACTGCTTTTTATGGATTTTTTTCCATTTTAGGTATTATCCATTGACTTCCTATTATGGAAGATGAAGATTTAGCTTTCTAACCCACTGCCATCCCCGTAACACACACACAATTTCTCTCCTGTTCCTCCTTTCACTCACTCTTTTCTCCTATTCCTCCCACATAATTTTGATTCAACTACTTTTTAATATTTATGTAATTATCAATATTATACAATATTATTCTCAGTTGAGCCTTATAATATACCATGATTATGTTTCCTTTCTTACATATCTTTTTGTTTTTCCTAGAGTTAATGATTGCCTCATTTTTCCCATTGGGTTAGTTTTCTGTATATCTCATTATACAGCCCCAAACCCTTCCAGAGCTATAAAAGGTTTGTATGTTTACTGTGTTGCTGTGTTTGAGCACACTTATCTCAGTATATTATTTTTCTTTCTCTGAAAGCTTTTAAGACTTTTTCCTCATCCACATTGGACTCACATTTCGTGACTACATGCCTTCTTTTGGGTCTTTTTTCTTACATTGTCCTGAACACCCTATTTGCCCTTTTAATCTGGATTTTTTTTTCCTTTGATAATTTCTTCCCCTCCATTTTCTCTGTTTCTCCTTTGCAGTATTCTTATTAATTGAGTGTTGGTACTTCTAAATTGATCGTCTGATTTTCTTATCTTTTTTCCCCTCTATATCCTGTATATCCTCTGTCAGCACTACTTTCTAAGAGATTTCTTAAACTTTTTAAAAACCTTCCTTTGAATGGTTAATTTCTGTTGTCATAGTTCTCATTTCCAAGAGTTTGTTCTCTGCTCCCTCCCCACCAAAAAAGAGCATGTTCTCTGAATATAGATAATGATTCTTTATATGATCTTGTTTCATAGATATATTTTTTAACTCTGCACGGCATTAATTATAGATTTTAGAAAATTTTCTTCTGATTCCCACACTGTTTTTGTTTCCTCTTTCTTTTGTTTGCTTATTTTACTCTCTTTAGGTTAGAAGCTTCCTTTACTGTCTGGCATTCATTAGCTATTCATTCCTATTTAAAACTAAAGCACTAAAAAACTAATTGGAAAGCTGGAGGGCAGGGTAGAGACTATTGAATGTGGGCTTCTCTATAGGCTGAAAAGAGGCAAGTCCAGCATTTTCACTGGCAGATCCCCTGATCCTTAAATGTCATATCTGTAGTTATTTTCTCTTGGACTAGTCATTTCCCCTAGAGAGAATCCTCTAGCCTCCTGCTTTGGGGCGGGGAGTGGAGGATGGTATAAGCATGTACACCAAGAATCTGGGAACTAAGGGGAAATGAAGACCTGACCTGAGATTCCTTCAGTCTGTTAATTCACTTAGTAATTGTCCATCAGTTTTTGAGCTTCTAAAATGTTATTAATGGTGATTGCCTCTCTCCTACTCTCTTTGCCCTTATGAATCTGTATTTTTTATTCCTTTACTATCATTTTAGTTGAGTGTAAAGAAGGCAATAAATGTGTATGTTTGATTTACCATATTTCTGGGCAAGTTATTAATATTTAACCTCTCTGTGTCTCACTTTATTAATCTGAGAAATGGAAGAAAATAACAGTCCCTACCTCACAGAACTGGTGTTAAGAAGTCAGAAAAAAAAGAAGTAGTCAGAAACCCATTTATGACTTAACTCTGTGTTTGGCACACAGTATGCATTAAGAAATGTTCGCTGCATTCTTGGTAGTAGTAATAAATTATAAAAATGTCTGATGAAATGTTGTCACAAATGAGCCAAGCATATCAATCAGTGAAATAAGTCAAAAACAGTCTTTCTACCCCATCTCTTTGAGGTAAAATGTTAATATCCATTTCAGGGAAATAGAAGAAAAATGATAACCTTAGCTTGATAACAAGATTTATTTTTTTAAATGACATTAGTTAAAACTAATGCTTTTCATGAGATCTGAAATGAGTTCCAATTGGCTAAGTCAGTAGAAACCTTACAGCAAATGAAATTGTTATTCATTTAATATTTGGAATTTGCAACTGTTTTAATCAATTAATTATGTTTCTGCATTCTGTGAATTAAGTAAACCTGAAACACAATTAACTGTAGTTAATAGCCTTTGTGGAGTTGCTTCTTTCATTTTATCAACAGATATTAAGCACTCTTGGTATGAGCTGTGGTCCCTGAGCTTTCTGCCTATATCAAAAGCAAACAAACAGTATCAGAAACATCTAAGAGATCTCACTGGGCCTCAGGTACAACATGAAAATAATGGAATAGGTGAACTGGTCCACTCAGCTCTCAAATGTGATTCTATCATTTTTATAAGCATCAATATTTTTTAAGCCCTGACTCAAATCTGTAATCCATTTCCAGAAGTGCTTATTTGTACATATAAAACACCCACATTGAGCACATGCACAGTCTGTGAACACTGCATTCGATAAATTACCCAATGTTAGTCACATCCACTCTGATAGAAAGAGAGGTAGCTAAGATATCAAACCTTTAAATATTTGATCTGTCCAAAAGGTATTTTACCTTAGTGACTATCCTTTAAGTGTCCAACTTTAGGCAGTGGTATTCAGTCTGAATCATCTAATGACCAAAGACAAGCAGAATAGTGATCGTGGATAAAAAGAGCTTAAAACACAACATACACACACACACACACACACACACACACACACCAGTGAATCAAGGAAGAATTACAAACGTTCATTTTAGATTTCTTAGAAAAATTAGATTCAAGCAGTGACTTCCACCTATCTCTCATTTTTGCTTTAAGAAATCAAAGTAATTCTCAATTATGCTATAGTCACAGCTAAGAATTTTACTTCATACTTGCTTGCTCTCAGATGTAGGTTCCAGATATTTGGTGATCTTAGAATTGTGTAAACTTAGATTCAGAAGATTCACAAGCTGGAACCTAGATTCTAATTGATAAATCAAAGGTAAAATGTTAAATAAAGAATACTAGGCAGAAAGCTTCTTGAGGGCCAGCAGTCACCCTCATCTAGCCCAACTCAACTACCCTAATCCCCTGTACATGGTTGTGGGACAGAACAAGTAAATAAATAAACTTTCAGAAACTTCAAGCATTGCTCATTAGAGCAAATTTATAAAGACATCATTCTTCAACATGAATGAATCCCTTCCATACAGATGTGTCCCTGTACTTAATTATCTTGTACTTTGTTCATATATGTTCTTTTTTTTTTTTTTTTTTTTTTTTGAGACACAGTCTCGCTCTGTTGCCCAGGCTGAAGTGTGGTGGCGCCATCTCAGTTCACTGCAAGCTCCGCCTCCCGGGTTCACGCCATTCTCCTGCCTTAGCCTCCCGAGTAGCTGGGACTATAGGCTCCCGCCACCACGCCCAGCTAATTTTTTGTATTTTTAGTAGAGACGGGGTTTCACCATGTTAGCCAGGATGGTCTGGCTCTCCTGACCTTGTGATCCGCCCGCCTCAGCCTCCCAAAGTGCTGGGATTACAGGCTTGAGCCACCGCGCCCGGCCTGTATGTTCGTTGTTTGTCTCCCTTACTTTAGTTTTTGAGGCCAGAGACCAGGCCCTCACTCTCACACCCATAAGAATGTCTAGCACAACCCCAGGCACAGAATAAGTGCGGATTCATGCAAATCAATTATGTGATTAGCAAACATGGTCATTGCACATGTCCTGTGTTCTACAGCAGGCTTGGCCAAGTGGGACCCAGCAGATCCTGCTTCCCCCAGCATGGCAGCAGCTGACGGGAGTGGCCACCCACACATCAGTGCAGCACGCCACCGTCATTCCTGAGACCATGGCAGGCACCCAGCAGTTGGCGGACTGGAGGTAAGCAGGAAACCCCTCTAGGGTGAGTGGGTGTGTCTGGGATGAGAGGCATGTTCACTGCAGACACAGGGCTGCCAGGCCAGCCTATACTTGAATTCCCTGGTTTGTAGACACTGTGTGGACTATGAGTGCAGTGTAACAAGAAGCAATTTTTAAATAATATACCAGGATACAAGAAAACCTGCTTCATTAATTTATGCTCAGTTGTCATTCCCACCGAGAATTCAGTTATGTCATTTAATCATCAGTGTAATTCACCAGACTTGGTTCTGGATGATGTTTGGTAGTTTCTCAGAATTAAATTCCACGTTCAGAAAACAAAAGTCTGTCACCAGTGAAAGAATGCAGAAGAGGGTCCCCAAAGCCCTAAGCAATTCTAGAAAGTGTTCTGAAGATGTTTGAGACGGGGGTGCTCTAGAGTCTATCTGACCTCCCAGGGGAAGGTTTGACAGAACGGGGTTTATTTGGAAGGGTAAATCCTGGCCTATTTGCTGAGTGTGCCTCTTCAGTTAATAGGCATATCTTACAGATTAGAGCCTACTTCCCACACACCCGAGAGGCATCCACCTGACTGCCTGCCAGCGCTGCATACCCCCTGCGTCTGTTTCCACAACTCTTCCCTGTCCAGCTCATGATCTCCTCACAGATGCACTCCTCTGTTATTTTTATGGCTAGATACCCTTGTACCTTCCCCCCAACACCACCACAATGGCCCCCTTCACCAGTGCAGAGCCAGATGGCAGCCCTCCAGGTTGTCCCCAACTCCTCATGGCCCTTTTGGGCTATCTCTCATTCTGCACGAATATCAGGGCAGGTCACTCCCCTCAACCCCCTGACAGCCTCCATATCACCCAGGGAGCCTCCCACAGTTCTTATTCTGACCTACACGGCTATTGTGAATTAAGATCTCTCAGGGAAAAGTAGAAAGGTGGTGATATAAGCCCCCAGTCAGACCCCTACTGGAGCTTCCTCCATTCCTCCACTTCATTTTCTGCCTAGTACAAAATATCTGGGCCCTTCCCCACAGTCCCACTCACTTCCCCACTGGCAACACCCTCATGCCACCACTGCACTCCAGCCTGGACGACAGAGTGAGACTCCATCTCAAACGGTGTAGAGCTGAGTTCAATCCTGGCTCTGCATGACCTGGGGCAAGTTAATCTTTATGCTCCTCAGTTTCTTCTTCAATAAAGGGATAGTAATGCCTACTTCACAGGATTGTTGGGAGGTTTAAATTGAGGTAAAATACAAAGCACTTGGCCCATATTTAACATGTACCATCACAGTGCCTGGTACATGACAGGCATTAAATAAACCTGTCATCTTCCCTCCCCACTATCACATAGGCCCATGCTCAGCAAGCTCGCCTTTCCTCCTCCAGTTCATTAGGAGCAGCCAAGTGGAAAGCTGTCTGACCAGCTGGGTTTTTTTTTCCCTCGCCCCTTTTTCTCCTAAAAGACCACACACGTAACATATTCCTATTTTCCCCCTTTGTCTTTCAGCATTTATAGCTCATCTAATTTCAGAAATACACATACACTTACTAATTCCTACGTATTTCTTATTCCTCCTCCCTCCTTCCTTTCTTTTTGACATCTCTTACCTACTGACCACAGAAGACATCCAAAACCAGCATACTCTCTTCCTGGTCTCTCTCCATGTCTTGTGTGAGCCAAAGAATATCTATTATTGTGGATAGATATCTAATATCTATAAGAAACAGAGGTACCAGTGCTGGGCCTGACTCAAAGGAGAAGGAATGCCATCTGTCTATGGGAGAAAGAGCTACAACAAAATAAAGAAGCCATAATATCAGTTTCTTGGCTCACATCTGTAATCCCAGCACTTTGGGAAGCCGAGGCAGGCAGATCACCTGAAGTCAGGAGTTTGAGACCAGCCTGACCAGCATGGCCAAACCCCGTCTCTACTAAAAACACAAAAATTAGCCGGGCGTGGCAGTGCACACCAGTAATCCCAGCTACTCAGGAGGCTGAGGCATGAGAATCGCTTGAACCCAGGAGGCAGAGGTTGCAGTGAGCTGTGATCATACCACTGCACTCCAGCTTGGGCAACAGAGTGAGACTCCATCTCAAAAAAGAAAAAAGCCATAATGAGTTTCTAAAGTCCATGTAAATGCCCAAAAGACGCTATCAAAATCCCTACAAAAGTATTCATCTACTTCTTTTTTTTTCCTATTCATCCTTTTCCCCATGTTGCAACAATAGGTTCTTATAATTTTTTTAAATTCAAATGAATTATCCTTTAGCTCTGAATTTTATTATGTGTTAAATGAGCTCTTATGGGCAAATCTCTGAGTCAGTCACCACCTTTAACATTTCTGTGGGAAAACAAGGCTTTGAGCTTCATACAACCCAGATTATAAGAATTTTGAAACATAACCCATTCTTAGGATGAGGGCTGCCAGTATTTCTATCATGACTGTTATTAATTTTGATTTAATACCAACTTTATACTTGTCTAGTCAACCTTCAGTTAATCTAATTGTTCATTCAGCAAGCGTGTAATTAATTGATCAGCTGCTACATGCCTGAGCATTGTTCTAGCCACTGAGGTAATTCAAAAGAACGTTAACACTTCCTAACACCAGAAGCATATGGCTCCCAGGCTTCAAAGTTTGTTTTTCACCTAAAGGACAATTTCTTCATTAATAAAATGGTATTGCTAAGATATCCTGTCTTCATCACAGAGTGGAATAAAATAACCCATTGATGACACTTTGTAAATTCCACTTTTTCTTCATTTAAAAAATATTTTTATAAAATTAAGGTGAAACCTTTTTTTTTTTTTTGAGACAGTGTCTTGCTCTGTCACCCAGGCTGGAGTGCAGTGGCACTATCTCGGCTCACTGTGGCCTCTGCCTCCCAGGCTTAAGTGATCCTGCCACCTCAGCCTCCCAAGTAGCTGGGCCCACAGGTGCACACCACCATGCCCAGCTAATTTTTTCTATTTGTGGTAGAAAGGGGGTTTTGCCATGTTGCCCAGGCTGGTCTCGAACTCTTGAGCTCAAACCATCAGCCTGCCTCGGTCTCCCAGAGTGCTGGGATTACAAGCGTGAGCCACCATGCCTGGCCTGTAAATTCTAAAATAAAATATTGTTCAGGATAATCACCTACGTGCTCAGGGACTTTAAAAGTTGGAGGAAATATTTATCTCCTGTCCCTAGAACTTAAAAACTCGGAGCCGGTGCACTTGGCATTTTTCCCACTTGAAAGTCCTCTTTCTCACTCACAACCAGTTGTGTTTCTCCTACTCCTTTTGAGTAGAAGAAACCCACTGGATGAGCACACATGGCCAGGCTCATCCCTTTAGCTGCCGCACAGCTAGTGAAATAACCAACTGCAGTCAGCCTTTAACTGGGGAGGAAGCTTGGTCTTTCAGAGGAGCTCTGCTTTTAGAACACCTCTAAGGCACCTTGTTGTCCCGGCTGCCTTTCAGGAACACGCATGCTCACGGAAGCCATTACAATCCCATCATGCAGCAGCCTGCGCTATTGACCAGTCATGTGACCCTTCCAGCAGCCCAGCCCTTAAATGTGGGTGTGGCCCACGTGATGCGGCAGCAGCCAACCAGCACCACCTCCTCCCGGAAGAGTAAGCAGCACCAGTCATCTGTGAGGTAGGTGGTGAGAGCCACCCTAGGGAAGAGAAATCCCAGGAGATATGAGTGCTAAAGAAACGTAGTTTAGGATTAGGGAGTATCAGCACCCACTCTGAACATGGGACAGTTGCATGGGACGGGGGCACTCCTCTTCCTGCAGTGGTTAGCAAAACATCCCGTACCACATGAACTGGCCTAGGGTTTGCAGGAAGCACTTGGTTTAAGACCGTGGTAATAGTGTAGGGATGGATGCAACAGAATCTTGCAGTGGGCAAGAGAGATTGGGCTCAACTCCATACATATGGGCAAGTGAAAATTTATAGCCAAGGCGGGGTTGGGGAGTGTGGATGGATGGGAAGTTACTAAGAGGAAGCATCAGGGGTAAGGGAGATTCTGCCTAAACTGACCTAACAGGATTCTTGCTAATGACAGGCCCAGGTAATCAGACATCACACCTGGAGACTGAGGAACCTAATCAGATATCAAGGGTGATCAGATATCAAGGATGGTGGGTTCTTGCTAAACTGACTGAGCAGGGTTTTTTGCCAAAAGGAGATTGTACAGCAGAGTGCACAGTTAGACCTAGGAGAAGCTTCACAAGCCTGACTAAAGTTTGGTGAAGCAAATGATCTTTTGTCACTTTCTACTTGTCCAGAGAACACTCAGCCTCACCTGAAGTTTCATTTTGGAAACGATTTACCATAATACTTGTTTAAAAATGTTTTAAAATGTTGAAGGTGTTAAAAAATGTTTTAAAAATACTAAAGAAATGTGCTTTCTTTGTATCTAAGATCAGAAGTTTAACTGATGTAGTACCTTGCTTAAATATAAGCAATAGCTTGTTTAATACCAGACACTAACAAGCAGAACACGAATCTTTCCCATTCCCTTTAAATCCATTCTCATCTCAATGAACACTTTAAAAAATCAAGGTCAACAAAAGGCTGCATACTGTATGATTCCATTTATATGGCATTTTGGAAAAGGCAAAACATAGAGACAGAGATCGGATCAGGGCTTGCCAGAGACCAGTAGGAGAGGAGGAGATTGACTGTGAAGAAGCCTGAGGGAAAAAGCTCTAAGTCTGGATTGTAGTGGGGGGTTATGACTGTGCATTTGTCAAAACTCATCAAACACTTCAAAGGGAGAAATGTTACTATATGTCAGTTATACCTTAATAAACCTGACTTGTTAAAAAATAGAGATTTCCAAGCCAGAGAGAGAGAGTGAGAGAGAGATTGTGTGACTACAGGATTGCTCCTACATCTCTTCCTAATGGCACAGCTTTGAGGTGCTTAATTGCTTATTTGTGATAAGTTAATCAAGAGAAATCCGGTTTACAAAATGTCTAGTGGTTTTGGTTTTCTGCTTCCTCATATAACCGGATACCAGAAACTAGGCCTTCTTCTTTTCATTCTCATTCAAAAATTCATCCAAGGGCTGAAGTTGCCATCTTTCAATATTCCTTATTTGGGTGTTTCTGACGACTCAGGAAAATTTATCTCAGATCATTGGCAACTTTCCAGAACGCTTTTGTGAGGCAGCCTTGTGACAGCTCACCCATGTCATTATTAGACTGGGTGGCAACAAAGTCCACTGTCTCGATCCTCATGGGCTGTCATGCCCAGCAAGGTCACATGGAACACTAGTCTGTCCCAGGACTGAGCTTAGCATCTTTGTGGTTCACCTTGGCTGAGTAGGGGCAGTAAGAACCCTTAGCCTCCCAAGCTGTTTAGCAAGTCCCTCCTTTTTGTCTACTCACCACCCAGCTGGCCTCACGAAGGCTCATTGCCAGTGCATTTCAAGATCGATATAATTATAGTGAAAGTTATGTATTTGCTTATTTTTAAGACCAATGCCTTAGGCAAAACAGTCTGAAAGAACAGTAGTCTCTCCCTTGTTGGCGATGTGGCCAGGCGTACTTTTCCTTAACAATGCCAAGTGGAGATATTAAAACCATTGGTAGTGAAAAACATAATCTTAAAATCGTAATGTATTAGCAACAACAAATATATAGGTTTATAGTAAGTACAAACAATGGTACAATCTTACCAGTGAAACGTATTACCAGTCCCTAGGAAGGAGCAAGCAATGCATCTGGCACTAGCTAGATAGAAAAATAAATCTACCTTATTGAATTATTTTCATTTTACTGCCATCCCTTTAGCTAGAAGGTGCTAGAATCTCTAAAGACATATAAAAGTCTGAGTTTCGTTATACATTGGCATTAGTCCCTCACTGCATAGATACTACAGGTTGAGCATCCCTAATCCAGAAATGCAAAATTGTCCCAAATTCAGAACTTTTTGAGGATTGACATGATGCCATAAGTGGAAAATTCCACACCAGACATGTGGTCTCAGTCAAAACTTTGTTTCATGCACAAAATTATTTTAAAATAATGTATAAAATGACCTCAGGCTATGTGTATAAGGTGTATATGAAACAGAAGAATTTTGTATTTAGACTTGGGTTTCATCCCCAAGATATCTCATTATTTATATGCAGATATTCCAAAATCTGAAAAAAACAAAAATCCAAAACACTTCTGGACCAAGCATTTCAGATAAAAGAAGTTCAACCTGTGCCAGAGTCAGTGAGGATCTAATGGGGAGGGGAGAAAGTATTTTTCCCCTAAAGTTAACAAAAATCACATTGGTTAATTTAGTAAGGAATTTCAAGTTGGTCAAAATTAAGATTAAAAGGTCTCTTTTTTTTAAGAGTGCTTTTTCCTCTTACACTTTTCCAAATTTTCTATTACAATTTAGACTGAGCCTCCCATGAGGCTCCATGAGACAAAATGCAGAAAAAGTCATTTTTAAGGTTTTTAGCAATTATATGCACACAGATATTTTTGATGGTCATGTTCTTTTTCCAGAGGAGGAAAGAAGGAAAACTGAACCATTAGTCACCAAGGTTAGGTCCTTTAGATCCTGAAACTCTTGGCCGGGCGCAGTGGCTCACGCCTGTAATCCCAGCACTTTGGGAGGCCGAGGCGGGCGGATCACGAGGTCAGGAGATCGAGACCATCCTGGCTAACACCGTGAAACCCGTCTCTACTAAAAATACAAAAGATTAGCCGGGCGCGGTGGCGGGCACCTGTAGTCCCAGCTACTCTGGAGGCTGAGGCAGGAGAATGGCGTGAACCTGGGAGGCGGAGCTTGCAGTGAGCCGAGATCGCACCACTGCACTCCAGCCTGGGCAACAGAGCCAGACTCTGTCTCAAAAATAAAATAAAATAAAATAAAATACATAGATCCTGAAACTCTTAAGGAATAAATGTTTCAGTAGAATAACCATTAGCAAGGAAACCAAAGCTTGATGTGGCAAACACCAGTTCTTCCACCACCCCCAAAACAAGACTTAAGTACCTTTGAAGGGATGACACAAGACAGAGCTCAGAAGTAGGGCCTTGACCCTGAAGGCAAGGGACTGTGTTGGAGCAAACACAATTGGAATCCTGGCATGACATCTGCTCCTACAAGACCTGTAGAGACTGGGGCACAAGAGGCCCCTCCCTGCTCCGAAAGCCCTGGCTGCTCCCTTTGTCCTGCTGGGAGCAGGCATGTAGATCCAAACCAGAGCCCAGAGAACGCCTGTGTAGCTGCTCACTGAATGATCCCATTCCCAGTCACAGATGGAGACTCATTGTCCAGCCGCTGACTTGTTTTACAGAGATTTGGCAAAGCAGGTGTTTTTAGGCAATTGGGCTCCTTCGAAGGACTTGTGGGGCCTGACCTTCCTCTGTGTGCGAGTGTGGTTTTCTCATTACAGAAATGTCTCCACCTGTGAGGTGTCCTCCTCTCAGGCCATCAGCTCCCCACAGCGATCCAAGCGTGTCAAGGAGAACACACCTCCCCGCTGCGCCATGGTGCACAGTAGCCCGGCCTGCAGCACCTCGGTCACCTGTGGGTGGGGCGACGTGGCCTCCAGCACCACCCGGGAGCGGCAGCGGCAGACAATTGTCATTCCCGACACCCCCAGCCCCACGGTCAGCGTCATCACCATCAGCAGTGACACGGACGAGGAGGAGGAACAGAAACACGCCCCCACCAGGTGAGGCGGTGCCACCTTAGCCTTCCAGGAAGGAGCTGGGAGGGTTTGCATTGTGTGTGGATCTGACCATCTTCCATCATCAAACAGAAGGATCCTCTCTTCTGACCCCTAAAGTTTGGTTTTGCCATCTACTGTGGTCCTAAAGTTATTTCAAGAGAATGTCAAACAGGTTTTCCATAATTGTTTAAAACCAAAATAATGTTGAATCACTTTGGTCTTAAAAAGTAATTATAGGCCCTATACATTTGGGGAACTTGAGACCATAAAAATCGGGCACACAATGCCAGTGTATTTCATCCTCTGTAAGTTTAAAAGTCTCTGCCTCAAGCTAGTGAATTTATTCCCAGTTGGTCAGGATATTTCTCTGACATTGCCTTGGCTCACTCAGAATATGAAGTAATTGTCCAATTAATCAGAAATTTCCCTGTGTCTGATTAACCTAATCTTTCAAAATTGCCAGTTGGCTCTTCACCCAGAGAGCATTACTGTTTATCCCAAAGTAATAATAATTCATTTTGGTCTTTGTGTGCTTCCTGGGGAGAGGGAAGAAATCTTTATTATATTTACAAAACTATTAACCCTGGCGCCAGAGCCTCTTTTTCTGTACTGCCCAGCCAGACTTCAGTAAAATGTGGTTTTTGTTTGGGCCACTCAGCTCAGGTTCTGAGCAACCCTTCTAGAACAGTTGTCTTCCTGGCCTTCTGCACCCCCAGAGTCCCTGTGGCCTTGTAAAGCCCAAAATCTCATGACCCCACCCTACTGGCTCCTTTGCATGGGGACCGAGAGCCAGGGAAGGGAGGCCTGCCCCTCCCGAGCCCAGCGCTGCCCGTCAGCACGCATCCCGCAGCGGGATGTGAACTCTAATTCACAATTAGGCTCGAATTATTAATTCCTGATTGGATACAATGTAACTAATTAGTAATCACAAATCCTTTGATTAGATAATAAATTCTCACATTTGAAATCATTACAAAATGTATAGAGAGACTGATGAAAGCATTCTCATTATAACTATTCCTGCATGGGACATTCCCTTCTCTCTTTATAATGAAGTCCAGTGGTTTTAGTTTGTTGCCGGGTGGGGTTAGTACATGTCTCTTTCAAGTGTCCTCTTCCCACCAATTAGGTACAGCCTAATTGTCATTGTCTTTCAGAGAAGAATGTAGTGGAGCACTTGTGGCCGTGGCATTGTGCCAGGTGCCAGAGGGGACCCAGGTCAAAGGCCCAGGCACAGCACTGAATACGTTGGCAGCCCAGGACTGCCTTGCTCCCCATCTGCCTAGTCCAGAACTGGCCTCAGATCCCTTTTTAATGACAGCCTCAAGTTGAGTCAATGGGCCATTCTCTACAGTGCCCCACCCCACCACCCAGGAATACTGTCGGTTCAGTCCTCACGTGGGCTCAGTGGTCTCTTCACAAAGGGGATGGCCCTGCCCAGCCCCAAACCAAAGCCTGGCCTGGAGCAGCCACCCACACGTGGGTAGCCTTGGTCATCAGAAGGGCCTAGCAGCCTTGCCCAGCCCTTTGCCACAAATGGAGGAAAGCAAAAGCAATTTAAAATCTGACAATCAGCTAGATTGGAATCTCATTCCTAACGTATGAGATCTGAGTTGACACAGACTCTCAACATCTGTGCCCAGGAGAGAATTGAATAGCGTGTCTGAGGAGGAGGATGAGAGAGCCGTCTCTCCACCAATCAGACAGCTGACAGGGCTGAGAGCGGAATGCAAAGCCCGAGCATGTCCCTGCCTCCGTGGCAGCCCCTAAGGTCCCCAGAAGGAAATGATAGAACCAAGAGGCTGGGCAGCAGGTGAGGACCTTCATGAGAACAACTCAAAGAAACCTAGGAGTGGGAGCCAGGTGCACAGGTGAGGGACAGCCACAGACAGTAGCAGTGGCCACTGAGTCCCACAGCATCCTGCAGTGAAGAGTGGCGGGGACTGCCAGCCTGCCAGGGTCATGAAAATGTGCTGGACACATCAGGCTGAATAGGGAAGCTGCAGACTGAGGCTAGGGAGTCATCCAAAAGGCCTCGGCTGTCCGCAGTTGTGACTGGGAGCTCCCAAAATAATGTTTTCTAGAGAGATCCAATGGCTATTGCCTTAGAAAATGTCTTCACACTCAAGAAGGCAGGAAAGTGTATTTGAGTCTGAGTAGGATAAAACAGAAACCAGTAGCTGTTTTATTTATAGAGAAACCACTGTGTAATTGTGATCACATTATTGTGACTACATTTTGGAATGAGAAAAAAAAATGTGGGGAAATATGATTACTTGTTCTTAGAAGTCAGAATTATCATAAAATTTAACACAGTCAGTATTTATTGGCCCCACTAGTGTAAGATATTATACTGGGAACTGCAGGTGTTACATAAATAAGGTAGACAGTCTGTGTCCTCATGAGGTTTGCAGGGTAATAAGCAAGACGAAACACATACAAATCATTATAACACAAAACAGAGTATCAGTCCCATAAAAATGAGCAAAGTACCATGGGGGACTCAAAGGGAAAAAGCTTAAAGGAATAGCAGGGGAGGGGGTTTTGAAGGCTAAAGGTCTTGCAGGTCCACACTGTAGAGGAGGTGGGGTTGCAAATTCAAGTGAGGGGATTGATGGGGCAGAGCCTCTGAGGCAGGCGAACAGGATCAAGAGCCCTGTGCAGGAGCTTATCCAAAAGGGATTTCAGGATGGAAAGGGGGTTGGAGAGGGATCTCCCCTTAGATGGGGGTGGTCAGCTTTGTCAGGAGATACTGAGGGGCTCAAGGGGAAGCATCAGTCCTGGGAAAACAAGGATGCACCCCCAAGTGCAGCCACATGGAGGGGTCACCTGGTCCCTCTCCAGCTGAAGAGCTTCCCCAGCCCTTCTGTGTCCCAGCTGGAGCAACGGAGACCTTCCCTCCTACACGTTGATCATCCTCGTTCCTGAGCCTGATTTCTCCTGTGCCATGGGCATGTTGATTCCCACCTTCTGTGTTCCCAGCCTCATTTTCTATTTGCTACTTACCCCAGTGCCAGTCCTGTAACTTTGCCTGAAATGCTGGTTAATTCCCCTAACATGGCTCAGCCTCAGCTTGGCAGCCAGAGTCAGGCAGCCGATGACCTTCAGAGGGATGGCAGTGCCTCCACCACCAAAGGGGCTTTTAGACCTGATTGAGTGTGTCACTGAACTTCTAGGACTAGACGATACAGCCTAGAATTTTTAAAAGAAAGCCAAGGCAAAAATCATTATTCCTGACCCCACGTATGTGGCACTGTTAGTTGCACAGCAGATGGCTGGCCAGCAGCTCCACTCGTGAGAACTCCAGGGCATGTTGCAGGCAGATGCTGGGAGACGCTGAGCTAAAGACGGGAGAATCATAGCAAACATCCACCGGATGTTGCACCCGCACTAGCTCCTCCGTCATTTGATGGGGCACGAGAGGCTGGTATTCCTATTCTCATTTGATAGATGAAGACACTGAGGCTCAGGAAAGGTAGGAGACTCACCCAAATTGATAAAGGTTCTAAATGGCAGAGTTGGGACTGAGGTGCCATACTCTTGAAGAAATGGCAAACTTAATAACCGGCAAAAAATAACTGATTTCAGTCATTCATTCAACAAATACAAATTCCATCCTGCTCCCTCCCGTGACTGCCACCATGCCGTGGTGGCACCCACTGTGTGCAGGGCACCATGCCAGGGCCACAGGGAGTCTAGAGTGTTGTCCACTGAGCCCCCTCTTGGTGCTGGGTGTTTGTCAGGGTGCTGGAGCCATGGCACTGAGAAGGGCAGAGTCAGCTCTTTTAAAAGTAGGAAAGTCAGGAAAGAGCCAGGGGCTCCTTTTCAGTGAGTTACTGTGGACTAGGGGACTCTGGTCTTGGCTAGAGAATTGGCCAAAAGATGAGACAAACAGATACTGTTCTGGGTCCCCCAGGATTAAGTGGTAGAACTGGTCTTCTTTTAAATATTTATAGACAATTTTGATTAGAAAAGCATTTAATTGTCTACACATACTGAACAAGCCGTCTTTTCTCTCCTGGACTCTCTTGGACGGTTTATAGGTACACGTCTCCTGATCTAGAACCCCCTGCTAACCTTACCTTGTGCTGAAATGGTCTTGTAAAGGCTGTAGCATACAACCTTTAGTCATTAGGGTAATTTTTTTTTTTTTTTTTTTTTGGTAAGAACTGGAGACAGTGTCTCACTATGTTGCCCAGTCTGGTCTTGAACTCCTGGGCTCAAGCAATTCTCCTGCCTTGGCCTCCCAAAGTACTGGGATTATAGGTGTGAACCACCATGCCTGGCCGAGAGTAATTTTTTAAGTGTGTAAACCAGAGTGGCTTGTGTCAACTGATCAGTTAGAAGTGATTTTGTCCAGCTCCATGAGTCACTCATGGATTCACTCATTGAGTTACCTGGATGTTTCTGGTAGGTGCGTTGTTTTGCTTCGGTCATCAAGGCCCTCCTGCAGGCTGCACTTCACTGCGCCTGTGTAAGCAGCCACCGTTTCAACCACCGTTACCAAAAATGAAAACTTTAAGAAAAATGATTCATAAATATCACTCAGTATTTTAGATATAGAAACAGTTACTTAGGTCACTCTTAACGTGTCTATATATAAAAAAAAAAATTTGACCCGAAATGTTTTCCTCCTTTATACTAAGTTGAAAGTCTAGAGAAATTATTGTAGATAAAGCAAGGTTAGAAAACTGATAAGCTGCTGCTCAAATTACTTTGGCCTGAAAAATTAACATCCACTTAACAGAGGAAGCAAAACCCACACACACTCATTTATTACTGCATGGGCAAAAAACCCAAAGTGGGATTAGCCTCCGTTGCTACCTGTAACCATGTAGCTTGCTCCATCCTGCCATTGGTTGAGAAGCTACTTACAGCCAATCTCCTGCCGTGCTCATGGGGACGTGGGAATCAGGCTTGAGTGAAGGAACAAAGGAACCCAAACACACAGTGCCATTTGAAGGAACTTTGGTGTCTCTCCATTTTGAGTACAATACATCCCCAGTTGAAAGCTACTTCAGTCATGTGACTCACCTGGAGAGATGATGGAAGGATCTTTCGTCCAGCTGACTTCGCCACACCCTCTTTACAGGGCTCCATTTAAGACACTCCAGTGGGTTGAGTGGAATGGTTTAGGGGTGTATTTTGAAGAAGAGACACTCCACCCTACTGTCCCCAGCTGCTGTCACATTACAAAGCTGTCACTGATGTGCCACAGCTTCCTGGTTTGCTCCTGGCTTTCCACAGGGAAGAGGGAGGAAGAGGGGTGGGAGAAGAGGGTTGGATACCATAGGGCAGAGTGGTGCTTAGTGGATAGATTGAAGGTGATTAGGAGAGATGAGTCAAAACTCCCAGGCCAGTTGGGAAGAGAGAGACTGGGCTTCAGAAGAAGATGGAAGGAGAGTAAACACTTCCTTCCGCTGCATCTGATGGCACAAGGACGAGGTGACTACTCCTGGCTCCTTCCGCGACCCTGTTTCTGATTTCTCTAGAAAGTAGTCATATAAAAAATGATCTTACTGGTGATATATGTGTGTTTATATACACACGTGTAGACATAAACATAGACATAAATATGCAGATAATACAATTTGAAAGGAGGAGCCAGGCATGGTGGCTCACACCTGGAATCCCAGCACATTGGGAGGCCAAGGTGGGAGGATCACTTGAGGCCAGGAGTTTGAGACCAACCTGGGCAACATAGCAAGACCCTGTCTCTACAAAAAAAAAAATTTTAATTCCCCAGGCACAGTGGTACGTGCCTGTAGTCCCAGCTACTGGGGAAGTGGTACCAGCAGTGGCACGTGCCTGTAGTCCCAGCTACTGGGGAAGTGGTACCAGCAGTGGCACGTGCCTGTAGTCCCAGCTACTGGGGAAGTGGTACCAGCAGTGGCACGTGCCTGTAGTCCCAGCTACTGGGGAAGTGGTACCAGCAGTGGCACGTGCCTGTAGTCCCAGCTACTGGGGAAGTGGTACCAGCAGTGGCACGTGCCTGTAGTCCCAGCTACTGGGGAAGTGGTACCAGCAGTGGCACGTGCCTGTAGTCCCAGCTACTGGGGAAGTGGTACCAGCAGTGGCACGTGCCTGTAGTCCCAGCTACTTGGGAAGCTGAGATGGGAGGATTGCTTCCACCCAGGAGTTCGAGGCTGCAGTGAGCTCTGCTCACAACACGATACTACAGTCTGGATGACAGAGTGAGACCCTGCCTCTAAAAATAATAATAATCATTTGAATGGAATGTATGTGCCATATTAAAATGAAGATTTTTTTTCTCTCTGATGACTCTAAGTCAGCAGGTATCAGGAAGGAACTCTCTGGTCTGGAGGCACGCTGGAATTACCAGCATGAGCCACTGTGCCCAGCCAAAAGTAGTCATATTCTTTACCACATCATCTTTCCATGATGATCAAAGGAGATAACACATATAAAGCACTTTAAGCCGTAGTTAGTATGCATCCAATAAATGTTACCTGTACTTAATAATCAGCATCATAGTAATAGAACATATAGCATTGACTATGAAATCAGAAGGGTGAAAGAAGTTACTGGAGGAGATGAGTTTTGACCCTGGTCTTGAAGGATGAAATTGACTCAGATTAGCAAATAGAAATCAGAGATACATTCCAGATAAGACCCTACAGGGAAGGGGTCACAGGTTATATCTGATCTTCTCCCAGTGTTTTCTCCTTTAGGGATTTCTTTACTTTTTAGCTCCTTATTTATTTTCATCATTTTAAAATGATGAAAGTTATCTATTGCCATGACAACATAATGCAATTGTGAACTCTGACAGCTTTGTTCTTTATTCAGAAGTGATGTTCTTTCAAGCCCATTTCAGCAAATATTTCTCATTCTGCTCCTATCGCTACCTCTCTCACTTGCATTAACCAAGTCATAATGGAATTGATAAGCTGTCAATAATAATTAGATGCAGTCATGGAATGAATCCCAGTAGTATTGATAGATATGAGCCTAAAGAATCTGCAGTAGTCATCTCAAATGTGTGCTCATTTCTAAAGTGACTCATTTCACAGCTTCCCATTAGTTCTCTAATCTGCATAGTGTGTTCAGGTAAAGCGCAGAGCTTTCTCACAATGGAAGAGATGAAAAACAGCTAGCAAATGAATTCACCTTGTGTGAATAAATGTGCCACTTGTAAATCCAAAAAGGTAGGCAAATCAGCATCAAGCCGTGCTGTACATATTTGCCCATTAAGCTAGGGGCTCCCAGCTACAACAAAGGGATGGGACCCGGGAAGGGTTTATAAAGGTTTTATCCCACACTCCTTGTAGATAACTAGACGCTGACATGCAGATTCTTCAGTCTCTTTGGTGGGAGACTCACTACCTGTTGGGTTTCCATCAAGTAGATGGCCCTCAGTTCTCACAGGTCACCCAGGCCAAGCTGTCCGCTCTTACAAGACTCATGCCAGAAAGCCATTCTTCAGTGACAAGAAGCTCAGTGACTCATGAAGTGGCTATTGTGTCTTAAGATAGTTCTAGTTAGAAAATTCTTTTTCACGTTAAGCTGAAGCTTCTCCACAATTTCCACATTTGAGTGAAGAGCTCCAAATATGCCCAATTGGAATTTTACTCAAGGACAGATTACAGTTTTGCTGAAATTAGTGTGTGTTTTTGTCTTTTTGTTTTTTTAAAAAAAATTGCTCATTTTCTAAACTACTCAGATCCTAAGGAAGATATGATCAGCAAGAACTGGCCAGCTCTGGGTCTATATGTAAAGTACATCTACTAAAAGGATCTCTTTCCTCCCCAGATTAGGGCTAGACCATTCCTATTTTAAAATGTCTCTAGGAATCTTTCAGAGATCCTCACAATGGCTCTTTTAATGCCATGAGTAATCTCTCTCAATGAGTTTCGGAGCAGGTTGGAGCTGGATGGATGTTACAGGTTATCCAGGACACTGTCCAGAGCCACACCAGTAAAGGAACATCAGAGCTAGGACTGCAGCACCAGCTCCCAGGACACATTTGGGAGTCAGCCTCCATCCTCACCTGGGGTCCTCTGCCGACAGAATGTGCACCTGCAACAGAACATGTCTGTGTTTCGTGAAATGACCAGAGGCATGTTCATCATTCAGGAGTAGCTGTGCCTGAAACTAAGAGTAAAGGGCAGGGCAGCGCCATCTCCTCCTCACCTCCCCTCAGGAACCAGCAGCTGCTCCCAGTCATGGCTCCCAGCTCTTCCCCTGGCCCTCAAGCACTTTGAAACAGTGCTGGGTGGGAGGAGTTCCCTTATTACACAAGAGACTGCAGCAGACCAGTTGTTTCCCATTGCTCCCCACCACTCATCCCAGAAGACAGCTGCAGGTTTCACTGCCTTTGTCTTGTTAAGGCAGCTCTCCTTCCCTCCTGCTCCCTCCTTGTCCTCAGCCTCCCGCGTCTCCCTGCTCTCAGATCCCTCCTCCCTACCTCCTAGCTCAGAGACCTCCTGGAGTCCCACTTCCTAATTCTTTTTTTTTTTTTTTTTTTTTTACTTAGTTTATATTTATAAAATATGTTGAGATACTGTTTTTTGTTGTTATTGGTAGACAACAATCTTTTTTTTTTTTTTTAAGACGGAGTCTGGCTCTGTCTCCCAGGCTGGAGTATAGTGGTGTGATCTCAGCTCACTACAACCTCACCTCCCAGGTTCAAGCAATCTCCCACCTCAGCCTCCCAAGAAGCTAGGATTACAGGCATGTGCCACCACACCCAGGATTTTTTTTTTTTTTTTTTTTTTTTTGCGGGGGCGGGGCGTGGTGGGCAGAGTCTCACTGTCGCCCAGGCTGGAGTGTAGTGGTGCGATCTCCGCTCACTGCAACCTCCACCTACCGTGTTCAAGCGATTCTCCTGTCTCAGCCTCCCTAGTAGCTGGGATTACAGGTGCACACTGCCACGCCTGGCTAATTTTTGTATTTTTAGTAGAAACGGGGTTTTGCCATGTTGGCCAGGCTAGTCTGGAACTCCTGACCTCAAGTGATCCGCCCACCTTGGCCTCCCAAAGTTCTGGGATTACAGGTGTGAGCCACCATGCCCAGCAGATTTTTTATTTTTAGTAGAGACAAAGTTTCACCATGTTGGCCAGGCTGGTCTCAAACTCCTGACCTCAAATGATCTGCCTGCCTTGACTTCCCAAAGTGCTAATTACAGGTGTGACACCCCGTACCTAATTATTTTTATTTTTAATTTTTTTTTAGAGTGGGGGTCTCTTTGTCACCCACACTGGAGTGCAGTGACATGACCACAGCTCACTGCAGCCTCAAACTCCGGGGCTCAAGCCATCTTCCTGCCTCAGCCTCCTGAGCAGCTAGGACTTACAGGCGCACACCACCATGCCTAGCTAATGTTTTTATTTTTGTAGAGATGGGATCTCACTGTGTTGCCCAGGCAGGTCTCAAATTTCTGGCTTCAAGCAGTCCTCCCACCTTGGCCTCCCAAAGTGCTGGGATTACAGGGGTGAGCTACCGCACGTAGCTCCCACTTTGTAATTCTTGTACTGGATGTCAGTGCCCTCCCACTCTCTAGGTGTCTCTGCTGAGCCCTGATGTACAGCTGCAAAGTGCCCAAGACTCTCAATCTCTTTTGCCTTTTTTTTTTTTTGTGAGACAGAGTCTTGCTCTGTCGCCCAGGCTGGAGTACAATGGCACAATCTTGACTCACTGCAACCTCTGCCTCCTGGGTTCAAGTGATTCTCCTGCCTCAGCCTCTGAGTAGCTAGGATTACAGGCACCTGCCACCACATCTGGCTAATTTTTGGTATTTTTAGTAGAGACGGAGTTTCACCATGTTGGTCAGGCTGATCTCGAACTTGTGACCCCAGGGGATCCACCTGCCTCAGCCTCCCAAAGTGCTGGGATTACAGGCATGAGCCACCTCACCCGGCCTGGACTTTGTTTTTGATAGAGATGTAATTCATGTACCATACTGTACAGTTCACCCATTGAATGTGCACAATTCAGTGGTTTTAGGCTATTAATTTTTAATTGTAAAATATATATAACAAATTTGACATTTCAACCATTTTTAAGTGTAAATTCAGTGATATTAATTATACTCATAATGCTGTATAGTCATCACCATTATCTATTTTCAGAACTTTTCCATTGCCCCAACCAAAAACTATACCATTAATCAATAACTTCCCACTCTCCTCTCCCCTAGCCCCCAACCTCTGGTAACCTCTAATGTATTTTCTGTCTGTATGAATTTGCCTATTCTAGATATTTCATATATGTAGACTCAAACAAACTATTTGTCCTTTTGTGTCTGGTTTATTTCATTTAATGTTTTCAAGATTCATCCATATTGCAGCATGTATCAGAACTTTTTTTTTTCTTTTTTTTTTTTTTGGAGACAGAGTCTCACTCTGTCACCCAGGCTGGAGTGCAGTGGTGTGATCATAGCTCCCTGCAGCCTCAAACTCCTGGGCTCCCACCTCAGCCTCCCAAACAGCTAGGACTACAGGCACACACCACCATACCTCGCTTATTTTTTTAATTGTTTGTAGAGATGGGTTCTTACTGTGTTGCCCAGGCTGGTCTTGATCTCCTGGCCTCAAGCAATCCTGCCACCTCAGCCTCCCAAAGCACTGAGATTACAGGCATGATCCACCCCTCCCAGCGTTCATTCATTTTTATGACTGAATAGTATTCCACTGTATGGATACACCACATTTTCTATCCATTCACCAGTCGATGGACATTTGGGTCGTTTCCACCTCTTGGTATTTTGAATAGTGCTGCAGTGAACATTGGCTTACCTGTATCTGAGTACCTGTTTCCAATCCTTTAAGTACATACTTAGGAATGGAATTGCTATATGGTAACTCTGTGTTTAGCTTTTTGAGGAACAAGCATATGGACATTTCACATTTAAACTGTCATAACTGGGAGGTGTGGGTCTGTATTAATTAAAATGTATCTACTTTAAGTTAATGTGAAGAGCCGTAAATATATGCAACCAATTCATTCGTCACCTTCTTTTGAGTTCTTAACAATTATCATCTGCACGATTCATCTGACAGTTAATCACGGAGGCTTTGTGACATCCATTATTCTCTCTAACTGGTTATTTTAAAGCTTTTACTATTTAACTTGTCATGTTTTTATACAGTCCTCCACTGAGATTTTAATCTCCTCGAGGGCAGAGACACGTATTTCTTTGTATAGCAGCTATTCCCTGTAGTACCCCACATAGATCTCCAAGATATCATGAGTTTTAATTTTCTTTCCTTTCAATCTTCTGGTTTATTCACAGACTAGAAAAAAGGAAACTTTTCGAGCAAGTCCTCACCCTGATAGAATTCTCTTTGCCTAGATAAGTTTTTTGCAAACCTGTTTTCACATGTTAAATAAGGTAACACAACTTGTAAGAAGAAGAATCATAGCAGCCATTATGGAATACTTATCATGTGTTGTGTATCGTTTAAAGCACATGTGCTTTCTCACTTAATTATCAAAACAAGCCTATGATATAGGTCCAATTGTTACCTACCTTTTACTGATGAGGCCGCTGAATCACTGAGAGGTTAAATAGCTGCCCACCACCCTGTCAGCAGCACATGTTGACGTTAGATAGCTGACTGCAAGGTTCATGTTCTCACCCACAAACACGGTTAGGCACCCTGAACCAGAGAGGACAGTGTCCAGCCACTGGAAGAATTATCCAGTCTAGATGTCAGGAGCACTGGGCTTTGGGGAGCAGGGCCAGCGCCTCCTGGGGACTGCACCTCACAGCTCCCCCAGCCTTCTGTAGCACAGCAGCAGGGCTCTGTTCTTCTGTCCCTCCTGCCTGGCTGCTGTGGGCTCTGGAACTTGGCCACTTCCCTGCTGCCCCTAGGGTGGTGGAGATCCATCATGGGAAGAGCCTGACCTGGCTGTGTGGCCTCAAGCAGTATACCCGGAGGTGGCTGTGACTCTATGAGGCTCTATAAATACCAGCGGCTTCTCTCATCCAGTTAGCTGGAAACTGACCAGCTTGCCTAGGCAATTTTCATTTCTTAAAAATAAATGATCAATATATAAAAATAGATGCACATTCATTTTTAAAGCCTTATATAAGCACACAATAGACAATAAATTTCACATCCATCGTGCCAGCAGCCTCTCACTGAGTTTGAAGACAGACAGAAGTAGTTCCCAAAGTAACCACACTAACTTAAACATCTCTGAACAAACATGCTGGCCAAGAGCCATCCAAAGCCAGTGCCTCCCTATTGTATGAAGTTCCATATGTAAGATGAAGGCCAGGGTGTCAGAGTGGCTTTCACACAGCATCAACGTGGCAGGGGCCTTCCCACCAGACCCCAGTGCAGTACCATCTCCCCCGATCCTTGCCCAGGCAGTGGAAAAGCCATAGGTGGGCCTGGCTCCTGAAAAGGGAAATGCAGAGGTCCTAGTGGCCTGCACACAGCCCACAGAGCACACTCAGAGCAAGGAGAGGCAGAGGGTGTCAACTCCAGCTCTGCATTCTCCACGGCACGTCTGCACTGTGCTGTGTGGGTGCAGCCTCCTCAGAGCCTCACACTGCATCCCATTCCTTGGACATTCTGCTCCCTCCTGCATAAGCTTTGCCAGGCCACAGGCACCAAACCTAAACTTATGACATTCTTCTCCCAGCAAGGTTGACTCCTAACCCAGGTCCCCAGGTTGCTGGGTTCTTGCTGGTTCTCTCCTTGCTCAGATGTTCCATTCTGGTGGGCCCACGGGGGTTGTACACAGCTCTGGGCTGCAGGTGCCTCCCCTGCCGCTCTGCTGAGCTCTGCTGCGCAGGAAGAGCCCAGGCCAGCCCAGAAGCCTCACACTCCCTAGTCTCCAGAAGCACCTGTGGGTCCAGCACCACCCCCTTCTCCATGTCTTCACATGTCCCCCTGCTGCCGGCTACACAGCGGACATTTGCATGCCCAGCCTTCCCAGGGGGTTAGGGCGAGCAAAAGCCCTGTTCCTGCCCTCTCTCCTCTGCCTCCCTCCCCTGCCCCAGGGCACGAAATGCTAGTTGGGTGTCTCACCGCATGGCCTTCTCCCACCTCTAACTTCTCCCTTTGCATTTTCAGCACTGTCTCCAAGCAAAGAAAAAACGTCATCAGCTGTGTCACGGTCCACGACTCCCCCTACTCCGACTCCTCCAGCAACACCAGCCCCTACTCCGTGCAGCAGCGCACCGGGCACAACAACGCCAACGCCTTTGACACCAAGGGGAGCCTGGAGAATCACTGCACGGGGAACCCCCGAACCATCATCGTGCCACCCCTGAAAACCCAGGCCAGCGAAGTATTGGTGGAGTGTGATAGCCTGGTGCCAGGTAATTTGGGGCCAGGACAGGACAGGAACATCTCCCTGGAGAGCGGTTTTCCTGTTTTTCTGCTGCTAGAAATGTTGCTGTATGGGAGCTAGTACAATAGAAAGTGTCCAGCCAGTGACTGCAGGCGATCCTTACCGAGGATGTTATTGAAGTAGCCAGGGGAGGCTTCTGCTTAACAGCACATTGTATAAGCAGCGTTTCCTTCTTTAATTCTGTGATCAATACCTCTCTGCCTTTACAATGGCTCTGCTTCCAACTAGGTTGATTGATAGACAATAAAAGCCTCCTGGTTCTTTATGCCCGAGCCTGGAAGAATACCTGGTCGGGGGAGTTTCTGGCTGACATCTAGCACCACTCCCTTCCAGGAAGCCCTGGTGGTCAGGTGGGCTTCTTGTGTAGGAAGAACCTCCTCCGAGTCTTGCTGGGGAAGGGTGAAATCAGCCCCTCCCAGCCCCTCCTTGGAATCAGCTGCCGGGCAGCGAGACCAAGCCGTGCGTGTTTCTCTGCTCACGCGCTGCTCTCTTCAGGGGACTCCTCCTGTCCCGCGAAGGCTTGTCCTGAAAATTGGGCCCTGGAATAAAGGCTGAGAACATAACCTTCTGAATAAACTCAGCGGCTCACCGTAGATTTTGTAGCATCTATTTAGCATTTCCCTTGCTCATGCTCACAGTGGAATAATGTGGAGACTAAACCAGAAGAAATCTGCGCCTCCCGCTAATTCCGCCACGAACCGCACCCAAGCCAGCCTGCACCTGCGTGATGGCGCAACGGAAAAGGGAAGGAAAGGGAACGCCAAGAAGCTTTTGTCTAGATGGGAGCAGCTGTTACTTCTCAGGAGGATCTCACGTCTGACACCGAAGGTGGCTACAGGAACTGGGAACTCTTCCTGGGTGGTGACCACATGTAAGGCCCAGTGGGCGCAGGCCCCATTCAGGGGCTGCCACTGCGGGTGAAGAGTGGAGGCAGGATGGGGTCATTAGGACTTTTCCAGCCCAGTGCCTCAGGCCAGCCTGCACGGTGAGGGTCAGCGCCCTGGGACGCTCTCCCAAGAGCTCGTGGCATTGCCTGGATGGGGCCCCTTTTGCTGAGAGGCTCTGCCTGAAGGGGAGATGGTGACAGCTGCAGGCTCATGCTCCCCGCCGTCCACTTCCCAACCCAAGGCAGCATCACCCTTTCTGACATTTGTATCGGAAGTTCTTTTTCCCTGACTTTGGAGTTACCCCAGCTGCCTTTCCTCTGAAGAAATGCTTGTGAAACACGGCTTCTCAGCACCCTGCTAAAACAGCTCCGTTTTCAAGTCCTGGTCTGTCCCCAACAGTACCATCGTGACGATGCAGCTTCCAAGCAGCTTTGACGTCAGAGCCAGCGTTCCTGTGGGCCTGGGGGCAGGGGGTCGTGGTGCCCACAGTGTCCTGGCTGCTCCACGAGAAAGACACACAAGCAGCACGCAGCTCACACTGTGCTCTCTCGGAAGGAGGAGACCTTACCTTCGGGAAAAATGGAGTCACAGCAGTCACATGACAGGGCGAGCATTCTGGTTGACAGGGGCCAGACCATACTTACTGCTAGGGTCTGGTGACCTGAGGACAGAGAACAGGCTGGAGCCCTCCCAAAATTAGGCACTCTGTGAGGAAAAGAAAATGAAGCTGTCCCTTCCACAAGGCTACAAGGACATCTCTCTCCAAAAACCATCTTTTTCCCCCCAGGCAAATATTTTGGTGGAAACCCTACCAGGAAGCAACATTCTCTAGCAGTAACCAAAGGGCCCTGGGAGGCACCCGAAGTCATTCGCACCAGGAGCCAGGATTCCTTAGAGAGAGCTGCACACTTTTCAGCTCAGCTATCCTTTAAATATTGTTTAAAGCTATATGCAGCACACATTTTTAAGTTTAAAGATTTGCAAAGGATAGCATTTGTCTTGTATCATTTAAGTTCCTTAAATATATGTTTGTGCAAACCTCGAAGCTGCAGACTGAACTCATTCCATATGCGGGAGCTGCCGTGCCCTCGCGAGCAGGGGCATTCCTCGTCTGGTGCCTGCCTTTCCCCAGCCAGTGGCGTTCAGTACTCATACACACCTTTAGCTGCAGAACCATCCTAGGCTTGGGAAAGTCAGGAAAGCAGCCTTCCTCAGCAACCTGGGGTGCAGTGATGCACACAGGCCAAGGTAGAGCCAGTAGCAGCTACCCCAGCTGCAGCGCCCAGAGCATGGGAGAGTTCAGGGCTCCCTCAGCCCTCTTAGGCCAGGATATGCGCTGCTGTTTCTCCACCATACTCAGCCCCTCCTGTGGCTCTCAGCCTTTCAGTCCTTCTCAGGTTGGGGTTAGTGAAGTTTCTTTTGGAAGCAACAGAATGAACTCTACACTGGCTTAAGAAAAACAACTTATTGGAAGGATGCAGGGCTAAGGGGAAGTTCAACAACTAAGTCCCAGGCAGGGCAGGAGCCAGAATCCCTGGGACCTGAGCCCTGGGGGCCAGATGCCTGCTCTCTGAAGCTGCCTTCACCCGACTCACAGCCAGCAGCTCCCAGGCTCCCAGGGTCCCATTTCCAGGAGACCAGAATTGATTGTCCCAGCTTGGAGAGACACCTGTTTTTTGTTTTTTGTTTTTCGGAGAGGAGTCTCGCTCTGTCACCCAGGCTGGAGTGCAATGGCACAATCTCGGCTAACTGCAACCTCTGCCTCCCGGGTTCACGCAATTCTGCTGTCTCAGCCTCCCAAATAGCTGGGATTAACAGGCATGCACCACCACGCCCGGCTAACTTTTTGTATTTCAGTAGAGATGGGGTTTCACCGTGTTAGCCAGGCTGGTCTCAAACTCCTGAGCTCAGGCAGTTCACCCGCCTTGGCCTCCCAAAGTGCTGGGATTACAGGCGTGAACCACCACGCCTGGCCAAGACACCTATTTTTTGAGCCTCAGCTTTAACCAGGAGACACAGTTCAATAATGACACCAACAGTAGCTAAAAACTTAAATGCCAGATACTCAATACTTAAGCCCTTAGATGCCAGATACTAAGCATTCTACACCTGTTAACTCATTTAATCCTCATCACTGCCCTACCTGGAGCTGCCATGATTTTCCCAGTTTCCCAGGTTAAAAATGGAGGCACAGAGGGGTTGACCAGCCTTCCCAGAGCCATGTGGCTGGGCCTCCCAGAGGTCTGGCCCTGGAGCTTATCTGTGCTGTGAGCAACCCGCCCCCCAACTCACCTAGTGCAGACAAGGCCACTGTAGCTGTTCTCAGGACAGGGGATCACGGAGAGTAGCTGGACAAGGCGTGACTGGAAAACTCTATAGAATGTTTCCTCACTGTTCCAAAGTGCACATTAGGAGGTTGACCTTCAGCATTAGCCCATTGTCGCTTTGTCCATCGCCACAGGAGGAGTTACTGTTATACTTTAATCTCTTGGTCCCCTTCAGGACGTCCTCCCTTACTCGGGGCTCTCGTCCTCTGAGAGCTTGGCAAGCTCTGAGCCAAGCCCCATCTCCTGTCCCCATGCTGACGGTAGCATCAGGGTTGCATCACGCCCATTTCATCTAACAGTCCCTGACCCCTTCGCTGATCCCTCGAGCTCAGTGTTTCTCCCTCAAATATCATTACCACAAAATGCCCAGGAAGTCGGAATAGAAGAAGTAGGTGACATGCGCAGCAGGGCCCAGCGACCCGCTGCAGAGCAGGAATGGGGCTTCCCCCAGCAAAGTAGCAGTGTGGCTACGGAAGGTGAGAAGCAGGCTCTGCAGAGCCAGTGTTTGCAGCTTTCTATTTTTTTTTCTACATGGAGTCCACAAAAATCCCTCCATCCGCCAGGTTTTGGGGGACCTTTGAGGCTACCGGGTTTGGCTTGGGCACAGTGTTGGGTCGCAAGGCCCTGATTCCCAAATGCAGGTCTGTTCAGCCAGGGCCAGGCAGCTCTGGAGTCCTGCGAAGCTTGCTAAGAACACCAATTCCGGATTTCCCGCATCTACCCAGGGAATTCTGATTCAGTAGATGGGGTGGGAGGGGCCCCGGGTGCTAATGCACGGTTGGATTTGCGGCCTCTGAGTTGCACCCACTGCCCCTATCCCCACTGAGGCAGCTCACCCTTCACTCAGAGCAGGGGGCTCTGTGGGTTTTGGGGTCAGGAAGGCCCCCTTCCACCTGCAGTGTGCACCAGAATCTCCTGTCCCCAGGTTTCCGGTTTTCCTTTGACCTTCTTGAGAGGCTGAGACCTCTAGAGGCACATTTCTCTCTTAATCAACAATTAATCAGCATTCTCTCTTGCTGGGCTTCAGCCTCAGGCATCTCCTCCTTGACTTTGATTTCATCGCCCTGGGATTTGTAATAGAATTGATCCAACTGAATTCAGTCAAGGGCCTGGTCATTTCCATGCATGGCCTCATTAATATTTAGCACTCTCTGCCCCAAGAATGACCAGATTCTCTCCTTTTACACTAACCACCCACAGGATACTTCACTGAGATGGTGTGAGCCTTCTGGTTCACCTAAAGATGCTCAGGCCCCAAAATGAATGCTCCGAATTCTTGCGTCTGAACATAGGGTGTAGACCTGTCTTCGGACATCTTGCAATATGTTCTTGCTGCCTCTCCTTTAATATGAAACATTCTACCTGATTCATCCTTTGAACACCCCTACTTTGGGCAACTTCCTCAAATATGAACAGCTTTAGAGTTGGGACTCTGTGGAACAACAGTGCCGCATTTTGGCGGATGACCGGATTCCCTGGCCAAAGCTCTTTCCCATACTCAGTTATTTCATTCTTCCTCTCCTAGGGCTTCCTTACACTTTTCAGTGTCACCAGGCAGTAATCCTAAAGTACAGCAAGGTTTCCAGAAAATATAAATCACAGCAATATAGCTGTCCTCAGCTCAGCATGGTGGCTCACGCCTGTAATCCCAGCACTTTGGGAGGCCAAGTGGGCAGATCACCTGAGGTCAGGAGTTCGAGACCAGCCTGGCCAACATGGTGACACCCCATCTCTACTAAAAAATACAAAAATTAGCCAGGTTTGGTGGCACACACCTGTAATCCCAGCTACTTGGAAGGCTGAGGCTGGAGGATCACTTGAACCCAAGAGGCGGAGGTTGCAATGAGCCGAGATTGCGCCACTGCACTCCAACCTAAGCAACAGAGCGAGACTCCATCTCAAAATAAAAAAAGGAATTTAGCTGTCCTCCATGGAAAGTCAAGGTAATAAACATATTTCAAGCACATTCCAGAAACTTAATGAAGAAAAATAACTGAGTACAAGATACAACACAGAAAGCGCTCAGATCAACAAAGGACAGTGGCAAGGAGGTCACTCATTACCTTTCTGTCTTAAAATGTGCTCGCTTTTTCCTGGGGAAAGCCTTCCTCAGTCTGGTTCTTAGACTAAAAATCAGTACCATGGCTGGGCACGGTGGCTCATGCCCATAATCCCAACACTTTGGGAGGCCGAGGCAGGCAAATCACTTGAGGTCAGGAGTTCACAACCAGCCTGGCTAACATGGTCAAACTCTGTCTCTACTAAAAATGCAAAAATTAACAGCTGGGCGCGGTGGCTCACACCTATAATCCCAGCAGTTTGGGAGGCCGAGGCAGGCGGATCACAAGGTCAGGAGTTCGAGACCAGCCTGGCCAATATGGTAAAACCCCGTCTCTACTAAAAATACAAAAATTAGCTGGGTGTGGCAATAGGCGCCTGTAGTCCTAGCTACTTGGGAGGCTGAGGCAGGAGAATCGCTTGAACCTGGGAGGCAGAGGCTGCAGTGAAATCATGCCACTATACTCCAGCCTGGGCGACAGAGCGAGACTGTCTCAAAAAAATAAAAAACAATTAGCTGGGCGTGGTGGTGCATGCCTGTAATCCCAGCTACTCGGGAGGTTGAGGCACGAGAATCATTTAAACCTGGGAGGCAGAGGTTGCAGTGAGCCAGGATCACACCACTGTACTCCAGCCTGGGAGACAGAGCTAGACTCCATCTCAAAAAAAGAATCAGTATTGTCTGTGTGCACATCTCACCTCAGCAGGACTGGTTGCCCAAGGAGGCGGGACAGCCCCCAGCCCCAGCACCAGACTCTTGTTCATTCCCTGGTCTGCCCTCCCCTTCTTGGTGGGGGACCATCTGCCTGTCTTTCCACCTGGAAGATGTTTTCTTCTCCATTAACTCTACTGTTCTTTAGCTTTTAAGGAACAGAGCAATGCTTGTTGTAACTATGGTTTCTAACTATACAAAACAAACCACACAGTCTTCAGGCTGCTTTGTCGTAGCCTTCACTTACTAAACCCCTCTTTTTCTGCGGCATTGAAGTTAGAGAAAGGTGTCTGGAATTTTCTCCCTCCCGCACTTTCCTAGGCTATTATGCAGGTTTGCTCCTAAAGAAGCCCAGTGTCGGCCAGGAGCAGTGGCTCATGCCTGTAATCCCAGCACTTTGGGAGGCCAAGGGCAGGTGGATCACCTGAGGTCAGGAGTTTGAGACTAGCCTGGCCAATGTGGCGAAACCCCATCTCTACTAAAAATACAAAAAAATTAGCCAGACGTGGTGCTGGGCGCCTGTAATCCCAGCTACTCGGGAGGCCGAGGCAGGATAATTGCTGGAACCTGGGAGGCAGAGGTTGCAGTAAGCCGAGATCGCACCTATCTTCTCACCAGTCTGGGTCTGTTTGTTGCTTTTGCCATTACAAAAGTGCTTGCATTTAATGAAGGGCTATGGCCAGTGGATCTGGGTGCATTTGATTTGAAATTTCACTTCGGTCTGTATTAATACTGCATTGTGTGTTAGGCGGCCCCCTTCTGGAGGAGAGCTGAGGTAAAGCATCTCTTCTGCTTTTATCAAGGGGCAATGGTCCTTCCTGCAGAGCTCCACCACCCGAGGTGGGGAGATGACCCCCACTCAGCAGCAGAACTCCCACCCTATGGGGCTGTTGTCCCTGCTGGGCTGGACACTCATGCCCTGTCCTGCCCTGTCCTGTTCTGGTGGCCTCCCTGGACTTGGGCTGTCCCTGCCTGTCAGCATCTTCACCTGGTTTATCCTCTGGCCTCGCTACCTCATCTGCGTGATCTGTGATGCCTCCTCCTTATTCACGCTTTCAGCATTCTCCCTGCCACCCCCGTCCCTGGTGGTACACAGTCACTGTCCTTAGCACACAGCAGGAGCTCAGAAAATACTTGTTGGATGAGTTAAAACCACTGGGCTCTGAAGAGGCTCCTGTGGCTCTCTGGCTGGGTAACATGGAAGCCATCCAGCTCAGGGTTCAACCTGCCTCTCTCAGAGCCCCTGACTACTCAGAGCGTGGTCCACTGCCTAGCAGCACTGGCACTCCCTGGGAGCTTGTCAGAAATGCAGATGCTCAGGCCTCCCAGAGCTGCTGGCCAGAGTCTGCACTGAACAAGATGCAGGAATTACATTTGAGAAGTGTTGATGGAGCCACCTGCTGACCCTGAGGTCACCTCTGGTGGGTCGCAGTGTTTCTTCCACTCTTCAGCCCCCTTGGCAATAACATGGAAGCCATTTTGTGCTTGGCTGTGTTTGGCTTACAGGGCCACTCCTGGATGACTTAGTCTCATCCTGCCTAGAGGCAGGTAACTAGACCAGGTGACTCTGAGGGTTATTTTAGCTTCTAGTAGTTCATTATGTCCCACCACAGACACTGTTTCCTCTGATACTCATAGTCACCCACAGTGGGGACCAAGCAGGGATCCTGTCTTAGTCTATTTTGTATTGCTGTAACAGAGTACCTGAGACTGAGTAATTTATAATCAATAGAAATTTATTTGGCTCACGATTCTGAAGGCTGGAAGTCCAAGAACAGGGTGCCAGCATCTGGCGAGGACCTTTGTGCTGCATCTTCCCAGCACAGGAGGCAGAAGGGCAAGAGAGCATGAGGGTGAGGGGGCCAGACTTGTTTTCATCAAAAAAGCCAGTCTCTCAATAGCTAACCCACTCCCGAGATAACAACGTTAATGCACTGATAAGTCATACACTCGTGAGGGCTTTGCCCTCAGAAGCTAACATCCCTTACTGGCCCCACCCTAAACACTTGCATTGGAGACTAAGTTTCTAACACAAGAACTTCAGGGAACACATTCAAATTATAGCAGATCTCTCCCACCCATTTTCCAGATGCTGGAAGTCACACCTCCCAGAGGAGCAGCACTGGGCCTGGCCTCAGGCTGCTGGCCCACCTTGCCTCTCCTGATTCTTTTCCACTTTCCCTTCTTCATGCCCTCATGCAGCCCCGTCCACCCTCCCAGCCAAGGGAGTGAGCCAGAGCCCTACTACATCCAGAGTCAAGGCAAAGTCCTAGTGGGTCCAGAGGAGATGAGGCTGATTTGTGACTGCCCGGTGTCAGGCACATGTTTCTTACTGGAATGCCACTTTTCTCTGGTGGGGTAGCATCTTCTGGGCAGCTGGGACCCTGCCACCCATCTGACCTCTTTCTCCTCCTGCCACAGTCAACACCAGTCACCACTCGTCCTCCTACAAGTCCAAGTCCTCCAGCAACGTGACCTCCACCAGCGGTCACTCTTCAGGGAGCTCATCTGGAGCCATCACCTACCGGCAGCAGCGGCCAGGCCCCCACTTCCAGCAGCAGCAGCCGCTCAATCTCAGTCAGGTAAGTCCCACGGCTGGCGCCCCAGGCCAGGCAGAGCCCCCATCCCCTCATCCTTCCGCTTCAGAGAGGATCACTGTGGCGGCCCCTCACCCACCTCACAGGACTGCAGTCCTGGCCACGGGTGGCAGCACATGCCCTTGGTGACCTCTGGTGGCTTCTTCCACCACAGGTCACCCTGGGGGAAGTTGATATCACCGGTGTACAGAGAGCTGGCCCAAAGCAAAGCAACTTGTCTAATGTTACAAAGCCCTTAGTGACATGGTGCTAGAGCTTAAAAATAGGATGGCCCACATATTGCTGTTTCAGCCCAGCAAAGGGTAGAGCACTGTGTCCCAGCCCTGTCGGCCTGGGTCTCCAGGGACAGACCTGCATCCGACTCATTGCAGGGAGGGCCCACACACCACAGCCCCCAAGTGAAGGTAAGAGTTGTCCCAGGACCTGGAGGAAGCGGGGTGGGTTGAGGTGAAATGTGAGTGACCCGAGTTTCTGCAGGCGCAGGGCTGTGTCAAGGGCTCTTCATCAGGCCTGACTCACACGGTGGACTCAGGGCCCCTGTTTCTCTAGAAACAAGATGAGATAAATGGGGTGTTTGTGTTCAGAGCTTCTCATCTGAAGTGCTGCCCCAGGTCATCAGTGGAGCCTGTGTCTCTGTCACGTGACTTAGGTTCTCCAGGTAGGAGAGGGCTATTTTATTTGGACTGACAGAACTTCGAACAGCGATGCCTCTGAGAGCCAACCCTTTCTTTTTTTTTTTTTTACGACAGGGTCTTTTTCTGTCACCCAGGCTCAGGTGCAATAGCACAGTCATGGCTCTCACTGCAGCCTCTGCCTCCTGAACTCAAGTAATCCTCCCACCTTAGCCTCCCAAGTAGCTGAGACTACAGGCATGAGCCACCACACCTAGCTAGTTTTCAAAATTTTTTGTAGAGATGTTGTGAGAGCCAACAATTTTGAGAACAAGATTTTACAGTGAGTAAGAAAGCAGTTGCTGCTCAAAGAGTGTGTCCTGGCCGGGTGCGGTGGCTCACTCCTGTAGTCCCAGCTTCTCGGCAGCCCAAGGCGGGGGGGTCATTCGAGGCCAGGAGTTCAAGGCTACAGTGAGCTAGGTTCATGCCACTGCACTCCAACCTGGGGCATCCTGATAATGCCACAGCTTCTATGTGTCCTTGGGAGAAATATTTTCTCCTGTAACTTTGTGGCTGGCTTTATCATGTATCACCCCAGCCTGGTGAGTGGCAGGCCAAGTCAGGACTTTCTCAGTCCAAGTGATTTTTTTTTTTTTTTTTTTTTTTTTTTTTTTTGAGAGAGAGTCTCACTCTGTCACCCAGGCTGGAGTGCACTCGCGTGATCTCAGCTCACTGCAATGTCTACCTCCCAGGTTCAAGTGATTCTCGTGCCTCAGCCCACCAAGTAGCTGGGACTACAGGCAAGGCACATGCCACCATGCCCGGCTAATTTTTTTGTATTTTAATAGAGACGGGGTTTCGCCATATTGGCCAGGCTGGTCTCGAACTCCTGACCTCAGGTGATCCGCCCACCTCTGCATCCCAAAGTGCTGGGATTACAGGCATGAGCCACCATGCTGAGTCCCAAGTAAATTTTTACTTTCTCAACACACAGAGGGAAGCCTTTTCTGTCACTTCTGGAGTCTTTCCCTTCTCTTCCTCCTTCCTGCCCTCCTGCCCCTCCTCCCATTCCTTCCTCCCCATGTGTCAGCCCCTGACGTCTCTCTTGGTGCCTCTCCTCCCCAGGCTCAGCAGCACATCACCGCGGACCGCACCGGGAGCCACCGACGGCAGCAGGCCTATATCACTCCCACCATGGCCCAGGCTCCCTACTCCTTCCCGCACAACAGCCCCAGCCACGGCACTGTCCACCCCCACCTGGCTGCAGCCGCCGCCGCCGCCCACCTCCCCACCCAGCCTCACCTCTACACCTACACCGCGCCTGCGGCCCTGGGTTCCACCGGCACCGTGGCCCACCTGGTGGCCTCGCAAGGCTCGGCGCGCCACACCGTGCAGCACACTGCCTACCCAGCCAGCATCGTCCACCAGGTCCCCGTGAGCATGGGCCCCCGGGTCCTGCCCTCACCCACCATCCACCCGAGTCAGTATCCAGCCCAGTTTGCCCACCAGACCTACATCAGCGCCTCGCCAGCCTCCACCGTCTACACTGGATACCCACTGAGCCCCGCCAAGGTCAACCAGTACCCTTACATATAAACACTGGAGGGGAGGGAGGGAGGGAGGGAGAGAATGGCCCGAGGGAGGAGGGGGAGAAGGAGGGAGGCGCTCCTGGGACCGTGGGCGCTGGCCTTTTATACTGAAGATGCCGCACACAAACAATGCAAAAGGGGCAGGGGCGGGGGGCAGGGGGACGGGACGGGACGGGACACCAGTGAAACTTGAACCGGGAAGTGGGAGGACGTAGAGCAGAGAAGAGAACATTTTTAAGAGGAAGGGATTATAGAGGGTGGGAAATCTATGGTTTTTATTTTAAAAAAGAAAAAGGAAAAAAAAAAAGTCAATAACAAAAAACACAGCTCAAGAACCCATTCTACGCCAAACTGGAAAGGAGAAGAGAGCAACAGGAAGATTCCAGAAGCGGGGGCCCCAGTTTTTGAAGAACTTTATGAACTTTTCAAAGATTATTTTCATATGACAGCAAGTGATACGGAAGACTTTGCTGTCAGGGACACCTGATATGGAAATCAAATAGATTTTTAATTAATTGAACATAAGATTTAGGGATTTTTCCAGAACTCGAAAGGGTCAACAGCTCTCCAGAACGTCAGGCTGCAGCCTGGGGAGGCTGATGTTTGGAGCTGGTGTGGGGTTGGCAAAGCCAAGTCCAGGCTCCCTAGTCAGGAAAGATGGGGGGCGTCCAGGCTGCTGGAAGGCCCTCCGGGGCGCAGGGCGGGTTTTCTTTTTCTGAGCCCTCTGGATAAATCCCTAAGCAATGTTGTTCCTCAAATGTCATTAATAATGTGTGTTGCAAACTTTAGGTTTTTTTCTTTTCTGAAAATGTATTTTCTCTTTGAATCCACCCCTAGTCGCATAGCGTAGGGCTAGCGGTCGTCACGGACACCCTAGTAGAATGTAGCACTCAGCACCCTTGTCTCCTACCTTGTGTTCAACTCCAATGATACCAATAGAATATTCCTCAATGTAATTGCACAAAAAAAAAAAAGCGATATAACATAGGCATGTAACCAATGTGGCGGTGCAGGTGTGCGGGTGAGCGAGCGCATGTGGGTGTGCACGCACCGCCCTCTCCGGGTGGCCCTCGGCGCCGCCACCCTAGCTGGCGCAGTCTTGACACTGCATCCTTCCCTCCTAGTGCCTTACCGAGCGACAGACGCGGCGTGAGGGTTTACTTCCACTGGTACTCCAAGAAACTGAGGCTAGTCAGACACAATCTCAGCTCTTCTGTTGTGCTGTTGTAACAGTTTACTCTGGCCTTTTTTTTTTCTTCTTTTTCTTTTTAAAATGTTAATGCCCATTGTCTTTCCTGGACTGTTTGCTAGCGGCAGGATGCCAGGGAAGCTGGCAGGAGCTAGGAGAGAGTCCGTGGATCTTGAAAGAAATATGGGAGACAGATGCCTGGCAGGTGTGTCTGGAGATGGGGACAGCGGGAGTTGAGTTGTGGTAGTAGTTGAGTTGTACTTTGTGGGTGGAGGCCCAGAGAGACTCCCCGCCCTTCACCCCTGCCCCACTCTGTCCCCAGCTCTGCCATTTGTGAGGCCAGAGGTTTCGGGACTGTTGGCCTTGCCAGGCAGCTGTCTCCCGCCCCAGGCAGCACCCCCAGTCCCTCCCACGGTGAGAGCCTGGAGCTCTCAGCCTCGCCCGGGACTCCACTCTCTCCTCCGACTCCCTGGGCTGTTTTGCTCTAAAGATCTTGCCAGATCCCTCCCTCTGTAGACAACCACCAACCTCTGTTTGCTGTTGAATTCTCTCCTCACATTACCCAGGTCTGCTGAAGACATGATTTTGGTTTTGGTTTCCAAGGGTTCTGGTGGGCAGAAGGTTGGAGGGACACTTACGAGGGTGACTGGGGGTCTGACGCTGCGCTTTGGAAAAATTCACACGTTAAATTTCCAAAGAAATCTGTCCTTTGCCCTCTTTGCACCTTTGACACATTCTGGAAGTTTTCTCAGGCTTTGGACACTGCTGGGGATGGAGGTGTGGAGAGGTGGGGAGTTCTCTGTCTTCATAGTAAATAACTCTGAAATATGTGAATGTGATTGGCAGGAGAATCTGGCCAAGGATGGGGCCGAAAAGGGTGGTTCTAATTGTTTGCTTCTGATGTTGAGTCCTTAGCTGGCCCCACAGGCAGGTTTCCAAGGTGCAAAGAGATCTTTCCCAAGTCAGCGGCCCCATCCTTATCCTCCCACCCTTTACTTCCTCACTCTGCAGTCTCCCTCAAGGATCTACTGTGAAAGGTGTGTTTGTAGTGATATCCAACTAACTCAGTAACGAAGCCGTTACTTAGCTCTTAGCTGTGAAATAACTCTGGAAACTTCCCCACCCCAACCATAAATTATTACTTACAAAGAAATAGGTCCCCAAACTGGAAACAGCTTAGTCCAGCGAGAAAGAAGGACACCATGACTGCTCGATGCTGGGCACAGCTGGGCCGTCTTGCCAAGTGCCCGCTGGAGGCTGAGCAGGCAAGAGGCCTGCAGCAAGGAGATGCCTTCCCCTCAGGCCATTGTCAATACCGTCTTTATCTGGAGGTGGGGAAGTGCAGCCCTCTGAGACAGCAGGACAATGGTCAGTTCAGAGAGGGTGAGGGCAACAGAGGCTTCAGAGGACACAGAAGCCAGAGGACCCCCTGCCCCACAGCTGGGTCAGCCTGGAAAATCCGTCTGTTAGGGACTTTTTGGCAGCCAGATGGCAGCAGTAGCCCGTTAGGCCTCATCCCGAGTTCCAAGTCGTGGTTGCAAATGAGCCTCAGTTCGCCTTATTGGAGAGCACCCCCAGACTCCGGGGCACAGTTCACTTCCAGCGCTTTCTAGATCTGATCTTTTAGGGGGAAAGACAGCTTAAAATGTTCTTTTTGTTTTAAAGAAAATTCTTCTGTCTGCTTAAGTTGGAGGCTACTTTCACCTGACATTTTCTTTCCTTTTATTCTTCCAGATCAGGAATGAAATTTCCATGCTGCTCATAAAGATAATATTGTACTAATTATTTTAATTACCATTGTAATTATGATCATTATGTTGATATTTTAGTCAGGGTTTTAAATGCACGTTTATTCCAAGTATCTTTGTATTTTCTCTTTAATATTTAAACTTATTCTCTCTGTGAGTATATGAGTAGACTGGAGGGACATCCACATGTCCAGTTTTGTCAGGCAAAAAAAAAAGGAAAGACTTAAGAAGTAGGAAAATTGTTTCTGTCATCTCTATCCCACCAAGAGCCGTCAAGAAAGATCCACCACAGAACAAAAGTTTAAAGAAGAATCAAAGCCTTGATTGGGCTTCTGACAACATAGTCACCATCAAGGTTGTCATTTTCTAGATCCCAGCGAGCTGGGATGCGACATCAGGTGGCATCTCGTGGGCTCGGGGAATGCCGAGTCACTGACTATCCAGCCCTTAGCTGGCTTCTCTCCCACATCCTCAGAGTTCTCCTGTGCTTCTGAAATCTGTTAACTGAATCTTTGGCTTGCCTCTGATATTTAAGCAAGAAAATTTCCTCCCAGAGGTGACCCCAGCCGCTTCCCCACACATCCACCCTTTTCCCATCTGCGCACCTGGGGCGTGGCTTAACATTCTTCACTGCAGAAACATTTGCCCCCTCCCAGAAGCTGCTGGGCACAGTGAGGTGGCGTAAGAGTGACTGGCAGGTGGTACCTCCCCCAGAAAATTTCACCACACCACCCAGTTCCTCAGCCTGCCCCCTCCCCCTGTGATGCATGCTCCCAGCACCCAATTCTGGCCAGCTGGAAGTGGCTGGAAGGATGGCAAGAGGCCAGAGAAACCCTGAACAAAGCTGGGTGGCTGCTCAGGCATCACAGGTTATGCCCCCTCTGAAAGTGGGCTCCGGCCACATCCTCAGTGCACTGTGCTGTGTGTGCTGGGTGCTCACATGCTGTCCCCAGACCCACAAAGTGCTAGGCCCCAGATGAAGAAAGGGGTGAAATAGCCAGCTTCACCAAAGGGAAGGGAAGGGAAGTATTGGGCGATGCCAGCCCCACAGATGCTCAGCAGGCATTAGTGCACATCCTCCTAGTCCTCACCCGATGGCCTCCTCTACCCCATGCATGGAGCTGCCACATCAGAAGCCCCAGGAGAAGCTCCGTGCAGGAGAGGCCAGCTCCCTGAAAGCCCAGTTGCATACCTGGCTGAATCTGCCATGTGGTCACCTCGGCAAATAGGCTGCTGTCACTAGGACCAAGCTCTCAAGCAGAGGGATGCCAATCTGGTCCTTACTTAGCCCACAAATCATCTAGCGCATCCTCTAGTCTTTCGTGGGCTTCCTCCTTCCCTTTTGAAGAAACATTGTTCAGAGGAAGAGGGGAAGATTTGAAATGTCAGGTCATGGAGGAGTGTTTAATTGGAGCCTGGTGAACCGCAGGGCGATTTGCTTCTGCTCACTGGGTTCTGACTGGCCCGTCTGGACGTGGGCCCCCATGTCTCCGTGCTTAGGGCCTCTTCATGATGTTTTGAATGTTTCCAAGGGAAGTGGGTGAGCAGATCAAGGGGGTGGGAGAGTCGAGGCTTGATGCCAATTAATACTGTGAAGTGGAGCGTGCGGTCAGTGGAATTCAGAGGAAAAAGAAGGGTTGGAGCAAAGCGGCATTCATCTCCTGGACTGTTAGCCTTTCTAGTCTTCCTGGTGGCTGAGGTGTTTGCAGGCTGCGGAAGCCAGCTGACCTTTGTCCTCTTCAACCTGGAAGACTCAGCCTGCCCAGACACCAACGTGTGAGACAAATGGATGTCAGGAAGGGAAGGGGAGATTAGCCCAACTGCCGACAGAACGATTTCCCTTGGTTGGACCTTGGGAATGGCAAACACTCATATTGGAACAAGCTTGGGGTGGAAGATTTAGGCCGTGTGAGCGTGTGTGAGTGAGTGGAACAAACTTTCTTGGAAACTGGAGGGAGGAGATGAGGAGGCTTCGGGAAGTATTACTGATGGCTTATAGTTGAGAGAGCGACATGGGGCCCCAGCTTGCCCCAGCTTTCGTCCCAGGTTCTCTTTGTCTGATGCTGAGGGCAGGGTGGGGTGTGGGACCACCACTCTTGCTGGCCTGTCAGGTAGCCACTAGGACAGAAAATGGAAAGAAAGAAATGACTCAGTGCTCTCAACTAGCAGAGAGAATTCAAGAGAGGCGAGGGTTCCTTCCGCAGGCAGCCTGGGACTCCACAGTGCCAGCAGGAGTGACTTTGCCACGAGACATTCCAGCCCAAGGGACTTTGCAGGCTTCATTCCCTGTCTATGTCTTTTCCTTCTGATGTGTTTTACAGATTTCTGACGGGGAAGTTTCAAACTTGAGCAGGCCAGAGATGTCCTTACCAAATTGGAAAGGAAGGTGAAGCTGTTCCTTTCTTTAGCCAAAGAACCCTTCTCAAAGATGCCTCCAGAGATGGACAAAATGGCCTTCCCCTCCTTCCTTTCCAGGCAATAATGACATCATTAGTGATGCAATTCTGTTTGTCTTTCTCTTTCCTCTCTGTCCTTTTTTTTTAAAAAAAAAAAAAAAATTGTATTTGTTTCAAAACTGTGCTATTCTTTTAAGAGGAGTGGAGGACACCCCTTGGATGCTGCTGCTACTGGGAGACAAGGAGCCGTACCAATAGGTGGGCTTGACTAATCCTGGGCCACCATGGGAGCGAGCAAAGCAGAGCTGCCAGGAGTTCAGCTGCATCAGGGACGTAGAGCACGTGGGGGCTGGGCTCGGAATAGCAGTACTTTTCCACTTTGATGCCTTAGAACTCTTATTTCTCATCTCCACAGACCAGACTCAGTAAAATCTCAGGCCACTAGAGAATGGAAGGCGGTGAAACAGGATTTAAATGCAAAAGAAACGTATTGGAGGCTTTTGGCACCGTGGCTCACTAGAGGGACCCAGCATAGTAGAGGTTTCTCGTGTCTTTGTTGCAGCTTCCGAAAAGTTCAAAAAAGAGCTCCAGGCCGTTCTTTGCTCAGACCCAGTGAGAGTTTGTGGAGAAGTGCCCCCTGCAGGTCTCCTGTCCCGAACACCAGCACCAGAGGGGGTCTTCCTGATGCCCCCTGCTGGACTTGCCCAAGCCTATGGGAGCCCCTCATCTCAGATCCCTGTGCTGAACATGGCACCGACTGTCCCTTATTTGTTAAAATTTGCAATATCTCTCAAGTAAATAATAGCCAGCATTTGTTGAATACTTTCACGACTCCCGGGCCAAGGCCTTTATGAGCGTTGTCTCAAGGGGCCCCCACAGCCACCCCACAGGGAGGCGGATAACAGCCCCCATTTATAGATAAGGGAGCTGACCAGATGCTCCCAGAAGTGGCAGGTGTTGAAGGAAGGATAAAGCAGTGATGGGCCAGAATTCCCATGGTGCCCTTCCTGAGATGTGATTTTTAATCTTTTAACTTTTTAAATTAATAGCAATGCGTGGCCTCATATTTCTATGAACCATTTAGTGATACTCCCGCTTCCTGCATACCGCACACTGTGCTGGGAATTGCTCATGGGTCGTCCTGTTTCATCTTTTCAGCAGCCCTGTGAGATCGGCAATATTAGTCCCCCTACAGCTGAGGAAACTGCCCAGAGCCACACAGCTCATGAGGGGCAAGGAGGGCTTGAACCTGAGTCTGCCCAGCTCCAGAACTGAGCTTGCAGTCATTGGCTGCAGCTGTCTCCTGCATGTCTGAGCAAAGAAAGGCCTTTACACAGCATCACCCTGTGCCATCCCGCGCACTGTGGGACTCAGCTGAAGGACTGTGCAAAGAGGGGGCTCCTGAGTTGGATTTAGGCAAAAGGGGCAGAATTAGTTTGATTTTTAGAGAAAATCTCTGGAGAGTTTCTTTTGATTCATAGTAGAATTCCTTTTAGATTTCTTTCCAGCATACCAACTAGCTTTAGTAGTGCTGCTACAACCGGCTCTTATAAGTAAGAGTGAAAAAGAAGTATTCTTTTCTTCTTTAAAAAATAATTTTTTCTTGCTTATAGTTAATTCTAGAAAGGCAATACTAAAGGTATATATTTTTTTCAAAATGCTATTTTTTACTGCACTTGATAATTATCCTGACAGCTCTGATCTCTGTGATAGATTCACTCTTCAGCTCTGGGCAGAACCAGAGGCAGGGTTCGCACCAAATTTGTAAATACCATATGTGGGTCTGGTGTCCAGGAACTTTTTTCTTTCTGTTAAAAAAGAAAAAAAAGAAAAATAAAAAAAAAAAAAAAGAAGTAGAGGTGGAAGAAAGACAAGACTTAGAGGAACAAAAGAATGTTTTCTGTTGAGATAGATACTCTTCTCAAAGAAATAGCAACAATTGTATAAACAGGAAAACCAGCCAGCTTTCATGATAAAAGGAAGGAGTGTCTCTTGCCCTGGTATGAGATTAACAGAAATACAGATGCATTTTTGTTTTGGTTGAAAGACGGTGAGAATTTAGAAATGCTTAGGACTAGATTTTTAATTTTTTAAAAGAACTATTATCATTTATTATGGAATATTTTTCAGTTGTTTTCAGTGGGTTTCTTGTTCCTTTTTTCGTTTAAAACCTTCTTTGTTGACTGGCTCCAGGCTTGTTTGCCTAAATTCTTAGGTAGTTTACACAAGTTCTAGAATCTTTTAGAACTTTAACTCCATTGGAAGCAAACCCAACTAATCGGAGTTTGAAATCCTGGTTGGTTTCAATAGGTATTCTGGAATTCTGGCAGAACACCTAAAGATTTTTTTTAAGAAGGTTTTAGATACATTATCTTACACAAACTGTGACCTAATGGCAATAATTACCTCAAATGTGGGCATTCATCCTGGTTTTAGCCTTTTTTGAAATCATGTAGCCAGCTTGATCTTGGGATTTAAAGACTATGAATTCTCTGTGGGCTGAAAATAATGATTACTTCATACCCTGGTCATCGTTGCTTAAGTGAATTCTGAAAATAGCTCATCTTTACAACAAAAATGAAACCAAGGAAGAGATTATTCTTTGTGTGTTGTACTCAAATGTGATGTTCAAATGCACATGTTAAGTATATATGTTTTTAGCTACTGTAAAATGCTGTTAGCCTTCTAAGCTATCAAGAGAGTCACATTTTAAATGAGTAAACTAAACTATTGACTGTGGATACTTAAGCATATTTCTGGCTACGTTTTATAGTTAAAGTGTTTTATAGTTTACATTTAGACTGGTACTTTTTAAAGAAAAGTTCTGTTTATAACTGACATCTGCAAACCCCAGCGAATGCCTCTTAGTTGCAGTCTGCGTCTCCCCCAAGGCAGGTGTGTTGTCCCAGACTCTTCTGTAGTCCAGCATGTGCACTGCCCTCCGGATTATTAGTTTCCATGTGAACCCGAGAGAACATGAAAGGCAATCCAGACGGAGGGAGAAGGTGTGAGTCCGCAGCCCGGGCCAGATGCGAAGGTCTCATGCGTGTCATCTAAACACTTGAGTTCAAGGCCTTCTCTCTGACATCTTGGGAAAGTCATTGAGAACAGTTAACCTGGTTCATTGATTTTTGTCTTGATTTGAATATTTAACTTATTAATAGATCCACTGATTTCCAGGCACCAGGCAGTAGAAGAGACTGGGATTCAGGTGACCATGAAGGCGCAGCTGCTACTTCTGGGCCTGGGGTGATATTTTGATCAGCGCTTTGTAGGGGAGGACCATATACCCCTATTCCCATGGTCGCTGGCTGGGTTTTCCATATATCTGCTGTCATTTATTCGTTTTCCCCTTGAAAGCAAAATCAGTGTAAAAGGCTATGTTTACGTTTTACTCATTGTCCAGCTTAGACTCAAAGCCTAGTTCAGTGGGAGGGAGGCCTTAGCATCCTCTCAGAGATGGTCAGGGCTGAGCAGGAGAAGAAGGCGGAGACAGAGGGGCAGCTCAGCCTGGTCCATTGAGACCTACTCTAAACAGACATCGTGTTTGGAACAAGAGAGATGCTTTGAGATGGGAATAGGCCCCACTGTCACGCAGAAACAGACTGGGGGGATGGCAGTTGCCCTGAGTCTTGGTTTCTTTTGCTTTCTCTTGTGCCACCACCAAACTGCAGAGGACCTGCCGCGACCTAAAGGGCATTCCTTTAGCAGATAAGACCTTGAAAACTGCAAAACACCTGGGACCAGGGAGCTTTTAAAAAATACAAAAAATATACCACTTTTGCTTTTTCCCTGTGAACTGCATTGACAGTGTGTTCTTACGACAGTCTTTTGGTAGAAATGTTACAGTAAAATAGTTTTCATCTCACCCCTCCTAATCATACTCCCACTTTCCTGTTTGTGTGGTGGTGGTGTTGTTTTTTTCCTTTACATGAATTAACCAAATGAATTTTGTGTCATTGTTTTTGGGGCTTATATTTTTAAAACATAGAAATTGCCTTTTTGTTCATTTGAAAAGTAAGTATGTTGTATCTGAAAAAGGGCTCTGCCTCTGCTCTCCCTAGCTTCCTTGTAACCAATCTCCACATGAATCTCTCCTGGCACTGCCCCCTTCCTTATATAGGGTCACTGTCCCCAGGGCCACCTCTGCCTCCACCCTGCTGTCACCACTGCCCCGGGCCAAGGCACCCAGGACTCCCAGAAAGTGCAAGAGCCGGCAAGAAGGCCCCAGTCAGCCTTGAGACTGGTGGTCAGAACTCCCTGTCAAGAGTCGCCTGCTGGGCTGAAGGGGCAACAGATTGTCATTGTTGAAATTGTTTGGCTCAGGTTATAAGGAGGAACTTGGGAAGTAGAAAGTGACTTGACCATGCACATCCCTGGTAGCTTCCTGTAACTAATGAACAGAGAGCGCACCCCCACCCCGCCCCGTCCTGCCCCACCCAGTCCCCGAGCAGATGTTCCCGCCTGCGCTGCCGTGAGTCAAGTCGGTCCCCCGTTTTGGCTCTCCTCCCTTTTGTGTTCCTGCTTACTTCAACCTTCTTCCATGGACTTTCCAGGGCACAATCATCTCTGGCCCCCAAATCATCTCTTCATCCTCTGTGTGTGCATTTTTTTAACCAAATGAAATAGACAAGAAAGTCATACTTTGGGGCAGCAGAATTTCTAGTTTAGTAGAATCACTGTATAGAGATAGATATTGATATATATGTTTGTGTATATATATCAAACCAAATTTGATAGGAGAAGTATAGCTTTACGGATGAGGAAGAGGAAGAGCTCTTTAGAGGTCGGAGTTAGCACTGGTGTCTTGGACGTGCATGGGCCTTGTCCCAGGCCACTCCGCACACGTGGGACTGAGGCGTGGCGCCAGGCCCTTGTCATCCACCTCACCATGGCAGAGCCAGCGGGCCCTGTAGGGTGCACCTGCTCTCACTGGGTCCCAGCTTCAAGCGCATCGGTGGGTGATGGGGGCAACAAATCAGAGTGACTGGAATTTTCCATCCCGTTTTGCTTTGACCACATGTATTGAGCTGCAGCCTCTGATATTCTATCACATTTCCAAAAATGGTATCCATTAGGACAGAAAGAGGACGGATCTGTAGAAATGTTTACCTTTCAACTGCCCATGAATTCAGGACACTGGATAGAAAGACTCACTCCCCAAAATGAGAACAGGGAAGAGGAGACCTGGTGACACTGAGTCACCAGGTCCAAGGAACGTGGCTCCTTCCCCAGGGTCATCTCACCTAGATCTTTCTCTCCCAGGTCATCTCAGCTCAATCTCAATAACCCTATGAAAGCCCTGGTCTGTTGTGTTCCTTCACCGTACGGTTTCTGTAATAAAAAGTGTTAATCCATGTTAATCTGTGTGAAAATTATTGCGTGCAACAGTATTTTCTCGTGTACCTCTTTTTCCTATGTGAATTGTCCCTCTTTTTTATTTATAAATGTCTACTTTTGTTTTTTTAAAGACAAACCAATGTGTTGTAGACCTATATGTAACCTATTCCTTAGTCTCATATTATAGGTATGTTATAAGAATGGATATTTTACTTGGCTTTAGAATGTTTTACAAGAAAACTAATTCTTAACTGATCAAGTCCTTGCTACTAAAATGCTTGTGTTTTTCATCATGACGTCGTGTGCTTCTAAATTAATCATTTTCGTTGTAGAAAAATGGAGTGAATTTATATTAGTCTTGGAAACTAATAATAGCATTGTAAATTTATGAGATGATTTTAACAGAAAAAAATATAGAAGAATATAGTTATTTTAATTGTAATATTACTAACTGTAGGGTGAGAAAAAGGGGATCTCATTGTGGTGAACTATGTTATAGCTTGTTACTCACAGTTTCTTTTTGATCATTTTTTCGGTCTCCGAGGTGAAACGACTTATTAATTAAAATTTGTAAACTCACATATGCATATTGTATATGTGTAGAAATGTAATCACACTTTGTCTTGGAATTACATTAAACTGTTGGAAATCACTGTACACCTGCCTGGCATGCTTATTTATCCTGGAACCAGACCTGTCATAAGAGCGAAGAGTTTATTGTTACAAGTAATGTATTTTGGGTTTGTTTGTTTGTTTATTGAGACGGAATTTTGCTCTTGTTGCCCAGGCTGGAGTGCAATGGCACGATCCCGGCTCACTGCAACCTCTGCCTCCCAGGTTCAAGCGATTCTCTTGCCTCAGCCTCCCAAGTAGCTGGAATTACAGGCATGCGTCACCACGCCCGACTAATTTTGTATTTTTAGTAAAGATGGGGTTTCTCCATTTTTTGGTCAAGCTGGTCTTGAACTCCCGACCTCAAGTGATCCACCTGCCTCGGCCTCCCAAAGTGCTGGGATTACAGGCGTGAGCCACTGCACCCAGCCGAGATTATTTAATGGCTCTGGAAATGTGTAGAAGCCACTACTGCATTGAAAATTTGCAGAGAGAGGGAGGGCCTTGAGATCACGTTAGTACCAATTCCCATGCAGCTGAGTGGGGCTAAGAGTTTCCCAGCTTCCTACTGCCTCTTCCAAGCCGTTTCAGCCCCATCTGCTCCCAATCTCTGTCCCTGACACCTAAGGTGTGGCTGTCACCTGCTGTCCTGAAGCTTTCCAACATGCATCCCGGATTCTCCGCACCCAGGCCCTGCCGTCTCACCAGACACCATCAGCACCCGCAGCCTCGTGGCTTGCTAACCCATCACCAGGGCTCTTGTCACTCTGCACCTGTGCTCCACAGCCCCGTCCAGGCCCTGTGCCTGCAGCAGCTCCACCTCAGCAAGCCTAAGAAGCTCCACATCCTGCTGGGACTGGGGTTTCCCAGCCTTCTGACACTCTTTTTGTCTTAAATTATGGTAAAATATACATAACATAAAATTACCATTTTAACATTTTTAAGTGGACTGCTAGCAACCTTAAATACATTCACATTATTGTATAGCTGTCACCACTATTTCCAGAATTTTTTCATCATCCCAAACACAAGTTCTGTCCCCATTAGCAACTCCCCATTTCTCCCTCCACCCAGCCCCTGGCAACCACCCTTCTACTCTGTCTCCATGAGTTTGCCTATTCTAGATATTTCATGTAAGTAGAATCATATATTTGTCCTTTTGTGTCTGGCTTATCTCACTTAGCATAATGTTTTTAAGGTTCATTCATGTTATGGCATGCATCAGAATTCCATTCTTTTTCATGGCCGAATAATGTTCCATTGTATGGAGAGATCACATTTGGCTGATCCATTTATCTGTTGATGAACATTTGAGTTGCTTCCATCTTTTTTGACTGTTGTGCAAATGCTGCTGTGAACATTGGTGTGCAAAAGATCTGTTCAAATCCCTGCTTTCCGTTCTTCTGGGAGTGTACCCACAAGGGAATTGCTGGATCATACAGCAATTTTAAGATTAACTCTTTGAGGTCCCATCATTCTGCCCCCCATAGCAGCTGTACCATTTCACATTCCCACCAGCAATGCACAAAGGGCCCTGTTTCTCCACCCAGCACTCATCCTGGCTTCCATTTCCAGGATTTTCAAGTCTGAGGAGCTCTGGGTTCCAAGCCCTCAGTCTTCTGTGCCTCTAGGTTGGCCAGGCTATCCACAGCCTTTCGCTCCACCCACCTTCTCTCCCACACCCGCAACTCACCGCCTTTTGCCTCTGCCACACCCCCTCGCAATGGCTCAGTGATTCTGCCGTCCACCTCTGCTCCGAGGGCTACTGGGGAGGACCATCAAACCCTGAAAACGAACGACCTCCAGCCTCGCTAGGCCTTCTGTTCCAGCAGCAACTTCTGTGGCTAATGGGAAACACTAATCTCTCCAGGCCCTGAGCCCCACTCTCATGAGACCTCTACTCCCCAGGCAACCCAAAGAGGTTCAGGCTGCTGGACAGAGTGCTCTCATCCCCCTCCTCCACTCCCAGCGGCATCCATCTTGCTGCCTCGGATCCCTTCAGCCCCAGGGGAGAAAGGCCCTGTGCTTCCCCCGTCCTTTCCTGTCTCCCCAGGGCTCTTTCTCCTTCAAACGTCTCCTCCCTCTTTCAGACCTTCAGCCGTGCTCCCAAATGTCCTTCAAGAAGCAGCCTGAGTCCCCTCTCTAGGGAGCTTGCCCTAACGCTCCTGACTGAGGCAGGCAGCCCCGGTCTCGGTTCCCAGCGCCTTGTACATTGTTCTTATTAGACCACACTGTCAACATTGTTTCCCTTATTTTCCTTCCCCACAAAACCCTAACATTCTTTCAGGTAAAGATCTGTCTTTCATCTGCTTCCGGGGCATCTATTACAATGCCAGGCACAGAGTGTGTGGTCAAGGCATCTTCGGGTGAATGAACAAACCCCTCAGCCCACCTTCATCCAACCCCCAACCCACCTTTCCAGTCTCCACATTCAGCATCTCCCAGAACTCCAGTAATACAACAAAACCCTGAATGTGGCCCACACTTCAACTCAGATTAAATTCAACTCAGCCAAAATGTAAACTACGTAAAATCCACGCAACACATTTGGACAAAGCTTCATGATTCTTCCATCATGCATTTTGTCATTTTTACGACAAATGCACTGAGAGGAATCACATCATGTGGAAACGGAAAGGGAATTAGATTCTGCACACCAGTGAGGTATGAGTGGGCCAGGCTGGCGCGGGGTTGGGGGGATCACCTGAGGTCAGGAATTCGAGACCAGCCTGGCCAACATGGTGAAACCCTGTCTGTACTGAAAATACAAAAATTAGCCAGGTGTGGTGGTGCATTCCTATAATCCCAGCTACTCGGGAGGCTGAGGCAGGAGAATGGCTTGAACCCAAGAGGTGGATATTGCAGTGAGCCAAGATCGTGCCAGACTCTGTCTCAAAAACATAAACAAAGAAGAGATACAAGTGGGTCAAAGGGAAAGGCAGTGTAGCTGTATCCAAGGAGCTCACATCTGTGCATCGCAAAGTTGTTTAAGTCTAAAATGAAAAGATAAACTTACTGTTGTCAATGTTTCCCTTAAGCATATTTAATATTGGGGTAATAAAATTGATAAGCTGCTTTCTTGCCAAGGCAGCCCCTAGAGAAAGACCAAGTAAACAAGTAAATGGCGCCCTCATTTGGCAGCCAGGTTGTGGTGGTCCCTGTTGCGGCTTTGGCTCTAGACAGGATGCTCCTGCATCGCAAACCCTTCCTTGCTTTTAGGACACATGGCTGGGTTTCAACAGCTATGCCCTAGCCTGTTCCAAACAAGTGTAAAGTTTTTTATGACAATCTAGCTTATATATGTTTTCTAACCGTTTACTAAAATAGATAACTTGAAGCAAATATTAAGTATAAAAGCAGAGCATACATTAAGAGCAAAGTGTAGATGTAACACTATTAGGGTTGGATATCCTCATGTCTCTTAACTTTCATTTTCAGTCCTTCCTTTTTGCCAGCATTCAGCTTTAAAGAAGGAATCTGTGCCATGTGCAGTAACTCACGCCTGTAATCTCAGTTACTTGAACCCAGGAGACAGATGTTGCAGTGAGCCCAGATCACGCCATTGCACTCCAGCCTTAGGCAACAAAGCAAGACTCTGTCTCAAAAACAAAAGGAATCTGGGACCCTTTCTTTCACCCACCTCACACATTTTATATCCAACTTGGACCACATAAGCTTCCTCTTAGGAAATTTATTTCCTTCATGACTTCCCATACACTGTCTTGCACTACTTGAAGGTGAAAAACATCCACTGTTGAGCATCAACCCCAACCCTCATTCTATACGGAAGAAACTGATAGCTAGAAACTAGACATTTCATCCAGTGTTGTGAGACCATCAATTCCATTTTGTAAATGCTTGTTGTCCATGTACAGAGATCTCTAGGTCTATGGTCTCTTCTACAGGGTCACTCCTCATTTGCTGCCACTTCTAAAGCAATGCTAGATTACAGGTAACCTTGAAAAGGACCACTTGATGTCCACTTTCATGTCCTCATATATATTCTGTTTCTTTTTTGTTTGTTTGTTTGGTTTGGTTTGGTTGTTTTTTTTTGTTTTTTTTTTTTTTTGAGATGGAGTCTTGCTCTGTCACCAGGCTGGAGTACAGTGGCATGATCTCGGCTCACTGCAATCTCTGCCTCCCAGGTTCAAATGATTCTCCTGCCTCAGCCTCTTGAGTAGCTGGGATTACAGGCACGCACCACCACACCCAGCTAATTTTTTGGATTTTTAGTGGAGACAGGGTTTCACCATGTTGGCCAGGATGGTCTTGATCTCCTGACCTCATGATCCGCCTGCCTTGGCCTCTCAAAGTGCTGGGTGTGAGCCACCACACCCAACCTCATTACTTCTATTCAACATTTTTTATAGAAGTTAAAAAAAAATACAACAAAACACAAGATTGTATAATATGAAACACCATATAATAAAAATATTGAAAAGGGAGAAGTAAAACTGTCTTCATTCAGAGAAAACATGATTGCATACAAAATCCTAACCAATCTACATAAAAACCTACTAGAGCTAGCAAGTCAATCTGGCAAAGTTACAGTATAAAAGGTCAGTGTACAAAAATCAATTGCATTTCTTTATCCTAGCAACCAACAATTGGAATATTAAATTTTAAAAACAATACCATCTATAGTAGCAACAAAAATAAAAAATATTTAAGGATAAATTTAACAAAATATATGTAAAAGCTTATCCTTAAAACTTGTAACTCATTGCTAAGAGAAAATTTTTAAAATTGTAAATGAATCCAGAGAGCCACCTCGTTCATTGATTGAAATACTCATTGTTAAAATTACCTCTCTAAACTGATTTATAGATTCAATGCAATCTCAATCAAAATCCTAGCAGACTTTCTTTTTTAGAATTGACAAACTGATTACAAAAATGTATGTGAAAAATTAAAGAACCCAAAGAAGAGTCAAAACAATTTTGAAAAAGAATGAAGTATAATATTGTTGTAAAGATAAACAAATAAATTAATGAAACAAAGAGTATGAAAGTAAATCCAGGCTGAGGAAGGCAGATCGCTTGAGCTCAGTAGTTCAAGGCAAGCCTGGGCAACAAAGTGAGATCCTACATCTACCAAAAACACAAAAAATTAGCTGGGCATGGCGGCACATGCCTGTAAGCCCAGCTACCTGGGAGGCTGAGGCACAAGAATCACTTGAACCTGGGAGGCGGAAGTTGCAGTGAGTGGAGATCATGCCACTGCACTCTAACGTGGGTGAAGAGCCAGACCCTGTCTCGAAAAAAAAAAAAGAAAGAAAGAAAATAAATCAACACTTACAGGGTCAATTCATTTCAACTAACGCACCAAAGCATTTCAATGGGAAATAGAAAGTTTCTTCAACAAATGGCTATCTATATGGAAAAACTGGCTGTCTATATGGGAAAAAAAGGAACTTTGATCCATACCTCACAACATACACAATGACCAATTCAAGGTAGATCATAAACCTAAGTGCAGAACTTAAAACTATTGAGCTTCTAGAATATATAGCAGAAAAGTATCCACAATCTTGGATAGGCAAAGATTTCTTAGGACATAAAAAAGCAAGATGTGCAAAAGAAAAAACTAACAAAATTGACTGTATCAAAATTAAACTCTTCTGTTCATCAAACATCATCATTTAAAAAATGAATAGATAAGTTGCAGACTGGGAGAAAATGTTCACATACATAAACCTTGGAAAGAAATGTATCCAGAATATTGCATAAGTTCACAGCTCCTATGAATCAAGAATAAAAAGACAAACAACCCAATTTTTTAAAATGAGTGAAATTTCTGAACTTTCCTTTCACAATGGAAGATAGACAAATGGCCAATAAGCAAATAGAAAAGTACTCAACAGCGCTATTCATCAGAAAAAATGTAAATTAAAAGAATAACAAGACACCGCTACATACCCTGTGGAACTGACAACAGTATTTGGAGCAAATGAAACTCTGATTCTTTGCTGATGGGAGTGTAAAATGGAACAGCCACTTTGGAAATTGATCTGACAACTTCCTATAAAGTTCCTATGAACACCCTATGACCCAGCAATTCTACTTCTAGGCATTTATTCAAGAGAAATGAACACATACATACATAAATACACTTCTAAAAGAATGTTCATAATAGATTTTTCTTTTACACTTTATTAGTCCGTTTTCATGCTGCTGATAAACACATACCTGAGACTAGGCAATTTACAAAAGAAAGAGGTTTGTGAGACTCACAGTTCCACATGGCTGGGGAGGCCTCACAATCATGGCAGAAGGCAAGGAGGAGCAAGTCACATCTTACATGGATAGCAGCAGGCAGAGACAGCTTGTGCAGAGAAACTCCTGTTTTTAAAACCATCAGATATCATGAGACCCATTTACTATCATGAGAACAGCACGGGAAAGACATGCCCCCGTGATTCAATCATCTCCCACCAGGTCCCTCTCACAACATGTGGGAATTATGGGAGCTAAAAGATGAGATTTGGGTAGGGACACAGAGCCAAACCATATCATTCCACTCCTGGCCCCTCCCAAATCTCATATCTTCACATTTCAAAACCAATCATGCCTTCCCAACTGTCCTCCCAAAGTCTCAACTCATTTCAGCATTAATTCAAATGTCCACATACCAAAGTCTCATCCAAGACAATGCAAATCCCTTCCGTCTATGAGCCTGTAAAATCAAAAGCAAGCTAGTTACTTCCTAGATACAATGGGGTAACAGGCATCAGGTAAATACAGCCGTTCAAAATGGGAGAAATTGGCCAAAACAAAGGGGCTACAGGCCCCAGCCAAGTCCAAAATCCAGCAGGGCAAATCTTAAAGCTCCAAAATGATCTCCTTTGACTCCAGGTCATGCTTATGCAAGAGGTGGGTTCCCATGGTCTTGGGCAGCTCTGCCCCTGTGGCTGTGCAGGGTGTGGCCTCCCTCCTCGCTGCTTTCACAGGCTGGCATTGATTGTCTGTGGCTTTTCCAGGCGAGCAGTGCAAGCTGTCGGTGGATCTACCATTCTGGGGTCTGGAAGACGGTGGCCCTCTTCGCAAAGCTCCACTAGGTGGTGCCCCAGTAGGGACTCTGTGTGGAGGTTCTGACCCCACATTTCTCTTCCACACTGCCCTAGCAGAAGTTCTCCATGAGCACCTCCTTCCCCCACAGCAGCAAACTTCTGGGCATCCAGGCGTTTCCACCATACATCTTCCGAAATCTAGGAGGAGGTTCCCAAACCCCTATTCTTGACTTCTGTGCACTCCCAGGCTAACACCACGTGGAAGCTGCCAAGGCTTTGGGGTTGCACCCTCTGAAGCCACGACCCAAGCTCTACATTGACCCCTCTCAGCCACAGCTAGAGCAGCTGGGATGTAGGCCACCAAGTCCCTAGGCTGCACACAGCACAGGGACCCTGGGCCCATGAAATCATTTTCTCCTAGGCCTCTGGCTCTGTGATGGGAGGGGCAGCCTGAAGACCTCTGACATGCCCTGGAGACATTTTCCCCATTGTCTTGACGATCAACATTCTGCTCCTTCTTACTTATGCAAATTTCTGCAGTCAACTTGAATTTCTCCCCAGAAAATGGGTTTTTCTTTTCTATCACATTGTCAGGCTGCAAATTTTCCAAACTTTTATGCTCTGCTTCCCTTGTAAAATGGAATGCCTTTAACAGCATCCAAGTAACCCCTTGAGTGCTTTGCTCCTTAGAAATTTCTTCTGTCAGATACCCTAAATCATCTCTCTCAAATTCAAAGTTCCACAAATCGCTAGGGCAGCGCAAAATGCCACTGGTCTCTTTGCTAAAACATAACAAGAGTCACCTTTGCTCCAGTTCCCAACAAGTTCCTCATCTCCATCTGAGACCACCTCAGCCTGAATTTTATTGTCCATATCACTATCAGCATTTTGGTCAAAGCCATTCAACAAGTCTCTAGGAAGTTCCAGACTTTTCCACATTTTCCTCTCTTCTTCTGAGCCTCCAAACTGTTCCAACCTCTGCCTGTTACCCAGTTCCAAAGTCACTTCCACATTTTTGGGTATCTTTTCAGCAACACCCCACTCTACCAGTACCAATTTACTGAATTAGTCCATTTTCACACTGCTGATAAATACACATACCTGAGACTGGGCAATTTGCAAAAGAAAGAGGTTTATTGGACTCACAGTTCCATGTGGCTGGGGAGGCCTCACAATCAAGGCAGCCAGCAAGGAGGAGCAAGTCATGTCTTACATGGATGGCAGCAGGCAAAGAGAGAGCTTGTGCAGAGAAACTCCCATTTTTAAAACCATTGGATCTTGTGAGACCCATTTGCCATCATGAGAACAGCACAGGAAAGACCCGCCCCCATGATTCAGGCATCTCCCACCAGGGCCCTCCCACAACATGTGGGAATTATGGGAGCTACAAGATGAAATTCTGGTGGGGACATAGAGCCAAACCATATCATTCATGATAGCTAAAAATTGGAAACGACCCAAGTGACATCAAAGGAGAAAAGATTAAAGAAATAATATATCCATACAGTGGAATACAACTAAAAAAGTAGAATGCACTACTAATACATGCAACAATATGCATGAATGTCAAAAATATTATACTGACTGAACAAAGAGAAACACTCAAGAGCATGTATTGCGCGAGTCCAGTCAAAACTAATCTATAGTGAAAGATTATTGTAACAGTGGTTGCCTTAAGGAGTGGGGACTGACCTGGAAGGAACATGAGCAAGCTTTCTGGAATGATGGAAATGTTCTGAAAATTGATAAGAATGTGGGCTTTATGAGTGTATGCAATTGTCAAAACTCATTAAAGTGTACATAAGATCTATGCGTTTCCATGTATGTAACTATACCTCAAAAAATAAGTATTATAAGACATAGGAAGAAGCAGGAAAATAAATAATCAATATAAGCAGTAGAAGAAATAATCAGTAGAAACAGACCCACAGATATCAGCAGGCAAAGACTTTAAAATAACCATTATATCTCTGCAGGAGCATTAAAAATAAAATAAAATAACTATTATGAATATGTTAAAGAAAAAGAAAAAATATATTTGGTTAATGAAAGGATAGATAATTTGAGCAGAGAAATGGAAACTGTGAAAGAACCAAGAGGAAATTGAAAAATTGAAAAGTACATTATCTAAAATGTACTTTGAAAAATTTTTATATATTGAAAAATCTACAGCAAACTAGACACAGCAGACGAAAGTACCACTTAACTCAAAGATTTGTCAGTAGAAAATATTCAAACTGGCTAGGCATGGTGGCTCACACCTATAATCCCAGAACTTTAGGAGGCTGAGGCAGAAAAATTGCTTGAGCCCAGGAGTTCAAGACCAGCCTGGACAATGTAGGGAGAGTGTGTTCTACAGTAAATTAAAAATTAGCAGGGCATAGTGGTACATGCCTCTAGTCCCAGATACTTGGGAGGCTGAGGCAGGAGAATCACTTGAGCCTGGGAGGTCAAGGTTGCGGCGAGCTACGATCACACGACTGTACTCCAGCCTGGGTGACAGAGTGATATCCTGTCTCTAAAAAAAAAAAAGAAGGAAAAAATATATATACACACACACACACACATACGCATACACACACATATATAACAGCCCTAATTGGAATCTTGGAAGGAGAGAAGAAACAGACGAGTATCGCAGAAAAAAATGTTTAAAGAGATAAAGGTGGAGAATTTTTCAAAATTGATGAAAGACATACACTCACAAAATCAAGAATTTCACTCCACACAGCATACAGCTAGACTCTATTTCTCAGCCTTCCATGACCAGTCTGGCCAATAAATGTAGGCAGAAGTTTTGTGTGCCACCTCCAGATCTGGCCCTTGTCTAACATAGGTTAAGATATACCATAGCAACAAACTCAAAATCTCAGAGCCTTTATTTCTCACTTAAACAGTCCAAGCCAGTCAGGAGCGGTGGCTCACGCCTGTAATCCCAGCACTCTGAGAGGTCAAGTTGGGCAGATCACTGGAGGCCAAGAGTTCAAAACCAGCCTGACCAACATGGTGACATCCCGTCACTACTAAAAATACAAAAATTAGCCAGACATGGTGGCAGCTGCCTGTAATCCCACCTACTCAGGAAGAAGCTGAGGCAGGAGAATCGCTTGAACCAGGAGGCAGAGGTTGCAGTGAGCTGAGCTCGTACCACTTCACTCCAGCCTGGGTAACAAAGTGAGATTCCACCTCAAAACAAACAAACCAAAAAACCAATCCAAGCAACTCTCCAGGAAACCTGTTCCCCACATATTGGCTTAGCATCCCAAGATGCTTCCGTATTATGGAACCTCCAAATCAATCACTACAATGGGGAGGGAAAATATGAAGCAGACATTGGTTCTTAAATGCTTCCACCTAAAAATGGCATGTATCACTTTTCCTTGGTAAAAGCAAGGCACATGGACACTTAACTTCAAGAGGCCAGGAAATATAGTCCTTCCACCTGCCTGGAGACAAAGAAAAGTGACAAATAGTAGTGCAGGGCAGTCATATCTATCACATCCCTTAATGCACTTCTTGTGTGAATGGCTCCTAATTGGAGCCAAGTGGTTCCTGTCATTGACCCACGTTAGTCTGTGGTGTGAGCAAGAAATACAGTTATCCCTCTGTATCCATGAGGGATTGGCTCCAGGACCCCCAATAGATACCAAAATTCGCGGATTCTCAATTCTCTTATATAAAATGGCATATGACCTATGCATGTCCTCTCATACACTTTAAATAATCTCTGAATTACTTATAATACTTAATACAATGTAAATGCTATGCAAATAATTGTGGGTTTTGTTTTTGTTTTTGTTTTTTAGACAGAGTCTCACTCTGTGGCATGCAGTGGTGTGATCTTGATTTACTGCAGCCTCCACCTCCCGGGTTCAAGCAACTCTCCTGCCTCGGCCTCCCAAGGAGCTGGGGTTACAGGCATGTGCCACCATGTCCAGCTAATTTTCGTATTTTTAGTAGAGACAGGGTTTCGCCATGTTGCCCAGGCTGGTCTCAAACTCCTGACCTCAAGTGATCCAGCTGTCTTGGCCTCCCAAAGTGCTAGGATTACAGGCGTGAGCCACTGCAAATAATTGCTATATTGTATTCTTTTATTGTTTGTTTTTCAAATAGTTTCAATCCATGGTTGGTTGAACCCATGGATGCAGAACCCACAGATGTGAAGGGACAGCCTCTGAAATTTGGGCATTAGTAGAGAAGCTGGCACAATGCTTTGCACAACACCTAGTCCATAACAAGCTCTTAATTAATGTTGTTATTGTTATTCCAATTTATTGCTACTCTTCTTCCAGGTATTGCTATTCCAATTTCGTCTTAGTTGTATATTTATCTGCTGAGAAGGGTCTGTCTTCAAAACCACAGGACCCTAATAGATATCCTAAGTGGCTGGGCATCTCTTTCATCTTTTTCTCAAAACCATCTGCAAGTTTCCTACTTTGTGGGCAGCTGAATTGGAAATATGGGTTTCTAGGATCACAGACAGAATGGCGTAAAGAAAAGAGCATTTGAACCAGGAGACAAGATCAGTTTAATTCAACACACATTTATGGAGCACCTTCTGTATGTACCAGGTGCTACGGCCACAAAGGAGCGTGAGACTGGATCCCTGCTCTCTAGGAGCTCACACCTCTGCGTGAATGATGGACTAGTAAACAATTCAACAAAACACGACACGTGCAATAATGAATACAAACCAGAACAGGAGAGCCACACAGCCTGAGTGATGTGACTTAGGATGTGTTACTTAACTGCCCTGGGCCTCATGGATAGTGAGATGGGGTAGATCATTTCTAGCTCCTGAAATACTAACATTTACAATTCTCAAAGCCCTGGGAAGTCAGCAGGGCAATTATTATTCCAACTTTATAGACAGATGGAAAGCCTAAGGTCAGAGAGGTTTCATATGGCAGCCGGAGTTACACAACCGCTTGCTGGTAGAACCAGACCCAGATCCAGGCAGGCCTTGGGAGCTGTGGAGAGTGCGTCCACTCCGGGCTGCCTTGGCAGAGAGCGGGGAATCTCTGATGGGCGTGGCAAGGGGCTTTCTTGTTGCTCCCAATTTGAATCCCATACTTACAGTTTGGAGCCGGCCACTGACCAAGAGGAAAGAGGCAGGTACCTCTCCACCTGCTCCTGGTGCAAGCACTCAGCAGAGAGTGGGCATTTCTGAAAACCAGGTCACCTCTCACAGAACAACACACTGATACGATGTGGACAGGATTTTCCCAGCGATCACAGGACCCTTCAAATGCCAACCCCAGTTACTGATGGCAACATTCCCGGGCCTGGCTTCCTCTCAGTCATCTCCTCGTCACTGGGCTTAGTGTGTGATGTGAAGGACACTCAGAAGATGAAGGCAGCTTTCCCTCAGCACCCCTGGACTTTTGGGCCACCCCACCCTCCACCCGTCCAGCATGTGCACACTTAGGGAATATGAATGAGCTCATTTAACATAAGCAAGGGGTTCGTGTTGGCTGTGCCTCTGAAATCATGCCATGCCACCAAAGCCAAAAAGATGAGGCTCTGGACAATAGCCAGCCATCGCTACCTCCTACTATGGCAAATAGTTCACAGATGACACTCCAGGCAATCTGATTATCATACACAGCAATTTTTGAGCATCTGCTATGTGTACTACAGAGACCAACAATGGAGTCCCTGCCATCTCGGGGCCACTGTGGAGAGGCTTATCAACAGATGACAGGAGTGGTCAGATGACATAAAGAGAAGAGTCACAAGATGACAAGCCACACAGACACAGGGTCATGTAAGAGGCTCAGTCTTAAGAGGCAGAGATGTTGGGCAAAGGGAGTGGTCACGCGTGCTGCTGCTGCCAGGAAGGCATTCCAGGGAGGCTGGACCTGGACCTTAAAGGAAGGGAAGGACAGAAGTCATTCTTCACATCACACACTCTCCATGGGTAATTCACATGAATGTCGTGTGATGAAGACAAAGGCATCCAGAAAAAGAATTGCCCGTGGGCATGTAGATTTCCTTTCCCAGGGTGGCCCCTTCTCAGCCACTGGCACACACAAACACTTCCCACCCTTCCTCCCCAGAGCTGGCCAGCGCAGCAGGTGGCTCACCTGCCACACATGCAGCTGCCCGAGGGCGCCATGGGGATGGGTCTGGGTTCAAATCCTGGCTTTGCCACCTCCCAACAAATCCTGGCTTTGCCACCTCCCAACTGTGTACTATGGGGCAAGGCCTGTAGCCGATGAGCTGGGCTGATCATTCTGACCCGGCAGGGCTGTGAGGAAGATGCATACTACACTAGTTAATCCTCTAGGACAGCACCAAATGCTACCACCCAGTCAAGCTTCTTAAAAAGTCTTTCCTAGGGCCGGGCGCAGTGGCTCATGCCTATGATCCCAGCACTTTGGGAGGCCGAGGCAGGAAGATCACCTGAAGTCAGGAGTTTAAGACTGGCCTGGCCAACATGGCAAAACCCTATCTCTACTAAAAATATAAAAATTAGTCAGGCATGGTGGCACGTGCCTGGAATCCCAGCTACTCGGGAGGCTGAGGAAGGAGAATTGCTTAAACTCGAGAGGTGGAGGTTGCAGTGAGCTGAGATCGTACCACTGCACTCCAGCCCGGGCAACAGAGCAAGACTCCCTTTCCAAAAAAAAATAACTAATAGGCTGGGCGCGGTGGCTCACGCCTGTTATTCCAACACTTTGGGAGGCCAAGGTGGGCAGATTAAGAGGTTGGGAGTTTGAGACCAGCCTAACCAACATGGTGAAACCCCTGTCTCTACTAAAAATACAAAAAATTAGCTGGGCGTAGTGATGCACACCTGTAGTCCCAGTTACTTGGGAGGCTGAGGCAGGAGAATTGCTGGAACCTGGGAGGCAGAGGTTGCAGTGAGCCAAGATCACGCCACTGCACTCTAGCCTGGGTGACAGAGTGAGACTCCGTCTCAAATAATAATAATAATAAATTAATTACTTAATTTAATGAAATAAAAAGTCTCTCCTGGGTATCCTCCATCACGAAGTGCATCTGTGGGTGGCTGTGTGTGTGCTCTGGCTTCTACAAGCCCCCTGCCTACTGGGATTAGGGCTCAACCCTGTCTAGGGAGCACCTTCCCCAGCTCTGAGCTCCAAGGCCAGTCACCTCATAAAGGAAAAATCTGCCCCAGGGGATGAGGAGTGAGACTTGGAGAGATGTGGTCCTATAGACCCTCCTTGCTGAAGGAGCCATGAACTCTAGGGATCAAAAAAAAGTGGCATGTCTGCCCTCAGTGCTGCCGCCTCTAGCTGCTGAGAGCACAGCACAGAGTGCCAAGGCTCTGCAAACTGAGCCTGGTTCAGCCCACAAAGGGGACAGGGGCGGCCTGGCTGGTCTGTAACCTTTGGAAGGATTTTCGACATTTCTAAAGTTGGGTGTGCCAGTGTTTTGTTTTTATCTTGTACTTCCTTCATTGGTAGAAAACAGATTGAAAAAAATCTTAAAACATTGATGACCCTGGATCAGGGCACATGCTCTCCCAAACTGATTTAGAATTGTTGCACGGTCCCAGGGCAAACCTACAGTTAAAAGACTTTATTTGCCACTAGGTTTTAAAAGCTTCAGGCAGCGAGTTTTGGATCATTTAATAAAAAATAAAACCCAGGTCAGATGCAGTGGCTCACATCTGTAATCCCAGCACCTTGGGAGGCCAAGGCAGGCAGATCACCTGTCAGGAGTTCAAGACCAGCCTGGCCGACATGGTCAAACCCTGTCTCTACTAAAAATACAAAAATTAGCCAGGCATGGTGGCACTCACCTGTAGTCCCACCTACTCGGGAGGCTGAGGCAGGAGAATCGCTTGAACCCAGGAGGCAGAGGTTGCAGTGAGCCAAGATTGTACCACTGCACTCCAGCCTGGGCGATAGAGTGAGACTCTTTCTCGGAAAAACAAATAAATAATAAAATAAAATAAAACCCAAAAGGCACAGGTTACCCATTCTGTGTCCTCTCACATTGCTTCCCTGAACCCACAGGGCTGGAGGTAAGCAGGGCTCTGAAGCCCTCGGCCACGTGGTTCTCAGGACCCTGGCAAGGTAATTTACTCACCTTCGACAGCATGACCTGCCTCCGGCATTTCTGCGAAAATTAAGGGAGCTGCCATACATAAAGGAAACAGTACTGAGGCTTTTGAACCTCGCTGTCTTTGAGGGGTGGATACTGGTGAGAAACACAGGCTTATACGTAACTGAGAACAGGTGGGAGTGTGGGACTCCCACCCGAGAAGCGGCAGCAGCTGACCACTTCCTCAACCCTCAACCCCTCACAGCCATCCCTACAGGCCCACCACCACCAGCTGAATTCCCTTAAGTACTTTATTGTATACTCAGGTCCCCAACTGGCTTCCCAGTGACAGCAAAATATAAAACCACAAACCACCTGTATTTTACAAAGTATCTGGAAAGCATGCAGAAAATGTAACAAACCCAAGTTGGAGGTTTTGTCTGAAGACTATAAAACCAGTACTAGGACTGCGCAGAGCACAGCAGGACCCGGTTTCTCTCTCCGAGCTATTTTCTGAAAATGGGCCAGGACCGAAATGCATGCACTGGGCTCCCAGGCAGGCCACCCACATCTCATTCGTCCGGGAACAGCAGGAGGCCGGAGAGGCCCGGGATCCACTGCAGCTTGATGCTGGAGCCTTGAGTGTGTGGGGAGGACAGTGTGGAGCCCCTACAGGCCCGAGGGCACTGCTTGCCAACCCCATGCCCCCACCACTTCCTCCCCAAGCAGATCAAGGGGGATAGGAAGAGGCCATAAGACCTTCACAAACTCTTTTCCAGCTCAATGTGAACACCACCTAATCTTCCCGTTCACTTCATTCCATCCTGCCCCAATGAAGAATAAACCATCCCTTGACTGTGTTCCAGAATGTTCTAGCACTTTCTGAGCTGTTTCCTCTGCTCCTTGTGTGCTTCTTGGGGGATAAGGCCATAGATCCCCATGGCTGGTGTGGTGTCTGGCTTGTGGTAGGTGTGAATAAACATTTGTCATCTTGAGGTGACTAGCAATGAAGGAGCTGGAATGGCCACCTAAGAATACCTTAAAGGCTTAGCAACATGAAATGATCCCCTATCCTCACACACCGCTATCTGCTGCACTAGAACAGGTGAATTTTGTGGTGGTCCCCACAGACTGGCACCCAGAGATGTGCCCCTCGCTGTCCCTCCCCAAGCTCTGACTCTGGAACAAATGGCAGCAGACTTCTCTGGACACGAGTTATTAACTCTTTATTCCGTTAGTGACCAATACAACAGCACCACGGACACAGCAGGGGCCCTGCCTGAGGACCTAGGCAAGGCAAAGAAGGGGGACGCAGGGGACCTCTGGGGCCCAGGGCTGGCCTGGCCTAGGTGAGGGGGAAGCTTTCCCAGCCTGCCTCCGCCGGCAGCCATGAGAGAAACCACTGGGGAAGCGGAATGAACAGTCAAACCACCTGTCAATGCCCCTCCATCCCCAGAGCACCAGGGCTGCAGTGAGGAGAGGGCTTCTAGGGGGCCAGAGAGAGATCTGTGGGGTGGCTCAGGGTGGACACTGAGCTTCAGAGGGGACAGTGTGTGTGCGTGCGTGTGCGTATGCATGTGTGTGTGCGTGCGTGCGTGTGCGTATGCGTGTGTGTGTGCGCGTGCGTGTGCGTATGCGTGTGTGTGTGTGCGTAGGTGGGCAGATGCCTACACTACTTAGCATATGAGATTTAACTGCTGAGCCACACGACCTGCCTGGAGACAAAGGAGGCCAGGAACCAGGGACTCAGAGCGCCAGGGCCTGGGAGAGGGGCCTGGGGCAGAGGCCACCCACCCCACTGCTTGGTCTTGCAGAGGGCAGGCGGCTCCGCTGGAGCAGGTCTCGGGCAGACACCTCCCACAGGCCTGGGGGGAGGGGCCACCTCTGGCCCCACCCACCTCACGTATAGGCCATCTTGCTGCACACCCAGGGCCGGGTCATCAGACACTCCGTCGACACCAGCCTGGTGGGCTCCACGAAGACACACTCCCCTGGACCTGCGATGGTGAACCTGTGGCCAGGAGAGAAGACCAGGCGTTTATGATCTGGGACATTCAGCCCAAAACCCAGTGGCAGGGGAGGCCATGGAGGCCCTGAGGCCTATCCCTCCCTCACTTTATCACTGGAGCTGCCTTCTAGGACATTTGTGCTGACAGACTGTTCTAGCTTGGCATCCCATTGTCTTCATACTCTGTGCACCGTAGCTTCAGCCACCCCGGCACGCCGCTCAGACACTTCCTGGACACACACACACTTCCCCATTCTCCATGTCCTTGCAGAGTTGGCTCACAGGTCCCAGGCTCCATGACACCCAGTTCAGGGCCACTCTCTGCCCACCCTACCTCTCCACAGTCCCCTGCCTGCTCTGTGGGGCACTCCCACAGCCCCCTGGGACCTCTACCTGTCTGTCCACACAGGTCCCCAAAGCAGCCAGCTCCCGAGCAGCGAGCTCTGTGTCCTCTCATCTTGGCACCCTGCAATGCGCAGAGTCGAGCACACAGGAGGAGCTCCGCAGAGCTGGCTGAAGTCAGCTACCCCTCACAGGTTAGGGGCCAGCGGCAATAACCCCAATATGGGCTAACTGAGGCTGTGTTGCCCAGGAACTCATTGACATCACACACAGACCTGTGCGGTGGGAAGATTCCCCCCTACCTAAAATCACCCCTTTCCAGCCTCAGAGGTTTCTTCTTAACCTTAGTTGTTCACCCAGACCTCCGATCCCTGCCAAGGTTGGAGGTAGACCCTCACAACAGAGGGCATTGGAAGGACCCCAAGAAAGAGTGCAAGGGAAAGAACCTCTGCAGTGTCTGAGAAATGTGGCCAAAGGCCCCTTGGTTGCCAGGTGGTCAGGATGCCACAGACCCCAACCTGCAGGGCTCTGAGAGCAAGAAGCTTCCAGAAAGGCAGGGAGAGGGGTGGAAAGTGCAAGACCTGCTCAGCCACTCTGAGAGCAGACCTGAGAGGGGGACAGGAAAGGGGGTGAGAAACGGAAGGGGCACTGAGGCCAGAGTAAGGGGCAAAAATGAAGAGTGCTTGCGATAAGGAAAAGGAGGAGGAGGGGAAGCATCATGAATGCCCCTGCCTCCAGGGCTGCCATGGGCGTGACTGCCTAAGCCACCCTCAGGTGGGAGGGCAGCTGATGGCCACCTCTGGCAACCAGGAGGATCCGAGGGTCTCAGACGCCCTTCTGCTTTAGCCCCTGCCTTGGGGATGCTCACGTGTCATCATCATCGGGTTAGGAGCTGTGTTCTCCACCCCACCCCATGTCCTCCCGCTGGCACCTCAGAGCCTATTCCTCTAGCCACAGGGTCTGTTCTGCGGGTCCCACTCCCCTGTATGCACCTCCCTGCATTTCTCTAGGCCCAGACCACTCCTTTCCCCAAGCCCCACACAGTCCCCACTGTACTGCCACAGCCACACATCTGCCACCCACTCCACCCATGACCATCACCCCCACACCACACACCAGACCCTGCATCACACACTCATTTCCACACCACGTGAGTCTTACAAAACCACCACGGCACACGCCACCACCTCAGCAGTGCCCCCTCCATCAAGAGATGCGTTCGCCAGGAAAATGTGGCCTAGAACACTTCCGGGTGCCTGCCTTCAGATCCCCTTTCTTCCACAGCTACAGTGCTTAGGTGCCACGTGGCTGCCCAGGACGGAGGCGCATCTCCCATCCTCCCTTGCGGCCAGGTGCGGCCATGTGACTAAGTTCCGGCCAATGGGGTGAGGCCATCCAGGACCCTCCCTCCCGTTCGCTGTCCCGTTGGGGCTGAATGGGATGTGGTTGTGCCAGTGTGGAGCTGAGAAGCGCCAGGCTGCACAGATCGGGGACTCAAGGGTGGAGAGACCCTGGGCCAGACACTGGGAAGCTCCGATGGCTTCACAGGGCAGAGCCACCACGCCAGGCTGGACTTTTGTGAGAGAGGGAGAAGTACAGGCATTTTCATGACTGGGTCTCTGGCGCACGCTGCGGGACCCCGAGACTAGTATCTCTAGCTAGCACAAAACCAAGGGCTTCTCTCTTCGGGAGCTGTGTCCAGGGGGTGAGTCAGGCCTTTCTCAGTCTAAGCTCGGTGGCCAGAAGATGAAGCCTCAGCTCACGTGTCTGGATCAAACGGGTCCCCGTTGACCCAGTGGAATTCGTCCCCAACTCTGCGTAGTCCAATCCAGGGCTCCCTCCGCGTGAACTTGAACATAAATTCCTGCACCGAGGAAAGAGGGACACCTCAGGGTCAGATGCGGTCTCCTGACTGCTGTCACATCCCAAGACAAACCTCAGCTTGGAAGATACTGGCTCTCGGGAGGTACAGACGCCAGGAGAGTGACTGCTGTCTCGATGCATCCCGAAAGTGAGGAGCTAGGCTTACAGGTTCCTCCGCAGTCACACTGCCAGAGTTCGGCTCCGGGCTGCTCGCTGACCTCACAGCAATGGCCTCCGACAGCTTGAAAGGGACCCTGGCTCTGTGTGCACGCCCACTGGCCAGGAAGGCCGTACAGGGCTTGCCCTCCTAGCTCAGCAGGCCAGCACTCCTGATTTGCAGGAAGCTTGGGGATTGCCCATTGGATGGATGATCTGGGACAAATCTCAATGCTCAGGTTGGTTGTCCTACCTGCAAATTTCTGGGACTTTCCCTGCAGACTGGGGATATCATACTGTGTATCAAAGGCAAACAGAAGTGATTTTTAGATTATCTTCTATTTTGGTTAACACCACCGTCAACCTCAAAATCCAAAACGGCCAATAGACTCCATTAATTGTGTTTCTTTCACGTTTCTGTTGCTAAAACTGTTTTGGATGTTAAATGAGAGACCATATCCTGATTTGGATCTTTAGAAAATGACAATGTGTTTTTACATTTCACAATGCATTTATAATTGTAATTCTTTTTTCCTTTTTTTTTTTTTTTTTTTTTTTGAGACAGAGTCTCGCTCTGTCGCCCAGGCTGGAGTGCAGTGGCACGATCTCGGCTCACGGCAACCTCCCTCCCAGGTTCATGCCATTCTCCTGCCTCAGCCTCCAAGTAGCCAGGACTACAGGCGCCTGCCACCACTCCCGGCTAATTTTTTTTCTTTTTTTTTTTTTTTTTTTTTTTTGTATTTTTAGTAGAGACAGAGTTTCACAGTGTTAGCCAGGATGGTCTCGATCTCCTGACCTCGTGATCTGCCCACCTCGGCCTCCCAAAGTGCTGGGATTATAGGCGTGAGCCACTGTGCTCAGCCAATTCTTTTTTTTCTTAAGAAACAAGTCTTGTGGCTGGGCACAGTAGCTCACACCTGTAATACCAGCACTTTAGGAGGCCTAGGCAGGTGGATCACTTGAGGCCAGGAGTTCGAGGCCAGCCTGGCCAACATGGTGAAACCCTGTCTCTACTAAAAATACAAAAAGTAGCCAGGCGTGGTGGCACGCGGCTGTAGTCCCAGGGACTCAGGAGGATGAGGCATGAGAATCGCTTGAACCCAGGAGGCGGAGGCTGCAGTGAGCTGAGATTGCACCACTGTACTCCAGCCTGGGCGACAGAGTGAGACTGCCTCAAAAAAAAAAAAAAAAAAAAGAGAGAGACAAAGTCTTGCTATGTTGCCCAGGCTGGCCTTGAACTCCTGGGTTCAAGTGATCCTCCTGCCTCAGCCTCCTAAGTAGCTGGGACTACAGGCACGCTCCACCATGCCCAGCTAATTTTCCTTTTACTTTTTGTAGAGCTAGGGTCTTACTGTGTTGCCCAGACTAACTTCCAACTCCTGGGCTCAAGTGATCCTCCTGCCTCAGCCTCCCGAGTAGCTGCTACTAGAGGTGTATACCACATCACCAGCTTTTTTTTTTTTTTTTTTTTTTTTTGAGACGGAGTCTCGCTCTGCCGCCCAGGCTGGAGTACAGTGGCCGGATCTCGGCTCACTGCAAGCTCCGCCTCCCGGGTTCACGCCATTCTCCTGCCTCAGCCTCCCGAGTAGCTGGGACTACAGGCGCCCGCCACCTCGCCCGGCTAGGTTTTTGTATTTTTTAGTAGAGACGGGGTTTCACTGTGTTAGCCAGGATGGTCTCGATCTCCTGACCTCGTGATCCGCCCATCTCGGCCTCCCAAAGTGCTGGGATTACAGGCTTGAGCCACCGCGCCCGGCCATCACCAGCTTTATAATTGGTAATTCTTATGGTTTATAATACTAAGTGACCTCAACCAGTGGGCCTTGGATTGAAATAGGTGGCCTTGACAATGGAAGTGGAAACTGGAGCCACTCATTGATGTGCTCAGACCGTGAGGTCTTCCTGCACCCCCAGTGGTTATGCAGCAGGTGGTGGCTTTGGAGACGTGTCACAGGGAACACTGCATCCTTTAGGATGTGACTGTCCCCTAGAGTCAAGGTTGAGGGCCCTGAAGGTCCCTTCCCCCGCCCCCCTTCACCTCGGCACACTCACCAGCTCCTTCTGGCTCTGAATCACAGCCAGCACTGCCTCATGGGTGTGGCAGTACTGCCTGCCTGTGTTCCAGTCTCTGGGTTCCTCAGAAAAGAAGTAACACTTCCTTCCGTAGAGCAGCCAGTCCTCTGGGCAGGGCGCCTCGCACTTGATGCAGCCCTTGGAAGCTGCAGGGAAGAGACCGGCTTGGCCCTGCCCGCCCCACTCCCCGGCCAGAGTCCCACTCTGCTTTCTGTGGCTCCCTCCCCCACCTCAGCTTTGGCATCCTCCAGGGACACTGCAGGCGTGGCTGTCCTCTCCGGTGAGCACCTCTCCTGGTGCCTGGAGGTAAAAGGGTGGCCACTAAATGAATGAGAAAGGGGACAGTGGGAAGCCTGGCAGGCGTCACCACAAGGGGACATGACAGCGGCACAGCTACTGGGTTAGGATCTCCTCTGTCTCCAAACTCCCAGAGGCATGGAACGCCAGAAACTCAGACTGGGAAGAGACCTGGCAGCTACGTGTCCTCTCTTTCCAGCTAGGCCAAGTACCAACAGCAGGACAGACTGCCCGCTATCATTAACCATGCCCACATTAGCTACCAAGGCTGCCATTCCACCACTGAACTGCTGGGAAGTTCTTTGCATTTTTTATTTTCTTAACCCCCTTGCTGTTAGTGTGCATGGAAAGTTCTTAAATGTTGAGTCCCAACCTGTCCCCCTGTGACCGAGACCTGCTGGTCTAGGATCTAGGCTCTGGAGTGACCCAGAGACACCCGTTCTGTCTTCTACCCCCTACTCAAAGAAGCACACCAGCCTGCCTCATCCAGGTTGAAACAGGTGCCATCTCTCCTGATATTCCTGGCAAGGGTTGCTCTCCATCCTGCCTGCTCACTGCAATGTCCCCAGGTTACCACTGAATCGCTGCCACCAGGACAGACCGGGACACATCAGATGTGGCTCTATCAGCAGCGACAGTGACCACCATGCTGTCTTCCAGTTGTCATGGGATCTCCAGTCTGCAGACTGCTTCCGTGAACAGATCGGCGGGTATGTGCATACATGGACTTTTCTGGGAAGGGAGCCCGGAGCTTCTCAAAGGGCCTCCTTGCCAAATGGAATTAATCCACAATCTTAGATTGTTTTCATATGATCTGATTCTAAGCCAGGTCTCCCCCAGTGTCAGAACATGTGAAAATAACTTCTTAAATCCAAATGCAGAACCTTATATTTATTTCTTCCACATTTATCTCATTCACTCTGGCTCATCATTTGAGTTTTTCAAGATACATTTTAATCTTGATTTCTTTCACCCATCTGTCATGTGGGATTGTGTTTTTGGATTGTGTCAGCTGCAAATTCCATAAGCATACTTTTTGTTTGTTTTCATACAAGTGATTGATTAAAATGTAGACCAGGACAGAGCCAAGAACAGGCCTCTGGTACTCAAGCCCCTAGGGATCTCCAGCCACACAGACACCAATTCATTCATCGACACCCCTTGGGCATATATATCTGTTCAATGAGATGCAAGTCCACCTGGGAGTACTGACCATGGTGTGGTTACATCTCACATCTCAACTGCTTTTCCGCAAGGATCTCCTAAGAGACTGTTGTGCTTTATTGAAATCATATTAGCTATGTCTACACATTCTCTGGCCTCCCAACCTAGTAAGAGGATAAAAGAAAACTGATGTAAGAGGATAAAAGAAAACTGATTTAATTTGTAGGAATTATTCTAGGTGAATTTAAGCTAGACCCAGTGGTTACCCTTTTTTTTGTTTGTTTGTTTGTTTAAGACAGAGTCTCTTCTGTTGCTCAGGATGGAGTGCAGTGGCACAATCTCAGCTCACTGCAACCTCTGCCTCCCGGGTTCAAGCGATTCTTCTTCCTCAGCCTCCCGAGTAGCTGGGACTACAGGTGCACACAACCATGCCCAGCTAATTTTTGTATTTTTTGTAGAGACAGGGTTTCACCATGTTGGCCAGGCTGGTCTTGAACTCCTGACCTCAAGTGATCCACCCACCTTGGCCTCCCAAAGTGCTGGGATTACAGGCTTGAGCCACTGCACCCGGCTGCCATATCCATTTCTAAACACTCAGAACCCCTGTCCTTGTTATACAAGCCCTATAGGGGAGGGTTTGGTAGGAATTGATAATCTTGGTGGAATTTTCCCCCATTTTATGGATTCCACCTCTGGTCTTACGGCATTTCTCAAAGATTAAAGACAGAGGCACTAATATCATTTTTAGAAACCCTTCAGAACCTACAATACACTTGTATTTGAATCTCTTAAAAGTAATCAGATTCCCTGTTCATATAGCCTCACACGTTCTTAGTTGCAGTTTCTACCTTTTTCATTTATCCAACCCTGTCAGTTCCACACACTCTCTCTGTTTCTCAGGCCTCTCCCACTTAGAATGTTCTATTCCCTTGATAGGGTCCAGAATATGCCACCCTAAAATATGCCACTTTGACATATGGATCATTTTAAGCTGAAGGCAATTCAGAATCAACAGGAAGAGTTCTCTACCCTCTCATCTGCCAGAAAGTAGGGCATAAATTTCCCTTTGGGGAGGGAGCTGCCCTACTCCCCATCCCTCACCCCATACCCTCCCATACCCCCACTGCCCACCCTAAACCAGGGAGGGAAGAGTGACTCATCATCAAATATGCCAAGGAATCAACACCAAGATTAGTTTGCATAAGCAAACCTTACTAAAATAGCCTTTATCTCCTGTTGTTCCTCCGTGTATTTCCTAGTCACTTCCCTTAATTTACCAGCCCTTGAAACCCAAGCCCTCTTTCCTTTGTTAAAAAGGTGTGTAAGCCCCTGAGTCTAAATTCTTCTTTGAGTTTCACTTATTATCTGTGAACTCCCATGAACATAAATATTAAGAAACATTGGGTACCTTTTCTCCTGCTAATTTGTCTTTGATAGTTTAATTTACAGGCCCCTAGACACTGAACTTAAGAGGGCAGAGGAAAAGCTTTTTCCTCCCTAGCACTCTCTACCTCCTCATCTCTGGGAAGCTCCTATTCATTCTTCAGGGTTCATTGCACATGTGTTTTCCTTCTGGGAAGCCACTGGGCAGTAATACCTCTATTATTGCACTTACCCCTGGACACAGGAGACAGTGTCATATTTGTCTTCTTTTTAACCCTAGCACTTAGCCCAGAGCTTAGCACACAGCAGCACTCAATAAATGTTTGCTGACTGAATGTGATGTGTGGGGTTTTTGTTGTTGTTGTTGTTGTTGTTGTGGTTGTTGTTGTTGTTGTTGTTTTTGAGACAGAGTCTCTCTCTCTCTGTCGCCCAGGGTAGAGTGCAGTGGTGCGATCTCAGTTCACTGCAACCTCTGCCTCCCAGGTTCCAGCAATTCTCCTGCCTCAGCCTCCCAACTAGCTGGGGTTACAGGCACCCACCACCACAGCTAGCTAATTTTTGTACTTTTAGTAGAGACGAGGTTTCACCATGTTGGCCAGGCTGGTCTCAAACTCCTGACCTCAGGTGATCCACCCGCTTCAGCTTCCCAAAGTGCTGGGATTACAGGCGTGAGCCACTGTGCCTGACTGAATATGATCCTTATTCCCAAACCATCTCCTCCAAGAAGCACTGTCTTCCTAACCTACCCCAAGTTTGTTCTGAGTTCTCACAGCACTTAAAAAATAATACCTAAGTAACATCTCCACTCTACCTGCATGGCTTAATAAAGGGGACATGTATAGTCTGTGTGTGAATATATTATTTTAAGCTAAAATCTCAACAACTGACACTATGTATTTTCTACTTACTTAGTCCCCCACAGGATTCTTGGAACGTCTAGACTGTTTCTTTAACTAATTAGATGTGCTTTTAACAAGGAATGTGCAAATTGAATTGCATAAATGCTCTGACATGCATGCTCACCCAAGATGCTCATCACCACCAAGATGGCGAACAGAAGGACCGCAATGGCACCCAGCAGGAGACGTGTGGTGGTGTCTAGGAGAAGAGAGAGGGGTTCAACATCCCACCGCCTGTCCCACTGTCATCCCACCACCAGCCCTATATCCTGCTAATGAGAAACGGGGAGGTAGAGCCCAGCAAACTGTGTTTTGTTGTTGTTGTTGTTGTTGTTGTTTTGAGATGGGGTTTCACCGTGTTGGCCAGGCTGGTCTCGAACTCCTGACCTCAAATGATCTGCCCGCCTCAGCCTCCCAAAGTGCCGGGATTACAGGTGTGAGCCACCACACCCCGCCAACAAGCTGTGTTTAAACAAGCTCTCCAGGTGATTCTGATGCAGGCTGGAGTTTGCAGCCCCCTGATGTAGAGCGCAGTTCTGATTCTGTGAATCCCCGGCTTGAAACCCTCCCTGCCGGGCTACCCACTGCTCACAGAATCTTTAGTGATGGTCAGAGCTTTCCACCTTGAATCTCCTGCTCTTCTCCATGCGGTCGCAGGTTTCAGCCACATGGGTTCCTCAAAATAACCCATTCAGCCCTCACAGCCCTGCTACTGAATCTTTGCTCCCGAAGTCTCCTCCTCCACCTCCTCCCTAGATACTTTCTAAAACTCGCCCACCTCTACACCATCCGTCCTCTTCCTGATCCTCTGGGTTCTCCCTTTGTTATTTTCATTTATTTATTTTATTATCATTTAACATTCTCATTTTATATTTAACAAGAGAAACCTTTTAGACTTTATTTATTTTTTTTTATTTTTTTATTTTTTTTGAGACGGAGTCTCACTCTGTCACCCAGGCTGGAGTGCAGTGGCCGGATCTCAGCTCACTGCAAGCTCCGCCTCCTGGGTTTACGCCATTCTCCTGCCTCAGCCTCCCGAGTAGCTGGGACTACAGGCGCCCGCCACCTCGCCCAGCTAGTTTTTTGTAATTTTTAGTAGAGACGGGGTTTCACCATATTAGCCAGGATGGTCTCCATCTCCTGACCTCGTGATCCACCCGTCTCGGCCTCCCAAAGTGCTGGGATTACAGGCTTGAGCCACCGCGCCCGGCCAAAACCTTTTAGACTTTAAACCTAGGGTATTTTAAGAATTTGTTAAGTTATGTGTGATGAAAATATATAACATAAAATTTGCAATTTTAACCATTTTTTAGTGTACAGTTAGTGGCATCAAGTACATTCACAATGTCGTGCAACCATCATCACTGTCTGTTTGCAAACTTTTTCATCATCCCAGACAGAAGTTCTGTCCCCTTAAACAAGTCCCATCCCTTCCTCTCCTCAGCCCCTGGCAACCACCCTTCTCCTTTCTGTCTCTATGAATTGGACCACTCTAGGAAGCTCATATAAGAGGAAACATCCAGTATTTGTCCTTTTGTGTCTGGTTCCTTTCACAGCATGTTTTCAAGGCTCATCCATGTTGTCACATACGTCAGAACTTCATTCCATCTTAAGGCTGAATAATGTTCCATTGTATAGCAAGACCACGTTGTGTTTATCCATTCATCTGTTGGTAGACATTTGGGCTGTTTCCACCTTTTGGCTACTGTGAATAATGCAGCTAAGAACATGGTGTATGAGTATCTGTTCAAGTCCTTGCTTTCAATTCTTTTGGGTATGTGCTTAGGAGTGGAGCTGCTGGATCACATGGTAGTTTTATTTGTTTTGTTTTTTTACTAAAGAACACTTATTTATTTTTACCACAACTTTATCTTGAGGACATGGCTAAACTGTGTTTCCACCCTCCCCCCCTGCAACTTGAAGAAGGGTTACTACAGTGAATGTTATGCATTCCAGCTGAATGGACTGGAACCCAGTTGGAGACTGAAGGACTGGAACCAACATTAACTAACAAAGAACAACTTCCATCTAAATCATCATAAAAATGTTTGAGTGAAAAAAAAGAAAAGAAAAAAAGAGGGGGCAACAGGGGTTTCTGATTGAACAAGATCCTCACATTTCATCTAATACAGTCAATCTTGGCTAGAGTATAACAAAGTGGAAACAGGATTACTATGATACAAAACTTCCACTACAGCACACTGTACACACCCGTGTTCCAAGCCCACCCCCATCCCCCAATGCTTCCAACACAGTTATTTCTCAGCCTGTTGAGCCTGCCGATGAAGAAGCATGTAGATCTTCTCTTTAATCCAGTCTTTTTTTATAAGGCTGGTATGTCTGGGTATCAGCTTGGTAAACCAGGCAGCTGAAGTCTGCCAGATCATTGATGAAATCAAACAACTGACTGATGTCATATGTGATAGAAGGACTGTTGGGATTCATTCTTTTCCCATGTCTTCATACATTTCACAAACGCCTTCCATGCATTCATTCACAGATTCGTAGTCAGCATAAGTTCTGCCTTCTGGCCTCTTGGTAGTCTGTACCAGCAAAATGGTGTGAGACATCGCGCCAAACTCTCTTTGTTACAGCCGCTGCCGACACCGCCGCCGCTCCCAGTAGTTCTTTCTGAGGAACCACTAACTCCATCACTGGTTGCATAACTTTACATTCTCACTAGCAATAGACGAGGGTTCCAATTTCTCCACATCCTCACCAACACTTGTTGGTTTGCATTGTTTTGATTATGGCCCTCCTAGCAGGCGTGAATTCCCTTTACAACTTTGTTTGGATTTTTTTTTTTACCATCTTAACCGTTAAGTGCACAGTTAAGTGCAGTTACATTGTTGTGCACCCATTTTGAAAGTGTTTTTTTAGTCAATGTTATACATAAATCATAGATGAAAACACTGTCTCTGCAGCTCAGTGTTTGTCTGTAAACTGTTACTTGTCCATCATGATAAAAGTGCCAAAATTGAGAGGAAGAATCTGTAGCAATTCAGCATTACCCATATCCAAGTGCCTGTTGCTCGTTATTCATTTGTATTGTATTTTACAAAGGATTTTGAAAAGAAACCTGTTTCCTTCACCAAGGATAGTCTGAAAAGCACAGATTTAAGGAATCAAGAAATTCTAATAGGTTTCATTTAAAAAATAATAGTGCAGAGCCCAGTGGATCGCGCCTGTAATCCCAACACTTTGGGAGGCTGAGGCTTGAAGTCAGGAGTTCGAGACCAGCCTGGTCAACATGGTGAAATCTTGTCTCTACAAAAATTACAGAAATTAGCCGGGTGTGGTGGTGTGTGCCTGTAATCCCAGCTACTCGATAGGCTGAGGCAGAAGAATCGATTGAACTCAGGAGACGGAGGTTGCAGTGAGTCAAGATCACATCAGTGCACTCCAATCTGAGTGACAAAGCAAACTCTGTCTCCAAAAAATAATAATAGTAGTAATAACATTGCTCCTTCCCCAAAGCCAACCATTTTCAACTCTTTTAGCTGATTCTTTTGGTATTAGCTCCAAATTTCTAAATGCCATGTGTATGTAAATACTTCTAGATTTTTTTCTGTTTTAGATATAATTTATTGACTTCCCATTATAGTGATGCAGACTTAATTCTCTGCATTACCAGTCTACCCTGACCACTCACTCCCTCCCTCGCAATACCATAGTTTGTATTAGCTTGATACTTTGGTGTTATATTCTTAGGTCAGTGTAAACAGTACTCTCAGCAAAGCCATGCCGTGTGCTATGATCATGTCCACAGAACTTCGTTTCCCTGTTAATCCTGGTCTTCTTTTCCCTTTGCTCAGTTTCTGTATGTGTATCATATTTCAACGCCAAAACTCCTCTTCCATGATGAGACAAAATTGGAATTTCTCTTTCACTTTGGTCTTAGTTCAGTCTGCTACAACAAACTGTCATAGACTGGGTGGCTTAAACAACAGACATTTATTTCTCCTGATAGTTCTAGAGGCTAGATCAGGGTGCCAGCATGGTCAGGTTCTGGTGGGGGCCCACTTCCCGGCTTGCTGACAGTCACTTTTTTACTGTGTCCTCACATAGTGGAGAGAGGAAGTTCTGGTGTCTCTTCCTCTTCTTATAAGGGTAGTAATTCCATCATGGGAGCGCTCCCTCATGACCTCATCTAAACCTAATTACCGCTCAATTACCCACCTCAATATCATCACGTTGGAGGTTAGTGATTCAACCTATAAATTTGGGGAGGAAACCAACATGCAGGCCATAATGACCATCTTGAAGAAATGTCCCTTGGAACTTTCTGACCTGCTCGAATCTGACTAGTTGCCTTCTAAGCCCAGCTGCCATCCAGGGTCTCCCCACACCAGCAGTCTGAGGATTTATCTGCCCCTCTCCTATGTTGACTCCTCTGTTCCTTTTCTCCCATGCCTTCCCCTTCCTTGGTTTACTCCCTCATCTTGGTGAAGCACATCATCCAATGGCTGCCTGAGGAAGGGTAGAGCCAAAGCATTGCACTGCACAAACCCGAGGAGCAAAGATTCTCATTGTGTTCCATGGTGCACTGGTGAATGTTGCTCGTGGAATTGTGAACCCAGAGGACTAAGTATTATAGATCGAGAATAATTTTCCTTCAGAATTTTGAAGGTATCACTTAATTGTCTTCTAACTCCAGTGTTGCTTTCAAAAAGTCTAGGTCCATTCTCACCCATGATCCTTTACAACTGCTTAATTATTTTCTTTCTAGATGCTTTTAGGGTCTTCATCGCACAATGTTCTAAAATTTCATCATTGCGTGCCATGCCTTGGTTTGGTCTGTTTCATCTACTCTAGTAGGCCCTTTCAATCTGGAAAGTGGTATTTTTCAGTTCTAGGAAATTCTTTCTTTTCTTTCTTTCTTTTTTTTTTTTTTTTTTTGAGACAGAGTCTCGCTCTATTGCCCAGGCTGGAGTGCAATGGCATGATCTCAGCTCACTGCAACTTCCACCTCCTGGGTTCAAGCAATTTTCTTGCCTCAGCCTCCCAGGTAGCTGGGATTACAGGTGCCTGCCACCACACCTGGCTAATTTTTTGTATTTTTAGTAGAAATGGGGTTTCACCATGTTGGCCAGGCTGGTCTTGAACTCCTGACCTCAGGTGATCCACTCGCCTCGGCCTCCCGAAGTGCTGGGATTACAGGCATGAGCCACTGTGCCCAGCCAGGAAATTTTCTTTAATTATATTATTGATGATTTCTTCTCTTCCATGTTTTGTTTTCTTCTGGAAGGCATAGTCTTCAAATGTTGGATCTCTTAGATTGGTCCTCCAAATTTCTCATCTTATTTTCCCCTCTTGCTTGCTATCTCTGCCTTTTTGCTCTATTTCCTGGAACATTTTCTCAATGTTATCATCCTACCCTTCTACTAAGTTCTTAATTTCTGTGACTATATTTTTAATTTCCAAGGTTTGCTTGGTTTTGTTGCTGCTGTTCTATGAATACCCACTCTTAAAGAATCCTATTCTTGTTTTAATGATGCAGTACTTTCTCTTATCTCTTCTCTCTGAAGATATGACTGACAGGTTTTTTGGAGGGGTGGGGAAAATGAGCAGAAAGATTATTTCCCCCTGTATAACCTCTGTTTTGGTCTTGAGCTTCCATGTTAGAGACTTTCCTTAGTGGTCTGGGGACCACCGTTATCTGTTCATGATTAAGGCAGGAAGACTAATGACTTTGTTGGAGCCTCCAAGCCCATAGATGGGGGCTTATTAGCTGTGGGGGACACAGTAGAGTGATCTGGCTGGGATGATCCTTGGGATTCTCTGAATGCTTATTTCATTATGTTTTTCCTCTTGGATGGATGAGAGTCCATGGAGGAGGCTTTTCTGTTTTCTCCCCTAGAGAATACGGGCTAGCTGAGGGAAGAGGCTGGGACGTTGTCCTCAGCATTCAATATGTAAATGTTGGCTTAGTTGCTTGCTCTCAGGGTGGTGCTGTCTTTCTTTTTCTTTCTTTCTTTTTTTTTTTTTTTTTTTTTTTTTTTGAGACAGAGTCTCACTCTGTCACCCAGGCTGGAGTGCAGTGGTGTGATCTCGGCTCACTGCAACCTCCTCCTCCTGGGTTCAGGCAATTCTCCCACCTCAGCCTCCCAAGTAGCTGGGATTACAGGCGCCCGCCACCATGCCCAGCTAATTTTTGTAATTTTAGTAGAAACAGGGTTTCACCATGTTGGTCAGGCTGGTCTCAAACTCCTGACCTCAGGTGATCTGCCTGCCTCGGCCTCCCAAAGTGCTGGGATTACAGGCGTGACCCACTGTGCCCAGCTGAAGCCCTCTTGAGAGATTTCACCCCAGGTTCCTGCCAGGGCTGGGGAGAATCTGTACAGAATGGGAATCTAAATCCTCCTTAAAGAAATTTTCAACCAGTCCTCCTGTTCTCAGCCCCATCTTCAAGCACTGCCACCAACCCCTGAGCCTTAGGAGTCCTCCCGTGAGGCTCAGGTGTCTCCTGTCCTCTCTGGACTTTCTCAGGTGGGGTGAAGTCAGTTACCATTTATCCACTTGCTCCTTAGCTCTCTATTTTGTTGCTATTTTCTCTCTTGTTCTTGTCCTTATGGCCTTTTAAAAATCCCTTTGCTGTTTGGTTTGGTTTGGTTTTTTTTTTTTTTTTTTTTTTTTTTTGAGATGGAGTCTCGCTCTGTCACCCAGGCTGGAGTGCAGTGGCACAATCCCAGCTCATTGCAATCTCCACCTCCCAGGTTCAAGCAATTCTCCTGCCTCAGCTTCCTGAGTAGCTGGGATTACAGGCATGTGACACCATGCCCGACTAATTTTGGGTTTTTTTTTTGCTCACTGCAACCTCCGCCTCCCAGGCTCAAGTGATTCTCCTGCCTCAGCCTCCTGAGTAGCTGGGACCGTAGGCGCCCACCACCATGCCTGGCTAACCTGTTGCATTTTTAGTAGAGTTGGGGTTTCTCCATGTTGGCCAGATTGATCTCAAACTCCTGACCTCAGGTGATCTACCCACCTTAGCCTCCCAAAGTGCTGGGATTATAGGCATGAGCCACCGCATCTGGCCCCTTTACTGTTGTATTAGTGGGCTTCTGAAGGGAAAAAGAAAAAATGCATATGTTCAGTCTGCCATCTTGACCTGCAAGTCCAACAAACATTTCTAGTCTTTCCTATGGGCAAGGTCTATGTTGGCAAGTGACGGGGAGTCCTGGGTGGGTAGCTTCAGACGTGGTAAGAGCAGAGCCTTCAGCCTGCACTGGACTGGGCTCTCTCTATTCCTGCTCTGCTGTCCTTGGTGGCAGCTTCATCACAGTTCCCTGGAGCTACAGGATGGCTGCCTATGGTGAGCATGCTAAGTGCATCCTTCTTCTGCCTTCTATTAGCCTCTTCTCTATCATTGATGCTGTAATCCTTTGTGCACTGAAGATAAGAGTATAGCATCTGACATCACTTTGCCTGGGTTCAAATCCCAGCTCTGCCACTTTCTAGATGTGTACGGATGGTAAAGTTTCTTAGCCATGATTATAGTTCATTTTCCTCATCTTGAAAATGAGGTAATGATAATATCTATCTGTCTCTTAGAGTGTTATAGGAATTCAGTGTACAGTGCTTAGCACAGTGCCTGGCGTAATAAACTCTACTCAATCAACTTGCGGCAATTATGCGGGCCATCAGTGTGATGATGACCATCAGCCCTAGGCTCCTTTGGGGTAAGGACTGTGCTTTACTCACCTTCAGATTCCCTGAAATAGGGCTGGGTCATTGCCTTGCATGTTACAGAGCACCCACTGGGACTCAAAAACTATGCGAGAAATTTAGTCACACCAAATGACAACATCCTTGATCGACCTTAAATTCAACTGAGTTTGTAGGAAAGACCACACAGGGTAGAGGGATCGGTACATGTATCTCCAACACTGCCAGACCCGAGGTGCCTCTTCATTATGTCTCAGGGATAATTTCTCTAGATGCTGCACTGGACCATGCTTCCTCTGACTCTGCAGGTACTCCTTCCTTGCCTTTTCCTAGTGTCCAGTGGTTGCTGACAGACTTTGGCACTCCTTGGCTTGCAGCCGCATCACTCCAATCTCTGCCTTTATCATCACATGGTATTCTCTTGGTGTGTCTTATGTGGTTCGACTATGTCCCCACCCAGCTCTCATCTTGAATTGTAGTTCCCATAGTTCCCACGTGTCATGGGAGGGTCTGGGTGGGAGGTAATTGAATCATGAAGGCAGGTTTTTCCAAAATCATGCTGTTCTTGTGATAGTGAATAAGTCTCACAAGATCTGATGGTTTTATAAAGGGCAGTTCCTCTGCACACACTCTTGCCTGCTACCATGTAAGACGTGTCTTTGCTCCTCCTTCACCTTCCTTCATGACTGTGAGGCCTCCCCAGCCATGTGGAACTATAAGTCCATTAAATCTCTTTCCTTTATAAGTTATCCAGTCTTGGGTATGTCTTTATTAGCAGTGTGAGAACGGACTAATACAGTGCCCTTGTCTTCATGAGACCATCTTCCTATAAGAATTCCAGTTCATACGGGATTAGGGCCCACCCTACCCCAATCTGACCTCATCTTTACTACAAATAATCTGCCAGACTGTATTTCCATATGCAGTCACATTCAGAAGTACCAGAGGTTAAGACTCCAACATCTCTTTTTTGGTGGGGACACAACTCAACTCTAACAAATATCTAACTCATTTCTTGTTCCCTACTATGCCATGGCCCATATTAGATGGCGTTTAAGGGTGCAGTTTATTTAGGTTTCTAACTGTGTGTGATTTCGCCTAATATTAGAAAGAACAACTGAAAAAACCTGACTCCCAGGCCCAGACAAAGCTCCTATCATCCTCACACTCATATCCCAAAAAAGGCCCACGCTGCTGTCTCTAAGTCATCGGGGACACAGCCTGGCAAGCATAATCTTGACTTAAAAACTACCAAATGTGAAGTTTGGTAATTTTTAAATTTTTAAGAGGCTAAAAGCATGTGTGTGGTTTTGATCAGGAAGTTGTGGGTTTTTGCCTAATCAAGAAACTTTCAACATTAAAAATTCAAAATTGGTGAGCACTGAAAAATCTATAGGCTGAGGCACGCAGGCTCACTCTGTCCCCTCTCCCGTACCCCCAGGCCACTCTGCCCCACTGCCACTCTCAATGCCGGAAATATCCCCATCTCGAATCACCTCTCTTGTTCCCAGAACCCAGGCGGGCTCTCCGGGTCACCTTTTCTAGCCTCATACCCCAGGCTGGAAGGAAAGGTTCATACCTACAGTGAGAGAAAATACTCGATTAAGGCAACTTCTGTTTGACTTCCTGTTTATAAAGCTAGTTATGCATCTCAGAAAAGTCTTAAAGACCTGGGCTGTAATCCCAGCTTTCTGATTTAAGAAGCTCTCTGACTCATTTAACCCATAAGGAGGGAAAAACGTCAATGCTGGAGGTGGCAGGGCTGTCTGGGGAGCAGGGGAGGAGAGGCTGTGTGTGGGAATTTGATGATCCCCAGCTAGCCTCACCAAGGCTGATGTCCTTGGCCATGCAGGAAGGGGTCAGAGCCTTCACAACAGGGCTTTGGGACGTCCTTGGGCAAGACATTCAGGCTCTCAGTCTCGGCTCCCTCGTCTATGAAACAGAACACTCACCAGTCCCTTGCAAGGGGGAGAGGTGAGGACTGGGATGATGACTATGAAAGCCCCAGCACGGCTCCAGCACGTAGCAGGTGCTTGATGTGCATTGGAAACCCGGCGATAAAGGAGCAGAGACTTCTTGGAGGGTTCAGCTTGGTCAAGTCAGGAAATGTCCCATTTCTCTCAAGACAGGTGCTTGGCTAAGCAAGGGCAGCATAACCCTGGGTCCCCAAAGGGACAGATCCCTCCTCCCATTGACAGTGTTTCATTACGTGAACTCTGGACTCAGGTTTGGGGTGGGAAGCAGAATCAAGGGAGGCTGCCCAGAAGTCAAAGTGTTGCAGTTGGGCGTGGGCTCCCCTGGCAGAGCTGCAGGAGGCCAAGTCCAGGCAGTTGGGAAGAGGAGTCACCGTACACACAGCCCACACTACAGGGCCTCTGTCTACTGAGAGGTAGAAATCATGACCTGACTTAGCAGATGAGGAAACAAATGCTCCTAGAAGTTGGAAAGCCCACCAGCCTGTGGCAATGGAAGGCTCTGCCCCAGCTTTACCAGATGCTCTGCTTCCTGCACCTCCCCACACTCTCAAGCCCTGTCTTGGAACCTCTGAGAGAACACAAATGTGCCCAGGGCCCAGATTGGTACCTGGATGTTGCAGAAAGAATGAATGCATGCTGGAGACCAGTGCAAAAGCCAGCACTGGGCCATTGCAGCAGCACCCTGGAGAGGACCAGCTCTGCTCCTCGAGCTCCTCTCTTCTGCGTCCTCCAGAAGAGAACCCCTCCTTCCATCTGGGTCCTCCAGACCTGCCTCTCTCCACCCTGCCCCACCCCCAGTACTCCAGGGCTTAGTTCCCACATGGGACAGACTAGCTCTGGCCACCTGGCCCGGAACACGTCGTGCTCTGGGTCTGGGACACCTTTCCCTCTGTCTCCTCTCAGGCTCCTTTTCCAGGCTCCTCTCAGAAGACAGGAGCTTGGGGGTACCCAAGGAGACCTTCAGAGAACTGGCCGAGGGGAGGCCCCTGGTCAGACTCAGACTCCAGATCCTAAAACTCCTGCAGGAAAAGAAAGTAGGCCTGAGAGGCTGAGCACCCAAGGACCACAGGCCATCAGGAGCAGGACTGCTCCTGGGGAGTCCAGGGAAAGGAGGAGGAGGGGACTGCAGGTGGCATGAGTCAGAGAGCAAGGCAAGGCAAGAGGCCATGGTGAGGCAAGGCTGGACCACAGGAAGATGCTAAGCATGGGAATGGGCTTGACTCAGGGTCCCAGGCAGCCTCTGGGTGACCTTCCAGCTTGGTGTGTGGTCTCTTCTGCAGCCTGACTGGCAGGTGGGCAGCCCAGCCACAATGGAGAGGAGGAAGCCCAAAGGGGTAGAAGTCAGGGCAGGAGGTGGACAGGAACAGCAAACAGGAGGCATTGAAGAGCCACAGCAGCCCAGAAGCAGCCCTACCATGGGGGCTTCGGTTAAGGTTAGGACAGACCCTTCAGCAATGCTGACGAATAAATGAATGAAGAAACACAGGCAAGAGGAGGGAACAACTTCAAGAAATAGCTTTGGCAGGAGGGAAGTGTGGGAACACAGGGCCACTCCAACAGTAAAGCCGGAGACAGCGTCACAGGGAGGTGTCCCACCCCCTCCATCCATTCCACACAACTCTTCACAACCCACAGCTCTGCCACAGCTCTTCTCCTCGGTGACGCAACATCTTCGCCTCCTCCGTCCCTGCCACTGTCTGGGGGTCCAGCTTCAGAGTCTGCACAGCCCTTCCTGGGACAGTGCACGTCCCCTGGCCCACAGCCTTCGTGCAGAAGGCTGGCATTACCATCCCCACCTCACCACCCTCAGCAGCCCCCATGACCTGTCTTGGCCCAGGTGCTGGTTATGTCCCTCCTGGTGCACTGCCCCACCCCCTCCCTGAGCTCGAGCCTCAGTCCCACCCCTCTGGGCCACCACCAGTCCTCCAAAGACAAACCCACTGTCTCCACCCCTCAGCAGCCCCTTCAGAGCAAAGTCCAAGCTCCTGGGCAAGACCTGGCTGGCCCTTCACCGTCTGGGTCCTTCAGACCCGTCTCTCTCCACCCTGCCCCATCCCAGTACTCCAGGGCTCAGTTCCCACATAGGACAGACTAGCTTTGACCACCTGACCCGGAATCATCATGCTCTGGGTCTGGAACACCTTCCCCTCTGTCTCCACGCCCGCTCAGAGGTCACCTACTCCAGGAAGCCCTCCTTTTCTGACACTGCCTCCATAAGGATCCAGGTTCCGGGCTTCCCTAGTTAATGCTGCCCAGGTCCTCCTTGTCCCTTGCCAGGAGCACCCTGAGAAACACCCAAAGGGCCAGCCACCCTCTCACCAACTCTAGCATCTCCCACACCACACGCCGCCGGCGGTAGCTAATACGAGTTTCCTAAAAGAGCTCGTGAACTTGAAATCAATTCTCCACTTGGGTTCCTGCCCCCGCGGCAGGCCAGGGGTCCCTCCCTGAGGAAGTCTGATGGAGGAGTAGGTGTGACCCCTGACCTTGCAAGGAACAGCCTCTCGTGGATTCTCCACCCCTGCCCTGCCCTCCCCACATGCCCCACCAACACGGGGTCCCCGCGGCTCTCACAGGGGCGTGCACCACCTCTGGGGTCTCCAGCTTTCTTACTTTACTTGAAGCATGTTCACGGCCACAGATTCCGCCACCCTCAGGTGGGTGTCAGGCAGTGGCTGTCCCCTTCATGCGTGAGGAGACGAAGGCTCAGAGCGTGAAGCGCGCTCCAAGGTCAGACAGGGAGTCGCAGCAGCGGCGGGGTCGAGGCTGTGACTCGCAATGGCCCCCGGTTCCCTCCCACCCCACCCCATGAAGCGGCGTCTGGCTGCCCCGAAATGAATGATTCCGCCGCGTCCCGGCGCCGCGCTCCCAGCGCTCCCCTCTGGGACAGCGGCCAAGGTGACTCTCACCGCCTCCGGGTCCCGGGTCCGGCCTGGGCAGGGGTCCCTGGGCCGGGAGAGGGAGGCCGCTCCGCGCTTACCCTCCAAGGCCGCCTTCCAGCTGGTGCTGCCCTCGTAGCCCGACCCGGATCGCCGCAGTAGCCCCTCGGGGCCGCGGGCCTCAGCCTCTGCGGGCGAGCGAGGCCTGGGGGCGGCGGGGGCGGCGGGGGCGGGCGCGGGGCGCGCGGCGACCGGCGGCGGCGGCCGGGCCCGCGCAGGGGGCTCCCGGGGCGGCTCCATGCGGGGCGCTCCGCCGCGCCGCGCCCGCGCTCCTGCACCGGGGTGCGGGGCCCAGCCCGATGCGCACTCGGCGCTCCGCGCGCCCTGCGGGCCCCCCAGGCCGGCCTCGGGTGGGCTAGGACCGCGGCGCTCGCAGGCCGGGGCTGAGCCCGGCTCCCCGCGCCGGAGCCTCTGCGCCGGGTGCCGCCGCCGTGCGCTCAGCGCCTGCCCCACCGAGCCGCAGCCTCCACGCACAGCCGGGCTGGGGAGGAGCGCGGGGCGGCGCGCGGGAGCCGGGAGCCGGGAGCCGTGGACCCGGGCGGGGCGGGGCGGGGCAGGGCGGGCGCGGAGAGGGAGGAGGCGTGGAGGAGCGGGGACAGCCGGGTCCCCGACCTCGCCACCTGGGCTGGAGGCCGGATGCTGCCGAGCTGGGAGCGCAGTCTTGGAGCCGGGAGACCTGGTTCTAACTCAGCTCCACCTCCCCAGCCGCCTGCTCATCATCTGTGAAAATGGGAATAAAGTTCACCGGGACAGTGCAGGGAGGCTCAGGGAAGATGAGCGCCTTTCTTCCCGGCTGCCCCGGAGCCAGAGCAGAGAGTGGTAGGGACTGTAACTTGACCCTCAAACTCTTGATAAAGGAGAGAAACGTCCGAACGATGAGCACAGAGAGAGTAGAGTCTAAAGGAGCGAGCGAAGCAACGTTGCAGATTCAGTTAACATTTATCGAGCACCTCCTAAGCGCCAGGGACTTTCACATATATTAGCTGACAACGCCCCCAGGTAAGTCCAAGAAGTGGAATTTTGAGGTCGAGGACATTTCCGAAGGCGGCGCCAGGCAGGTATGTGCTTGGCGGGTGTCTGACTCCGGAGTCTTCACTGGCCCCTTGCCTCAGCTGACCTCGCGTTGCCTGAGGCCCTACGCCTCCAGCCCTGATCCTCTTTCCCCTCCACCATTCTCAGTCCCACCTCTGGTTCCTCTCTCAATCTACAGTTCTTCATCCGCAGCTCCTCCTGCTCCCTCCCCTAAATCCAATAGCCCACTGACTCTTGTCAATTCTCCTTTTAAAAATATTTTTATTTTTATTTTTTGAGACAGGGTCTCGCTCTGTAGCCCAGGCTGGAGTGCAGTGTCAAAATCACGGCTCACTGCAGCCTCGGCCTCCCAGGCTCAAGCGATCCTCCCACCTGGGTCTCCCAAAGTTCTAGGATTGCAGGTGTGAGCTGCCGTGCCCGGCCCGTTTTAAACTCTTAGTCTGCCCATTGCACTCCATCCCTCTAGCCACTGGCCAAGTACAAGCCAATGCCTTCTCTTGCCCGACCACAGCAGCAGCCTTCTAAGGGGTCTCCCAGCCTCCACTCTTGCTCCCTCCTTTCCAGCCCCTCCCACTCCGCACCCGCAGCATCTCCCTAAAGTGCAAACTGACCACTCTTTCAGGGGTCCCTTTACCTGTGGGTTAAGGCCATCTTTTTACAAGGCCTGAAGGTCCCTCATGGTCGAAGTCCTGCTCCTACCTAAGGCTTCCTCTCCTCCCACCCCTTATCTGCCAGCCCCAGACACACCCAACTATTCTGACTCTTTCCTCTGGGCCTTTGAACACTCTTCCCTCTGCCTGGAACCCATCTCCTCCTTGGTCCTTCTAATCCTCCTTGTAGCCCCCATGCACCCTAGTTTACCTACCAAATTTCTGCTAATGCTTCTGATTGCACAGTCTCTAGGATACTGCATTCATTCAGATTAGGTTCAGCAGACTACAACAGAAAACCCCAGTAAGAGTTTAATTAGAAAGAAGGGTTTTTTGTTTGTTTTGTTTTGCTTTGTTTTGTTTTGTTTTTTACCTGAAAGAAGTCTAGAGGTGATCAGCCCAGGGCTGGATTGAGAGCTCCAAGATTATCAGGGACCCCAGCTCTTTCTCTCTTTCTGCTCACCATCATCTTTAGTATATACCCTACATCTTCAGGGTTCCCTCATGGTCACACTGTGGCCATTGTGGTTCCAGCCATCACACCTGCACACCAGATTACAGAAAGTAGGAAAAACCAAGGGGAAAAGGGCATGCCTCTTGTTGAATCAGACTCCTTTAAAGAGTTTTTCTGGAACCCCCAGTGATTTCCACTTACCTTCCACTGGCCACTTCTATCCCAAGTAAGTCTGTGGAGTATAGGGGCAATTAGCTAAAGCCATTGCCACGCTCAATAATGCAGAGATTCTGACAGGAAGAAGGGGAGAATGGAAAATGTGCATGACCAGCAATCCCTGCCTCCTAAGCCTCCTGTGATCCCAGACTGTGGCACCTGTCCTTTGGGCCTTTGGAACACTCTCCACCTCTCTTCCCATAGCACTTGACACATCCTACTGTCATTGCTTGATCCCCAACCAGATGGCCAGCTGTGGCGTGAGGGCAGAGGCACTGCTATATCCCCCGTTCCTAGGGCAGTGCCCCATTGGAACACCAGGCCCAAAGCTTCAGACTTCATATAGGCACAAGGAAGCATCAAAGATGTTTGAGCAAAGAAAGGTCATGGTCACACCATGCTTTAGGAAAATTAACTTTGGTACCAGGTACAAAGCAGTTTGGGAGCAGATCAGCAAAGAAACTCTTGAATAAACCATTGACATAAAAAGGAGTAACAAAGGCGTGATACCAACGCACTGGCAGTGGAGCTGACCTTAGGAACTTCCCAGTCAATCACGACATCCAGGACCTATCGGAAGCAGGATCTAAGCCTCCTAGAGTCCCCGCGTGCCCTTGTCAACTTCCCTGCTCCCCTCCTGATGCTTTCTGGGATCACTCCCCAAATAAATTACTTGCACTTAAATCCTTGTGTCAGGGTCTGTTTTGGGGGGAACCCAAAAGATAATGACCCTTAGGGCTGTGAAAGGGTCTGCTTCCTCAAGAAAAAGGTGCTCATGAAAATGGACACCATAATTGAGGTAAAACCCATCAAGACCCCCTGCCCTAGGCCGGGGTTGGTGGCTCACGTGTGTAATCCCAGCACTTTGGGAGGCCGAGACGGGCGGATGACGAGGTCAGGAGATGGAGACCATCCTGGCTAACATGGTGAAACCCCATCTCTACTAAAAATACAAAAAATTAGCCGGACATGGTGGCGGGCACCTGTAGTCCCAGCTACTCGGGAGGCTGAGGCAGGAGAAAGGTGTGAACCCAGGAGGCAGAGCTTGCAGTGAGTGGAGATCGTGCCACTGCACTCCAGCCTGGGCAATAGAGCAAGACTCCGTCAGAAAACAAAACAAAACAAAAAAAACCTGCCCTCTATCCCTGAGCGACTGTAGAGTTTCTAAGACGGCCCTCCTTGAGGAGCTTGGGTGACAGGCTGCACCAGCTGTACTCCCAGGAGCAAGCAGGGGATGTACTGCTTACCTCTCAGGACCCAGTTTTGTCCTACGAAGGTGTAGCAAGTAGTAACCCGTCTGCTTTCAAACTCCCTCAGATTCATAGACTCTTACAGTGGACACCTACAATTTCGCAGGGAACTCCAGCATGTGAACTTCCACGTCACATGCTGTCAAAGAGGCCCAACAGGAAACTTGATCAGACTTAGAGTGAGTTTAAGTAGAAGTCTGGGAAGATTTCAAATGCAGCCTGGCCAGCACCAGTCTTCCCTTGGTCTTCTGGGCAGGGTTTTTGTTTGTTTGTTTGTTTGTTTGTTTGTTTGTTTACTACTGTCTAACAAAGTGTATGTCCCCATCTCTGAATGGCTCTGTCCTGCCTTCCCCTGTGTCTCAGGATATTGACTCCATCTCCTTTTCTTAGAGTTATGGAATAGGCGTGACTCCTGGCCCACAAATTCAGAGGTTGAAAAAATAATGACATGTTCTTTCCTTCTTTTAAGTCAACTGAATTGTAACTTCAGGTCACCATCCCATTATGGGGGTAGAAAATTCCACCAGGCTGGGTGCAATGGCTCATGCCTGTAATCGCAGCACTTCGGGAGGCTGAGGCAGGTGGATCGCTTGAGCGCAGGAGTTCGATACCAGCCTGGCCAACATGGTGAAATCCCATCTCTACTGAAAATACAAAAATTAACTGGGTGTGGTGGCGCACGCCAGTAGTCCCAGCTACTCAGGAGTCTGAGGCAGAAGAATTGCTTGAACCCGGGAGGCAGAGGTTGCAGTGAGCGGAGATCTTGCCACTGCACTCCAGCCTGGGCAACAGAGTGGATGAGACTCCGTGTCAAAAAAAGAAAAAAAAGAAAAGAAAATTCCATCAAAGATTTTTTTTAAATTTATTGAACTAAAATCTAAATAACATAAAATTCACTATTTTAACCATTTTAAAGCCCACAATTCAGACTTTCAGTATATTCACAACCCTCACCACTGTCTAATTCCAGAACATGCCCACACCCCATAAGGAAATCCTGCGCCCGCCAATCAGCCACTCTCCATTTCACCTCACCCCCAGCCCCTGGCAACCACTAATCTACTTTCTTTCCTTTTTCTGTATTACTATTTTTCATTTACTACTTATAAGTAACCACTAACCTACTTTCTGTCTCTATGAATTTGCCTATATTGGACATCTTATATAAATGGAATTGTACAATTCATGGTCTCCTGAGACTGGCTTCTGTCACTGAGCATAATGTTTTCAAGGGTCACATGTTATAGCATGGGTCAGTTCTTTATTCCTTTTCTTCTCAGCCAGTTTTGAGGACTCCTCATTCTTTTTTTTTTTTTTTTTTTTGGACAGAGTCTCACTCTGTTGCCCAGGCTGGAGTGCAATCGTACAATCTCGGCTCACTGTGACCTCCGCCTGCCAGGTTCAAGTGATTCTCCTGCCTCAGCCTCCCAAGTAGCTGGGATTACAGACGCCCACTAGCAGGCCCAGCTAATTTTTGTATGTTTAGTAGAAACAAGGTTTTGCCATATTGACCAGGCTGGTCTCGAACTCCTGACCTCAAGCGATCTGTCCGCCTCAGCCTTCCAAAGTTGCTGGGATTATAGGCGTGAGCCACCACACCTGGCAGAGGGCTCCTCATTCTTCCAAGGCTGTGTCACAATCCCCAAGGCTTAGGAGGGAAGGTCAACTGTGGCCATGGCTGACATCAGATTAGCATGTCCCTTGAAGCCCAGCAGGGGAGATATGGAGTCTTTGCTGGTGCTGGGGTTCTAGGGGCAGAGTCCTGCCTCTCCTGGCCACTCTGCCGTGTGGTCCCTTTCAGGAGGCTATCATTAAGTAGTGGATGGCCTTGTGGCGCTTGAGGGGCCTCAGACCTCTCTGCTCTTCTTAGGCATGGTGAGACCCCTCATTTCACCACCTCTCCAAGGCTGTTTCCCTTTTCCTCTCCTTTTCCAGGACAGCCTATAATCTCCTAGTGGTCTTAGGTTTTCAGTACAGACCAGCCTCATTCTCAAGCTGCTTTGCTCTCGGCCCCACTGAAATCCTGTAGGAAAGGAAGCACAAAGCCTGCCAAATGGCTTACAGTTAGGAAATATGTAGAGAGACAAAAAACTTTTTTTTTTTTGAGACGGAGTCTTGCTCTGTTGCCCAGGCTGGAGTGCAGTGGCATGATCTTGGCTCGTGCAGCCTCCATTTCCCAGGTTAAAGTGATTTTCCTGACTCAGCCTCCCAAGTAGCTGGGACTATAGGCATGTACCACCATGCCCAGCTAGTTTTTGTATTTTTAGTACAGACAGAATTTCACCCGGCTGGTCTCAAACTCCTGGCCTCAAGTTATCCACCCACCTCGGCCTCCCCACCCACCTTTTTCTCCAAAAACTTTTGTATCAATAAATTATCCTGCCACCTGCCAGAGTGTGGTGCTTAGACCTGAATCCTTTGTCTTTTCCCAATGGGTCCTTGAGCATTTCTGGAATGTTGGTGTTTACTGGACCAGGTAGGGGACAGCATTGCAAGCTGAAATCTCCCTAGACATTTTACAGGAAGGAGTAAGTCCCCCAACCTCTGCTCATGTCAGCAGGTCATTAAAATCACTGCCCCACTATTACCAGAACTTTCCAGTTTCCCAAAGGAGCTGGGAATCTGAGTTGTTACATGAAACTGCAAGTTTGAATGCCGGCAAATAATTCAGATTTTTAATATAAAATGTTGTTTTGAGCCCAAACAAAACAAAATGCATCTGCAGGATGGATTCAGCCCCTGAGTTGCCAGGTCACAATCCCTGATTTAAGCAACACATTCAAAGGCAGGGTGGCAGCGGCCCCATAGAGCACAAGATGCTGTTGGTGCGACGAGGAGGCGCAGAATGGGGAGAATGCCAGGAAAGGTATTTGCATATGAATGAGAACTTAGCCATAAGTGGGTTATAGGTTTCTCAGTCTATTCCTTTGGCCTGGGCTTGAGAAATCACATACCCTTCCCCCCAGTCTGCCACATGTCAGAAATTAATGAAGCCACCTAAGATCTGCAACCAGGTTGCCCTTGTCTTCACGTTACTGTGGGACGCCAGGGAGGACTTAGTTGTTGGGAGAAAGGACTAGGAAGCGGTGACTTATAATAACAAATATATTGAACCCAGGAGGCGGAGGTTGCAGTGAGCCGAGATTGCACCACTGCACTCCAACCCGGGCGACAGAGCAAGACTCTGTCTCTAAATAAATAAATAAATATTCACTACATTTTAATAAATTAATCAAGTAAAACAAATTGTGAAACCAAGACAAAGAGCAGAAACACTAAGTACTGGAAGTGGAAGACGTTTTATTACATGATCGTATTTTGACACGTTCTCCTTCCTCACTCTGTTCTTGACTAACAATCCAATCCACGGGGAGAGGGGACAGAGAGAGTTGCTGGTCAAAGGGCACAAAGTTTCCCTTAGGAGAAATAAGATTTTTGAGCTCTAGTGCATAGCGTAGTGACTATAGTTAATAATAATGTGCAGTATTGTATATTTCAAATGTTCTCACCACAAAAAAAGTAAGTATTTGAGGTGATGGATGTGTTAATTAGTTTGAGTTAATTATTCTACATTGTATACATATAATATCACTTTGTATCCATAAATATATACAATTATAGGCCAGGCGCAGTGGCTCACGTCTGTAATCCCAGCACATTGGTAGGCCAAGGCAGGAGGATCACTTGAGACCAGCAGTTCCAGACCAGCCTGGGCAACATAGCAAGACACCATCTCTAAAAAAAATTTGAAAGTTGCCCGGGTGTGGTGGCACTGCCTGTGGTCCCAGCTACTCAGGAGGCTGAGGTGGGAGGATTGCTTGAGCCCAGGAGTCGAGGCTGCAGTGAGCTATGACTGTGCCACTGCACTCCAGCCTTGGCAACAGAGCAAGACCTTATTGCTAAAAAAAAATTGTTTTTAATTAAAAAAATTCCAGCCTGGCCAATATGGTGAAATCCTGTATCTACTAAAAATACAAAAATTAGCCAGGTGTGGTGGCAGGTGCCTGTAGTCCCAGCTACTCAGGAGGCTGAGGAGATGGCACCACTGCACTCCGGCCTGGGCAACAGAGCGAGACTCTTTTTAAAAAAAAAAAAATATATATATATATATATAATTTGTCAGTTTATAATAAAACAATTTAAAAAACAATCAAATTCCCATTGCCAAGACCATGTGAGTATCACTCTATGACCTACTGCTCTGCTCGGAGCCATGGAGGTTTCAAGGCCCTTCTTCCTGGGGTTCAGGCGAACACTGTCCTTTCTGTGGAGCAGCGGTGGGTGCTGCCGTCTATTGAAGAAATGCCTCTGCACGGGTGCAAGCCCATGCCTCTGTAAAGCCTACCTCTGCTTCCCTCTGGATGCTGGCTCTTCTTGCTAGAACAAGTCTCCCCGGCAGTTAAGGACCACTCCTGGGTCTTGCCTTTGCCATGGGTTCCCGGTGATGTAACTCTTCCTCAACTCATTGCTCTCATCCTCCTCCCAGGCCAGGTGAAGACCCAGCAGCCTTTCCACCCCCAGCCCAACGCTGATACACAGCCTCCATGTGCAACCGCAAGTAGGGGACACAGACAGATCACTCAAAGCAGAAAGAGCGGGGCTCATCAGAAGACTTGGGCCAAGAGCTGTTCAGATCCCAGAGTTAACTGTGGGAAATGTCGTCAGTGATATTATAGCCCAGGAAGTGAGCCTTGGCTGGGTGAGTTCTTGGATCCACACACATCAAGTGGTTTGAATCAGCAGATAATTTCTCATGGTCGAATGTTTCCCTCAGCTGCTCCAACGATTTTTCTAGAGAAGGAAGAGTGTGCAGGATTTAAAGGGTGTGGGAATGAGGGAAAGATCTGCTGAGGATGGGCAAGGTGACATGTCTTGTCTGCAGAGCCAGAGGCACAGCCTGCTCCTCGTTGGTGCCACAGGGCTTGGAGATTACCCTGTGAAGCAAACCCCAGCCTTTATGAACCAAATGCCAGTTCCTTTGCCGGCACAATTCCCTTAGGATTTCAGGCCTACCCTGGCTATTTGCTTCCAGTCAATGCTGTGGAGCCGTCACAAAGCCAGAGATCTTGCCAAGGGGCAGTGTTTGATTCCAGGCTCCGCCCTAGAACCTTCCATGTCTTGAATCAGGCCTCAGTGCTCTGATCAATCGCTAAGGATCCCCATCTTGGTCTCTGCCTTGAGGTACTAGTAAGGAGGTGTTTAGAAGAAGCAGAAGGGGCTGGGCGCAGTGGCTCATGCCTGTAATCTCAGCGCTTTGGGAGGCCGAGGTGGGTGAATCACTTGAGGTCAGGAGTTCAAGACCAACCTGGCCAACATGGCAAAACCCCGCCTCTACTAAAAATACAAAACTTAGCCAGGTGCAGGGGTGATGCACCTGTAGTTCCAGCTACTCAGAAGGCTGAGGGATGAGAATTGTTTGAACCCAGGAGGTAGAGTTTGCAGTGAGCCAAGATCTTACCACTGTACTCCAGCCTGGGCAACAGAGTGAGACTCCATCTCAAAAAAAAAAAAAAAAAAAAAAAAAAAAGAAGAAGAAGAAGAAGAGGGAGAGGAAAAAGGAGAAGGAGACGGAGACAAAGAAGAGCCCAGGTGTTGCAGAACCCACATTGTGCAAAGGTTAGAAGCTCAGGCCTGACCCAGACTGAGTGGGGCACAGCCTGGCTCTGTCGCTTACTGCATCAGGATGGATTCATTTAACTTCCCATAACTTTATTTTCCTCAGCTGTAGAACAGTACCAACTTTGTGGGGTGTTATAAGAAATAGATGAGGTCATATATGTAAAAGTTTCTTTTGTTTTTGGTTTTGGTTTTTTGGCAGAGTCTCACTCTGTCACCCAGGCTGGAGTGCAGTGGCGCGATCTCGGCTCACTGCAAGCTCTACCACCTGGGCTCAAGCGATTCTTCTGCCTCAGCCTCTGGAGTAGCTGGGACTACAGGCACCCGCCACCATGCCCGGCTAATTTTTTGTATTTTTAGTAGAGACGGGGTTTCACCATGTTAGCCAGGATGGTCTCGATCTCCTGATCTTGTGATCCGCCTGCCTCAGCCTCACAAGTGCTGGGATTACAGGCGTGAGCCACTGCTCCCGGCTGTAAAACATTTATAAGACAAGCTGAAATGTTATCATCCTTATTCTCCTAAATTCCATCCTTCTCTCTTGCTGTGTTTTCTGCCTCCCAGGCTTTGCTCACAGTAGATTTAGCGCACTGCAGATAATTCCACTGTTCTAAGGCAGCATCGCTGGACAGAAAGGGCCTTTCTTAATAAAGCTGCATTTTCTCCCTTCTGTGTGCTCTTGTTGTTGTTTGTAAATTGTGATAAAATACACAGAACATAAAATTTACCATCTGAATCATTTTCAAGCGTACATTTTAGTGGCATTCCTTCAGTATTTTCATATTGCTGTGCAACCGTCACCATCTCCTAAACCCTTTCATCTTGTAAAACTGAAACTCTGTCCCTGTTAAACAATTCCCCGTTTCCCTTTCTCCGACTCTCTTGGCAACCACCCTTTTCTTTTCTGTCTCTGTGAATTTGACTACTCTAGGGACCTCGCATAAGTGGAATCAAACAGTATTTGTCTTTTTGTGGCTGGCTGATTTCACTTAGGAAAATGCCAAGATTCAACACAGTTGTAGCACAGGTCAGAATGTCCTTGAGGTTTGTTTGTTTCGTGTAAGATCTTACCCAAAGTGACAGGAAAAGCTCATCAACTTCATCTCTTCAGCCTCCTAGCTCTCCTGCATTTGTAAACACCTGGTTTGAGGGGCAACGATTTAATATGTTGCTTCATTGTTACATAACAAGAATCACCAATATGCTAGCCAAGGATAGAAGGGTCTTCATCTTACCTTGATTCAGCCAGTTCTACACTTTAGGGTCACTGCAATCCTCCATTATTTTATTTTTTCTTATTTTGGGGAGGGAGACAGAGTCTTGCTCTGTCACCCAGGCTGGAGTGCAGTGGTGCAATCTCGGCTTACTGCAGCCCCCACCTCCCAGGTTCAAGCAAATTCTCCTGCCTCAGCCACCCGAGTAGCTAGGATCACAGGCGCATGCCACCACGCCCGATTAATTTTTGTATTTTTAGCAGAGAGTGGGTTTTGCCACGTTGGCCAGGCTGGTCTCAAACTCCTGGCCTCAAGTGATCCTCCCACCTCAGCCTCCCAAAGTGCTGGGATTACAGGCATGAGCCACTGTACCTAGTCAATAATCCTCCATTCTTTGTGCCAGTTTCTGTCAGGACTGTTCCCAGGGTAAGCAACAGAAAGCCTAACCCACGTTGGCTTTGGCAAAAACAAAAAGAAAGGAATTCATTGCCTTATGTAACTGAAAGTTCAGAGTGGAGAGGAAGGGTTCCGAGTACTGCCTGAACCAGGCACTTCAGCTGTGTCGTCAAGACAAGCTCCAGGCCGCGTGTGGTGGCTCACACCTGTAATCCCAGCACTTTGGGAGGCCGAGATGAGTGGATCACAAGGTCAGGACTTCGAGACCAGTCTGGTCAACATGGTGAAACCCCATCGCTACTAAAAATACGAAAATTAGGTGTGTTGGCGGGCACTTGTACTTCCAGCTACTTGGGAGGCTGAGGCAGGAGAATCGCTTGAACTCAGGAGGTGAAGGTTGCAGTGAGAGGAGATTGTGCCATTGTACTCCAGCCTGGGCAACAAGAGCAAAACTGTCTCAAAAATAAAATAGAGTAAATAAAAATTAAAATTTAAAAAATTAAAAAATTTTTTAAAAAATAAGACAAGCACCGTATCTCTTTGTTCTTCACCATGTGAGCTTTATTCCTGGACTCCACACCATAGGAACTTGGCTTCCAGCACTCCAGGTCAGTATCTCCTCATGTGTGAAGCCAGCAGAAAAAAGAGAGCTTCTCTTCCTTTAATACTTCAAAGAAAGTCCTGGTCATGATTGGCACTGTCCCAGCATGGGTTCTGTGTCCATCTCTGAACCAATCATGGTGGTAAGGCCTGAGTCATCTGCCCAACCCTGGGTCACCTCCACCTAAATCAAAGAACTGAAAATGGGGAAGACATGATTCCCCATCAAAATTCAGGCTACTATTATAAGAGGAAAGGGGAGAGCTTCCCGGGGAAGAAAAGGCCACATATACACTGGAATAGTATGCATCTGTTTAAAAGGAATAATGCTGATGTGTATATCCTGATTTGGAACAATCTCCAAGATACATTAAGTTAGAAAAAAGAAGGTGCAGAAGACATGTGCATGTGGATGAGTGTGTGTGTTTGTATAGGCATGAAGATTTTTGGAAGGATACACAAGACATAGTTAATGGTGTTTATCTCTGTAGTGCAGACCTGGCTGGGTAGGGTGGAATGAAGACTCTTTTTGTTTTCTAGACTTCTGATGTTTAACTGTGTACATGTGCATTTTCAGTGAATATCAACTAGCCAGGCCCAGTGGTTTAGTTCCATTCAGAACATCTATATCAGAATTTTTACCTCTACAGAGAATGGAGAATACCACGAGGTAGGTGTGTGTAGGTGTAGGTGTGTGGAGTCTGTGAACTGGAAGAGATTTTGATAGCAAAGCCCAGGGATCTAGAGCAGGAGCTGGGGCAAAGCAAAGCCCCCCCATCACATTTTTTTTGGTTGGGGGCAGAGGCTAGGGATATCTTCAGCTGAAAAGGGGAACTTGGGGCTCAGCCGTAAGAGCTCAAGGCTGGAGATAGGGAGGGCTAGTCTCTGTGCACGCCTGGATTTGGGATCCAATGGGCCTTTGGAGGAGCTCAGAACAGCTGCAAGCCCACTCAGGCCCTTCCTTTGTACCCTGGCCACAAAGCTGCCCTGGAAGTGTTTATTTTGCTTTGGCCGTTAACGCCACTCACCATTCCTTATGGGAGGTGATTAATGTTTATATGTGAGGTGATTAATGTTTATGTCTAGCTACTGGGTTTTTAAAATAAAATTATTTTCTTTTTTGTTTTGTTTAGTTTTGTTTTTTGAGACAGTCTCGCTCTGTCGCCAGGCTGGAGTGCGGTGGCGCGATCTTGGCTCACTGCATCCTCCACCTTCGGGTTCAAGCGATTCTCCTGCCTCAGCCTCCGAGTAGCTGGGACTACAGGCGCCCACCACCATGCCCGGCTAATTTTTTGTATTTTAGTAGAGACAGGGTTTCACCATGTTGGCCAGGATGGTCTTCATCTCTTGACCTCGTGATCCGCCCGCCTCCACCTCCCAAAGTGCTGTGATTACAAGCGTGAGCCTTGTAATTCCCCACCTATTTTGGTTAAAAAATAAAATAGAGACAGTGTCTCACTATGTTGCCTAAGCTGGTCTCAAACTCCTGAGCTCAAGCTCTCTGTCCATCTCAGCCGCCCAAAGTGTTGAGATTACAGGCATAAGCCACTGCATCAAGCCTATGTCTAGTTATCATGTAGCAGAAACATTCTGGAAATTGCTAAGAAATGTCAGATCAATTCCTGGGTATTGTTTCTGAGCTCAGGCCCAGGCATGGCATCTGCTCCTATGTGCTGATGTCATAAGGTGCTTCTTGGGTGGCAGGACCCTCTGAGCGTAACCTTACAAAACGGGGACCCCTGGAGGCAAGCCTGGACTCACCGGCCAGGAGCTGCAAGCCATCCTCACTGACACCCCACTTCCCTAGACACACGAGAATCAAGCTGACAGGACTCAAAGATTCCTTCTTCCTTCCACAAATTCATTCAACAATTAGCGTCAGCTGTGCACGAAGCACTGCGCTAGGTACCGGGAATGTAGAGATGAATGACGTACCCAGCTCAGGCTCCCAGCTCAGTCACCTGGTAGGCTCTTGTTCTCAATAGAAGTTCCTGAGGGGGAGACCCCACGCCTCACTCATCACAAAGGTAGCCTAGGAACCAGCTCTGCGAATCAGAGGGGAATATGTTTAGCATTTCCTGATGGAAACAAAATCTACAGTCAAGAAAAAGCTGGGCCTGGCTAAAACATTGACTTTTGGAGAATGATGCCTTCAGTAAGCATCCTGCCAAAAACCACTGCCTCGGGCATTAGCCTTCTCCCTGGAGGGTAACAGGACCCGCGAGTCACAGAAAACTCAACTCACACCCACTACGGAAAAAAAAACAAATCTGATCGGATTTTTTGTTTCTATTATAAAACAACAGAAATGAGCACAGATTTTCTTACTGTAAAACTAGCACATAGGCTGTTTTCATGTAAACAGTATATAAACGTTTAAAATAATTTTTCTTTAGAATTTGGCATACTATTTACATGCTTCTAAGCACTTTTTAAATATATGCAAAATAAATACTTATAAACTTGTTTTTCACATAAATGGGATGACTTCATACACTCCGCAAACTTGCTTCTTGTGTCACTTCATATAGCTTCATCACATTCTTGACCTAGAATTCCAGGGCAGGCCAGGAACAGTGGCTCACACCTGTAATCCCAGCACTCGGGGAGGCCAAGGTGGGAGGATCACTTGAGCCCAGGAGTTCAAGACCAGTCTGGGCAACATAGTGAGACTCCTGTGTCTATTTTATTATTAAAAATAAAGAAAGAAAGAAAAAGTAGAATTCTAGAGTATGGAGTTACCACAATTATTTCATTATTCTATTTTGTTGTTGTTGTTTCTTTGTTTTTTGAGACAGGATCTCACTCTGTCACCCAGGTTGGAGTACAGCAAAGCAATCATAGCTCACTGTAGCCTCGACCTCCTGGCCTTAAGCCATCTTCCCGCCTTAGCTTTCTGAGTAGCTGGGACTACAGGTACGTATCACCATTAGCCCCATTGCTGATTATTAAAAATTATTTTTTGTAGAAATCGTGTCCCACTATGTGGCCCTGGCTGGTCTCAAACTCCTGAGCTCAAGCAATCCTCCTACTTCAGCCTCCCAAAGTGCTGGGATTACAGGTATGAGCCACTGTGCCTGTCCTATTCTTCTATTGATAGACATTTAAATTCTTACTTTTCTTTTTTCTTTTCTTTCTTTCTTTCTTTCTTTTTTTTTTTTTTTTTTGTTTTTTTTTTTTTTTTTGAGACAGGGTCACCCCTGTCACCCAGGCAGTCTGGAGTACAGTGGTGTGATCACAGCTCACTGCAGCCTTGACCTCCCAGGCTCAAGCGACCCTCCTGCCTCAGCCTCCAGAGTAGCTAGGGCTATAGGCAAATGCCACCTTGCCCAGCTAATTTTTGTATTTTTTGTAGCAATGGGGTCTCACTATGTTGCCGAGGCTGATCTCAAACTCCTGCCTCAGTGATCCTCCTGCCTCAACCTCCCAAACTAAATTTTTACTACAATGCTGCAATGAACATCCTAGCACATATACTTCTGCGCCCTTGTGGAAATATTTCTGTGGAAGAAATTTCCAGAAGTGGAATTACTGGGTCAGAAGCTGTCTGAAATTGTAGAATTTGATTTTGAGGTAAAGAATACCCTATGAGTGAACACTCTGCAGACCAGAGGGGCAGAAAATGATACACATGATTATTTATTCATGGTGAACTGTGAAGTGTGCTGGAGGGGATGCTGTTGGCAGGCCTGCTCAGAAATGTTCCAGGCACTGCCTTCCTGCTAGGACAGGAAATGTACAGAGAAGGATCCTGGCTCAGCGTGCCCCTGATCCCACTGCTGGACCTTGGGAAGGGGTTTTTTGGGGGTTTTTGTTGTTGTTGTTTTTGTTTTCAAGACAGAGTCTTGCTCTGTCACCCAGGCTGGAGTGCAATGGTGCCATCTCGGCTCACTGCAGCCTCTGCCTCCCGGGTTCAAACAATTCTCCTGCCTCAACCTCCCGAGTAGGTGGGATTATGGGGGTGCACCACCACGCCCGGCTAATTTTTGTATTTTTAGTAGGGACGGGGTTTCACCATGTTGGCCAGGCTGGTCTCAAACTCCTGATCTCAGGTGATCCGCCTGCCTCAGCCTCCCATAGGGCTGAGATTACAGGTGTGAGCCACCGTGCCCGGCCTCGGGAAGGGTTTTGATGGTGGCCTCAGGAGTAGTCATGAAGTGAACACACCACACACTGTGAGCACACAGCTGATAGAGAAGCCCTCGGACTCACAGTAAGTGCTGCTCTGTAGAAAGAACAGCGCCCCCAGGTGTCATGCAGATGCCAGCACCTGTTCTCACGCAACCAGCGGCTGGCCTTTGCCTTTAGAGGAGAAGGCAGGGTTCAATTTCTCTTCTTCTGAAACTCGCCAGCAAATGTTTGCTGTCTAAACTTCTTCTTAACTAATGTTAATACAATATGACACAATAAGACTCCAGGAGAGTCTTAGTGAGTGAGTGTTCTCATTTTGGGAGTGACCAAAGGCCCACGGTATGGAATGGTGTAGAAGGACACTCCCAGAGCTAGCAGATGAGCCTCCCAGTTAGTCAATGTCCACATGTCACCGCCATTTCACTGCCACACCCACATTACTGAACTCTCCGTGCTGCTCCGAAACTGATGGGAACTGGCACAATGGCTTGAAAAATGGTCAAGCAATTGGAAAGTTCGTTGGAAATGGAAATGGAAAGGTGGTCACCTGCTGTGCAGTAGGAGAACAGGCAAAGGAACAACTCTAGACTGCAATTTTTTTTTTTTTTTTTTTTTTCGAGACGGAATCCCAGTCTGTTGCCCAGGCTGGAGTGCAGTGGTGCAATCTCGGCTCACTGCATCCTCCACCTCCCAGGTTCAAGTGATTCTCCTGCCTCAGCTTCCTGAGCAGCTGGGATTACAGGCATGCACCACCACCCCCGGCTAATTTTTGTATTTTTAGTAGTGACCAGGTTTCTCCATGTTGGCCAGGCTGGTCTCGAACTCCTCACCTCAGGTGATCTGCCCACCTCGGCCTCCCAAAGTGCTGGGATTACAGGCGCCAGCCACCATGCCTGGCCTGGACTGCGATTTTTAAAGGAGCCAAATAAACGTTCTCATATTTCAAGCTTCCTCAACTTCCACACTCTCCATATTTTGGACTAGAAACTTCCTCATTTCAGGGGGCTGTCCTGTGCATAGTAGGATGTTTGGCGGCATCCCTGGTGCCTACCCACCGGCTGCCAGTAGCAACCCCTGGCTTCCAGTTGTGACAACCAAAAATGTTTCTGGAACCACTTCCATATTTGAACGTTTGGTTCAGGAAGGTCTTGAGAAGTAGCTCTCCGGAAGGCCAAGCAGCAGCTGTGTGTCCTGCCCACAACAGTAGGAACCTCTTTGGATTTTGGTAACTATTTTTTTATGTGGAAATAATATGAAACATTTATTAGATATACTGGACAAAAACAAAACTAAGTACTCCAACTCTACTGCAGCATTACAAAATCCATCCCTTCACCACAGTGTAAGATTTAAGGGCAACCTGCCCAAGGATGCATGTTTTGTTGTTGTTGTTGTTGTTGTTGTTGTTGTTGTTGTTGAGACAGAGTTTCGCTCTTGTTACCCAGGCTGGAGTGCAATGGCGCGATCTTGGCTCACCACAACCTCCGCCTCCCAGGTTCAAGCAATTCTCCTGCCTCAGCTTCCCGAGTAGCTGGGATTATAGGCATGCGCCACCACGCCTGGCTAATTTTGTATTTTTAGTAGAGAAAAGGTTTCTCCATGTTGGTCAGTCTGGTCTCAAACTCCCTACCTCAGGTGATCGCCTGCCTTGACCTCCCAAAGTGCTAGGATTACAGGCGTGAACCACCGCGCCCAGGCGGATGCATGTTACATAAAACACAGCAAGATTGCTGCGGCCCTGCCAAGTACTTCCAGTCCCTACCCGGGTCCTACTGAAATACTAGTGGTCCCAATTAGTTGTATTGAAATAATTTTTTTTTTTTGAGACGGAGTCCAGTTCTGTCTAGTGTGATGACATGATCTCTGCTCACTGTAACCTCTGCCTCCCGAGTTCAAGTGATTCTCCTGCCTCAGCCTCCTGAGTAGCTGGAATTACAGGTGTGTGCCACCACGCCTGGCTAATTTTTGTATTTTTAGTAGAGTCGGAATTTAACCATGTTGCTCAGACCGGTCTCGAACTCCTGACCTCGGGATCCACCCACCTCGGCCTCCTAAAGTGCTGGGATTACAGGCGTGAGCCACCGTGCCTGGCCTGAAATAAATCTTTAAAGGAAAAGATAAAGCATTTCAAAAGACAAGTCAAAATGCTTCGGGAACCACATATCCAACACAAGCTTTATCCTCAAATGAGTTATGTTTGCCTCGCACTAATAAACTTTTATTTCACTCAGTTAGAGCAATAATCTTCCATACATAAGTATCTTTCTTGTCCAATAATTCAAAGGAAAAAAATCCAAAATGATTAGTAAAGAAAAATATAAGAATGAACAGAACCTTTAAATTTGTTTTAAGTATTTTTAAGGTTTAAAAAGTGTTTAACGTTTGTAATTCCTAGCAGAAAAGCATTATCTGAATGAATACCCTAATGGCAAACCTCTGTAAAATGCTTCAGGTGCATTTGGAGAAGAGGGGTAGGGATTATCTTCAAAGCACCCCAGCTCTCTTAATGAGAAGGTCAGAAATACACTGGCTTGTATTATTGCGACATCCATAAGGTAATCTAGGTTACTTTTCCTTCGGCAAGGGTTTTTTTTTTCTTTTTTCTTTTCTTTTTTTTCCAGGCTGGAGTACACTGGCATGTGGTCTCGGCTCACTGTAACCTCTGCCTCTTGGGTTCAAGCAATTCTCCTGCCTCAGGATCCGAGTAGCTGGGATTACAGGCGTGTGCCACCACGCCCCGCTAATTTTTAGTAGAGACGGGGTTTCACCATGTTGGTCAAGCTGGTCTCGAACTCCCGACCTCGTGATCCGCCCGCCTCAGCCTCCCAAACTGCTGGGACTACAGGTGTGAGCCACCACACCCGGCGTAAGGGCTTTCTTTATCAGAAGAGCATTATGCTCGACTGCCAACTTTGGCTGGTAATTTACTCATAAGAGTCATAATCTTTGGGTTGCTATGGTATTTTGACATATTTGCTGGGTCCTGAGCCACATCCTGGAAGGCCACCATAACTTCTGGATCCTGCATGGCTGCAAGAACCTCTGGATCACTAAAAATTTCATTGAGTCCAGGGATTCCAGCCACTCCAGCCATGCCTCCTCCCATCCCAGACATTCTTCCGGGAAAATGACCAGGCACTCCCCCAGGAAAGCCACCTGGGAAAGAGCCACACTGAGCTCCTGACTGTCGTCGGGCTTCTTCCTCCCTCCAGGCTCTTTCACGCTCTTCTTGAGCCTTCTTAACTGTTTCTATTCTTTCTTTGATCTCTTGCTCTTCACGTTTTCGCTCATACTTTCTCCGATGTTCTGCAATTTTCTCTGCCCCAGGTTGAACTTCTTTCAGCATTGCACTGGCATCTTCATCATAATCCAATTTACAGGCAAGTCTATGTGCTTTCCCTCACCACTTGTAAGGCTGAGCTGAATCAGGATTTCTTTCTTTTTTTTTTTTTTTAGATGGAGTCTTGCTCTGTCACACAGGCTGGAGCGCAGTGGCGCAATCTTGGCTCGCTGCAACCTCCACAACCCAGGTTCAAGCAATTCTCTGCCTCAGCCTCCTGAGTAGCTGGGATTACAGGCGCCCGCCACCACACTCAGCTAATTTTTGTATTTTTAGTAGAGACAGAGTTTCACCGTCTTGGCCACGCTGGTCTTGAACTCCTGACCTCGTGATCCACCCACCTCCCCCTTCCAGTGCTGGGATTACAGGCGTGAACCACCGTGCCTGGCCCAGGATTTATTTCAATGGCTCTATCACAGTCTCAGATGGCAGCATTTGGCTTCTATAATTTGACAAAGACACTGGCTCTCTTGGCATACAAAATGGCCAAGTGAGGATTCAGCTTGATGGCATCTGTGAACAAGTCAATGGCTTTCTGCAGTTCAGCATCATTTAGGGCTTCAATAGCAGTCACTTTCTTATCATTTGCCTGATCCATCATCTTCTCTTATCTCTGCATTCTCATCTCCCACTTCTTGAGGGGCATCAGTGCCTCTTTCAATCACACCTTCATTATCAATTTCTAGATCACTTTCCTCACTTGACGGTTTGTCTGCCTTTAAGTCTTCCTCCACTTTCTTACTGTCAGGTGTTTCTTCCTTGGTATTTTCTTCTGATTTAGCTTTCTGAGTAGCAGGTGGTACTTTACCCCCATGCTCTCCACCCACTCCCTCAGGAAGCGTATTTCCTCGGTGTGCAGAACGCTCGGAACGCTTGGATCCTGCTTACACATTTTCACAAAGGCCCGAAGCTTGTTCACTTTGCTGGGGTCCACAGTCGGGAGGCGGTGGGCGAGGCTGAGGAGCTGCAGCCCAGTTCCAGGCCCAGGCGCTGGCTTGGCGTGACCGTGCAAAAGGTGACTTTTGGTAATTATTATTAGGCGTTTTCCCTTATCCAGACCTGAGGCCTGGATTCAAGCCCCCATGGGACAGAGTGAGACACCATCGACCTCATGGGGTTAGTTCAGGGCTGCAATTAAATGATACACACAAATATGTATTGCAAATGAATGCAAGAGGTAAAGACTAGAGAAAGCTACCTTCAGATCACTTTTCAAATATGCCCAGACCTTGATTCACATTTTAGGGGATAAAAGCAGGGTTCTTTTTTTCCCTCACATTCTATGATCCAATTAAATAGATATCCAAAGTTGTATGAATAAGCATTGTTTCCTGTAGTTTTTAAAACTGTATTTTCATTTTGGTTCTTTTTTTTTTTTTTTTTTTTTGGAGACAAGGTCTCGCTCTGTTGCCCAGGCTGGAGTGCAGTGGTATGATCTCGGCTCACTGCAACCTCTGCCTCCTGGGTTCAAGCGATTCTCCTGCCTCAGCCTCTCAAGTAGCCGGGATTACAGGCGCAGGCCACTAGGTTCAAATAATTTTTGTATTTTTAGTAGAAATGGGATTTCACTATGTTGACCAGGCTGGTTTCGAACTCCTGGCCTCAAGCAATCCACCCGCCTAGGCCTCTCAAAGTGCTGGGATTACAAGCGTGAGCCACCGCGCCCGGCCTTGTATTTTCATTTTGATTGGGGCAAAAATACAACCTTTAAATCTTTTTTTTTCCCCAACTTCTATTTTAGATTCAAGGGGTACATGTGCAGGTTTGTGAGTTGGACATATGGTGTGATGCCGAGGTTTGGGGTAAACATGATTCCTTCCCCCAAGTGCTGAGCACAGTATCCAACTGTTTTTCAACCTTGCCCTTCTCCCTCCCCCATCTAGGAGTCCCCAGGGTCTACTGTTCCCATCTTTATGTCCATAAGTACCCAATGTCTAGCTCCCACTTATAAGTGAGAACATGCAACCGGCCAGGTGTGGTGGCTCACGTCTGTAATCCCAGCACTTTGGAAGGCTGAGGTGGGTGGATCACTTGAGGTTGGGAGTTCGAGACCAGCCTGACCAAAATGGAGAACCCTCCCCCCATCTCTATCAAAAATACAAAATTAGCCAGGGGTGGTGGCGCATGCCTGTGATCCCAGCTACTCGGGAGGCTGAGGCAGGAGAATCTCTTGAACCCGGGAGGCCGAGGTTGCCGTGACCCGAGATTGTGCTATTGCACTCCAGCCTAGGCAACAAGAGCGAAATTCCATCTCAAAAAAAAAAAAAAAAAAAGGGTTAGATAATGCATATTTGGTTTGTTTTCAGTTCCTGTGTTAATTCACTTAGGATAATGGCCTCCAGCTGCATCCTCGTTGCTGCAAAGGACTCCACACCTTTAAATCTTTATTTTCCCTGGTTTGGCTTTGGAAACAACAGGTTACAGCCTTTCTGAAGCCCCATCTCATTCTTCACTCTTTCCCAGTTTATTAACCAACAGGTGACACCAATGGCCTCTGACAGCCTAGACCCTGGAATCCTGAGCAGACGCCCAGGAACCTGTGCCCGGCACATTCGCAGGGCAGAGCGAATTCACATCAAGCTCCCAAACACACGCTGTTGTTGTTATTGTGTTATGTAATTTTAGTCATTATTTCGTTTACAAGCTGTGAGCACACAGAGCCACTCTGGTTCCGCCCTTGGATCGCCGCTCGCTCGCGAGCTGCCGAGGCCACCTGGGCATCCCGAAGTGCTGGGATTACAGGCGTGAGCCAACGCCCCCCGCCGGAATGCTTTTGAGTCACATCTCCCGAGTCTCCTGCTCTCTCCAGGCTTGCGTTGCCTTCATGGCCTCAAGGCCCCCGCCTTGGAAAACTTCCGCGTCCCCTCTTTGCCTCTGCAAGCCTGCGTGGGAGCGCGGTCCTGCAGCGCTTTGCTTTCCTGTTACGCGCGGTCGCCCTCTAGTGACAACAAGGACGCACTGCTACGTTCCCACGCGAAGGCTTCCACCGCTGCGGCTCTGGGGCTTCTGGTCTGCGCAGGAGAACTCTGCGGCTCCGGAGTGCACCTCATCCAGACTCTGGTGAGGAGCATCACTGGGGGCCCTTGGCTCTTCGGCAACACGCGGCCTGGGGCCGACTCCCCAGAGGAAGGCTGTTCTAATGCAAACACTAGATCATGTTGACTGAATCCCCAGCGTCTCCAGAGCAGAAGACTTGTCTGGAAGTCCTGCGGGCTTAGGAAATCCCATCATTTGTTGGCAGGTGGGAAAAGTGTTCAGAGATGGGGCCGGGTGCGGTGGCTCACACCTGTAATCCCAGCACTTTGGGAAGCCGAGGCGGGCAGAGCACTTAAGGCCAGGAGTTCGAGACCAGCCTGACAAACATAACGAATCCCCGTCTCTATTAAAAATACAAAAATTAGCCCTGTGTAATGGTGCACGACTGTAATACCAACTACTTGGGAGGCTGAGGCAGGAGAATCCTTTGAACCCAGAAGGTGGAGGTTGCAGTGAACCGAGATCACACCACTGCACTCCAGCCTGGGCAACAGAGCCAGATTCCATCTCAAAAACAAAAACAAAACTGTTCAGGGAGACAAGGATATCAGAGGGGGCTCCAGCACTGACTAGAACGCCTGCCCCCTGCCCTCCCTGAGGGGACCTCCATTATAGACCCTGAAGACAGGGAGAGCAGAACTCCTAGGTCCCAGAACAGTCTCTTCAGAGCTATTCAGAACTACCTCGCTCCCCACCACCCTTCCCACAGGCACAGCCACCAGGAGCAAGCACCTTCTGCACCCAGCAAGCATCCAGGCAGGGGACAGACTCCCAAGGGGAAGGAGGTTTTGGTGGCCAAAACAGACCCTGAGTTAGCTTAGCGGCCAGAGAAACTGAGATCTGCAGAAGGCCAGGTGGGCCTGGTCAGCACGCCTGAGCCGCCACAGGCCTCGCCGAGGTCACCCCTTCAGCTTTTGAAATACATTTTCTGCATCATCATTGTGAAGACCTCTCAAAACTGACGATAGCTTCAACGCCTGTTTTTTTTTTGTTTTTTTTTGTTTTTTTTTTTTTGTTTTTTTTGAGACAGTCTCGTTCTGTCGCCCGGGCTAGAGTGCAGTGGCCGGATCTCAGCTCACTGCAAGCTCCGCCTCCCGGGTTTACACCATTCTCCTGCCTCAGCCTCCCGAGTAGCTGGGACTACAGGCGCCTGCCACCTCGCCCGGCTAGTTTTTTTTGTGTTTTTAGTAGAGACGGGGTTTCACCATGTTAGCCAGGATGGTCTCAATCTCCTGACCTCGTGATCAGCCCATCTTGGCCTCCCAAAGCAACGCCTGTTTTAGTTGATGTGTTTTGCTTGCAGAAATGTGAAAGTTTTCTGCCTGAATATCACAGTGTGCCATTCTCAAGCGCCATGATCAGACTAGCTCTCATGCTGGCTGAGTCAGCGTATTTAACTCTGGTATTAAATCTGGTTAAAAGCCATCCATCATCTCAGTTTGGGGCTCTGAAGAATCGGATAGAAAACAGCCCTCCCTGGCCGGGCGCGGTGGCTCACGCCTGTAATCCCAGCACTTTGGGAGGCTGAGATGGGCGGATCACGAGGTCAGGAGATTGAGACCATCCTGACTAACACGGTGAAACCCCATCTCTACTAAAAATACAAAAAAAATTAGCCGGGCACGGTGGCGGTCGCCTGTAGTCTCAACCACACGGGAGGCTGAGGCAGGAGAATGGTGTGAACCCGGGAGGCGGAGCTTGCAGTGAGTGGAGATGGTGGCACCGCGCTCCAGCCTGGACAACAGAGCGAGACTCTGTCTCAAAAAAAAAAAAGAAAGAAAGAAAACAGCCCTCCCATGCCCTGTGAAAGCCTCCTGGGCAAAAAAGCAGTGGACTCAGTAAGCCAGCTGGTAGAGCTCCCGCCTGGAACCAGGGCTCCTTCTGTTGTTGCTCATGAGTGGGTTTCAGGTTGTGTGTGACCCCCTGAAACGGAAATGTATAGGTATTTACTAGGGAGAAGTTTCCCAACTTTTACTGGCATTTTCAAGGAATCTATATACAAACCAATTTGGAACTACTTCCCTAGGAACTCCCATTACCCACAAGTAAAATAGTAAACCGATTTTTCCTGAAGTGTAAAAGGTTCATCATGAAACTAGAATTGTTAGCAATGAAAGCAAAAGCTTTAAACTTGACAGTGGTCGATTTCCCAAGCTGGGCCTTGAAATTCCTGTCAAGGTTACATATGTGGATATATAAAGTGCAGTCTGAGCCCCTGTGATCACAAAATGGCAAATTATTTTGTTCTCAGGGGTCTGGTGTCTCTGATGGGTACTCAGTAGTAGGGGTGTCTATTCCCTTAGGGAGGAGGGTGGACCTTGGTGGATCCATGGACTTGGTCCCAAGATTGTTAGAGATGTTAGATTTGTCCCTTAGAAGGTCACCTCTATATGTCGGAGGTAGTGGCTCATGCTTGTAGTCCCAGCACTTTGGGAGGCTGAGGTGGGCGGATCACTTGAGCTCAGGAGCTCGAGACCAGTCTGGGCAACATGGTAAAACCCCGTCTCTACTAAAAAAAAAAATAAATAAATAGCCTGGTGTGGTAGCACACGCCTGTAATCGCAGCTACTCAGGAGGCTGAGGCATGAGAACCATTTGAACCTGGGAGGCGGGGATTGTAGTGAGAAGAGATTGAGTCACTGCACTCTAGCCTGGGCACAGAGTAAGACTCTTGTTTCAAAAAAAAAGAAGGACACATCTATAGAAGGTTTTTGTTCACTTCAGCCAGAGCTAAGTGATGGCTAACAATTTCCACTTGACTGACGCACTCACGATGTTTTTTTGTTTTTGTTTTTGTTTTTGAAACGGGGTCTTGCTCTGTCACCCAGGCTGGAGTGCACTGGCACAATCTCGGCTCACTGCAACCTCCGCCTCCTGGGTTCAAGCAATTCTCCTGCCTCAGCCTCCTAAGGAACTGGGATTACAGGTGCCTGCCACCACGAATGGCTAATTTTTGTATTTTTAATAGAGGTGGGGTTTCACCATGTTGCCCAGGCTGGTCTCGAACTCCTGAGCTCAAGTGACCTGCCCACCTCAGTCTCCCAAAGTGCTGGGATTACAGACAAGAGCCACTGTGCCCGGCTTCAAGATGTTTTTGATTAGGACCCAAACTGTCCAACTTTCTCTTTCTCCCATTCATCTGACCCTGATCCTCCTCTACTCTTCACCCTTAAAATATTTATATCTGCTTAGACTTCAGCAAAGCGAAACTGCATCCTGAAAACCTCAGCAGGCGTTTTGGGCCACATGTTCATGGCAACATAATCTGGATCATATTCGTGGGGTCTGCGGTAGGGAACATTCTCACTTTGCATTAAGAAAAGGACAACCAGATACCAACTTTTATAGAATGAAATTAGGAACTTTTGGCAAAGCATTTAAACTATTTTCTTTTCTTTTCTTTTTTTTTTTTTTTTTTTTTTTTTTTTTTTTTTTTTTTTTTTTTTTTGAGATGGAGTCTCGCTCTGTCACCCAGGCTGGAGTGCCGTGGCGCAATGTCGGCTCTCCACCTCCCAGGTTCAAGCAATTCTCCTGCCTCAGCCTCCTGAGTAGCTGGGACTACAGGCATGTGTACCACGTCCAGCTAATTTTTTCATATTTTTAGTAGAGATGGGATTTCACCATGTTGGGCAGGCTGGTCTCGAACTCCTGACCTCAAATGATCCGCCTGCCTCGGCCTCCCAAAGTGCTGGGATTACAGACACGAACCACCGCACCTGGCCTAAACTATTTTCTGAAGTAGATTTCCGCTGAAGCCAGAGGCTCCTCATCAGACATTTATTCTTCTCTAACTGACGAATGTGGCTTTTACTCTGGGGAGAAAAGCCTCTTTGTGGGCTGTGACCATCTGCCTCCAGCCACCTGGCTCCTCGTATTTGACAGGCTGGCGATCATGTTATGCTTGTACCACAGAGGACTGTGCAGATATCTGACCAGATAGTCTCGCTGCTTGGAAAGCGCATGTCTGACGCAACCCCGCCTGATGCCGTCACGAACCCTCCTCCCCAGCCAAGCCGTATGCATGGATGTTAGTGTTGGTGTGCTGTAGTGTCATTGTGTGCCCCCAATCTCCCTTAAAGACCACGGTTATTGCCAGAGTTATTAACCTGGGCCAAGGAGGAACTCCTACAACTCCCACTTCCAGGGCAGTGAGGGAATTTCAGGCTTTTTCTGGGCCACAGTTGATTTGCACCCTTGAGGGTGGTCCCAACAGGTACAGAAGAGCTTGGCACAAAATGCCCATGGATAGCAAGTCCTGGCTTGGGGGTTCTCCCTGCCATTGCCAGTTTTGGGTCAATAGGGACACTGAGGGCTGGATGTGAGGTGGGAGGCAAGATGTGACCCTGAGCCCCCAGAGAAAAGGGACACATGGTTTGGATGAAGGCCCAAAGGAAGATCTGGCCTTGAAGTGTGCTGGTGTCACGGCCTGCAGGACGGAGTGACTGCGATTTGGGAGCAGGGTGTGGAGAATACCTGGATTCTAGGGCTGCTCCCTTTTGGGGTGTGTGAGTGTCCCTGGAAAGGCACGGTGGTCATGTGAGCCCCCTCCTCTGTTTCACATGGGCAAGTCCTTGAGTATTCAGAATCCTCCCAATATCCGACAGCTCTCAGGAAGCATCCGCTCCTGTCCTGAGGTGGGCAGAGGAGATGGAGGGAACAGGTGAAGGCAGGTGAGAGGGAGCCATCACAGAAGCAAGACAGGATTGAGGTGCACCAGGGCCTGGCTGGACGGTGGACCTCAGACTGAGGACAGGCAGAGGCGACCAGGCCAGTTCAGTCCCGATAGAGCCAACGCCGGGGCCCGAGAGACCGTCAGGCAAAACTGAACCCCGGAGAGCTGTGGCGCCGCTGAGGCTTTGCGTCTACCCTTTAATCCGGGGTAGCCCAGACTGCTGGCTGCCTCCAGCCCTGCCATCTAGCCTGACATCCAGCTTTACTGCAGTGGACTGACTTCCCTGGGAGGACTACGCTCTTAGATCCAGGTGGAACCAGAATCTGGTGGGTTTGAAATGGATTCAATCTCTTTGTCCTCATTGAGCTCCACATAGTCAGGCCAAAGCGGGTAGTCAGGGTCTTGTGAGGAGACCCCCAGGTCTTCCTCTGCAGTCTGGCAACCCACTGGGGCCCGGGCACAGGCTGTAGGAGAGGGGCTGTTCACCAGGGCTGTGCATTCAGCAGAGCAGGCTGTGGGCCGCTTAGCCCCAGAGAGTGCCATTCACCCGATGCAGATGTGAATGACATCCCTGGAGCTGAGCCACTCATCATCCCCGCTCCTGACAGTGACAAAAACACCCCGCTGATGGCTAGAGAGGGTCTGGTTTAAAATTAGCCCTTTCACTTTCCTATTGAGTCATTACCCAAAAAAAGAGAGATTTTCTGCTTCCTCCTCTGAAGAGGGCAGTTGAACTTTTTATCCTGAAAATGGAAGTGTGCCTAGCCTCAGGGGAGAGTTGAGTGTTTTGTTTTTAAAAGCCTAGACTCATAAAATAATAATAATACAGGAGGTTTGGAATCAAGGAAGCCTCCATGGACTGAGAGCCAAAAATAGCCCAAAGATGGAGGAGGCTGATGGGACAGGGGTTCCCAGAGGGTCTGGGGAGGCGGCAGGACCCCAGACTGTGGAGGGTGTGAGTGAAGCCTGCCTGTAGGGGGTGGCCCTAAAAGTGTGGGCAGGTGCAATGGCTATCAATGCCACATAAAGGACATCTACATCCTAAAGAGTGAAAGACCGGTGCCCAGAAACTACATCTACATCAGGCAGAAGCAGCAGCAAAATTCTGACCCACAGCCCAAGACTAAGCATCCTTTTTCTTTTTTTTTTTTTTTTTTGAGACGGAGTCTCGCTCTGCCGCCCAGGCTGGAGTGCAGTGGCCGGATCTCAGCTCACTGCAAGCTCCGCCTCCCGGGTTCACGCCATTCTCCTGCCTCCGCCTCCCGAGTAGCTGGGACTACAGGCGCCCGCCACCTCGCCCGGCTAGTTTTTTGTATTTTTTAGTAGAGACGGGGTTTCACCATGTTAACCAGGATGGTCTCGATCTCCTGACCTCGTGATCCGCCCGTCTCGGCCTCCCAAAGTGCTGGGATTACAGGCTTGAGCCACCGCGCCCGGCCTAGCATCCTTTTTCAGGACGTGAATAAGCCCTGGGGTCCTTGTTTACTCTCTTGGGAAGAGGTAGCACCAGAATGCACAGATTGTGCAGTTCTCATGTATCTTTATAAATATACATGAGATACAGTGTAACTCAGGGAAATAAGGAAGGTGACATTTCTCACACCTGAGTGTTAAGAAGCACATTGCTACTCATCCGTGACTTTTAGGAGCCCTGTCCACCTAAGGGACAACAGTAATGCAGAAATAGGAGAGGAAGTTGATAGGATTCAACCAACAAATAGTTCATCTCCAAAGCTGTTTCCTAAGGTTCGGTGGGGTTGGACTTTAAAGAAAGTGAGGTCGGGAGCCAGGCGTGGTGGCTCATGCCTGTAATCCCAGCCCTTGGGAGGCTGAGGCAGGCAGATCACTTGAGGTCAGGAGTTCGAGACCAGTCTGGCCAACATGATGAAATCCCGTCTCTACTAAAAATACAAAAATTAGCCAGGCATGGTGGCACATGCCTGTATTCCCAGCCACTCGGAAGGGTGAGGCGAAGAATTGCTTGAACCCAGGAGGTGGAGGTTGTAGTGAGCTGAGATCGTGCCACTGCACTCCAGCCTGGGTGACAAGAGCAAAACTCCATCTCAAAAAGAAAGTGAGATCAGGGACATCAGGGATAAGCACGCTGCAGACATGATGGTTGAGCTAGGAGATCTCCCTTTAAAAACTCTCCCCTGGCTGGGCAGGTTGGACAATACCTGTAATCCCAGCATTTTGGGAGGTCAAGGTGGGAGGTTCATTTGGAGGCCAGGAATTTGAGACCAGCCTGGGCAACATGACCAAGACCCTGTCCCTTAAATTAAAAAAAAAATAATAATAATTAGCCAGGCACGGGCCAGGTGCGGTGGCTCACGCCTGTAATCCCAGCACTTTGGGAGGCAGAGGCTGGCGGATCACAAGGTCAGAAGATCGAGACCATCCTGGCTAACATGGTGAAACCCCGTCTCTACTAAAAAATACAAAAAAATTAGCCGGGCATGGTGGCGGGCACTTGTAGTCCCAGCTACTCGGGAGGTTGAGGCAGGAGAATGGCATGAACCCAGGAGGCAGAGCTTGCAGTGAGCCAAGATCGCACCACTGCACTCCAGCCTGGGTGACAGAGCAAGACGCCATTTCAAAAAAACAAAACAAAACAAAAAAGCCAAAGCAGATGGTCACCAAATCACACATATATCCAAATACAAGATCATTCATGTAAGGTGGGGGAGATACTGCTGCACGGCCTCTCCTTCTACCTGCAGGGAGTTTTCTGAAGGGAAGAAAGAGCCATGATTAGGCAGAACAGGAACTGGAGAAATCACAGTAGATGAGGGGACCCCAGTAGTGAGGCAGTAGCACTAAGACTACAGAAGAATAGTAAACGCTAGACCAAGCAGGCAGGATCCGGTCTAAGGGGCAAGGTTGAGTGGATGGTTTTCAATGGCAGGTTTTCACAACAGGCTAATGGAGTCAGCTTTAAATGAGAGGGAAAAAGAGAAGGGAATGGCCAGGAACTATGTTGGGACAGACAACTGGACCAAGCTTCAGGTGAGACTGACCTAAGGACAGTCTGGCAGGAAATGGAGTCCAGGACCTGGGCAGACTGGCCCTATGCTCAGGGGTTAGATAGGGAAGCTGCTGTGTGTTGAGTGTATTGACCAGAATTCATGTGTTGGAAATTTGGTCCCCAATGTGGCAGTGTTGGGAGGTGAGGTTAGTAAGAGGTGAATACATCATTAAGTGAAATCAATGCCTCTCTTGAGAGCATAAATGGGTAAATTATTCACTCACTTGCCCTTCGCCTCTGCTGCCATGTTATGATGCAACATGAAAGCCCTTACCAGAGGCTGCCGCCATGCCCTTGGACTTCCCAGTCTTTAGAACTATAAGAAACAACTTTCTTTTATTTTTTCTTTTTCTTTTTTCATTTTTTTGTTTTTTCGAGACAGAGTCTCGCTCTGTTGTCCAGGCTTGAGTGCAGTGGCATGATCTTGGCTCACTGCAGCCTCTGCCTCCTGGGTTCAAGTGATTCTTCTGCCTCAGCCTCCTGGGTAACTGGGATTACAGGCATGCACCACCACACCAGCTAATTTTTGTATTTTTAGTAGAGATGGGGTTTCACCATATTGGCCAGGCTGGTCTCGAACTCCTGACCTCAAGTGATCTATCTGCCTTGGCCTCCTAAATTGCTGGGATTATAGGCATGAACCACTGCACCTGGACTTTTCTTTTCTTTATGAATTACTCAGTCTCAGAATATCTGACAGGTGTTCTGCTAAAGCAACAGAAAATGGACTAAGACAGAAGCAGAGGAGAGACTCCCAGCCACCTGCACATTAGTGGTGAAGAACCCCTGATACTTCCCAGGCCAGCTCTCCCTCCCATATTGGCTTAGGGCTTCAGTGTTAGGAGCCTGGCAGTGGGTGGCATGGATTAGGCACGGGTCCCCTGCATCTCAGGGAATCAGAACATCTGGTGTCTCTCTATCTTGGGCAGTGCTAGAGAAACTTGCCAAGGTCTTGTTATTTCGGAGACCTTATATTCTACTCTTTTCTCCACCACTCCCCACTTTCCCCTAAAAATGATTGCTTCGTGGCTTTTTTTCCTAATTATATAAATAATTACCACCTTTGTCTTAAAACACACATGAACACATAGCTATTAATATATTTGATTAGACTACAATTTTCTAAATTTAGTCATGACTTTCTGGTGGTGTGTTCTAGGCCCTTTAATTAGATGTTTGCAAGGCCTGTTTGATATGGGGGATACCTAGGCCTCAAGACTCTCGGACTAGCAAATCTCATTCATAATGATTTATTCAAAATCTATTCAAAGGAGAAGAGAATACTATTATCCTTAAATCTGGGGCCTCTTCACCAAGGTGCTCCTGGGCACTTGTGTCTCCTGCCTTTGCTACCCTCAGTCTCTGGTGACAGGAGTCCCACACAGCCTGGCTGGAAAAGTCTGTTACATACCTGTGATGCGAGGAAGTGCTTTTCCTGGTCTTGTATATCCAAGCCCAGTCCTACTCCATTGCTCCCCCGGGTCTCCTGGTCCTTCTACCTGCTCCCATCTAGGTCTTTCCAAGTGCTGAGCCCCAGACTCGGCAAAGTCAGCTAAGGCTGGGGACACTAATCCAGAGGAGAGCTAGGTCTGCCCCCCATATTCCTGAGTCACAGCTGTCTATCCACACCATTCCAATCCCACAAGTGCTGCATTGGACAGGAAAGGATTCTGGGGATGGAGTTCCTAAAAGGGAGGGTTTTGTTTTGTTTTGTTTTTTCTTTTGAGATGGAGTTTCACTCTGTCACCCAGGCTGGAGTGCAGTGTCACCATCTCGGCTCACTGCAACCTCCACTTCCTGGGTTCAAGCATTTCTCCTGCCTCAGCCTCCTGAGTAGCTGGGATCACAGGCGCCTGCCACCATGCCCAGCTAATTTTTGTATTTTTAGTAGAGACGGGGTTTCACTGTGTTGGTCAGGCTGGTCTTGAACTCCTGACCTCATAATCTGTTTTGGTTTTTTGGGGTTTTTTTTTTTTTTTTTTTTTTTTTTCGAGACTGAGTTTCATTCTTGTTACCCAGTCTTGTTGGGCAACATTCTTGTTGCCATTCTTGTTTCAGTCTTGTTGAAGTACAATGGCACAATCTCGGCTCACTGCAACCTCTGCCTCCTGGGTTCAAGTGATTCTCCTGCCCCAGCCTCCTGAGTAGCTGAGATTACAGGTGCACGCCACCACGCCCAGCTAATTTTTGTATTTTTAGTAGAGACGGGGTTTCTCCATGTTGGTCAGGCTGGTCTCAAACTCCTGACCTCATGTTCCTTTTTTTTTTTTTTTTTTTTTTTTTTTGAGATGGAGTTTCCCTCTTGTTGCCCAGGCTGGAGTGTAATGGCGTGATCTCAGCTCACTGCAACCTCCACCTCAAGGGAGGGTCTTTGTTTCAACATGCAGATGTCTCAGGGAGCTGTTTTCCTGCTGGGCCACGGCTCTTTTCCAGTTCTCCCAGGATAAGCTTGCATGCATTCAGGTGGAATGTTTTCTCAGTCCCTGCCTTACCCACACTCTCGACCTAAAGCCACCTTTTGTTCCTCCCCTAGAACTGCCTAGCTCTCTCCTCTGCCTCGCCCAGCTGCAGGTGGATCCTTCACTAAAATGAGGTTGCCTCGTCACTCCCAATGGATGACTGATGTCTCGGAAAGTTACAGGGGTGTGGTGTGGCTGAAGAAACTGGAAAGCAAGGCTTAGTCTGCTAAGTAACGGGAGCAACATCTATACCTCTGCCCCAGCCCATGACCTGCAAGGACTCAATCAGTGGGAGACAGGATGAAACATTCGGGGAACCAGGAGGACTAGGGGAGCATAAAGCAGCAAAAAGGGAGAAAAGATGTGTTTGGGAGCCAGAGCTGCCCAGTGACGTGCTGGCGTTCCCACTTAGGAGCCATGCAACCCTGCACGAGCTCCTCAACCTCTCTGAATCTCAGTTTCCTCACCTGTGAAGTAGGGATTTTGTTATTATAAAGAGTAAATGGACCTAACAGTCGAATGTAATGCATGAACCCTGATGGGAACCTGGTTGGAAAAAAAAAAAAATAGAAAAATTTAAATTTGGTTTCTAGAATATCACCTAGCTTGGCGTTACTGTTAATTTCTTTGGTGTGAGAATGGCATTGTACTTAAGGAAAACACGTTTATTCTTAGCAGATGCACGCTGAAATATTGAAGGGTGAGGGTTCATGAGGTCAGCAGCTCACACTCAGATGGTTCCATAACAACAGAGAGAATGTACAGAGATGGAGAGGACAAGAACAACGTGTGAAATGCTAACTGTTGAATCAAGGCGGAGGGTGTTCACGTGATCACCATTTATTCTTTCCATTTTTCTTAATGTTTAAAAATGTGTCAACTAAAGATTAGGGGGGAAAAGATAGACCAGGTGTGTGAAGCACTCTGCGCAATGCCCCATTCAGCATAATTTATTTAATAAATATTCACTAATTTCCTGGTGGAGATGTCAGTCAAGAACCAGGGATGGAGTGCCAGATACTGATCTGGGGATGCAGTGAGGACTTCTAGGGGGCCAGAGATAAGCATTAAAGGATGAACAACCATGTGTACGTGTTGACCACAGACAGTGGAGAGTGCTAGAAAGACAGCTGACAGGTGAGAGACCAAGGTGGGGGCTTAGGCGGGGTGGGGGATGTCATACTGGCTTGGGTACCCTCTGAGCCTCTGAGCAGGTAGAATGTGAGCTGGGGACGGGCCGTGCCAGGGAGATGGCTGTGCGGAAACCCCTTTCCTTCCTCATGTGTGTCTCCAGGGCCCCAAAGGGGCCCAAGATGCCACGGGATGACATCAGCCAAGAACCAGGAGTGGGAATGTTTGCCTCCTCTCTGGGGAATTAAGCTGCAGTTTAATTTATGCTTGTAGAACTCCTCAGTCTGTTCGGACAGACCAGATACCATCAGCCACCCTTGACCAGTGAACTTCATGGTGTGGGGCAGGAAAAATAACAATGATTCCTGCAGGGCCACCTCCTGGAACCAGCCAGTGATCTGGAACTGGCATTAGAGGAAATTTTAGTGATATTTTACCCAGGTCCTGACAGTGTCCAAGATACTTCTCAGTAGCACAATTAACAAATGAAACGATGTTCAGCTTCATTCATAGTTAAAGAAATGCAAGCTGGAATTCAATATTTTTGCCCATCAGATTGGTAAGGACTAAGAAGATTGATGATACAGAGCGATGGGGCGGCCATGGGAACAGCCCTCTCATCCTTTGTTTGTTGAGACTCTTGCGGGTAATTTAGCAGTACCCATCACATCCGAAATTCTGACCACCCTTTGGCTCAGCAATTTCATTTTAATGATTCTATTCTGAAGATATTATCACAGATGTGATTTTTAAAAACAATATATACAAGGATGCTCACTGAATTATACCTATATCATGTTCAGCATTGCAGTAATTATGTCACCCAAATGGAAATAACTCAAATGTTCATCAATAGGAGACTTCTTAAATAAATTATATATAGGAAAATGTTTAATATGAGTGAAGTTTTGGAAATAAAGATATTTATATATATAATAACAGTACAGGTTAGTGTATACATTTGTTTCAAAATCTTGAAGACTGCATACCAAAATGTTAATAACAGGGCATAGAAAACAGGTGACCTTTATTTTCTCAGTATACACTTTTGTAATATCTACATTTCGTATTGCAGGCATGCATTGCTGTTGCAAGCAGAAAACAGGATTTTAAAGCGAGGGAAAGCGAGAAAAGGATGAAAGGAAGGATCACAGTAGGTATTTGTTCCCTTTTGCCAGCCAACGTCTGAACCCCCTTGAAACATTTGGGTAATTCACCTCTCTTAGGATGTCCACTTTAGAAGTTGTAAATGGCCTTCTGGTGCCAGGCTGCTGTGCTGTGTCACAGGAGGTACAGAGAGACGTCATCGAAGCCTGGCCCTCAACCCAAGAGAGACGTGAAGCCCAGTGGGACTTGGGTTTTCAGCCACTTGCAATCAGAGTCCTCCTTCCTTCCTTTTATCCACCTTCTCTTCCCTCCCTCTCGCCATCCCCTCCCCTTCCCCTTCCCTTCCCCCTCCCCCTCCCATTGCCTTCCCCCTCTGCCTCCTCCTCCCCCTCACCTTCACCTTATCCTTACCCTTACCTCTCCCTTCCCTTCACCCTTCCCTTCTGCTTCCCCTTTCCCTTCCCCTTCCCTTCCCTCCTTTCCCCTTTACTCTCTTTCTGTCCTTCCTTCCTTGCCTTCCTTTCTTTTTTTGAGACAGGATCTCACTCTGTTGCCCAGGCTGGAATGCAATGGCACAATCACGGCTCACTGCAGCCTCAAACTCCCAGGTTCAAGCAATCCTCCCCCCTCAGCCTCTCTAGTAGTTGAGACCACAGGGGCATGCCACTGCACCCAGCTAACTTTTTGCTTTCTTAGTAGAGACAAAGTCTCCCTATGCTGCCCAGATTCAAACTCCTGGGCTCCAGTGATCCTCCTGCCTTGGCCTCCCAAAGTGCTGGGATAACAGGTGTGAGTCACCATGCCTGACCCAGTCTTAAATGATAAGGCAAAAAGTGGAAGAGGTGTGGGAAGGATACTCAGGGTCTCATGAAATCCACAGAATTGAACAAACAAGCTTTAGGAAGGGCTGAGACTGGACAAACTCGGGCCCAGAGCCGGAGTTTCTGGGCCTTCTCTCTAGGGAGCTGCCCTACTAGGAAATCTGACAACACTCAGCTCTGGGTCTTTCAGATCTCGTGTCAAATTCCTGCAAAGAAGAACCTAAGCTCAGGAGAAAGATCTGGGCTTGAAGGTCAGTCATATATGGTGGGTGAGAAGCTCTGCAGCAACTTTCAAAGGAACAACCAGGGAGACAGAAGGAGAGCTGGCAGAGGTGGTGTCAGGAAGGCCACAAGCCACAGATGAGTGGGTTTTGAGAGGAGGAAGAAATGATCATAATGTCAAAACCTGAGATAAAACGAGCACTGAAGAGCATCTGCAGGCCGAGCACAGTAACTCACACCTGCCAGCCCAGCACTTTGGGAGGACGAGGCGAGAGGATGGCTTAAGATCAGGAGTTCAAGACCAGCCTGGGCAACATAGCGAGACTCCCCCATTCTTATAATATACATATATATATGTATATTTTTTTTCCAAAAAGGGAAAAAAAGCATTTGCTGGGTGACTGGTACCCTTGCCAAGGAAAATTTTGGCAGACAAATGGGGGAAATTACCTTGTTAAAAAAGATTGGTCATGGCCCGGTGTGATGGCTCGCGCCTGTAATCCCAACACTTTGGGAGGTTGAGTGGACAGATCACCTGAGGTCAGGAGCTCAAGACCCTGTCTCTACTAAAAATACAAAAATTAAGCAGTTGTGATGGCACACACCTATAATCCCAGCTACTTGGGAGGCTGAGGCACGAGAATTGCTTGAACCCAGGAGGCCATGGTTGTAGTGAGCTGAGATCAGACCACTGCACTCCAGCCTAGGTGACAGAACAAGACTCTGTTTCAAAAAAAAAAAGGTTGGCCATTGTCAGGCCTCTGAGCCCAAGCTAAGCCATCATATCCCCTGTGACCAGCATGTATACATCCAGATGGCCTGAAGCAACTGAAGATCCACAAAAGAAGTGAAAATAGGCCAGACGTGATGGCTCATGCCTGTAATCCCAGCACTTTGGGAGGCCGAGGCAGGCAGATGACAAGGTTAGGAGATCAAGACCATCCTGGCTAACACGGTGAAACCCTGTCTCTACTAAAAATACAAAAATTAGCTGGGCGTGGCGGTGTGTGCCTGTAGTCCCAGCTGCTGGGGAGGCTGAAGCAGGAGAATGGCGTGAACCTGGGAGGCGGAGTTTGCAGTGAGCCGAGATCACGCCTCTGCACTCCAGCCTGGGCAACAAAGAGAGACTCTGTCTCAAAAAAAAAAAAAAAGTGAAAATAGCCTTAACTGATGACATTCCACCATTGTGATTTGTTTCTGCTCCACCCTAACTGATCAATGTACTTTGTAATCTCCCCCACCCTTAAAAAGGTTCTTTGTAATTCTCCCCACCCTTGAGAATGTACTTTGTGAGATTCACTCCCTGCCCCCAAAACATTGCTCCTAACTCCACCGCGGATCCCAAAACCTATAAGAACTAATGATAATCTCACCACCCTTTGCTGACTCCTTTTTTGGACTCAGCCCACCTGCACCCAGGTAAAATAAACAGCCTGGTTCACACAAAGCCTGTTTGGTGGTCTCTGCACACGGAGGCATGAGACAGCCATGACAAGGAAGAATAGAGAGGGTGTTAGCAGGAGGGGAGGAGGGTGTTGGGCCCAAGGAGGCATTTAAAATTTGAGCATGTTGAATGATGCCCTTGACTGATAAGGAATGAGCAGAAGCCTTGTGGTGGTGGAGAAGGACCCTTTGGTGAAGCTTTCCCTGGAGGTTTTCTGCTAAAGCTTTGACTTTCTCAAAACACTCTCATAATAAGCAGATGTTATTGCTCTTTGGCCCTCTAGAAAGCCAACAAGCAAAATGCCTTGAGCCACCCAAAAAACTGTTGCCGTGACTGTGACTTCTGCTCTTGACCTGTCCACTTTTGCTGTGACTGGGCCACTTTCACCTCTTGGGAGTCATTGCTTTGTGCTTTGTCTTCAGGATCCTACTGGTAAAGCCATGTTCTATTTCCTGTTACAATCTTCAGAGAAATGCTTCAGGATCTGGATCCTACTTGTTTTAAATTTCCATTGAAAGTTCTGCTCTTGGCTGCAGTTGATCTGGACACAATGGTTTTCCATAGAGTGGAAACTTTGCTCAACTTTAATTTTTCAGTCAGAAAAGTGTAAGCTGAACCAACTGAGACGTCTTTGGTGTTGGCTGTTGTTTGTGCTGTTAATCATTGGTCCTCTTCATTAGGGCACAAACAAGATTAATTATTTTACTCAAAAATTGACGTGGATGGTCTGCTACTGAGGGTTTTATCCTCAACATTGTCTCACCCCTTCTCTTTTTTTTTTTTTTTTTTTTTTTTTTTTTTTTTTTGAGATGGAGTCTCCTTCTGTCACCCAGGCTGGAGTACAGTGGCACAATCTCGGCTCACTGCAACCTCTGCCTCCCGGGTTCAAGCAATTCTCCTGTCTCAGCCTCCCAAGTAGCCAGGATTACAGGTGCCCACTATCACGCCCAGCTAATTATTTGTACTTTCAGGCACCTGAGTAGCTGGGACTACAGGCGCATGCTGCCACGTCCAGCTAATTTTTTGTATTTTAGTAGAGACAGGGATTCACCATGTTGCCTGGGCTGGTCTCGAACTCTTAAGCTCAGGCAATCCACCTGCCTCAGCCTCCCAAAGTGCTGGGATTACAGGCGTGAGCTGCCGCGCCTGGCCTAATTTTTGCATTTTTAGTAGAGACAGGATTTCACCATGTTGGCCAGGCTGGTCTCAAATTCCTGACCTCAAGTGATTCACCCACCTCGGCCTCCCAAAGTGCTGGGATTACAGGCTGAGTCACCGCACCTGGCCTCATCCCTTCTTAAAACGAGTTATCTATTTGCAAACTGCTGGTTTCTTTGGGGCATTGTCCCCATGAGCTTTTCATAAAAACATCAGTGATTTCGCCATAAATGTGATGGCTATTCTTGTTTCAAATTTAGCAGTTGACAGGAACTCTTTTCAAACTGATGTCTTATCCTTCTTAGTGCTTCAAACTAGATCTCGTTCAGACATGTGATAACAAGTTAGTACAAATTTATTTTGGTGCCAAAAATTTTTGAAATCCATTCATAGTTTTGCATTTTCCATGCATGCATAATATGCGTTTTCCATGAACCTTTTGAAAACTACTTGTATAGAAAAAAAACAGTATATATAGGGTTTGGTGCTATCCAAAGTTTCAGGCAATCACTGGGAGGTCTTTGAACTATCCCAGTGGATAAGGGAGGACTACTTTGCTAAAAACTATCCCTTGTTTAACTGAAATTCAAATTTAACTGAGTGACCTGCATTTTGTCTACCAACCCTATCCTGGGGGCAGTTAAAAATACCAGAGGCCAGGCTGGGCGCGGTGGCTCACGCCTGTAATCCCAGCATTTTGGGAGGCCGAGGCGGGTGGATCACGAGGTCAGTAGATCGAGACCATCCTGGCCAACATTTTAGTCTCTACTAAAAATACAAAAATTAGCTGGGCGCGGTGGCGGGTGCCTGTAGTCCCAGCTACTCGGGAGGCTGAGGCAGGAGAACCACTTGAACCTGGGAGGCAGAGGTTGCAGTGAGCTGAGATTGCGCCACTGCACTCCAGCCTGGCGACAGAGCAAGACTCTGTCAAAAAAAAGGAGGAGGAGGAAGAGAGGAAGAGAAAGAGGGGAAGAGGAGGAAGAAGAGGAGGAAGAGGAAGAGGAAAGGAAGAAGAAAGGAAGAAGAAGAAGAAAAGAAGGAGCAGGAGAAAAGAAAAGGAAGAAGAAGAAGGAAGAAGAGGAGGAAGAGGAGGAAGAGGAAGAAGAAGAAGAAGAAAGAAGACGAAGAAGCAGCAGCAGCAGGAGGAAGAGGAGGAAGAGGAAGAAGAAGAAGAAGAAAGAAGACGAAGAAGCAGCAGCAGCAGGAGGAGGAGGAGGAAGAAGAAAGAAGAAAGAGGAAGAAGAATTGCTTATCTTTTATCTTAGCGTTACTCAGTGGGGGGAGTCTTCCCAGGTGTGATGGAGAGTCCGTTCGATTGTTAGGACAACCAGCTGGGCTACTTTTCCACAGGCCGCCCCAATTCCTTTGGGTTCTGATTTCTCTGAGGTCCCAGGATCCAGACAGGCTTGGCCAATCCTTCCCCGCCCAAACTGTAACTCTCAGAACCAACACCCTGGCATAGGGCTGGAGGGGAAAATGGGTGAGGTCAGAGACAAAGAAGAGGGAAAGGTCAGGTGGAGCTCCGGGTTCCCTGCCACACGCCTCCGCTCGCGTTCTGCTTTTCTCCGGAGAGCTCCCGCCCACCCTGCAACCCTCACCTAGCCCCGCCGCCCTTGCCAGCTCCCTCCCAGTGCCTTGTGGAGGCGGGGCAGCAGAACCGCAGCCACAGCCAATCACAACGGGGGCCTTCGAGGAGGGGCGTGGCCTGACAACTTCGGCGACTCGGCTGGAGCAATCTGGACGCAGGAGAGCGAAGCTCCTCTGCACTTGACCCCAGGTGCGCCCCTCAGCGTCCCCGGCTCGCGGGGCGCGCGGGATGGAGCGGGTTTGGGAGGCTGCGCCCGGAGGCCAAGCCGGGGCGGAGCTCCCAATGGAGCCCGTGGGAAGCCTGGTCCCCGGGCTGGAGCAGCCCCAGGTCCCCGAGAAGGCGCGACAACCTGAAGGTCCCGAAAGCAGCCCGAGTCCGTCCAGGGCCATGAAGAAGGCGGCGGGCGCAGGCCGGGAGCCCTCGAGCGAGAAGCAGCTGCCTTCGCCTCGCCCCGGGACCCCGCGCGTGCCGCCGCTCAGCCTGGACTACTGCGTCTGCCCCGAGCCGCCGTCGCCGGGACCCGCCTCGGTCAAGCTGCCCGGGAATGGCGAGGCGCCCGGGGCTGAGCCTGCGCCCGGCGCCTGGGCGCCCATGGAGCTGCAGGTAGATGTGCTTGTGAAGCCCGTGGGCGCGGCCGGCGGCAGCCGCACGCCGTCGCCCAGGCCCTCCACGCGCTTCCTCACGGTGCCGGTGCCCGAGTCCCCCGCCTTCTCCCGCCAAGCGGACCCAGCGCACCAGCTCCTGCCGCGCGCATCGTCCCTGAGCGGCACGTGGGGACGCGGCTCGACGCTGGCTGCAGCCGGGACGGAGAGCGGCCGCGACGCTGAGGGCCGGGCCAGCCCAGTGGAAGGAAGCTCCCCGGGCTCCCCCACGTGCTGCCGCTGCAAGGAGCTGGGGCTGGAGAAGGAGGATGCGGCGCTGCTGCCCCGCGTGGGGTTGGAGGGCGACGAGAAGCTGCCCCGGGCAGTAACGCTTACCGGTGAGTTGCTCATCTGCGCCGGCAGCCGGCGCCGCCAGGTCGGGTGGACGTAGCCGAAACCCCCACACGCGCCCAGTCCTGGACCGCTGGGTAGCTGACCGACTAAGGGACCCAGTGGGCCATCCGGATCCCCCACCCGATCTGGCATCTCGGGCTTACAATCAATAACATTCCTGCCTTCGTAACTGTAATCCACATTGTTGCGGTGGCTCACGCCTGTAATCCCAGCACTTTGGGAGGTCGAGGCAGCCGGATCACCTGAGGTCAAGAGTTCGAGACCAGCCTGACCAATATGATGAAACCCTGTCTCTACTAAAATTACAAAAATTAGCCAGGCATGGTGGCAGGCACCTGTAATCCCTGCTACTTGGGAGGCTGAGGCATAAGAATTGCTTGAACCCGGGAGGTGGAGGTTGCAGTGAGCTGAGATCATGCCACTGCACTCCAGCCTGGGTGATAGAGTAAGACTCGGTCTCAAAAATAAATAAATAAATAAATAATAAAAGGGCTGGGCGCGTTGGCTCACGCCTGTAATCCCATCACTTTGGGAGGCTGAGGCAGGCAGATCACAAAGTCAGGAGTTCGAGACCAGCCTGGCTAACATGATGAAACCCTGTCTCTACTAAAAATACAAAAAAAATTAGCCAGGCATGGTGGCGTGCACCTGTAATCCCAGCTACTCGGGAGGTTGAGGCAGGAGAATTGCTTGAACCTGGTAGGCGGAGGTTGCAGTGAGCCGAGATCGCACCACTGCACTCCAACCTGAGCGACAGAGCAAGACTGTCTCAAAAAAATAAAAAAAAAATAAAGAATATCTGACTTCTTTCTCCAGAATATAAAGTTGGAACTTAAATGTTGCGGTTTATGTTGGCATCCCAGGCTGAGGGGTTGGGTGCTGGGGTGAGGTGGGTGCGACGCTGGTGTGCTATGTCTGTGGTTCTGAGTAGGGTTGGTTGGGATGGTCTCCGCTAACCTGATTGTCCTGTTTGCCCCTGTCCCAGGGCTGCCCATGTATGTGAAGTCCCTGTACTGGGCCCTGGTGTTCATGGCTGTGCTCCTGGCAGTCTCTGGGGTTGTCATTGTGGTCCTGGCCTCAAGAGCAGGTATGATGTCCCCCGCAGTCCTCATCCCTTCTCCCTGCTGCTCCACTACTGGGACTGTGTTTCCAGCCCTTAAAACACCTTAGAATTCGAAAGAGACACTGGGAGAGGCAACATGAAGACATGGTACTTGATGAGCAAAGTTAAGGAAAATTGGTGCCTTCCTCCCACTGGACACAGCTTGTGCCCTGATAAGCAATCAGATGCCAGCCGTCACCCTGGGGACTTTGTGCACTGCACAGACTATAAAACCTCCCTGGGGCCCTGCCCACCCTGAGGTTTGCTAGTTCCATGCCCCTTCATTTGAGGTGGCAGCCAGACTTTGTTTATTTAATGCAGCTTACCCTGCAGCTCACCAGCGGTCTCTGTGCTTGCAGGAGCCAGATGTCAGCCATGCCCCCCAGGCTGGGTGTTGTCCGAGGAGCACTGTTACTACTTCTCTGTAGAAGCGCAGGCCTGGGAAGCCAGCCAGGCTTTCTGCTCAGCCTACCACGCTACCCTCCCCCTGCTAAGCCACACACAGGTGAGAAGGGGGTGGCCAATCTAAGGGGGTACAGATCCTTCTAGACCACAGAATCCTAGCACTGGAAAGAAGCTTAATGATTGAGTCCAGCTCTTCATTATAGAAGTCACCAAGATATAGAGGAATAGCATGATCATAACTTCGTGTAGCCTCTAACTCCTGTGCTCAGGCGATCCTCCTGCCTCGGCCTCCCGGGTAGCTATAGGCATGTGCCACCATGCCCAGCTTAAAAAAAAAATTTTTTTTTGGCCACGCACAGTGGCTCACACCAGTAATCCCAGCACTTTGGGAGGCCAAGGCGGGCGGATCACAAGGTCAGGAGTTCTAGACCAGTCTGACCAACACGGTGAAACCCTGTCTCTACTAAAAATTAGCCGGACATGGTGGTGGGCGCCTGTGATCCCAGCTATTTAGGAGGCTGAGGCAGGAGAATTGCTTGAACCCGGGAGGCGGAGGTTGCAGTTGAGCTGAGATCATGCCACTGCACTCCAGCCTGCGCAACAGAGCGAGGCTCCATCTCAAAAAAATAAATAAAAATAAAAATAAAAATTTTTTTAAGAGACAGGGTCTCACTATGTTGGCCAGGCTGGTTCAAACTTATGGCCTCAAGTGATCCTCCTTCGTTAACCTCCCAAAGTGCTGGAATTACAGGCATGAGCCACTGCACACAGCCAAGTGCTTATGTTTTAATTGTTGGTCTCTGGGTCATCTTTTGATGGGCTGGGTTTGGCTGGACAGCTCAGCTTTAGAATGCAGATTGCCAGGCTTGGTTTGAGGCTGCAGGTTGGATTTGTGTTTGCCCCAGAAGCCTCTCATCTTTCTACCTGAGAGAAACTCTTCATAAGAAAGATGGCAGATGTCTGAGAAACAAGCCAAACTGTGCAAGCATCATTTGAAGCCGCCACTCCTGTCACACAGGCCAACGTTTCAGTGGTCAAAGCAATAACATGGCCAAGCCGAATATCAAAGGGCAGTGTAGAATAGTCCATTCCCATGGGAGAGGGAGAGGAGTGGATGTTTGCTGAACAGTCATCTGGTCAGTGGGTTTGAGAGCACCTACAAAAAGGGACCAACAGACAGGATCCAGCCCTTGGCATAATTTTTATTTTCATTTTTATTTATTTATTTATTTTTTGCGACAGAGTCTCACTCTGTTGCCCAGGCTGGAGTGCAGTGGCATGATCTCGGCTCACTGCAACCTCCACCTCCCAGGTTCAAGGGGTTCTCTTGCCTCAGCCTCCAAAGTAGCTGGGATTACAGGCATGCGCCAGCACACCTGGCTAATTTTTGTATATTTAGTTGAGACAGGGTTTCTCCTTGTTGGTCAGGCTGGTCTCGAAATTCCCACCTCAGGTGATCCGCCTGCCTCGGCCTCCCAGAGTGCTAGGATCACAGCATGAGCCACTGCACCTAGCATTTTCCTTTTTGTTTTTTTGTTTTGTTTTGTTTTTTGAGACAGGTCCTCACTCTGGCCCAGGCTGAGTGCAGTAGTGCAGTCATGGCTCACTGCAGGCTTGAACTTCCAGGCTCAAGCAGTCCTCCCACCTCAGCCTCCTGAATAGCAAGGACTACAGGCATGTGCCACAACCGGCTACCTTATTTTTTGTAGAGACACAAGTCTTGCTATGTTGCCCAGGCTGGTCTCAAACTCCAGGACTCAAGCAATCCTCCCACCTCAGCCTTTCAAAGTGCCGGGATTACAGGTGTGAGCCACTGTGCCTGGCTTTTTTTTTTTTTCCCATTTAAAAAAATTGTGTTAAAATACACATAACATAAAATGTACCATCCTAGCCATTTTAAGTATACAGTTGAGTGATATTAAATACATTCATAATGTTGAGCACCCATCACCACCATCCATCTCCTGAAATCTTTTCATCTTGTACAGCTGAAACTCTAACGCCTCTAAACACTAATTCCCCATTGCTCCCGTCCCCAGCCCCTGGCAGTCACCATGCTGCGTTCTCTCTCTCTCTTTGGTTTGGACTACTCTAAGAACCTCATACAAGTGGAATCACACAGTATTTGTCTTATTGTGACTGGTTTATTTCTTTTTTTTTCTTTTTTGAGACGGAGTCTTGCTCTGTCACCCAGGCTGGAGTGCAGTGGCACAATCTCGGCTCACTGCAAGCTCTGCCTCCCGGGTTCACGCCATTCTCCTGCCTCAGCCTCCCGAGTAGCTGGTACTATAGGCACCCGCCACCTCGCCCGGCTAATTTTTTTGTATTTTTAGTAGAGACGGGGTTTCACTGTGTTAACCAGGATGGTCTCGATCTCCTGACCTCGTAATCCACCCGCCTCGGCCTCCTAAAGTGCTGGGATTACAGGCGTGAGCCACCGTGCCTGTCCATGACTGGCTTATTTCACTTAGCATCATGTCCTCAAGGCTCACCCGTGTCATAGCCTGTATGAGAATTCCCTTCCTTTTTAAGGCTGAATAATATTCCATTGTATGTATGTGCCATATTTTGCTTATTTATTCATTGGTCAGTGGACAGACCCTTGGGTTGCTTCCATGTTTGGGCTGTTGTGAGTAACGCAGTTATGAATTTGGGTGGACAAATACCTCTTCGAGACCCTGTTTTCAGTTCTTTTTTTTTTTTTTGAGATGGCATCTTGGTTTGTCCCCCAGGCTGAAGTACAGTGGCGCGATCTCGGCTCACTGCAAGCTCCGCCTCCCGGGTTCACGCCATTCTCCTGCCTCAGCCCCCCCAGTAGCTGGGACTACAGGCGCCCGCCACCACGCCTGACTAATTTTTTGGTATTTTTAGTAGAGATGGGATTTCACTGTGTTAGCCAGGATGGTCTCCATCTCCTGAACTTGTGATCCGCCTGCCTCGGCCTCCCATAGTGCTGAGATTACAGGTGTGAGCCACCGTGCCCGGCCTGTTTTCAGTTCTTAGAGTATATACCCAGAAGTGAGAATTACTGGATCATATGGTAATCCTATTTTTAATTTTTTGAGGAATTGCCATGCTGTTTTCCACAGGAGCTGTGCAATTTTACATTCCCAGCAATCCTTGGCTTAATTTTACCTGGGGGCAGGTACCAGGAATTTGTATTAGTTGTTCTAGTACGTATGAAAACACAACATTCCTTCTGTCAGTGCTTTAATGAGTGTATATTAAGCACTTACTCCGTGTTTGGCACAGAGGATTCAATAATGAGCCAGAATAGCACAGCCCCCACCTTGACAAAGCTAAGAGAGCAGTGAGGGAGGCAGACATCAATCAGGAAATCATAGAAATAGATGTTTAATGACCACACTGATCTGTGCTGTGAAGGGGCGGTGCACAGTGCTACGAGAGTAAATGACAGGAGGATGTGACCTGAAGGTCAAGGTGAGCAAGGCAGCATGTGCCTTTCAAAATACTTTCAAGAAAAGATAGTGAGGCCAGGGGCAGTGGATCGCACCCGTAATCCCAGCACTTTGGGAGCCTGAGGAGGCAGGCGAATCACCTGAAGTCAGAAGTTCAAGACCAGCCTGGCCAACCTGGTGAAACCCCATTTCTACTAAAAATACAAAACTTGGCCAGGCGTGGTGGCATGCACCTGTTGTCCCCACTACTTGGGAGGCTGAGGCATAGGAATCGCTTGAACCCAGAAGACAGAGGATGCAGTGAGCCAAGATTGCGCCACTGTGCTCCAGTCTGGGTAACAGAGTGAGACTCCGTCTCAAAAAAAAAAAAAAAAAAAGATAGTGACACTGGGCCAGACAGCCTCCTGGAATCCTCTCTTCTCTGTTCCAGTCTGGACCAGTTGCTCACCAGGCCTGCTGCACAGCTGTTCCGGAATTTCTATTTACCTGAATCCTCATTATGCCTTTTGCCTCTCTCCCTGGTGGGATTCCCTGTTTCATAGATCGCTTGTCTTTTCATTGGTTTCACCTCAGTCTCCTGAGTAGAGTCAGGGTTTGCCACCTTGCCCAGGCTGGTCTTGAACTCCAGGGCTCAGGCGATCCGCCTGCCTCAGCCTCCCAAAGTGCTAGGATTACAGATGTGAGCCACCGTACCCGACCTCAATTTCTTGAGACCTTTTGTGCTTAAAGAACTTTTATTCTAACCTCCAAGCTACCAATTGCTTGGCTGGTGTGTAGAAAAAACACTCAAACTGTCTTTCGTCTGCTCTCACACAACCACCACCATCAACCCAGAAGGCTTCTGTGACCAAATGTGCTTTTTTTTTTTTTTCTTTTATGCACCAAGCATTGGGCACCAGCTGGGTGTCCTGTAATTTAATTCAACTCCGATGCTGTCTTCCTGGAGATAGCTTCAGATCCCACAGTTTGAGGGCTCAGTCCCTAAGGCTGCCCAGCTTCAGATACCAGTCACAAGTCCAGGCCTCTGGAATTTCTGACTGGCTGGCTTTAAATTTGGGCTCCCACGTTCCCCCTTTGGGTTTGATTAATTTGCTCTAGCAGAGATGGGCCAGGACCGTCCCTGGAATAAGGTCTGATGACCCACAGCAGATTAGAGTCCTGCCTTGGGCCGAAGGTCGGAGAGACAGATTCTATTTCCTAGGCCTGGGACTGCATCTGAGGCCTGGAGCACCACAGCATTATAACAAATCATGTGGCAAGGGCTATGGGAGTTATGAGCCAGGAACTGTGGACAAGAACATTGTTTTATTTTATTTTATTTATTTATTTTTTGAGATGAAGTTTCACTCTGTCACCCAGGCTGGAGTGCAGTGGCGTGATCTCGGCTCACTGCAACCTCTGCCTCCTGGATTCAAGTGATGCTCCTGCCTCAGCCTCCCAAGTAGCTGGAATTACAGGCATGTGCCACCATGCCTGGCTAATTTTTTTGTATTTTTTGTAAAGACGGGGTTTCACCATGTTGGCCAGGCTGGTCTTGAACTCCTGACCTCAAATGATCCACCTGCCTCGGCCTCCCAACGTTCTGGGATTACAAGTGTGAGCCACCATGCCCAGCCAAAAACATTATTTTAGTTAGAGATATGGAGATAGAGACATAGATATCATAATATCACATCTGGGTATGGAATTCTAGGTAGAAAATCGCTTTCCCCCAGAATTCTCCGTGACTGTCAGCTCTTAGTCTTGCCATTAAGAAATCTGAGCCAAGGTCAGGCACAGTGGAAAATTATTAGCTAGGCATAGTGGCACACACCTGTAGTCCCAGCTACTTGGGAGGCTGAGGTACTAGAATTACTTGAACCTGGGGGGCAGAGGTTGCAGTGAGCCAAGATTGTACCACTTGCACTCCAGCCTGGGCGACAGAGCGAGACTAGGTCTCAAAAAAAAAAAAAAAGTCTGAGCCACTCCGATTCCCAGTTCTTTGTTTGTCACTCATTTTTATTTCTTCTCTGGAAAACTTCAGTGTCTTCTTTGTTCTCAGTGTTCTGAAATTTAATAATATGCCCTGTGGGTCTTTTTCTTCATTTACATTTTTGCTGCCTTGTTTCTAATTTTCAGAACTCTTTTGACCTTCCAAATGTTCCTTTTTTATGCTGTCCTGTTCCTGTTTCATGGGTGCCATCTTTTCAGTCTTGAACTCCCAACCTCAAGTGATCTGCCTGCCTCGGCCTCCCAGAGTGCTAGGATTACAGGTGTGAGCCACCACACCTGGGTGATGCCATCTTTTCTTGTCTCATTGTGGATGCTGGTGGTTTTGAAATTTTCCTCTGCTCCCTGCATTAGCTCTGATTTTTTGTGTGTACTTTTTATTCTGTTTATTGTCTTTTTCATGTTAGAAAATTTCCTCAAATGTTGTGATCCTCAGCCGCTGTCATTGAGAGTAAAGCACTAAATTACAGATTAAGTGTTCTATGTCAGGTGTGAGGGTGGGGGTGAGGCTAAGCTTTTTTAGAGGCAGGCTTTACCATATGGGAATCAGGCAGGGATGCAGTCATTTTCTTAGTGAGTGCTGAGCTGTCATCATTCTAGGGGTAGGAGGGGGTGGTTTCACCTCTAAGTGTGTAGCACTTAAATATCCTTCCTATTTACTTATTTATTTATTTATTTATTTATTTTCCAGAAGTCTCGGTCTGTCACCCAGGCTGGAGTGCAGTGGAGCAATCTCAGCTCACTGCAACCTCTGCCTCACAGGTTCAAGTGATTCTCCCGCCTTGGCCCCCTGAGTAGCTGAGATTACAGGGTGGCACCAACACACCCAGCTAATTTTTGTATTTTTGTAGAGACGGTGTTTTGCCATGTTGGCCAGGCTGGTCTCAAACTCCTGGCCTCAAGCGATCCGCCCACCTTGGCCTCCCAAAATACTAGGATTACAGGCACGAGCTACTGCATCCCCTTCCCGTTTTAGTATAAACACCTTCACCCTTAGCTGAACCTGATATCCTGGATTCTAAAAGCCTCTGTGGTTCATCTTTCCAAATAGCTCGCTCCATAGGGAAGATGAGTGGATCTTTGGGCTGGGGGCGGAGGATCCTAACTGCTGCTTTTACAGACTTTCAACCAGTCCTTTTTCCCATACTTTGGCCTTCAGAAGGACCTGTGGTCTCTCATACTTAAGCTTTGGGAGCTTCTCAATACACATTGGGGTATTTCTTGGCCTTCTCCCAGCTGTCTGTCCTTTCCTTGAAAACCACTGAGCTTTCTCAGCTCTGTGAGGCTGTTACAGTTGTCCAGCTTCCAAAATGGTGATGTTTCTCATCTGATGTTGTCTCTTCCCATTCTTTTTCTTTTTTCTTTCTTTCTTTTTAATAGACACAGGGCCTTACTATGTTTCCCAAGCTGGTCTTGAACTCCTGGGCTCAAGTGATCTTCCTGCCCTGGCCTCCCAAAGTGCTGGGATTACAGACATGAGCCACCGCACTCAGCCTCTCTTCCCATTATTTTTGTCCTTTTTTCTTTCTATTTTTATCATTTAAAAAAAGTTCTACTCTTATTTAAGAGTTTTAAATATGAATGAGTTTAAATCATCGAATGCTTTTTATGCATCCAGTGGGATGGTAATATCTTTTTTGTTTCTCCTTTTAATCTCTTGTGGTGGTTTGTTTGTTTTATTCCTGGCTTCTTGTGATCAACTCTACTTAATCATGATTTTTTTTTCCCCAAATATTTCTGGACTTGACTTGTTCATATTTCATGAAGATTTTTGCATGCATGACATTTTGTCAGACTGTCCCTACCTGGAGTCAAAGTTGTTCTGCCCCACACAGTGGGGAGGGGAGGGAGTGCCTAGCTTTTTATTCCTGTGGGATTGTTCCTGTGAGTGCCTGCCATGCATTACAGAAGGATTAGGGGTCCAGGCTCTGCCCTGGGATAGGGGTCAGGAACTGCCACATGTCAGGTGACAGCTCTGAAACAGTCTGTGGTCTGGTATCCCCACCTTCTGTATTGGGCTTCCCAGCCCTTTATCCCACCCACTTTGGCTGTCATATCCACACCTCTCTGAGACACACGCCTCCTCTGAGACTCACCTCTGTTCGTGCCACCTCGCCTGGGGACAATGAGAGTGAGAGTGGAGGGACAGAGCCCTGAAGAACTGGCCACTGGGCCTGTCCTGTCAGCTGCCTGGAGTGCCTGATGTCTCTTGCTCTGGAGGAGCCAAGAGGAGCCCTCCTGAGAACCCCTGGGGACCCTTGTGAGAGCAGGACAGGAAGTGAAATTTTTTTTTTTTTTTTTTTTGAGACAGAGTCTTGCTCAGCCGTTCAGGCTGGAGTGCAGTGGCGCAATCTTGGCTCACTGCAACCACCGTCTCCCAGGTTCAAGCGATTCTCCCATCTCAGCCTTCCAAGTAGCTGGGATTACAGGCACCTGCCATCATGCCTGGCTAAATTTTGTATTTTAGTAGAGACAAGGTTTCACCATGTTGGCCAGGTTGGTCTTAAACTCTTGACCTCAGGTGATCTGCCCGCCTTGGGCTCCCAAAGTGCTAGGATTACAGGCGTGAACCACCGCTCCCAGCCAAGAAGTGAATTCTTGAACACACATACCAGTATCTCTTATTGCTATATATTTTTCTCATTATTAATATGTTCACTGCAAAAAGTTTGGAAAACATAAACATTTAAAAAGAAAATAAATTTTACTCATTATCTCATATCTAAAGATAAGCACTAACAAAATACTTTGGAATATCTACTTCCAGGCTTTTTTCTATGATATGTAACTTTTTTTAAAAAAACAAAAATGGAAGACTGGGCCCGGTGGCTCACGTCTGTAATCCCAACGCTTTGGGAGGCCAAGGCAGGTGGATCACCTGAGGTCAGGAGCTCAGGACCAGCCTGGCCAACATGGTGAAACCCTGTCTCTACTAAAAATACAAAAATTAGCCAGGTGTGGTGACGGGTGCCTGTAATCCCAGCTACTCAGGAGGCTGAGGCAGGAGAATCGCTTTAACCTGGGTGACAGGGGTTGCAGTGAGCCGAGATTGTGCCATTGCACTCCAGCCTGGGCAATAGAGTGAGACTCTGTCTCTTAAAAAAAAAAAAAGAAAGAAAAGAAATGTGCTGTTTCATAATCTGGTTTTATTTTGTTTTTTTGTTTTGTTTTGTTTTGTTTTTAGAGACAGGTCTCACTCCGTTGCCCAGGCTGGAGTGCAGTGGTGCCATCATAGCTCACTGCAGCCTCAAACTCCTGGGCTCAAGCAATCCTCCTGCCGTGGCCTCCCGAGTAGCTGGAACCACAGACATGTGCCACCACACCCAGCTAATTTTTTTTTTTTTGTAGAGATGAAATCTTACTATGTTGCGCAGGCTGATCTCAAAATCAAGCGATCCTCCCACCTCAGCCTCCCAAAGTCCTGGGATTGTAGTCATGAGCCCCTGTGCCTGGCTAATTATTTTTCTAACTTTTGTTTAAATCTTTGTCAGTTTGACGGGAAAAGGAAGACTGGCTTTGCATTTCTTGTATTTCCACGTAAGGCCAGACCATGGCTCATACTGGTTCGGCTGTCTGGGAATAGTCTTAGAATTGCTTATCCATAGCTGGGTGCGGTGGCTTATGCCTGTAATCCCAGCAATTTGGGAGGCTGAGGCGGGCAGATCATGAGATCAGGACATCGAGACCATCCTGGCCAACATAATGAAATCCCATCTCTATTAAAGATACAAAAAAATTAGCTGGGCATGGTGGCATGCGCATGTATTCCCAGCTACTTGGGAGGCTGGGGCAGGAGAAACACTTGAACCTGGAAGGCGGAGGTTGCAGTGAGCCAAGATCACACCACTGCATTCAAGCCTGGCAACAGAGCAAGACTCCAAAAAAAAAAAAAATTGCTTACCCATGCCCTGTCTGTTTCTTTTCTCTTAGCATTACTCAGTCTTTTTCTTGTTGGTGTGTAGGAACTCTTTCCTTTGGTTGTCTGCCTGTTATATAGGGAATATCCTTATGCCCTTAGGCACACTTGTGCCATAAGGAATCTCTACTCCTTATACCCCACAGTGTCCTGACCTTGTGCTGGGGACTGGGCATGCAGGGGTGTGGAAGGCATGGCCGGGCCTCACGGTCCAGTGGGAGCCCTCAGATCTTCCTCCTAGTCCTGTAGTCTTCCATTTATTAAAGAAGTAAAACCTTTTTTCAAATCTTGTTGTATTAACCGGGCATGGTGGCTCACACCTATAATCCCAGCACTTTGGGAGGCTGAGGCGGGTGGATCATCTGAGGTCAGGAATTTGCGACCATTCTGGGCAACATGGCGAAACCCCATCTCTACTAAAAATACAAAATTAGCGGGACATGGTGACACATGCCTGTGATCCCAGCTACTTAAGAGTCTGAGGCAGAAGAACACTTGAACCTGGGAGGCAGAGGTTGCAGTGAGCCGAGATCGCGCTACTGGGTGACAGAGCGAAACTCTGTCTCAAAAAATAAGTAGGCCGGGCATGGTGGCTCACACCTGTAATCGCAGCACTTTGGGAGGCCGAGGCAGGCAGATCACTTGAGATCAGGAGTTCAGGACCAGCCTGGGCAACATGGTGAAACCCCATCTCTACTAAAACTACAAAACTTAGTTAAGCGTGGTGGCACATGCCTGTAGTCCCAGCTACTCGGGAGGTTGAGGCAGGAGACTCGCTTGAACCCGGGAGGCAGAGGCTGCAGTGAGCCAAGATCGTGCCACTGCACTCCAGCCTGGGTGACAGAGTGAGACCCTATCTCAAAAAAATAAATAAATAAACAAATCTTATTGTATTAGTTTACTGGGGCTGCTATAGCAAAATATTGCAGACTGAGTAGCTTCAACAAGCTGACGTTCTCACAGTCCTGAAGGCTGGAAGTCTAAGATCAAGCTGTCAGCAGGTTCCGGGTTTCCAGAGGCCTCTCCTTGGCTTTCAGGTAGTGGCCCTTCTCCCTGTGTCCTCACCTGGCAGTCCTGTGCCCTCCCATCTCTAGTGTCTCTTGGTATGTCTAAATTTACTCCTCTTGTAACAACCCCAGTCACATTGGATTAGGGGCCACCTGAACAGCTTTATGTGCATTTAAGCACTCTTTAAAGGTGTGACTCCAAGTACAGTCACATTCTGATGTACTGGGGGTTAGGGCACCCATGTATGAATTTTAGGGTGACAGAATTCATCCCGTCACACGGAATCCCAACACTTAAAAGACTGACACACGTGACATTTTGATATGGATCAAATTGTTTTATAAGTTCAGAAGAGAACACTATCCTTTTCACTCGTGTCAGTGTGAAGAGACCACCAGACAGGCTTTGTGTGAGCAGCAAGGCTGTTTATTTCACCTGGGTGCAGGCGGGTTGAGTCCAAAAAGAGTCAGTGAAGGGAGATAAGGGTGGGGCTGCTTTACGAGATTCGGGTAGGTAGTGGAAAATTACAGTCAAAGGGGGTTGTTCTCTGACGGGAAGGGGCGGGGTTCACAAGGTGCTCAGTCGGGGAGCTTTTGAGCCAGGATGAGCCAGGAGAAGGAATTTCACAAGGTAATGTCATCAGTTAAGGCAGGAACAGGCCATTTTCACTTTTGTGATTCTTCAGTTACTTCAGGCCATCTGGATGTGTACGGGCAGGTCACAGGGGATATGATGGCTTAGCTTGGCCTCAGAGGCCTGACATTCTTGTCTTCTTGTATTAATAAGAAAAATAAAACAAAATAGTGGTAAAGTGTTGGGACGGCGAAAATTTTGGTGGGTGGTATGGAGAGATAATGGGGGATGTTTCTCAGGGCTGCTTCAAGCGGGATTAGGGGCAGTGTGGGAACCTAGAGTGGGAGAGATGAAGCTGAAGGAAGATTTTGGGGTAAGGGGTGATATTGTGGGGTTGTTAGAGGGAGCATTGGTCATATAGAATGATTGGTGATGGCCTGGATGCGGTTTTGTATGAATTAAGAGACTAAATGGAAGACACAAGGTCCGAATAAGAGAAGGAGAAAAACAGGTATTAAAGGACTAAGAATTGGGAGGGCCCAGGAAATCCAATTAGAGAGTGCCTAAGGGGGGTCAGCCTAATTACTTGCTTGGTTAGCAAGTTTTTAGGCTCTATCTTTGAGGTTTTTTTGTTTTGTTTTTTAATGTTGTCATATACCAGGCCAGATTGATCTAGGTAAAAACAGCACTCTTCATTTAAAAATATACAGAGTCCCTTTTCTTGTGTTTTTTTTTTTTTTAGCAGTAAGTCAAGGCCTTGGTGATTTTGGAGGAAAGAGAAATGCAAAGCCAGCAATTCTTTGTTTTTTTTTTTTTTTTTTTTAATTATACTTTAAGTTCTAGGGTACATGTGCATAACGTGCAGGTTTGTTACATATGTATACTTGTGCCATGTTGGTGTGCTGCACCCATCAACTCATCATTTACATCAGGTATAACTCCCAATGCAATCCCTCCCCCTCCCCCCTCCCCAATTGTTTGTTAAAGAAGGATTAAGGCCCGGCATGGTGGCTCACGCCTGTAATCCCAACACTTTGGGAGGCCGAGGCTGGTGGATCACAAGGTCAGGAGATCAAGACCATCCTGGCTAACACGGTGAAACCCCATCTCTACTAAAATACCAAAAAGTTAGCAGGGCGTGGTGGCAGGTGCCTGTAGTCCCAGCTACTCGGGAGGCTGAGATAGGAGAATGACATGAACCTGGGAGGCAGAGCTTGCAGTGAGCCAAGATTGCACCACTGCACTCCAGCCTGGGCAACAGAGACTCTGTCTCAAAAGAAAAAAAAAAAAGGATTAAAAAACGTCTAGGAGAGAGTGAGTGAGATTGATAGTGTGGTGGAGATAGGTGGGGAGAGGTAGAGGGTGGCATAAGAACGGGAATGAGAATAAGAGTGAATATAAAAGTAAAGAATAGGACTTCATCAGGGTGAAAGTATTGGAGTGTACTTTGTCACTGACGATCTTCTATCCATTTAAAGAGAGACTTAAGGGTGGCAGTTTGAGGTAAAACCAGGCACCACTGAATACCAAGAGCCTGAGAAAATGCTTGGGTGGTTTGACTAATAAAGGCTGGCCTGTTATTGGACTGTATAGAGGTGGGAAGGCCAAACCGAGGAATTATGTCTGACAGAAGGGAAGAAATGACTGTGGTGGCCTTCTCAGACCCTGTGGGAAAGGCCTCTACCCATCCAGTGAAAGTGTCTACCCAGACCAAGAGGTATTTTAGTTTCCTGACTCAGGGCATGTGAGTAAAGTCAATTTGCCAGTCCTGGGCGGGGGCAAATCCCCTAGCTTGATGTATAGGGAAGGGAGGGGGCCTGAACACTCCCTGAGGAGTAGTAGAATAGTAGATGGAACACTGAGATTTTTTGAGGATAGATTTTTACGATGGAAAGGAAATGAGAGGTTCTATGAGACGGGCTAGCGGCTTGTAACCTACATGGAAGAGGTTATGAAATGACGACGGAATAGAACGGGTCTGTGAGGCTGGAAGGAGATATTTTCCTTGGTCCACAAACCATTTGCCTTGTGTGGGAACAGATTGATAGGTGGAAGTCTGAGTGGGGGAGTAGCTGGGAGTGGCCAGATGAGAAGGAGAAAAGCTGCCATGAGGGATAGAAGTTGGAAAGCTAGCTGCTTTTTTTAGCTACCTGATCAGCATATGCATTGCCCTGAGTGATGGGATCTGATGCCTTTTGATGGCTGCTTGCAGTGAATGACTCTAGCTTCCTTTGGAAGTAAAGCGGCCTTGAGAAGAGTTTTTATTAAAGAGGCATTAATGACGGAGGACCCTTGCATAGTGAGGAAATTTCTTTCTGCCCATATAACAGCATGGTGGTGCAGGATATGGAAGGTGTATTTAGAACCAGTATAAATATTGACACGTAGTCCTTTTGCAAGAGCAAGGGCTCGAGTTAAGGCAATGAGTTCAGCTTGTTGAGAGGTAGTGGAGGGGGGCGGAGTGGTAGCCTCAATGATAGGTGTGGAAGATATGATAGCATAGTCTGCCTTTACTGGTGAGTGGCAATTAGGCCTGGTGGAACTGCCATCAATAAACCAAGTGTGTTCAGGGTGAGGAACAGGAAAGAAGGAAAGATGGGGAAATGGAGTGAATATCAGATGGATCAGAGAGCTACAGTCATGGGGGTCAGGTCCGGTATCAGGAATAATATGGGAGGCCGGATTGAAGTCCAGGCCAGGAACAATGGTAATTGTGGGAGACTCAACAGAGTGAGTATAGCTGAAGGAGCCAGAGGGCAGAACGTATATGCATCAGGTGTGAGGAAGAACATAGATTTTGGAAGTTATGAGAACTGTAGAGAGTGAGTTGAGCATAGTTTGTGATTTTGAAGGCCTTTAAAAGTATTAAAGCAGCGGCAGCTGCTACATGCAGACATGAGGGCTAGACTAAAAGAGTAAGGTCAAATTGTTTGGACAGAAAGACTACAGGGTGCGGTCCCGGCCCTTGTGTAAGAATTCCGACCACAGAGTCCTGCACTTCAGTTGTGTGTAATGAAAAAGATTGGGATGAGTTAGGGAGAGCTAGTGTGGGTGCAGCTTTTAGGGCTATTTTTTAAGGAATGGAAAGGGGAGTGGGGAAAGGATTTAGGATTTATGGGGTCAGTTAGGTTTATCTAGAATAGAATAATGGGTTGTGGAGGGAGGTATTGAGGATAGGAGAGTATATGGGTTTGGCACCACAGGGAGGATAGACGAAACAATTTGGTTAAGATGCAGATCCTGAACTAACCTGTAAGGCTTGTCCTGTTTTTGGATATGTAAAATGGGGAAATTGTAAGGAGAATTTATAGGCTTTAAAAGGCCATGCTGTAACAGGCGAGTGATAACGGGCTTTAATCCTTTTAAAGCGTGCTGTGTGATGGGATATGGGCATTTAGCGGGGCAAGGGTGATTAACTTTTAATGGGATGGTAAGGAGTGCATGATCAATTGCCAAAGAGGGAGTAGAGGTGTCTTGTACTTGTGGATTAAGGTGGGGAGATCCAAGGGCAGCAATGAGGTGTGACTGTAGCCCAGGAATAGTCAGGGAAACAGATAATTTAGTTAAAATGTCTCGACCTGATAAGGGAGCTGGGAAGGTGGGGATAACTAAAAAGGAGTGCTTAAAAGAATGTTGTCCAAGTTGGCACCAGAGTTGGGGAGTTTTAAGAGGTTTAGAAGCCTGGCCGTCAATACCCACAACAGTTATGGAGGCAAGGGAAACAGGCCCTTGAAAAGAAGGTAATGTGGAGTGGGTAGCCTTCGTATTGATTAAGAAGGGGATGAACTTACCCTCCACTGTAAGAGTTACCCAAAGCATCCGTGATGGGAGGCTTCCGAGGCGATGAGGCAGTGTCAGTCTTAAGCCGCTAAGCCGAGAAGATCTGGGAAGGAGTCAGTCAAAGAGCCTTGGGCCAGAGTTCCAGGGGCTCTGGGAGTGGCTGCCAGGCAAGCTGGACAGTCTGATATCCAGTGGGGTCCCATACAGATGGGACATGGCTTAGGAGGAATCCCAGGCTGCGGGCATTCCTTGGCCCAGTGGCCAGATTTCTGGCACTTGAAGCAAGATCCTGGGGGAGGAAGTCCTGTAGGAATCCTTGACTGCTGCAGCTTAGGCATTTTGAAGTTTTTGTGTGCTGGACCTGCGGCTGGGTTTTGTCTCACAGCAGAGGCAAGTAATTGTAACTCAGAAATGCGTTGCCATCTGGCTGCCTCTATTATTGTACACCTTGAAGGTGAGGTTAATTAAGTCCTGTTGTGGGGTTTGAGGGCCGGAATCTAATTTTTGGAGCTTTATTTAATGTCGGGAGCGAATTGGGTAATAAAATGCATATTGAGAATAAGACGGCCTTCTTTTTGACTTTTCAGGGTCTAGGGCTGTAAAGTGTCTCAGGGTTGCTGCCAAACAAGCCATGAACTGGGCTGGGTTTTTATATTTGATGAAAAAGAGCCTAGGCCAGGTGTGGTGGCTCACGCCTGTAATCCTAGCACTTTGGGAGGCCGAGGCAGGTGGACCACGAGGTCAGGAGATCAAGACCATCCTGGCTAACATGGTGAAACCCCGTCTCTACTTAAAAAAAAAATACAAAAAATTAGCTGGGCGTGGTGGTGGGCACCTGTAGTCCCAGCTACTCGGGAGGCTGAGGTAGGAGAATGACATGAACCTGGGAGGCAGAGCTTGCAGTGAGCAGAGACCGTGTGCCACTGCACTCCAGCCTGGGCGACAGAGCGAGACTCCGTCTCAAAAAAAAAAAGAAAGAAAAAGAGCCTAGACGCTAACCAATTTGAGAGAGGTCGGATAAAGAAAAAGGAGCATTAACCTTGACTATACCTTCAGCTCCAGCCACCTTTTAAGAGGAAATTGCTGGGCAGGTAGGGGAGGGCTAGTTGCGGAAGGAAACTGTAAGCCAGACCGGGTGTGAGGAGGGGAGGTGATAGAAAGATTATAGCGTGGGGTAGCAGAGGCTGAGGAAGAATTGGGACCTAGCTAGGAGCAGCCTGGCGAGGAGGGGAGAGGTCAGATGGGTCTGTAGAAAAGGAAGATTGGAAAGACTCAGCAATACGTGGGGTTGGGACTGAGGGGACGGGGGCAGGGAAGGAAGAAAGATTTGGGACTAATTGCATTGGGAACAGAGACTAGGGAGGGACCGATGCGTAAAAAAATGCCTGGACATCAGGCACCTCAGATCGTTTGCCTGTTTTATGACAAGAATTATCTAGATCTTGTGGGATGGAGAAATCGAAAGTGCCGTTTTCTGGCTATTTGGAAGGATTGTCGAGTTTGTATTGGGGTCAGGCGGCATTGCGGAAGAAAATAAGGCATTTAGGTTTTAGGTCAGGTGTGAGTTGAAGACGTTTTAAGTTCTTGAGAACACAGGCTAAGGGAGAAGAAGGAGGAATGGAGGGTGGAAGGTTGCCCATAGTGAAGGAGGCAAGTCCAGAGAAAAGAGGGTGGAGACATGGAGAGAAGGGGTGGGGGTGCTTGCCCCCCCAGAAAAGCAGTACTTGCCGCTAAAGGTGAAGGACCAAGGCAGGTGTCCCCGCATGATCAGACACCTCTGAAACGTGGGTGAATAATCAAGCAGGCGTCCCCACATGATTAAACGTCAAGGGAAGACTGGCTTCCCGAGTCCTTGACCGGCGCCAGAGTTTTGGGTTCACGGATAAAACGCGTCTCCTGTCTGTACCAGAAAAGCAAAGGAACTGAAATTAAGAGAAGGGAGAGATTGAAAGATGGCGCCAAGATTGAAAGGAGAAAGAGGTTGAGAATAGTGAGAGAGGTTGGAGAAGAGAGTAAAAAGAGGCCGCTTATCCGATTTAAAATTGGTGAGATGCTCCTGGGGCTGGTTGTTCTGAGGACTAGAGGTCTAGGTGGATTTTTCTCATGGAGCAAAGAGCAGGAGGACGGGATTGATCTCCCAAGGGAGGTCCCCCGATCCGAGTCACGGCACCAAATTTCACTCGCGTCTAGGTGAAGAGACCACCAAACAGGCTTTGTGTGAGCAGCAAGGCTGTTTATTTCACCTGGGTACAGGCGGGCTGAGTCTGAAAAGAGTCAGCGAAGGGAGATAGGGGTGGGGCTGCTTTACGAGATTCGGGTAGGTAGTGGAAAATTACAGTCAAAGGGCGTTGTTCTCTGGCGGGCAGGGGCGAGGGACACAAGGTGCTCAGTGGGGGAGCTTTTGAGCCAGGATGAGCCAGGAGAAGGAATTTCACAAGGTAATGTCATCAGTTAAGGCAGGAACAGGCCATTTTCACTTCTTTTGTGATTCTTCAGCTACTTCAGGCCATCTGGATGTGTATGTGCAGGTCACAGGGGATATGATGGCTTAGCTTGGCCTCAGAGGCCTGACAGTACAAACAGCCCTGTGATGTGGAGATGATGGTTCCTTTTTCTCTTTCATTGATAAGGAATCTTGTGGCAAAGAAAAGCTGAGTAACTTGTGCTTGATCAGAGTGTCAGAGAAGATATTTGTACCAAACGCCTGGCTCAGAAGCCCCACCCCAACACTGCTGCTATGGTTTCAGTGTGTCCCCCACATTTCTCTTTCTCTCTCTCTTTTTTTTTTTTTTTTAAAGGTAGAGTCTGGCTCTGTCACCCAGGCTGGAGTGCAGTGGTGCGATCTCGGCTCACTGCAACCTACCTCCCAGGTTCAAGCAGTTCTCCTGCCTCAGCCTCCTGAGTAGCTGGGATTACAGGTCCCACCACCACGCCTGGATAATTTTTGTATTTTTAGTAGAGACAAAATACAGGCTGGTCTCGAACTCCTGACCTCAGTTGATTCACCTTCCTCGGCCTCCCAAAGTCCTGGGATTACAGACGTGAGCCAACTTGCCCTCTTTCTCATTTTTTAAATTGACACAGAGTCTTGCTCTGTCACCCAGGCTGGAGTGCAGTGGCAGGTCGCCACTTGGTTCACTGCAACCTCTGCCTCCCGGGTTCAAGCAATTCTGGTGCCTCAGCCTCCCAAGTAGCTGGAATTACAGGCTCCTGCCACCACATGCAGCTAATTTTTGTATTTTTAGTAGAGGTGGGGTTTCACCATGTTGGCCAGGCCGGTCTCAAACTCATGACATCAAGTGATCTGCCTGCCTTGGCTTCCCAAAGTGCTGAGATTACAGGTGTGACCCACTGCGCCCAGCCTCTTTTTTTCAGACAGGGTCTTGCTCTGTTGCCCAGGCTGGAGTGCTGTGTGGTGATCATGGCTTGCTGCAGCCTCCACCTCCTAGGCTCAAGCAATCCTCCCATCTCAGCCTCCTGAGTAGCTGGAACCACGCCTGGCTAATTTTTTTGATTTTTAGTAGAGGCAGGGTCTCACTCTGTTGCCCAGGCTGGTCTCAAACTCCTAGCCTCAAGCAACCTCCCCATCTTGGCCTCCCAAAGGGCTGGGATTACAGACATGAGCCACTGCACCTGACCCAGCTCCAAACCTGTAAGAAGTAGTTTATTTTCCTTATAAATTACCCTTTCTGTCGTAATCTGTGACAGCAACAGAAAACAGACTAAATAGACCAAGATGATGACATTGGAGCCACCACCAACACTGGGGCCAGGTCCCCTCACGACCCCCGTGGCAGGCTCAGGAAAGGGTGGCTGGTATCTTCCCATTTTTCCCATGTAAAAATCTGCTGGAGGGCCAGGTGCAGTGGCTCACGCCTGTAATACCAACACTTTGGGAGGCCAAGGCGGGCGGATCATCTGAAGTCAGGAGTTCAAGACTGGCCTGGCAAACATGGTGAAACCCAGTCTCTACTAAAAAAATAGAAATATTAGCTGGGCATGGTGGCACATGCCTATAATCCCAGCTACTCAGGAGGCTGAGGCAGGAGAATCGCTTGAACTCAGGAGGTGGAGGTTGCAGTGAGCTGAGATTGCACCACTGCACTCCAGCCTGGGCAAGAAGAGTGAAACTCCGTCTCAAAAAAAAAAAAAAAAAAAAAAATCTGTTGTAGGTAATTTTTTGTTTTGTTTTGTTTGTTTTTTGAGACAGAGTCTCGCTCTGTCGCCCAGCCTGGAGTGCAATGGCGTGATCTCGGCTCACTGCAAGCTCCGCCTCCCGGGTTCACGCCATTCTCCTGCCTCGGCTTCCCGAGTAGCTGGGACTACAGGCACCCACCACGCCTGGCTTATTATTTGCATTTTTAGTAGAGATGGGGTTTCACCGTGTTAGCCAGGATAGTCTCGATCTCCTGACCTCATGATCCACCCCCCTCGGCCTCCCAAAGTGCTGGGATTACAGGCTTGAGCCACTGCGCCCAGCTGGAGGTGATGTTTTACAGTGAGCACAGATTACTGTGTAACCAGGAATAACATTTATTTCTTTTTTTTTTTTTTTTTTTTGAGGCGGAGTCTCGCTCTGTCGCCCAGGCGGGAGTGCAGTGGCCAGATCTCAGCTCACTGCAAGCTCCGCCTCCCGGGTTTACGCCATTCTCCTGCCTCAGCCTCCCGAGTAGCTGGGACTACAGGCGCCCGCCACCACGCCCGGCTAGTTTTTTGTATTTTTTAGTAGAGACGGGGTTTCACCGTGTTAGCCAGGATGGTCTCGATCTCCTGACCTCGTGATCCGCCCGTCTCGGCCTCCCAAAGTGCTGGGATTACAGGCTTGAGCCACCGCGCCCGGCCATTTATTTCTAAATGTTCCACAAATAATACAGACTGTGACTGGGGGAATATGCCAGGGCACCAGTAGCCCGTGAGGGCAAGAGGAGCTCAGTAGAGAACGGTTTCTGCTCAGCTCCTGGGCTGGGCCCTGAGGTGTTGTCGTTGAGATGGGAATGGGCTGTGCAAAGAAAGCACCCCAGGCTCCTGTACCAAATGACCCAGACTGGTTGTATCTGCAAATTGAAGGCCTATAGGAATGTAGGTGGGTCCAAAGGTGGTCTCCAGAGTGCCTGGAGTTGGGGCCAGGAGCCAAGCAGGGCACAGATCAGATTGTTGCAGGGACATAGTTCATCCCATTACTTATGTAATCCCATCGCTTAAGACTGATGAACATGGCATTTTTTCCTGAGACAGACCAACTGAGCACAGCAAATGCCAACAGGAAGCCAATAAAATGGGCCTCGCGTCAGACAGGTTCACCTCAGATGATTTTAGACCTCCTTGTTGCCAGTGTGGGGAGGTGGGTTTAACTATCCAAATTGGAAACAACCTGAGATAAAGAATTTAACAAAAAAAATGCATACAGCATCAATCATTTGAAACATAAGTAAATCTACAGAAAACATATCACATTCTGGGTAAACCCCTTCCCTGCAAAAAGAACAACGCTAAGATTCAAGATCCAGGCAGTTAAAATCTGGAATATAATGGTTGTGGAACTCTGGAATTTTTCTGAGTTCTGGACAAGGACCGGAAGCTCCCGAAGGTGCTGAGGCAGGGTGGGGAGGACAGGACACACACATAGAAGCAGTGCACACAAACCCCAGGAACGCACCAGGGCCAGGGGGTACAGGATAGACGTGGCTCATCTTCCCCAGAAGCCTGTTTTGCTCAGGATTAGTGAAAAGTAGGAAGTTGTAAGTGCTCACCATTAGTTCAATAACAGCTTTGCTTTGCAGGATGAGGAGGGAGGAAGCTACCTTAACAGCACATGCTGAACTCCAGCCCGATCCTAATTTCAAAAAGTTTAAACCATGAATACATATACATCGTAGGATTAAGAAAAGTAATTTGAAACATTTTAATATTAAAACAGACATGGGTGAAGATAGAGAGTAGAATGGCGGTTGCCAGGGCAGTGGGGGATGGGGAGTTGTTTAATGAGGACAGCTTCAGTCTGGGGAGGTGAAAAAGTTCAGGAGATGGATGGTGATGACCGTTTCACAACAATGTGGAGATACTTAATGCCCTTGAACTGAACACTTACCATGGTTAAAATGGTAAATGTTATGTCATTAAACTTTTTCTTTTTTTTTTTTTTTTTTTTTTGAGACAGGATCTTGCTCTGTCACCCAGGCTGGAGTGCAGTGGTGCGATCATGGCTCACTGCAGCCTCGACCTCCCGGGGTCAAGCCATCCTTTGGCCTCAGCCTCCTGAGTAGCTGGGACTACAGCAGTGTGCCGCCACACCTGGTTAATATTTGTATTTTTTTGTAGAGATAGGGTCTCACTATGTTACGCAGGCTGGTCTCAAACTCCTGGGCTTGAATGATCCGCCCTCCTCAGCCTCCCAAAGTGCTAAGACTACAGCTGTGAGCAGCCATGCCTGGCCATGAATCTTTTATCACAATTTTTTAAAAAAGAAATGTATGAAGGCATAGGAAATAATTTTCTATAATTTTAAGATGTAAAAGATGAGATTTTCAGTCCATTCTGCTCAGGATCACATTCCCTCTCCCCATATTAGTGGGGAAGTTGGAGAATCTACAGTTTAAGGAGGCCTCAGGATCTTTTGCACAGAGCAGTCCTTTTAGCCACAAATTACTTAGTAGTTCCTGGAGTTTATTTATAACTCTGAACGATACCTTCCCCACACCACCATTTTTGCTAACAATGAGATCAGGAGTCTCAACTGCAAGGAAAAGAAGAATGGAATGGAGTGGGTGGGTCTAGGCAGGGTTGGGGCTGGGGGGAGGCCTTCAGCTCCTGTCACCAGGAGGCCCAGAGGGGAAGGGAGAGAGAGGCAGATGGCTTGGGGCTCTAACAGAAGGGCAGGGTCCTCTTGAGGTTGCTGTAAGCATCAAAGGGGCTCATGTGTGACGGAGGCAGGTCACAAGCTTTGCCCACCACACATCAGAGGCAAGAGGACTGGGATGAGTGTGTACTAGGTAGCCCTGGCTTTATGTTAGTATCTCAAGCCTCATCACAAGCATCCTCATTTTACAGAGGACCACGCAGCGGCTCTGAAAGGTTGGGTAACTTGTCTAAGGTCACATGGCTCACAAGTCATGGAGCCAGAATTTGCATAGGGGGTAGCCTGGCCCCATCTCAGCCCTGGAGAGGCACTGAGCCCTGGTGTGCCTTCCCAAACAGGCAGCTGAGTGCTCCCAGGAAGACGGTGTTGGGCCGCTCAGCCCTCTCACTCACACCTCAGAGCAGCTTGGGGCCCTCCCATCCTCTCTAGGGTTCCCCACCCAGCCCCATCCTGGGCCCCAGTGTGTCCCCGAAGCACCAGCCAAGGAACAGCTGCCCAGTGTACCTTCTCTGTTCCACCCACTCACCACTCTCCATTTTCCTGTGTGCTCTTTAGGATTCAAGAAGGGTAAGATTAGCGACCTTCAGCCTGGAAGTTGCCCCTGGCTTCTCTCTGGGCTGCTGACTGACTGGTACTAACCTTGAGGGGCAGAAGATGGGTTTTCTGTGACACTTCTGGGACACGCAGTGGCCTGATGGCCTGGGTTCACTGTGGCTCTTGCTGATTTTTGGCAGTGAGCACGGGGAGGCAGTTTCACTGAGCTGACCTACTGTGTGCTGGGCTATCATAGTACGATGTTGAGTAAGACGAGCTCCTGGCCTGCACCAGGTTCACCATCTAATACAGGAAAGCGACAAGGAGGCAAGCCATAGGAGGTAGCACATGAGTGCTGGCACGTACCAGCAGTCCCAGCTATTTCGGAGGCTGAGGTGGGAGCATCGCTTGAGCCCAGGGGTTCAAGGCCAGCCCGGACAACGTAGTGAGATCCTGTCTCTTAAAAAATAAAAAAGGCTGAGTGCGGTGGCTCATGCCTGTAATGCTAGTACTTTGGGAGGCCGAGGCGGGTGGATCACCTGAGGTGAGGAGTTCAAGACCAGCCTGGTCAACATGGTGAATCCCCATCGCTACTAAAATGGGCATCATGGCAGGTGCCTGTAATCCCAGCTACTCAGGAGGCTGAGACGGGAGAATTCCTTGAACCTGGGAGACGGTGGTTGCAGTGAGCCGAGATTGTGGCACTGCACTCCAGCCTAGGCAGCTGAGCAAGACTCCGTCTCAAAAATAAAAATAAAAAAGAGGCAACTTTATTCTGTGAAAGTTGTGGAAACCAAGGGGAGAGAGGAGCACCTAGTACACCTTGGAGAGGGTCAGCCCAGTGTCCGTAAAAAAAAGCAACGTTTAGCTCAGATCTGAAGGATGGAGGAGGTGGCAGCAACGGGACAATCATCACTCCAGTGCTGGCTTTCTGAGTCCCAGGGCTTGTCTTTGTTGACCTACACCATTTTCTCAGGGAAGAAGAATTCAGCGTACACAAAATTCATGTATACCACTGTGCTCCTAACCTGCCTCAGAGGGAACATGTGCTTCTTGATGTTGTGAGCGATATGTACTTTCTAGTGTAGTCTTTTTTTTTTTTTTTTTTTTACTTGGCATGATTTCATATTTACATTTTCCTGCATAATGACATTTTCTATACACTTGTCATTTTTAATAGCACTATAATTTTCCATCACGTTGACATCCTATAATTTGCCTTGTTATTTCTCGGTTGCTGAGCGTTTGGGGAGTTTCCGGTTTTTCTTCACAAATGGTACCATGTTATCTTTAGAGAAGTTCATTTTTCCCCTTTATATTCTCGGATTTATTTCCCAGCGAAATCACCCATTGGAGCAGGAGCGGTGGTGCTGCTCTTGTTACATAGCGCCAAACGACATTTCAGAAAGAACAAGCTGATGCGGGCTGTGCCGGCATTGCTGCCCCTCCACCACGTCCGACCCTGGGGCTTAAAATATTTAAACTTTTTTTTCCAAGTTAAAAAATCTTGGCCGGGTGCAGTGGCTCACACCACTAATTCTACACTGTGGGAGGCTGAAGTGGATAGATACTTGAGGCCAGGAGCTCCAGACCAGCCTGGGCCAACATGGCAAAACCCATCCCTACTAACAATATGAAAATTACCTGTGCCTGGTGGTGCACGCCTGTAGTCCCAGCTTCTCAGGAGCCTGAGGCAGGAGAATCGCTTGAACCTGGGAGGCGGAGGCTGCAGTGAGCCAGGATCGTGCCACTGCACTCCAGCCTGGGTGACAGAGCAAGGCTCCGTCTCAAAAAAAAAAAAAAAAAGAAAAAATCTTAAATATATACTTTAAAACATTGTCTTTTTTTGCTTTAATTCATTGTTAAAAATAATGTGACACTGAGGGCAAATATTTAAAAGAAAAAAAAAAGTCTCCTCTGGTACCTCTCCAACATACTTTGGTTTTTGTTGTTCCTGCACATCTGCATGCATTATTATTATTATTATTATTATTATTATTATTATTATTTTGAGATGGAGTTTCCCTCTTGTCAGCCCAGGCTGGAGTGCAGTGGCACAATCTTGGCTTACTGCAACCTCTGCCTCCTGGGCTCAAGTGATTCTCCTGTTTCAGCCTCCCAAGTAGCTGGGATTACAGGCACCTGCCACCATGCCCAGCTTTTTTTTTTTTTTTTTTAAATAGAAACGGGGTTTCATTATGTTGGACAGGCCTGTCTTGAACTCCTGGCCTCAGGTAATCTGCTAGCCTCGGCCTCCCAATGTGCTGCGGTTACAGGCATGAGCCACCGTGCCTGACCACCTCCCTCGCTTTCTGAGTTTCCTTGTTTCTTTGCCCACTCAACGCCCATTGAGCATTGCTTAGTAGTGTTTGGCGTTCACATCCCTTTAGCTGAGACAAGGTCACCCCCATTCTGGCCCCCAGCCCTGAGCACAGCGCCTGGCACCCAGCAGGCATCCAGTCCAGCTTTCAAGGTGGTTTTGTTCTGCAAGCACTGGCTTGAGCAGATCCTTCTGGATTGACCAGGTGGGACCCTGTGGAACCCATACGCCCCAGGTGAGCCACGCCAGTGTCCAGGGGAGTGACCATCTTACTTTTCTCCCTCAGGACTTCCTGGGCAGATACCCAGTCTCCAGGCACTCCTGGGTGGGGGCCTGGCGAGGCCCCCAGGGCTGGCACTGGATTGACGAGGCCCCTCTGCCGCCCCAGCTGTGAGTGACCATGGGCTTTTCTCCCTCCTCTGCTGTTCTGGATCCTCCATTTGTCCAGGGTCCACCTCCTTGCTGCTCCCCTAACCTGGAATGCCACTCAGAAAGCAACCCACGCCCATGCTCACGGCCTGGTGCCTGATGAGTCCCTGTCACTTCACTCCTTCCTTATTTGGGTTCCCAGCACGTTCACCCAAGCAGGGTTGTCACCCCCGTTTTACAGATGCGGGTTCAGCTGCCCAGGGAGATTTGGGAATTCATGCAGTGCCACGTGGCTGACCAGTGCAGTGACTCACTCAGTGCGCAGGCCGGTAGAGGTGACAGGCACACAGGCTAGAGGGTCTGTCTGGGAAGCGAGGCCCCGGCACCCTAAACACCTCTCCTCTTTCCCCTCCCACCCTTCCCCAGACTCCCTGAGGACGGCAAGGACAACCCGGATATCAACTGCGGGGCCCTGGAGGAAGGCACTCTGGTGGCTGCAAACTGCAGCACTCCAAGACCCTGGGTCTGTGCCAAGGGGACCCAGTGATCTGGGCTCTGCCTGTCCTCAGCCTGCCAGGCGGATGCAGCACCCCTACAGGGGAGGCCAGCTGAGAGCTTGGGCAGCCTCTTCCTGGACCCAGGCATCCAGGTCTCCCTGCTCTGTTCAAGGGGGCACACACGAGCGAGTCTAGGAGCTGGACTTCAACCCAGGAAGATGCATCCGAGGGAAAGGAGATTTTCTGTGGCCTCAGGCCCGAGTGCCAATATTAGTCTCCAGCTTCTGTGGATGATTCGTTTGATGACATTGGGATGGTTGTTTAGCATGTCTGTGCCTTGGTTTCATTAAAATGACAATTTCTCCCTAGAGGAAAAAGACAGGGTTAGCAACCACAGCTGATTCCAATCTGGGTTCTCATTCCGACGCATGGAAACGAGTCTGCTGTTGTTCGGTGGCAGTGGGACTCGGCAGGGATAACGTCATTGCTGTGAATTCTATTCCAGGCAGCTGCGTGTACGTCGGACACAGCCTACCGGCAGCCTCTGTGGAAAATTAACCAAGGAAAAGGAGCGGTCAGGCCTGGGAGGAGGGGGGAGAGAGGTTTTCTTTCCCCGCCCTGAGAGTTGTCAAAGGTTGGCAGACAGGAAGGTTCTGGGTGGAGATCCCGCATGTGGGCTGGCCGGCCCCTGGCAAGTTGATGCCCAAGGGTAAGACAAGACAGAGAGGACAGGGCCACCTGGCAGGAGAAGCCAGGAGAGCACCCCAGCTTGGTAAGTGGAAGCTGAGAAGTCTGAGTGAGAAAGGAAATCAGAGAAATGGGGGCAGGTTCCAGGCAGCTCTTCCACCCACAGCTGCAGAGACGACCAGCCTGAAGAAGTCTCTGTGCTGGGGTGCAGTGAAGACCTTCAGGCTGGAGGAAGTGGCTGACAGAGTTGTGTAGTCCCTTGAGTCCAGCTAGATCTCCAAACAGCAGGAGCCTGGGCCTGCGTCTTAGCTTGGTGCTGAGCACGCACTCAACTGGCCCTTGCAAGCCAGCCTTCCCTCTAAAGTCAGACCACGCACCGAGATCCCTCCTAAACAGAAATCCTTATTGGTGCATCTGAGCCAGTAATGGGCTGTCTGGGAGAATGGGATGGAGAGTCCTAGATGGAAGAAATTTCTCACACTCTTTTTAAAAATTAGTATTATTATACTTTAAGTTCTGGGGTACATGTGCAGAACGTGCAGATTTGTTGCATAGGTATATACGTGCCATGGTGGTTTGCTGCACCCATTAACCTGTCATCTACGTTAGAAATTTTTCCTAATGCTATCCGTCCCCCAGCCCCGCACTTCTCACACTCTTGAGATGTAACAACAAAAAGGGAAATGGAGACCAGGTGCGGTGGCTCATGCCTGTAATCCCAGCACTTTGGGAGGCTGAGGTGGGCGAATCACAAGGTCAAGAGTTCGAGACCAGCCTGGCCAACATGGTGAAACCCCATCTCTACTAAAAACACAAAAAACTAGCTGGGCATGGTGGTGGGCGCCTATAATCCCACCTACTCAGGAGGTGGGGACAGGAGAGTTGCTTGAACCGAGAAGGCAGAGGTTGCAGTGAGCCAAGATTACACCACTGCACTCCAACCTGGGCGACAGTGCAAGACTCTGTCTCAAAAAAAAAAAAAAAAAAGGGAAATGGAAATTCCCTGGCTGGAGGTGAAATGGGTGGCTTGGGTGGGGCAGACACCAATCAGAATACATCCTATGTGAGCAAGAAGCTGTGTATGTTACCACTCCCACCCCCTGCCGTATGTTCCCAGGGTCTGTGCCTGGAGAAATGACACATCTGTAGGTTATGAGTATACAAAACCTTATCTAGCCTTCTCAGTACCTTTTAGAGAAGGGAAGTGTTGTACTTAAAGTCACCCAGCTAGAAAGTGCAAGGTCTAGAATGGAACCCACTTGCTGTCTGACTCCAAAGGCCATACTCTCCATCCCAGCACACAGTAGAGGAATCTAGAAAGGTATTAGTGGCAGCCGAGTGGGAAGCCATCAGGTGGAGTAAGGGAGAAAGGAGGTACCAAGTTACTTCACACTTGTGATAATCCACACCCTCGGTTATCTGTTGCTTTATAACAATTTTTTTTTTTTTTTTTTTTTTTTGAGACAGAGTCTCGCTCTGATGCCCAGGCTGGAGTGCAGTGTCATAATCTCAGCTCACTGCAACCTCTGCCTCCCAGGTTCAAGTGATTCTCCTGCCTCAGCCTCCTGAGTATCTGGGACTATAGGCATCCACCACCATGCCCAGCTAATTTTTGTATTTTTAGTAGAGATGGGGTTTCGCCATGTTGGCCAGGCTGGTCTCGAACTCTTGACCTCAGGTGATCTGCCCGCCTTGGCCTCCCGAAGTGCTGGGATTACAGGAGTGAGCCACAGTGCATGGCCTGCTTTATAACAAATTGTTCCCAAACTTAGCAACAACTATTTGCCCCAGACGACTATTTTCCTCCCCCTCATTCTGTGGATTGACCAGGCAGTTCTGCTTTAGATGGTATTGGATGGAGTGCTGGAATGGCTGGAAAGTCCAAAATGGCCTCACTTGCTCAGCCAGCAATGTGGTGCAGGCTCCTAGCTGGGGACCTTAGTTCTTAGTTCTCCTGTACCTGCGGCTCTCCACGTGGCTGCTTGAGCTTCCTCGTAGTATGGCAGATGGATTACAAGAAGGAGCATTCCCAAATAAAGGACAGCATAAGCTGGATCTCTGGAGGGCCAGCCTCAGAAATCACCCAGTGTCACATGGGCCACATTTTATTGGTTACAGGGACAGCCAGTTTGAAGGGGAAGAGAAATATGTCTTTATGCTGTATCCAGTGCTAGAGTGCTAGCCCTTGCTACCTGCTCTCCCAGCCCCAGTGCTCAGGGCAGCACTGGCAGAACTGAAGTACTTGCAGAGTTAAAAACAGCAACATCCAAGAAAATCATTAAGTTTTAAAACTGTCTCCCATCCCAGTAGGTATAGCTTAAAAAGTAATAATAAAAATAAAACTGATTGTGTCTGAAATATTTCACAATTTAAAAATGGCTTTGTGCCGGGCTCAGTGGCTCACGCCTGTAATCCCAGCACTTTGGGAGGCCGAGACGGGCGGATCACAGGGTCAGGAGATCGAGACCATGGTGAAACTCCGTCTCTACTAAAAATACAAAAAATTAGCCGGGCGCGGTGGCGAGCGCCTGTAGTCCCAGCTACTCAGGAGGCTGAGGCAGGAGAATGGCGTGAACCCGGGAGGCGGAGCTTGCAGTGAGCCGAGATCGCGCCACTGCACTCCAGCTTGGGTGACAGAGAGAGACTCTGTCTCAAAAAAAAAAAAAAAAAAAAAAAAAAGCTTTGTAAACCTGTGGGACTTCTGAATTCATCAAGACAATTGTTAATATGGCCGGGCACAGTGGCTCACGCCTGTAATCCCAGCACTTTGGGAGGCCAAGGTGGGCGGATCATGAGGTCAAGTGTTTGAGACCAGCCTGGCCAACATGGTGAAACCCCATCTCTACTAAAAATACAAAAATTAGCCAGGCATGGTAGCGCACGCCTGTAATCCCAGCTACCCAGGAGGCCAAGGCAGGAGAATCACTTGAACCCGGGAGGTGGAGGTTGCAGTGAGGCAAAATCGCACCATTGCACCCCAACCTGAGTGACAGTGAGACTCCATTTCAAAACAAAAAAAAATTGTTAATAGAATTTTATTTTATTTTATTTTATTTTATTTTATTTATTTATTTTTTTTTTTTCTTTTTTTTTTGAGACGGAGTCTCCCTCTGTCACCCAGGCTGGAGTGCAGTGGCCAGATCTCAGCTTACTGCAAGCTCCGCCTCCCGGGTTCACGCCATTCTCCTGCCTCAGCCTCCCGAGTAGCCGGGACTACAGGTGCCCGCCACCGCGCCCGGCTAGTTTTTTGTATTTTTTAGTAGAGACGGGGTTTCACCGTGTTAGCCAGGCTGGTGTCGATCTCCTGACCTCGTGATCCGCCCGTCTCGGCCTCCCAAAGTGCTGGGATTACAGGCTTGAGCCACCGTGCCCGGCCTAGAATTTTAAAAGTCAAGAATAAGGATATAAAGAAAATATTTTTGTACAGGTGTATAATATTTGTGTTTTAAGCTAAGTGTTATTACAAAAAAAGTCAAAAAGTTAAAAAAATTATGAAGTTACAGTAAGCTAATATTTATTATTGAAAGAAAATTACTTTTCATAAATTTAGTATAGCCTAAGTGTGCAGTGTTTATAAAGTCTCCAACAGTGTGTAATGTCCTAAACCTTCACAGTCACTCCCCACTCACCCAGAACAACTTCCAGTCCTGTAAATGCCCCATACAAGTGTACCGTTTTTTATTTTATTTTTTTTTTTGAGGCGGAGCCTCACTCTGTCCCCCAGGCTGGAGTGCAGTGGCACAATCTCTGCTCACTGCAACCTCTGCCTCCTAGGTTCAAGTGATTCGCCTGCCTCAGCCTCCCGAGTAGCTGGAATTATAGATGCCTGCCAACATGCCGGGCTAATTTCTGTATTTTTAGTAGAGACGGGGTTTCACCATGTTGGCCAGGCTGGTCTTGAACTCCTGACCTCAGATGATCCACCCACCTCTGCCTCCCAGGGTGCTGGGATTACAGGCATGAGTCACCACACCCAGCAATTTTTGTTTTTGCTTTTTTTTTTTTTTTTTTGAGACAGAGCCTTCCTTCTGTCGCCCAGTCTGGAAGGCAGTGATGCCATCTCGGCTCACTGCAACCTCCACCTCCTGGGTTCAAGCAATTCTCTGCCTCAGCCTCCCGAATAGCTGAGATTACAGGTGCTCGCCACCATGCCTGGATAATTTTTGTATTTTTAGTAGAGATGGGGTTTCACCATCTTGACCAGGCTGGTCTTGAACTCCTGACCTTGTGATCCACCCGCCTCAGACTCCCAAAGTGCTGGTATTACAGGCGTGAGCCACTGTGCCCAGTCAATTTTTTTTTAATTTAATTTTTAAACAGCAGCCATGCTAATCTCTGTATTGTTCCAATTTTAGTATGTGTGCTACTGAAGAAAGCACTATTTCTCTGTTTTTAAAATTTATTTTATTTTGTTTTATTTTATTTTATTATTATTATTTTTTTTTTTTTGGAGAAGGAGTCTTGCTCTGTCGCCCAGGCTGGAGTACAGTGGCGCAATCTCGGTTCACTGCAACCTCCGCCTCCCGGGTTCAAGCAATCCTCCTGCCTCAGCCTTGAGTAGCTGGGATTACAGGCGTGAGCCACTGTACCCAGCCTATTTCTCTTTTACACCGTATTTTACTGTAATTTTTCTATGTTTAGATACACAAATACTTACCATTGTGTTACAGCTGCCAACAGTATTCAGTGCAGTATATTGAAGTCAAAATTAAAATATAGAGATGAATCCCTAAATTTCTCATGTTATTTGGGATACCAGAATTGTAACTTCGGGCATACACACAGACTGACTGGTCTTCAATATGTCCAAAGAACAAAGAGGAGGTTTTATAAAAAGGAGAAATGTTGGCCAGGTGTGGTGGCTCACACCTGTAATCACAGGACTTTGGGAGGCAGAGGCAGGAGGATCGCTTGCGCCCAGGAGTTTAAGACCAGCCTGGACAACATGGTGAGACCCCATCTCTACAAAAAAATAAAAAATAAGCTGGGTGTGGTGGCCCCCAGCCTGTAGTCCAACTGCTTGGGAGGCTGAAGATGGAGGATCGCTTGAGCCTAGGAGGTTGAGGCTGCAGTGAGCCATGATTGTACCCCTGCACTCCAGCCTGAGTAACAGCCAGACCTGTCTGTCCGACAAGAAGAGAAAGGAGAAATGCTATGCATTGTTTTTCCAGAAAGTCCATTGGCACTAGTAGAGTGTTGGGGAGCTGGCACACTCTGACTGGTAAGTGGCTTCAGTAGGTAAAACTAGATTTAGAGCAGTAGCAGGAGGTTTCAGAAGCCATTAGATAAAACTGGTTTCAGGTGAGAGCAGGCTGTTTTGGCCGCCAGGCTTGCAGAGAATTGCATTCTGGGACCTGTGTTATGTGCTCTAAGAGCTTTTTCCCCCTAGCTTCTCAACTGTTTTAATTGGGTCCGACAAGAACGACCCAATTCAAAAGGCCGGGCATGGTGGCTCATGCCTGTAGTCCCAGCACTTTGGGAGGCCGAGGTGGGCAGATCACTTGAGGTCAGGAATTTGAGACCAGCCTGGCCAAGGGCATGGTGAAACCCCCAGTCTCTACTAAAAATACAAAAATTAGCAGGGTGTGGTGGTGGGCAGCTGTAATCCCAGCTACTTGGGAGGCTGAGGCACGAGAATGGCTTAAACCCAGGAGGTGAAGGCTGCAGTGAGCTGAGATCGTACCACTGCACTCCAGCCTGGGTGACAGAGCGAGACTCTGTCTCAAAAAAAAAAAAAAAACAAAAAAAAGAATGACCCAAGTTATATAATCAACTTTCACAAGTAACATGCTCTACAGGTTTGTGGCCTAGGAGTAATAGGCCATACCATAGAGCCCAGGTGGGTAGGAGGTTCTACCCTATAGGTTTGTGTAATTAAATGATGTTTGCACAATGATAAAATCGCCTGACAACAAATTTCTTAGACGTTTCCCTGTTGTTAAGTGACACATGACTATTTAAAATGTATTTGATCTGAAGCTATCTCTTTCTAATGCTATTTTATCGGATTTTAATGTTATGCTGACTTCATTAAAAGAATAAGGACTCTCTGTCATCTGAGCTCTGGAGGAAACACCACTGATGTGTGTGGCAGGGTAGGCAAGGAAGTGCTCAGAGTCTTCTAGGTCCTGTCAAAAGAACCGAGGACGAACCAGAAGAGGCTTTCACTGACCAAAGTCAGTTTTCTTTTTAAATTAATTAATTTTTGCTTTAAAAAATCTTTTTTCTTAGGATTACTGTGATTAAATTAAGGGTCTTCAGATGAGAGGGGCCTGGGTTACCCGGGTGTACCCAGTGTAATCACAAGCGTCCTTATAAGAGGGAGGTAGGCGGGTCAGAGGGTGCTGGAGGAGGAGGAGGAGGAGACTGGATGTCAGAAGCCGGGGTTGTCGTCGGAGGAGGAGGAGGGACTCAAAGATGCTACACTCTGGCTTTGAAGGAAGGGACCAGGAGCTATGGACTGCAGGAAGATTCCAGAAGCTGAAAAAGAGGCTGGGCGTGGTGGCTCACGCCTGTAATCCCAGCACTTTGGGAGGCTGAGGAGGGCGGATCACTTGGGGTCAGGAATTCAAGACCAGCCTGGCCAACATGGCGAAGCTCCTTCTCTATTAAAAGTACAAAAAATTAGCCGGGCATGGTGGCAGTCACCTGTAATCCCTGCTACTCAAGAGGCTGAGGCATGAGAATCGCTTGAACCCAGGAGGTGGAGGTTGCATTGAGCCAATATTGCGCCACTGCACGCCAGCTTGGGCGACAGAGGGAGACTCTGTCTCAAAAAAAAAAAAAAGCCTGGAAAACTCAAAGAACGGATTCTCCCCTCAAGCCTCCAGGGGGAACGTGGCTCTGCCGACACCCTGATTTTGCCTCAGTCAGACTGCAGACTTCTGGCCTCCCAGAGGTAAGGTACAAATTTTGCATTCTTTTGAGCCTCTAAGTTTGTAGCAACACTATCAACTGTATCACAACTTTAAAAATATTTTAGACCGGCCATGGTGGCTCACACCTGTAATCCCAGCACTTTGGGAGGCCGAGGCGGGCGGATCACCTGAGGTCAGGAGTTCGAGACCAGCCTGGCTAACACGGAAACCTCATTTCTACTAAAAATACAAAACATTAGCTGGGTGTGGTGGTGCGCGCCTGTAATCCCAGCTACTCGGGAGGCTGAGGCAGGAGAATTGCTTGAACCCGGAGGCGGAGGTTGCAGTGAACCGAGATCGTGCCATTGCACTCTAGTTTGGGCAACAAGAGCGAAACTCCGTCTCAAAAAAATAAAAAATTTAAAGAGCAAAACTGTCTTAAAAAACATATATATTAAGGGTCTTCAGATGAGAGGAGCCTGGGTTACCCAGGTGTACCCAGTGTAATCACAAGCATCCTTATAAGAGGGAGGCAGGCGGGTCAGGGTGCTGGAGGAGGAGGAGGAGACTGGATGTCAGAAGCCGGGGTTGGAGGAAGGACTCTATAGGCAGATTACCAAAGGGGTCCGTGAAACCAAAAAAGGTTAAGAACCCGTGATCCGTCTGCCCCCTGTGATTTCACCCTGTCTCATGGCATTAAATACCATCAATAAGCTGATGATTTCAGAAAGGCATCTGTAGGCTGTGCCGCTCTTCTGAATGTCAGATCTGGTCCCCTGCCGCCTGTCAGGCCTCATGTCCCTTCTTCCCTGGGCTCGCTCCCCTCCAGCTGTTTCTCAAGCCCGCCTGTCACTTGTCCTTCCCCCCTCTTCTCCTTCCATGGCTGAAATTCACCTGCTTGAAATCATCTGCTTGATTATGCGTAAGCTCCACAAGGACAGGATTTGTCTATGCATGAATCCAACCTTGGTGCTTAGAATGATGCCAGCCCAGCCTCATGCCTGTAATTCCAGCACTTTGGGAGGTCGAGGCAGGCGGATCACCTGAGGTCAGGGGTTCAAGACCAGCTTGGCCAATGTGGGGAAACCCCGTCTCTTCTGAAAATACAAAACATTAGCCCAGCACAGTGGTGGGCACCTGTAATTCCAGCTACTCGGGAGGCTGAGGCAGGAGAATCACTTGAACATGGGAGGCAGAGATTGCAGTGAGCTGAGATCACACCACTGCACTCCAGCCTGGGTGAAAGAGTGAGAGACTCCAACTCAAAAAAAAAAAAAAAAAAAAAAAGGAAATAGTGCCAGCCCATAGGAAATGCTTAATTCCCCTTAGTGGAAAGGAGGAAGGGATGAACCTTCCTGAATCTCTTTGTGTTTGGGTGAATCTCGTCTCTTGTCCACAGTTTATGATGGTTTTGCTTCATTATTCAATCTAAGACTTCATAGGAAGATTAGCCCATTTTTAGACTTATGGATAGGAGAAAATATGTTTGGTTTTAGCGCTGTCTGCATATTTATGTTCAAAATATCTCACTATTTAATCTGTTTGCTCTGTAGGGGGTGTATCTTAGAGTCTGGGAGTTTTGTGTCATTGACTAGTGACTATTTTTATATTGCATTGGCTGCTCATGGTACCATAACAACATACCATAGACTGGGTGCAACGTAAACATAAACCACAGAAATGTATTTTCTTCCAGTTCTGGAGGCTGGAAGTCTGAGATCAGGGTGTCCACAGGGTCCGTTCCTGGTGAGGGCTCTCCTCTTGCCTTGCAGATGGCCACCCTCTCACTGTGTCCTCATGTGGCACAGAGAGAAAGAGCAAGCTCTTTAGTGTCTCTTATAAGGTCACTAATTCCATCATAAGGGCTCCTCTTCTTGACCTCATCTAAACCTAATTACCGGCTGGGCATGGTGGCTCACGCCTGTAATACCAGCACTTTGGGAGACTGAGATGGGTGGATCACCTGAGTTCAAAAGTTCAAAACCAGCCTGGCCAACATGGTGAAACCCCGTCTCTACTAAAAATACAAAAATTAGCCAGGCCTGGTGGTGGGCGCCTGTAATCCCAGTTACAGTTAATATTGAATGTCAACTTGATTGGATTGAAGGATGCAAAGTACTGTTCCTGGGTGTGTCTGTGAGGGTGTTGCTAAAGGAGATTAATGTTTGAGTCAGTGGACTGGGAGAGGCAGACCCACCCTCAGTATGGGTAGATACCCTCTAATCAGCCTTCCAGCATGGCTAGGATAAAAGCAGGCAGAAGAAGTTGGAAATAGCAGACTTGCTGAGGCTTCTGGCCTTCATCTTTCTCCCGTGCTGGGTGCTTCCTGCACTTGAACATCAGACTCCAAGTTCTTCAGCTTTTGGACTCTTGGACCAGTGGTTTGGTTTGCCAGAGGCTCCCAGGCTTTTGGCCACAGACTGAAGGCTGTACTGTCGGCTTCCCTACTTTTGAGGTTTTGGGACTTGGACTGAGCCACTACTGGCTTCCTTGCTCCTCTGTTTGCAGACAGCAAACAGACTTAACCTAGTGATAGTACAAGTCAATTCTCAGTAAACTCCCTCTCAGGCCGTGGCGGGCGGATCACAAGGTCAGGAGTTTGAGACCAGCCTGGCCGACATGGTGAAACCCCGCCTCTACTAAAAATACAAACATTAGCCAGGTGTGGTGGCACACACCTGTAATCCCAGCTACTTGAGAGGCTGAGGCAGGAGAATCGTTTGAACCCGGGAGGTGGAGGTTGCAGTGAGCTGAGATTATGCCACTGCACTCCAGCCTGGGTGGCAGGGCAAAACTCTGTCTCAAAAAATAAACTCCCTCTCATCTATACATACATCCTCTAAACATCTAGTTCTGTCCCTCTAGAGAACCCTGACTAATACACTGGTCATACTGTTTCATTTTTTCCTAGGGCTTGGTATATACGTTATCAGCATGTTGATCCAAGTCATTTTATTTTTAGAAAGCCCTCTTGGCGTATTTTATTTCTTTAAATATCTTCCCTGGCCGGGTGCCAGTGGCTCACTCCTGTAATCCCAACACTTTGGGAGGCCAAGGCAGGTGGATCACTTGAGATCAGGAGTTTGAGACCAGCCTGGCCGACATGGTGAAACCCTGTCTCTGCTAAAAATACAAAAATTAGCCCGGCATGGTGACATGCCTGTAATCCCAGCTACTCAGGAAGCTAAGGCAGGAGAATCCCTTGAACCTGGGAGGTGGAGGTTGCAGTGAGCCAAGATCACACCACTGCACTCCAGCCTGGCAACAGAGCAAGACTTCACCTCAAAAAAAAAAAAAAAAGGTTTTTTTCCTGTTCCATTATTTTTGTTTTTGCCTCCAGAAATATTAACTAAATGTATATAGTACTTCTTGGATCTTCATGTCTATCATTTTCTGTGTATTCATTTTAAACTTTTGTCTGTTCTTTGTTCTTTACTATTTTTCTCAATCCCAATGTATTGGTTTTTTTCTTGCTCTTTTTATGATTTCAGGATTACTTCTTTTCAGTTGTGCTGCATCCACTGTGCCTGGCTGTCTGTGATGGCTTTTGTTTTGTTTTGAGGTGGGGTCTCACTCTTGTCACCCAGACTGGAGTATAGTAGCATGATATTGACTCACTATGACTTTCGCCTCCTGGGCTCCCTCGATCCTCCCACCTCAGCCTCCTGAGTATGTAACTACAGGTGTGTGTGCCACAATGCCTGGCTAATTTTTGTATTTTTTATAGAGACAAAGTTTTGCCATGTTGCCCAGGCTGGTCTTGAACTTTGGAGCTCAACTGATCCGCCCACCATGGCCTCCCAAAGTGCTGGGATTACAGGCATGAGCCATCACGCCCAGCTAAGTTTTGTATTTTTTGTAGACATGAGGTCTCACTATGCAGCCCAGACTGGTCTTGAACTCCTGGACTCAAGCCATCCTCCCACCTCAGCCTCCCAAAGTGCTGGGATTACAGGCGTGAGCCACCGTGCCTGAGCCACCGTGCCTGGCCTATCAGTCATCTTTGAATGAGGCAGCTCTAGACCACCAGATGTCAGGAGTTGAAGGGCCTGGGCTATGCTCTAGGAGAGCCGCATCCGCATGAGTGGATAACCTTCACTCCTGTCCGCTGAGCTCATCGGATGCAGGCTCATGGTGGACAGTTGCTCCTCTCTGCCCAACCTCACCTGCAGATTTCTTCCTCCAAACAAGGCTTGTCTGTGTGACTCCACATTCAGCCTCACCTCCTGTGTTCATTCCAGCTCCCTGCCTGGGTCGGGGCAAGTCCCCACCTGAGCATCCTGTCATGCTTCGCTCCCTGGCGTGTCACTGACTTTGGAGAATTATGCTCAGCTGGCTGCCTCCAGGATGCACCCCTCTCCTTGCACCCGTTTAACATTCAGGGCAGTTGGCATCCCTTCCTCAGACTTTCGTGGCTGAGGGTTTCAGATGTCTCCCAGTTTCCTTAGTGCCAAGGTCTGGATTTCTGCTGCTTGTTCTCCTTGCTGCTTTGGGGTAGATTTGGAGAGAAGCAGCATTATTCTGACATTTTTAAACAGGAAGTCTTTTGCTGCGTGCTGCAGCCTGTCTAAACAGCCAGCCTCGGTTCAGAGTGTGGCAGCCAGAGGAGAGCCCTATTCAATAGATGAATCAAGAGATTCAATACACTCATTTTTGCTCTGTTGCCCAGGCTGGAGTGCAATGGCATGATCTTGACTCACTCCAACCTCCACCTCCCTTGGCTCAAGGGATCCTCCTGCCCCAGCCTCCCAAGTAGCTGGGACCACAGGTGTGTGCCACCATGACCAGCTTTTTTTTTTTTTTATTTTTTTTGAGATGGAGTCTCACTCTGTTGCCCAGGCTAGAGTACAGTGGCGTGGTCTTGGCTCACTGTAATCTCCGCCTCCCGGGTTTACACCATTCTCCTGCCTCAGCCTCCCAAGTAACTGGGACTACAGGCGCCCGCCACCACGCCCAGCTAATTTTTTGTATTAGTAGAGAGGTGTTTCACCATGTTTGCCAGGATGGTCTCGACCTCCTGACCTTGTGATCTGCCCGCCTCGGACTCCCAAAGTGCTGGGATTATAGGCCACTGCGCCCGGCCTTTTTTTTTTTTTAATACTTTAAGTTCTGGGGTACATGTGTACAACGTGCAGTTTTGTTACGTAGGTTTATATGTGTCATGTTGGTTTGTTGCACCCACCAACTCATTTACATTAGGTATTTCTCTTAATGCTATCCCTCCCCCAGTTCCCCACCCCCCAACAGGCCCCAGTGTGTGATGTTCCCCTCCCTGTGCCCGTGTGTTCTCATTGTTCAACTTCCACTTATGAGAACATGCGGTGTTTGGTTTTCTGTCTGTGTTTGTTTGCTGAGAATGGTGGTTTCCAACTTCATCCATGTCCCTGCAAAGGACATTAACTCATCCTTTTTTATGACTGCATAGTATTCCATGGTGTATATGTGCCACATTTTCTTTATCCAGTCTGTTACTGATGGACATTTGGGTTGGTTCCAAGTCTGCTATTGTGAATAGTCCCACAATAAACATGAGTGTGCATGTGTCTTTATAGTAGCATGATTTATAATCCTTTGTGTATATACCCAGTAATGGGATTGACGCCTAGCTATTTTTTGTATTTTTTTGGTACAGACAGTGTTTTGCCATGATGACCTTGCTGGTCTTCAACTCCTGACCTCGGGTGATCTGCCCACCTCGGCCTCCCAAAGTGCGGGGATATTACAGGCATGGGCCACCATGGCCGGCCTCAAGACACTTACAAAAGAAATATAATCTGCACAGCTAATGGTTGTCAGTTGAAGCTGGCAGACTGCTAGATGAAGGTCATATAAATAAATAATATTAAAATAGAGCCTGCTGTTATAGATTGAATTGTGTCCCCCAATACTTATGAATGTGACCTTATTTGGAAACGTGGTCTTTTAAGATGAGGTCGTGCCAGGCACTGTGGTGCATGCCTATAGTCCCAGCTACTAGGGAGGCTGGAGGGGAAGGATCACTTGAGCCCTCGGGTCTGAGACCAGCCTGGACAACATAGTGAGATCATATCTCTATTAAAAAAAATAGATGAGATCATTAGGTTGGGCCCTAATCCAATTTGACTAGTGTTTTTATAAAACACACAAATTAAGTCAGCTATAGTGGCTTACGCCTGTAATCCCAACACTTTTGGGAGGCTGAGGTGGGAGGCTCACAGGAGTTCGAGATCAACCTGGGCAACATAGGGAGATCCAGTCTCAACTAAAAATACAAAAATAGCCAGGCGTGGTGGCACATGCCTGTAATTTCAGTTACTCAGGAGGCTGAGGCACAGAATTGTTTGAACCCGGGAGACAGAGGCTGCCGTGAGCTGAGATCATGCCACTGCACTCCAGTCTGGGCGACAGAGTAAGACTCTGTCTTTAAAAAAAAAAAAAAAAAAAAAAGGCAGGAATTTGAACACAGAGGCAGACATGCCCATAGAGAGCACATCATGTAAAAAGACACAGGGAGAAGACAGCCAAGGGACGCCTGAGGCTACCAGTAGCCAGGAGACAGGCCTAGAAACAGATCCTTCATCGGCACCATCAGAGGAAGCACGGGCCCTGCTCGTGCCTTGGTTTTGGACTCTGACCTCCGGAACTGTGAGAGAATAAATTTCTGGGTTTTTGTTTTTTAAAATTATTTTTAATTATTATTTTTTAAACAAAAGCATCAGGTTGGTAAAAAGATTTCTGTTGTTTAAGCCACCCAGTCTGTGATACTTTGTTACGATAGCCCTGGGAAACCAACCCACCACCTTTATGTCCGCTATTCCCAACCAACATCCGCATCCCCTCCTGTGCCGAGGCGGGGGTCCAGGAGGTTTATGTTACCCCGCAGGCTTTAATGTTTCCAGAGTATCACGTGCCGGAAATTGGGGAGGAAGCGGGGAACTACTAAGTGTCTTGAGGGATGGCAGCTTGGGCAAAAAGAGGAAGACTGAGTCTCTGGCCCAGCCTGGAACCCCCATGAGTTCTCGGGATAACAGCCAAATCAGATCATGCGCGCAAGGCCCTTGTCGCTTGGCCTCGCCCACCTTTCAAACCTGGTATCTAACTGCACGGCCTGGTCTCTCCTTGCTCCAACTATCTGAACTGTTTCCCCTTAACAGCACCCCAGAAAGCTCCCTCAAGGCCCTTCCCCGTGCCCCCCACACCCACTCCAGAGACAAATACTGTCCTGATGTGTTCCACCGCATCCATCTTCCCTGTCGTAGAGTTCGTAGAAGTGGAGCCACAGAGCATGTGTGTTGCATGCGGCACAATGCTTCTGGAAATTCACGTTGCACTTACCAGCAGCTCATTCTGTTGCATGGATACGCAGTACCACAATGTGTTTATCCATTCACCAGTTGATAGACATTAGTCTTGTCTCCAGTCTGGGGTGGTTATGAATTAAGCCGTTATGAACATGTCAGTACAAGTACTTATATGGAAGTGTTTTCATATCTCCAGGATTCCTGGGGATTGGATCACTGGGTCATATGCTAAGTACATAGTTCGCCTTTTAAGAAATTGCCAAGCCGGGTGTGGTGGCTCACATCTGTAATCCCAGCACTTTGGGAGGCTGAGGCGGGGGGGATGGAGGGGATCATCTGAGGTCTGGAGTTTGAGACCAGCCTGACCAACGTGGAGAAACCCCGTCTCTATTAAAAATACAAAATTAGCCCGGTGTGGTGGCACATGCCTGTAATCCCAGCTATTCAGGAGGTTGAGGCAAGAGAATCACTTGAACCTGGGAGGCGGAGGGTGCAGTGGGCCGAGATCGTGCCATTGCACTCCAGCCTGGACAACAAGAGCGAGACTCCTTGTGGGGGGAAAAAAAATGGCCAAAATGTTTCCCAAAGAAGGTGTATCATGTTCTGTTTCCACCAACAATGCATGAAAGTCCAGGTGCTACATACAAGTCCTCACCAACACTTGGTGTTGTCTTTTTACTTTCAGCCCTACTGATCGGTGTATAGTGGTATCTCATTTAAAATTGCATTTCTGGTCCAGTGTAGTGGCTCACGCCTCTAATTCCAATACTTTAGGAGGCCAAGGCAGGAGGATCTCTTGGACCCAGGAGTTCTAGACCAGCCTGGGCAACAAAGCAAGACCCTGTATATACCAAAGGAAATAGGGCATGGTGGCACATGTCTGTGGCCCCAGCTACTCAGGTGGGAGGATCACTTGAGCCCAGGAGTTCAAGGCTGTAGTGAGCTACAATGACACCACTGCACTCCAGCCTGGGTGACAAAGTGAGACCCCTCCATCTCAAATAAAAATAAATAAAATTGCACTTCTGAATAATACACATTTATTTGGCTGCCTCCACCAATCTCAGCTGGGCTCCCCTACATCTTCAGGCTGGCTTGGGTGGGGCAGCCCTGTTCTGTGTATCCTTCATTGTCCTCCAGTTACTGGGATAGGGATAGTCTTGTGACAATGGCAAGAGAGCCAAAAGAAACACGCAAGGCCTTTTGAGGCCTAGGTCAGAACTGACACACCATCCTTTACCCAACAGGCCACTGGCTAGAGCCATGGAAATAGCCAAACTCAGCAGGCAGGGGTGGGGGTGGGGGGTCCAGCTGGTCCTGGAGTAGATGGAGCTGCAGGCTCAGGTGGAAAGGGCATGGATGTGGGAATAGGCAAAGAACTGGACCAGAGATGATCTCAAACACACAATCCTTCCTGCTAATGTTTCACAATTTATGCCTAATAACTTGTAGAAAAATGACTAATGATGGCCGGGTGCGGTGGCTCATGCCTGTAATCCCAGCAATTTGGGAGGCTGAAGCAGGCGGATCACCTGAGGTCAGGAGTTGGAGACCAGCATGGCCAATGTGGCAAAACCCCATCTGTACTGAAAATACAAAAAATTAGCCAGGTGTGGTGGTACATGCCTGTAATTCCAGCTACTCAGGAGGCTGAGGCCTGAGAATTGCTTGAACCTGGAAGACGGTGGTTGCAGTAAGCTGAGATCATGCCACTGCACTCCAGCCTGGGCAACAGAGCGCGACTCTGTCTCAAAAGACTAATGATGAATTTTTTTTTTTTTTTTGGGACGGAGTCTCCCTTAGCTGTCCAGGCTGGAGTGCAGTAGTGTAATCTTGGTTCACTGCAACCACCGTCTCCCAGGTTCAAGCGATTCTCCCATCTCAGCCTCCCGAGTAGCTGGGATTACAGGCACCAGCCATCATGCCTGGCTAATTTTTGTATTTTAGTAGGGATGGGTTTCACCATGTTGACCAGACTGGTCTTGAACTCCTGACCTCAGGTGATCCACCCACCTCAGCCTCCCAAAGGGCTAGGATTACAGGCGTGAGCCACTGTGTCCAACTGAATCATTCATTTCTTGAATGTAGGAAGAGTCTAGAGGCTGCGTCGGTCAGTTCTGCACAATGGTGTCTTTCTCACAGATGGCATTTCCCACTCACAGGGTCTTAAGTTGTTCCCCTGTCAAGTCAAGCTCCGGCCTTGCCTCAAACCCCTAAGGTCTTTGCACACACGGTCCTGGTGAGGCTGTGGCTATCCAAGGACACCGAGTGAAGTAAGGGCAGCAGGACCCAGTGCCTGGTCATTCTAGCTGGGATCGTCCGCCTGGCAGTGTCGTAGCCACCATCTGTGGCGACTCTGCCATGCCGCAGGTAGTGTGCGTGAGCAGTTTATGTACAGAGTGCGTGGAATTCCCACAATGACCCAGTACATTAGTGGTTAGTTTGGATTCGTTGGGCTTTTAGTGACAAAAACCCAATTCCAAGCTGCCTAAGCAAGAAAGAGAAATGATTAGAAGACTCGGGAGGGCCTCAGAGAGGCCAAGAGTAGGGATACAACTGGGCCTGGGACTGGCTGGAGCCGGGCTCCTTGCGTCTTGCCTCGACCTGTCTTCCTGTGTCTGGGTCACTCTCTTCTGTGGTGGCCAGCTTTATCTGCTCCTGGAGAACATGGCGGCACATGGCCACTAACAGCTTTCAACTTCCGCGATGTCCTCAGTTCAAGAGAACAGCCAGTCCAAGTTAGAAACTAATCCCAAGGAAGGACTGGGATTGTTTTAAACAGGCTCAGGCAGCTGCCTCTGGACCACTAAGCTGTCACTGTTACCAGTGTGGAAACGTCGACATTGACTAAAACATTCGTGTGACTGCAGAGGTGTGTGTGTGGCGGGGGGGGGGTTCCCCAGACAGTGGGGGAAGGGCAGATGGAACAACAGCAGTCTTCTTTCATGCTTGCGTTTTTATTTCCACTTAATAGATGAGACTCAAGGAAAACACGCAGATAGAGCGTGCTGGTTAAGAGTACAGACCTGGTCAGGCACAATGGCGCACGCTTGTAATCCCACCACTTTGGAAGCCTGAGGTGTGCGGATCACCTGAGGTCAGGAGTTTGAGACCAGCCTGGCCAATATGGTGAAACGCCATCTCTACTAAAAAATACAAAAATTAGTGGAGTGTGGTGGTGCGCACCTGTAATCCCAGCTACTCGGGAGGCTGAGACAGAAGAATCACTTGTACATGGGAGGTGGAGGTTGCAATGCAATAAGCCAAGATTGCGCCATTGCACTCCAGCCTGGGTGACAGAGCAAGACCCTCTCTCTCAAAAAAAAAAAAAAAAAAAAAAAGATTACAGACCTTATATAAGATCTGAATAGACACTTCACCAAAAAGATATACAAAAAGCAAATAAACACGTAATGGTAAGTGGATAAGCGGCGAGACACCCTTACAATGGATTCTACTCAACGTGAAAAGGTGGGACGTGCTGATGCACACAGCCCGGGTGAGTCTCAGCAGCATCATGTTAAGGGAAGGAAGCCGGCACGAAAGTCTGTATGTCAATAACTCCATTTATATAAAGTTCTAGAGAAGATAAAGCTCATGCTAGAGAGATCAGTGGCTGCCGGGGCCAGAGGTTTGCGGAGAGGATTGGGAGAGGCCAGGAGAGAATTTGTGGGGAGATGGAACTATTCTATATCATGATTGCACTGGTAGGATACACTTGTCAACTTACCATATGCTTAAAATTGGTGATTTTTTTTTTTGAGATGGAGTCTCGCTCTGTCACCCAGGCTGGAGTGCAGTGGTGCGATCTTGGCTCACTGCAACCTCCACCTCCAGGGTTCAAGCGATTCTCCTGCCTCAGCCTCCTGAGTAGCTAGGATTACAGGCGCCTGCTACCATGCCGGCTAATTTTTTGTATTTTTAGTAGAGATGAGGTTTCACCATGTTGTTAAGGCTGGTCTCGAACTCCTGACCTCAAGTGATCCACTCCCCTCGGCCTCCCAAAGTGCTGGGATTACAGGTGTGAGCAATTATAATTGTGCCCAGCTGAAATTGGTGAATTTTATTGTGGGAAAATTACATCTCAAAGCAGTTTTTTAAAAGGTAGCCATTATCATTTTTAGGCATCTCTTATAGGTTTTTGCCTTTGAATAAACGCAATAAAAATAAAGTAGTAGGTCTTGGGGTTAATCCAAACTGCATTCAACTCCCCCAGACCCTATCATGACACCCTAAGTACCTTTTTGACTTTTTAAGCCTCAGCAATCTCATCTGTACGTCTGGAGATGACAACTTCTAGCTCATAGATTTACTGTTGTGAAGGATGAAGAGATGATGTGGATAACTCCTCAGCGCTGGGGTTATCTAGTCTGACTTTGGTAAATGTATTACTGCTGCCCAAGGGCACACAGCTTCTAAGCGGCAGATTCAGGGCTCAAACCGAAGTCTGTTTCCAAACCCTAGCTCCTGGCCACCCGCGCTGCCTCACTAGCGCCCTCTTGTGCTAGTTCTATGCTTCCAAGCACACTTTGGATTCTTCGACTTCCCCTGTAAGAACACAGCGTGCTGATCAACAAACAAGAGCATCTGCTTCTATTTATAACTCTAACTAGAAAATTGACATTCAGCTTTTATAAATACTTTTGAACAACAGGAACAGGCTGCAAGTCTTTTGATTTGGAAACTCTGAGCAGCAAGGAGAGGGCTCAGAAGGCCACAAGGAATCCATACGGCTTAGGGAGGGAGGGAGGGCAGACTTTGGCCCCAGCGACTCATCAGGATGACCGCCGTGTAAAGACTATTGATGCCCTCAGCCAAGGAAGGAAGGTAGGTGGCCAGTGCCTCCAGCTGTAAGCAGAAGCCCGGGTGTCACTGGTTGGGAATAAGAGAAGGAGAATGAGAACAAACCATGATGATAAATTGGTTCTGAATTATGACCAGGCAAAGGGTGGGAGAACTGTGGCCACATTTGAGCTCTGATAAGAGCAAAGCTGGAATCTTAAATACTTAGATACGGAGCCTTAAAGGATATACTTGACAAGTAATAAAAATCTTAGAAACACTTTAGTGATTCTCAAGGCTTGCCGCTGATTTCAACTGCAAATCAACCTGGCAGTCTGACAACATAGTCGATTTTAACTTCCAAGCTCCTCAGCAAACATCCTGTGTCTGGGACATCAGGAGCCTTTTAGCTCCTCTCAGCCTCAGGGCCAAGTACCCAGGGCTCCCCAGGGCCAGGTGCCGGCTGGAATCGCCTGAGGTTAAAAAACGCAGGTGATGCTGGGCACAGTGGCTCACACCAAAGTGCTACCAGCACTTTGGGAGGCCGGTGGGGGGGGGCGCGGATCACCTGAGGTCAGGAGTTCGAGACCAGCCTTGCCAACATGGTTGAAACCCTGTCTCTACTAAAAATGCAAAAATTAGCCGGGTGTAGTGGCAGACACCTGTAATCCCGCTACTCAGGAGGCTGAGGCAGGAGAATCACTTGAACCCGGGAGGTGGAGGTTGCAGTGAGCCAAGATCATGCCACTCACTCCAGCCTGGGCAACAGAGCAAGACTCTGTCTCCAAAAAAAAAAAAAAAAAAAAAAAAGGGCACAGCAGCTAATGCCTGTACGCCCAGCACTTTGTGAGGCCAAGACAGGCTGATCACCTGAGGTCGGGAGTTCGAGACTAGCCTGACCAACATGGAGAAACCCCGTCTCTACTAAAAATATAAAATTAGCCAGGTGTGGTGGCGTATGCCTGTAATCCCAGCTACTTGGGAGACTGAGGCAGGAGAATTGGTTGAACTCTGGCGGTGAAGGTTGTGGTGAGCGGAGATTGCGCCATTGTATCCAGCCTGTGCAACAAGAGCAAAACCACATCTCTTAAAAAAAAAAAAAAACCCGCAGGTACCCAGACTCCTCCCAGGTGCAGGATTCAATCTGAGTAAGCCGAGGTAGTGGTAGGAGTGACCTCGGGGCCTGTAAATCTGGAACGTTTTTGCTTTAGTTGGTGAGGATGGAGACTGAGTGAAAGTCTGGTCTGCCGTTTGAGAAAGTTACTATTGTTCCAAGTTGGCAAGCCAAGAAACAGCAGTATAAACATTATTTAGAACTATGAAAACAAATACAAGAAGGAACCGCAGAAAGCACCCAAAGTTGTTCTAACCAGTGGTGTCCGAAGTTAGAATAATGATTATCTTGAGAAGCGGGGACTATTAGCTTGGAAGGAGCATCAGGGAACTTTCTAGGTGCTGGAAATGGTCTGTATCTTGATCTGGGTGGGAGTTGGGTGTTGGCCCTCCCTATCCATGGATTCTACATCGGTGAATTCAACCAACCTTGGGTTTAAAGTATTTGGGAAAAAAGCATTTAAAAAAATACAAATAATATACAATGTAACAACTGTTTACGTAGCAGTTACATAATATCAGGTGTTATAAGTAATGTAGAGGTGACTTAAAGTATACAGAGGATATGCATAGGTTATGTGCAAATACCACACCATTTTATATGAGAGACTTGTGCACCCTCAGATTTGGTGCTTGAACCCCGGCAGCAGAAGCGGAGGCTGCAGTGAACCAAGATCGCGCCGTTGCACTCAGACCTGAGGAACAGTTAGATTCCGTCTCAAAAAAATTGGGGGATCCTTCAATCAATCCCCCATAGATACCGAGGAATGACTGTACATATATAAAAACCCATCAAGCTGTACTCTCAAGATTGTGTATTTCACCTACATATAATTTAAACATGTTAAATGTCTCCCTCCAAAGAGGAATCGGTTCACAGACAGACCAGGCTGCAGGCAGACTTTTTTTTTCTCTGTTTTCAAAGACAGAGTCCCTCTCTGTTGACTGGGCTGGAGTGCAGCGGTGTGATCACAGCTCAATGCAGTCTCAACTCCTGGGTGCCAGTGATCCTCCTGCCTCAGCCTCCCAAGTAGCTGGGAGTACGGGCACAGGCCACTGTGCCTGGCTAGATTTTAAATATTTTGTAGAGACAGGATTTCCCTTTGTTGCCTGTATTGGGCTCGAATTCCTGGGCTCAAGCAATCCTCCTGCCTTAGCCTCTCAAAGTTCTGGGATTACAAGCGTGAGGCACCGTGCCTGGTCAGGATTGAATTTTTTTTTTTTTTTTTAAACATACATTTACAAACTTAAAACCATATCCACCTTTTTAAAAAAAACACCATATTCATGTCTCCTTTGATAAAAATAGAAATTAGATGTTTTAAAAGGTCCACAAGAGTCTGGTGTACAGCCTGGGTTGAGAAGTTCTGACTTCAGAACCGCTTCCTGCGATTGCTTTTTAAAAATAGCTTCTAACCCTTTCTTTCACCAAGGTAAATTCTCACGAGTTTCAACCTTACTTTAGAGCGTATCTTTTGCTTTCTACAAGCAGAAGTTTAAAGAGAAGAGCTTACACAGCAGGTTGGTCTGCATGGAATTCCTCTACTAGTCTCTTTCCACCACGCACTGCCAGCTAGTGTTTGAAACTGACACTCAACATTACCACCAGCCCCAGCTTGGGCAGTGGAGCTTCTGAGGTCGGGCTCTGACTCAGGATGGCCTAGCGGATCTCTGGCCACAGAAGAGCAGCTCTGGATATTTGGTTTTTCAGTAGCTCAGGTGTGGGATGGGGGTCCCCAAACAAGGTCTTTCCCGGTTTTCCTGGCAATTCTGATGCTGGTTGGTGGTCCAGAAGCCGTATTTTGAGCTACCCTGCCTAAAAGAGTCCATACTGCCAACAGGAAAAAAAAAAAAAAGTGTATATATTTTCAATCAGATTTACTGAGGCACAATGAAGAAAGTGTACCCATTTCAAGACTGCCTTTTGACAAATGTAGACACCCACGTAACCACTGCCAGTCAAAATATGGAAGATTTCCAGCAAGAAAGTGCCCTTGTATCCCTCTGCCGTCAATCCTTGCTCCTCCCTGAGCTCTGGCCCCAGGCAAACCTGCTTTCTGTCCCTAGAAACCAGTTTTGCCTGTTCTAGGATTTCACATAAAGAGAATTGATTGTACAGTATGTGTACTCTTTTGTGTCTCATTCCTTTAGCTCAGCTTTTGATTTATTAGCTCAGCTTGTTGTAAAGGTATTCATGTTGCTGCTTGTGTCAGTAATCCCTTCCTTTGTAGGAATATATCACAATTTATCTTTTTTTTTTTTTTTTTCGTGAGGCAGGGTCTCACTCTATCACCCAGGCTGGAGTATAATGGCGCAATCTCGGCTCACTGCTGCAACCTCCACCCCCCAGGTTCAAGCGATTCTTCTGCCTTGGTCTCCCAAGTAGCTGGGATTATAGGCACCTGCCACCATGCCTAACTAATTTTGTATTTTTAGTAGAGACGGGGTTTCACCACGTTGACCAGGCTGGTTTTGAACTCCTGACCTCAAGTTATCCACCCGCTTCAGCCTCCCAAAGTGCTGGGATTAGAGGGGTGAGCCATCACGCCTGGCCTGTTTTATCTGCTTTCTAATTGATGGATATTTCCGCTCTTACGAATGCAGCTGCTATGAATGTTCAAATACAAGTGTTTGGATGTAAGTCTTCATTTCTCTTGGGCACCAATGAGGACTGTTGGGCCATATGGTAAGGATATGCTTATTTGCAAGAAGCTGCCTGTTTTCCAAAATAGCTATACCATGTAACACGACCACTAGCAAATGTGAGTTCCAGTTGCTCCACATCTTCATTCACACTTAGTGCTGTCAGTCTTTTTACTTTTGGACATTCTAGTGGATGTATAATGGGATCTCATAGTTTTAACTTTTTTTTTTTTTTTTGAGATGGAGTTTCACTTTTGTTGTCCAGGCTGGAGTGCAACAGCGTGATCTCGGCTCACCACAACCTCCGCCTCCCGCGTTCAAGTGATTCTCCTGCCTCAGCCTCCCAAGTACCTGGGATTACAGGCATGCACCGCCACACCTGGCTAATTTTGTATTTTTAGTAAAGACAGGGTTTTTCCATGTTGATCAGGCTGGTCTCGAACTCCTGATCTCAAGTCATCTGCTCACCTCAGCCTCCCAAAGTGCTGGGATTACAGGAATTAGCCATCACACCCGGCAGTTTTAACTTTCATTTCATAATGACTGATGTTGATTCTTCTTTGATGTGCTCATTGGCCATTTGAATGTATTTTTTTTTGTGATTCTGATTCAGAATGTTTAGAGATTGTATTTTGAGGAACCCTGCCTTAAAAACACCCATATATATGGCCTCCAGAAAATAACAATGTAAAGTGATGATTTATTTACTTATTTTTTGAGACAGGGTCTTACTCTGTCACCTAGGCTGAAGTGCAGTGGCAAAATCTCAGCCCACTGCAACCTCCACTTCCAGGATTAAAGCAATTCTTGTGCCTCAGCCTCCTGAGTAGCTGCAACTACAGGTGCGCACCACCACACCTGGCTAATTTTTGTATTTTTAGTAGCAATGGGGTTTCACCATGTTGGCCCGGCTGGTCTTGAACTCCTGAGCTCAGGTGATCCACCCACCTCAGCCTGGGATTACAGGCGTGAGCCACCACGCCTGGCCTAAAGTGATTATTTAAATGGAAAATCTAAGAGTTCCTCCCCTCAACTTTGTGAAAATTTTCAAAAATACACAAAAGTTGAAAAACCAATGATCTACTTAGATCTAACAGTGAACAATTTGTTATACTTGCTCTTCATATGTGTTTAGCAAATTGTTGAACCATTTGAAAGCCATAGATATCCAGATGCTTCATCCTTAAATACTTTAGCACTTATCTCCTAAGAGTATTTTTCTGTGTAATTGCAATTCCACCATTATACCTAATAAAATTAGCAATAAATTCATATTCAATCCATATCCTAATTTCTCCAGTTATTCCAGCCTTTTAAACAAACATCCAATCAGAGTTCAAGCCCTTTTACTGATTATCATCTCTTCAGTCTCCTTTGTATTTCATTACCCAGTAGATTTTTGTATTGATTTCAAGCAATTTGTATCAAACTTTCTGAACAAAAATTTCAGGAAATCAAAGAATGTAACTGGCCAGGCAGGCCTATACCCCAGCACTTTGGGAGGCCAAGGTGGGAGGATCACTTGAGCTCAGGGGTTTGAGACCAGCCTGGGAAACATGGCGTGATCCCATCTCTGCAAAAAAAATTTAAAAATTAAAAAAAAAATTAGCTGAGTGGGAGGGTGGTGGGTGGGGCTGGGGCTATTCAGGAGGCTGAGGCAGGAGGATTACTTGCGCCCAGGAGGTCAAAACTGTAGTAAGCCATGTACACCATTGCACCCCAGCCTGGGCAACATGGTAAGACCCTGTCTAAAACAAAAAACAAAAAATGGTAACTCCTATATACCATGTTATTTGGATAACTACGGGTTTATCTGTTACAATCAGCTTGAGATACTATGAGACTAGAATAAAAGGTGCTGGAAATGGGACAGTACTTGCAGTTATCATCCTGCTTCATTCATTTCAGTCCTTTTTGTGATGGACATTTCTGTTGCTCCCTTCTTGCCGCTCCCAGCTGAGACCTACCTATCACAAAACTTTATGCCAGGAAGAGCCTTGGACTTAGAATCAAAAAGCTGTCGGCTGACTGTGTCCTATTAGTCACTCAGCGTGGCTCAGCTTCCTACTCTGGAAAACAGGCATGATGGTGATAGAATATGGTCCCTTCGAGTAACCACAGGATTGCTGTACAAATCAAATGAGATCGTGTGGGTTAACGTATGTTGGGCACAATGAGGCACTTCATTAATTCATTCCACATTTGAGCATCATCTACGTAGGTCTCTATGCCAGGGACAGATGTGAGAAGGCGGCTGCAAGAGGTCCTGGGAAAAGTTGCCCTACTTTTAAGAGACACAAGATGGAATGGTTTCTCTTCATATGGATATAGGGCTCAGGTGCTAGTCCAAGATATGGAGCTGGCATGCAACTCAATCACATGAGCTGCTAAGGTCGCTTCAGAGTTTAAGCCCATTTGAGCGTATTTTCATTTACAGGTGGCCAACAGCATCCAGAGACAGGTGTGAACAGCATTTGAGACTTGAAGAATCAGTCTCCCAAAGGATCGTCAGAGCAGATTTTGATGCTGGCACCAGCCTTTGACTTCTGCTTGGCTGGCCCCATCTCTTGGATCCTTGCTTGACTGACAGCCCAATTCTGTGAGTCTCAATGCCTTGCTTCAGCCTAAACCCTCCAATGCTGGCCATTAGCTTGTTCTGATCCCCAGATATGCCTACAGACCCCAAACCTCTAACACCCCTAATGTTTCTGCTGCTACCTGGAGAACATGTAGGTGTGCTGCCTGCTGACCCTAGAGCCTCCAAGGCCCCACTCACGCATGGCCCCAGTACTACTCTGCTGACAGAACCCTGCCTGCTCTCCCCTACTTAGCCTCTGCCTAGGGAAACCCTTGTTCTCTCAGTTCTCTAACCTTTCCTAACTCCCCTGAGGGAGAAAATGCTTTTTCAAGTAACAGGCAGTACAGAGAAAAGTACTGAGAAAGGGCAACTTTGTATTGCCTTATTTATACCCCAGGAAATTTTATCAACAGTCAAGATATAAAATCATGATGTAGGCCGAGGCAGGCAGATCACTGGGGCTCAGGAGTTGGAGATGAGCTTTGCCAACACGATGAAACCCTGTCTCTTAGACTACAACTAGCCGGGAATGGTGGTACACGCCTGTCGTCCCAGCTACTCAGGGGCCTGAGGTGAAAAGATCGCCTGAGCCCAGCATGTTGATGAGACTGTAGTGAGCCGAGCTTGCGCCACTGCACACCAGCCTGGGCAACAGAGTGAGACCCTGTCTTAAAAAAGAAAAAAGAAAAACAAAACAAACCCTACAGCATTTACTTGAAAAAAACTTAAAAGGTAGATAACCATTACCTAAAAGCCATTTTTGAAAGAAAATCAGTATTACATCAAATAGCTTCTGCTTTTTCAGATACAAAACAGACAAGAATGTGTTTGAAAATATTTAAGTCAGTATAGCATGTGGTAGTGAACTAATGCTGGAGGTTCCTGGCTGTGCTTGCTGGTCTTGCGTTGGGGGCAGGCACTCAACTAGCCCAGGGCAGCAGGTAATTTACCAGTTGAAAGGACGTTTCAATGGTTTCACAACTGGGATAGCCGTAACAGCTGAACACCCACACTAGGTATGTGTGGTTTTTTTTTAGATATGTAATATTTGCTTAGAATTTTAAAGCTAAAAAATCAATAAATGGGCTGGATGTGGTGGCTAATGCCTGTAATCTCACGACTTTGGGAGGCTGAGGTGGGAGAATTGCTTGAGCCCAGGAGTTGGAGACCAGCCTGGGCAATGAAGCAAGACTCCATCTCTACAATTTTTTTTTTTTAGATGGGAGTTTACTCTTGTCATCCAGGCTGGAGTGCAGTGGCGCCATCTCGGCTCACTGCAACCTCTGCCTCCAGGGTTCAAGTGATTCTCCTGCCTCAGTCTCTGGAGTAGCTGGGATTACAGGTATGTGCCACCATGCCCAGCTAATTTTGTTTGGTTTTTTTTTGAGACGAAGTCTCACTCTGTTGCCCAGGCTGGAGTATCTTGGCTCACTGCAGCCTCTGCCTCAGCCTCTTGGGTTCAAATGATTCTCGTGCCCTAAGCCTCCCAAATAGCTGAGACTACAGGTGTGTGCTACCACACCCGGCTACTTTTTTTTTCTTTTTTTAAAGTAGAGATGGGTTTTCACCATGTTGGCCAGGCTGGTCTTGAATTCCTGACCTCAAGTGATCCGCCTGCCTCGGCCTCCCAAAATGCTGATATTACAGACATGAATCACCATACCCGGCCTGTACAAATACTTTTCTGATTAGCTGGGCATAGTGGTACGTGCCTATAATCCCAGCACACTGGGAGGGTGAAGTGGGAAGATCATTTGTGCCCAGGATATTGAGGTTGCAGTGAGTTAAGATCATGCCACTGTGCTCTAGCTTGGTGACACAGCAAGACCTTATACTTAAAAAAACAAAACAAAAACTATAAACATTTAACAATTATAACCAGCATTTATTTGAAAAAACTTAAATGATATACATAACCATTACCTAAAAACCATTTTGAAAGAATTTACTACATCAAATGGCAAAAGGGTTTGTGGAAATTGTAATGCATACTTGGTGATGGCTCAAAAGGCCAATGTTGAAAGTTATCACTAAAAATAGATTCTTAAAATGTAACATGGAGGGGAAAGAGGGAACTTGGAAAAGATAAAGGTATATTGGTTTTAGGTCTAATAATCACAGGTAAAGTCTTTGTTTAAAAAACAAGCCTGGCAGGGGTAGGGTGGGGAGGGTTGCTCATGCCTTATACTCCCAGCACTTTGGGAGGCCGAGGTAGGCAGATCACCTGAGGCCAGGAGTTTGAGACCAGCCTGGGCAACATGGTGAAACCCTGTCTCTACTAAAAATACAAAAATTAGCCAGGCGTGGTGGTGCACGTCTGTAATCCTAGCTACTTGGGAGGCTGAGGCAGGAGAACTGCTTGAAGCCAGGAGGCAGAGGTTGCAGTGAGCTGAGATTGCACCATTGCACTCCAGCCTGGGCAACAAGAGTGAAACTCCATCTCAAAAAAAAATAAAATAAAATAAATTTAAAAACGTACCTATTAAAGGAGGCCTTTTTCCTTAGTTTTAGTTGGTGTTGATAAGCTCAGCAAAGGAGCTTTAGGGTAATACTTGATGACAGCAAAATGAAGGAAACCTTACTGAAGGTAAAAACCTAGCAAAACATTCCCCAGAGGAACAAAAGTTTTTTGCAAATACGACATACTTAGTTCTGCTTTCCACCAGTTACCAACACAGAAAGACCAAAAACTGTGTATGAGATAGTGATATTAAGATTTGAGATTTTCTTCGAATTCAGTGGCATCAATCATGTAAAGCGCCATGTAGCTGAAGTGGTCCGGTGTGGCATCAGCCCCGCAGTGATGGTGCACCTCATGCCCTGGTCGTGCTGGGGCAGCCTGTACCACCTAGAAACCACAACTGCAGTAACCACTGATACACAGACCTGTGTTACTTCTACAGGTGTTCCATTCCAACTGTATATACGCTTTAGAGTTCAAAATCTAAGTCCAGATACACTATTATAATGGGCCAGGTCCCAGACATTCTTCCTCACACCAACCAGTTAGTCCTTTTGATTTTACTCCAAACCCCAATGTATGAAATCCGAAGTGCTTGTAAGGATTTAGAACAGCACAGACTACCAGGAATAAAGCAGATACAAAACATTTCTCAGCAACCAAAAATAAAAGAAGGGAAACGGGCCACTGAGGCAGATGGGTCTCTCAGATTAAATGTCATATAAATTGCATGTGTGGAACCAAATCCAGCAGAAAACCCTCAGTTAATGAGGCATAGCTTGGTAAACTGGGAACTTGCTGAGGGTTTTTTTTTTTTTTAATCTAATCTGATATCACTTAGAATGGCCTTAGTTTCCCATTCTCTCACCACCTTCACACAGGCCCACATGCCTGTGACATCAAATCTGTCAAACTTGGGGACGAAGGACATTAACAGTTCTTGAAAGGTGACCTTACCTACAGATACTAATTTCATTACTTAAGGAATTTTTCTTCCTCAGAATTTCTAGAATCACAAGTGATACCTGCCAAGTACAGTTTGTTACTAGTAGATATACACCTCTTCAATGCAGAAACTTAGTCTCATTATGTTGGTTACATATACTGTTTTTATTTGGGTTTGCTGAATGAGAATAAAAACACCCCGGTTTCTTCTGCAGGTCCAGTCCTTCTCTCTAATGGTCATTACAAACAACCCTGAAGTGGCTGGAATATAGTCAGCAAGGGGCCCACGTGAACAGCTCATCTGGAATCTTTGCAAGTACATATTTATGTCCTTTGGTGCCTTGCACAGTAAGGCACTGTTAATGATGTAACAGAATAGAGGAAATGCCCACAGCAAATAGTTCTAGTGACAATTTACTAGACAAGTTACAGTTTAATAATGGTGGTGGTGATTGTTTCTTTCATTTTATTATTATTTTTTACAATAAGGGTGTAGCCTTTATACTCCACACACACAAAATAAAACAAGTGCTTATTACGAAAAGAGTCCCTGCCCCCACCCCCCAAGAACATCCTGAACATAGCAATTCAACAGAACAGAAAAATCAAGACAAGTTTGATTTCAAAATTTCAATAAAAAAGCAAAAGTATGTAATGCAACAGCTGTTCAACTTCCAACTCTAAATAGGCACCATTAAACAAACCCCAGTATTTTAAATTTCTCCGGCACACATTCCAGGATCAATGCTCTGAACTGTAATCAGCTAGTAATTCATAACAGGAATACAGCCTTAGAATGGAAGCTATATTGCTTCCCTGCCCCCTTTCTCTTACAATTGGAGAGTGTAGGTATTAAGGGATACAAAGTCAGAGGAAGAAGAATTAAAAAGAAAAATGCCCAAAGCTGCAGCTGTTTGGACTAGGAAGACAGCATTTTACAAACGTTCAAAAAATCCCAAGGCAAGTAACACAATTTGTTCACTATCACTCTTACTTGAAAGAATAAAGAGATCAGCATCTTATTATATAAAACTGTACTTTCAGAACTGTATTACAGGTTCACCAGAAACTATGGATGTAGTTTTAGGCATCATCAAGGAAAACAGGTTCAGTTCAGATAAAGTTAGATACTGTACATCTAGCCTAGCTGGATCTGGTGTCTGGATCTGCTCACTGTCGCCCTGAACAGCTGTGAACTAAACAATAGTACGTAACTCCATAGGAAGCTTAAGGATTGAAGAAATGTACACAGCTAGTTAGATCTCCCCTGCTTCGCGCTCTTCAGAGCTCCTCCTGTCTTCTGATCTGCCATTAGCACTCTCATAGGACCGCTTCTTATCTTTCCGATCTCTGTCACGAGGTGATCTGTCTCTTGAACTCCTGTCTCTGTCACATGATGCTAAGTCTTGGTCTCTGAATCTTTCTTTTGAGGATCTGAAAAATATTAATTTGAGGAGCAAAATATGTTGGGTAACCCAAAAACCCAAATTAAAGAATAGGATAAATATTAAGCTCTTGATAGCTGAAGATATATAGAAGAATACACCCATGACAGAGGAGTCAGTTTTCTGACCAAATACTGAGCACTACTATAGCTGATAAGGGCATTAAAACAAGACGGGTGAAAACAAATAGCTGAGGGTCAGAAGGCTAAAATAATTTCTTACAGGCTACTCTCATTATCTCAGAGACAACAGAGTTTCTCCAATTCATAAAAGGTATTTCAATATAAAAACTAATACATAGATAATAGCTTTAAAAAGTGAAAGAAAGGTATTGTCTAGATTTTAAAATGGCTTAGAATAGGGGCCAGATGGTGACTATCTGGGGTGCTGCAGGTCCATGCAATCTTTGTGGCAGTGTTCTTTTCTTTTTAGAATGTAAAAACCATCCATAGCTTGCTGGTTGTACAGGCTGCCGGCCAGATTTGGCCTATCGGCAACAGTTTGCCAACACCTGACTTAGATAAGAGAACTACTCAATTATTAATATGAATTTAAATAACCACTTTTAAAAATCAACTCATACTGAGTTAGCTTATTCAACCAACAAGGGGAAATAAAAGAAGACAAAGATGCTCACACTAATAAATCTTGATTAGCCGTAACTGTTTACTACCTTCTCCATTCCCATACCCAACTGCAATAAGAAAGGTGTAAATAATAACAATCAGAAGGAAAACCAAACATACTATGGAATCAGAATAAACATGGAATCTTCTATACTTCCAACACCTAAAATCCAACAAATTACATTTATTTGGTTCTTTACAGGTGACAGTACTTTTACATAATTACCTCACTCAACCCATATTCAAAATTAGGATCTGAGGCACTACCAAGAACCTGAATAATTAATACTTTCAGGAAAATAAAAAATATGACTGTTCAGTTTTAGAAATATAGTTGAGGGTTAAACAAAAAAAGGTTCTAAAATAATGTGAACTTTGAATATTCTACTTAATGTTTTAATAAACTTAATTTTAAAATGATATAAAAAGACTGGGCACGGTGGCTCACACCTGTAATCCCAGCACTTTGGGAGGTCAAGACGGGCTGATCACTTGAGGTAGGAGTTCGACACCAGCCTAGCCAACATAGTGAAACCCCGCCTCTACATAAAATACAAAAAATTAGCTGGGTGTGGTGGTGCGCACCTGTAGTCCCAGTTACTCGGGAGGCTGAGGCAGGAGATTCACTTGAACCTGGGAGGCGGAGGCTGCAGTGAGTGAGCACAGATCGCATCACGGCACTCCAGCCTGGGTGACAGGGCGACACTCCATCTCCAAAAAAAAAAAACAAAAACAAATCACAGTGCCAAGTCTAGTGATTCCACATCTACATTAGTCCTATCCATAGCCTTTGTTGGAATAAAATATGAAAAGAGACGGTAAAAATGATACCTAAAAAGACACTAGATGCTAAACAGTCCCAGAGATCAGTAATAATAACTGAAAAACTATGATTATCAACTACTGTGTCCCACACATAAGCAGTTTCCATATACTATTTTATTCAAACTACCAATAATCTTAAAGCAGGTATTCTTACTATCTCCACTTAGTAGATGGGGAAAGACAGGTGAGATAATTAAATTACTTAGCCAAAGCAGGACGTGGTGGCTCACGCCTGTAATCCCAGCACTTTGGGAGGCCAAGGCGGGTGGATCACCTGAGGTCGGGAGTTCGAGACCAGCCTGGCCAACATGGTAAAACCCTGTCTCTACTAAAAATACAAAAATTAGCCAGGTGTGGTGGCCTGGGCCTGTAATCCCAGCTACTTGGGAGGCCGAGGCAGGAGAATCGCATGAACCCAGGAGGCAGAGGTTGCAACGAGCCAAGATCGTGCCACTGCCCTCCAGCCTGGGTGACAGAGAGAGACTCTCGTCTCAAAAAAACAAATTACTTAGCCTAAACCAACGAACCCAAGTAATCTGACTTTGGAGTCTGCACTAAACATGTTTGAACAGAGCAAAAAGAAAGATGCAAATGGTCCTCATTTACACAGGGTACTATTGCCAGGAAGAGGTCACAAAGACAATCTACTTATATCAGAGACCAGTATTCTACAGTAGGGAAAGGAGAACAGCAAAACATAAAAGGCTTTCAATAAGAACTTTTACCTTGAAAAATTAAACCCAAATATGTAGCGATAACTTGATGTTGTATGAAATACCAAGTAAGTTTTAATAATTATCTGATAATTTTTAGTAAAAACAAAGAATGATGCTTTAGAAGAGAATAATTTCAATTCAAAGATGAGAAAGTGCTCGAGAAAAGCAAAACTTTTAATAGTTTTACAAAAATAATCCTCCTTATGAACATGCCGACATCTTAGATATGATCATGTATCATGTATGGTGGAAAAATTCCTATACAACTTCATAAACGCAGGAAGCATCAGGGACTAAAATAACACAATCTCAGATGAGGGGACTTCACACCCATCCTTCCCATACCCACCACCAATAAAGACATTTAAGAGTTCAGCAACAACAATGACAATTGGGCAGATTGACACAAGAAAATGTCTAAACCTTCCATCACCTAGCAGGATAATTCTGAAAATTCATTGTGCAGGTAAGACAGGTAACTTTTTAAAAAATGCTTATTTCTGAACACTGCACTGAGGGTGGACCCCCAAAATCAGTTTCAAGAGCATGAGATAAGAGGCCTACTCTTATATCAACATTATCTACTCTGTCCTTTACAAACTCCCTGCTCATTCTCTGCATTTGCCTAGGATATTCACTCTATATGAAGTATCTTTTTCCTAGCTGATTCTACTTGTTCAAATTTTATTGACTACCTGAAGCCATTTTTGATTACTTTGTTATTTGCCTCATCTGAACTCTCGGATCATTTACTCTATGATATGCAGTTCAGCACTTTGTAACATGTGGTAGTCTTATGCCAGTCTAATTATTGTCAAAGATGTAGATCCTGTGTTCTAACTCACATAGGAACTTTTTTTTTTTTTTTTTTTTTTTTTTTTTTTTTTTTTTTTTGAGAGACGGAGTCTCGCTCTGTCACCCAGGCTGGAGTGCAATGGTGCGATCCTGGCGCACTGCAACCTCCACCTTCAGGTTCAAGCGATTCTCATTCCTCAGCCTCCTGAGTAGCTGGGATTACAGGCATGCACCACCATGCCCAGCTAATGTCTGTATTTTAGTAAAGACGGGGTTGGTTGTCCAGGCTGGTCTTGAGCTCCTGATCTCAAGTGATACACCCATCTCGGTCTCCCAAAGTGCTGGGATTATAAACATGTGCCACCGTGCCCGGCCTCACATAGGAAACTTCTTAGAGCAACTTAAAGTTGTTCAACTATGTTATATGTCTTTCTTATGTTTTACTAAGTCTACTACGGTAAAACATATACAATTATTATTAAAATCATCTTAAGGACTACTAAAAACAAGGCCAGAATATAAGAAATAAAATATTGAGAGCCTATTAACAAACTCAGCTTGTGTGTGATTTCAGGGAATGGAAAGTTGAGTCAAAAAAAGGAAAGATTTTAACAGCTTTCTGTGGATTTTATTATAGATTTTATGTGGAGTAATCCACAGAATATGTAAGACTAGTAGGTACTAGGCACTCAAAAAATGTTTATCATACATATACTTTTGAATAGTTGTCAAGAAAAAAGCAATTTTAAACATGGCTTACATTACACAGAAATTACCTGGTTTAAGGGCCATCATGTGACCTGAGAAGTTTTGAGAGCTTGATCTATACAGACTGAATGCTAAACTCTTCTACCACATTATAATCCTTTGTCTATTCTTAATAGATATTCAAGTCCTCAAACATACCTTACCCTATGCCTGCACCTTTTGAATGTTCTCATTAAACCAAGGAAGTCTTGGAACTTCCTTAAGATTACGAGTCTGCCTTGCCAAGCTAAAGGTATGTAACAATACATATCTATAGTGCAGATAAAACAAGAATATACTAGAATGTGTCTGCTCTGAAAAAGCATCCCAGCTCAAATAAGTTTAGAAAACAATAAATCAAAGCTAAACAACTCTTTTAATGAAAGGACTTCTCAGAGCCCCTAATTTGCTGATCCATACTAAGGGCATTGGTATTTGATATTATTTACCTGTAAAGAACTTTTTTCCAAGACACACTAACCAGAGAAAAGCAATAACCTCTGCACGTATTGGTTCCAATTTCTTGCTCTGGCTCATAACTACCCATATAATCACAGAAAAATGTTGTACACCCACACACAAATGTGTACATATTACCAGATGCAAAAGTCTCAAACCAATAATCTGAACTCTAAACATAAGTAACATAAGTAAACATAAACAACTCTAAAACATTAAGGGAGCTCCATATCCTCTGATTGACACATCAATACCTCCTCTTGGATCGTTCTCTGCTCCTATCTCTAGAACTGTGCCGACTTCTCTGGTGGCTACGGCTGCGGCTACGGCTGCTGGAGCGGGACCTGTGGCGATGGCGTTTCTCCCGAGATTTGGATCGAGTTCTCCTCTTGCGTTCACGTGACATGGAGCGAGATCGATGTCTGCGATGCTCTCTGGACCTGGATCTACCAGACGAGATTAGATTCTGTTTTTATCTTTGTAATTACTACATTTCTCATTTATTAAAGGCTTTTCTTTAAAGAGAAACTTTTTTTCAGTAGTCTTAATGTCAATTATATTCCAAGTCAGTTAAATCTACACCAAATTGCTGGTGTGTTAATAACTACATACTAGAATTCAAAATAAAACTTAATAATTCTCAGCCAGGCGCCGTGGCTCACATCTGTAATCCCAACCCTTTGGGAGTCTGAGGCAGGAGGATCGCTTGAGCTCAGGATTTTAAGAGCAGCCTAGACAACATGGCAAAACTCTGTCTCTATAAGACATACAAAAATTAGCTGGGCACAGAGGCATGTGCCTGTAGTTCCAGCTACTCAGGAAGCTGAGGTGGGAGGATCACTTGAGCCAGGGAGGTCAAAGCTGCTGTAATGACCTGTGATCACACAGCTGCAGTCCAGCCTGGGCAACAGAGTGAAATTCTGTCTCAAAAACAAAAACAGGACACTGATAATTCTCAGAGATCAATCAGGAATGTATAAATTTATATCAGAAATAGTTTTTCAAGTGAAAGCAACTTTCGAACCACTACTATATGCCAGGGACTATATTATCTAGATGTGTTATGAATTTAATTGCACTTAAATATCTAGAACATTTTTTGTATTCTCTAGAAATTAAATATGTACCTGACAGACCTGGATAGAAGGGAAGAGAAGAGATGAGGAAGCATACGTCAGGATAAATTACTCTCTCTCTCAATTAGAAGGGTGAGATAACCATAGAAATACGTTTTTAATGCCCACAATATGCATGCCTAGTCACAGTGTAATCAAAACAGAGTAAGGGCCAGGGGTGGTAGCTCACGCCTTTAATCCCAGCACTTTGGGAGGCCAAGGCAGGATGATCACCCAAGCCTGGGAAGTCAAGGCTACAGTGAGCTGTGTTCACCCCACTGCATTCCAGCCTGGGCAATAGAGAGCAAGAAAAACACAGTAAGACAGTTCTCTATTCAAGGAGCAAAGAGTTTGGGAGAAAGAAAACTTGCGAAAATCATTTTTGAAAACTTGACTCAGATTGCAATAACAAAATGTATTTCTAATGAATACACAGAAATAGAGAAACAAAAAACATTCTGAAAACCCAGAAGATCTACGATCAAGGTGCTGGCAAAATAAAAACATTTTTTGAAAAGAAACCCACAAGGTAAGACACTTTTATAGCCTCCACCAGGTCACAAACTAACTTGTGGGGTCGGTGGGGGTGCGTGGGGAGGGTGGAAATGGCATGCAGAGGACATAAACATTTGACAGGAAACAAAGGCATGCAATTTTGTTAGAAGAGTCACTTTATGATGGAAATGTTCTCAACTGGATTATGGTGATAGTGCACAGCTTTAAATTTGCTAAAAAATCACTGACTTCAGAGTAAATCATTTTTAATACCTCAATAAAACAGTTAAATTTAAGTCACTTTAAGAATGTGAGGTTTGCTCATAATTTGATACAGCAAGTTCAAAATCGTATTATACATACGACATAGTTTACAAATACAGTTTATGTTCAACTGATTAACAATTCTTAAAGACATTCAGCTTATACCAACATTATAGTCAAACAAAGGTACATGACATGGATGTAGTTTTAGCCACTCTTAAAAGTAGTATTTCTGGCTGGGTACAGTAGCTTGTGTCTGTAATCCCAGCACTCTGGGAGGCCACAATGGGAGGATTGCTTAATCCTTAAATGGAAAGAGTTCAAGACCAGCCTGGACAACATAGGGAGACTCCATATCTACAATAAATTTTTAAAAATTAGCTGGACATGGTGGCACACCCCTGTGGTCCCAGCTACTCAGGACAGAGTGAGACCCTGTCTCAAAAACAAAACAAAATTAAAACAAAAACAAAACGTATTTCCACAGCTGAAATAATTCCAAAAGGAAGCAGAGGGAAAAGATATAAAACTCAATATAAGTTTTATCAAATTATATTTCGTTTAACCACTCATTTTGAGTTGTTAATGAATGCTTTTTCTTCCAATGTGTAACTTTATTCATCTTTTAAAAAATTCTAGGTAATTTTTTCATCCAAAAAATATTCACTAGGTATTTTTGCACTGTTCTAGGTACTATGGGAGGTTGAGAAGCAAAATAAAGTTCTTGAACTAAACTTAGTGCTTATACTATAGAAAGGGATCTATACAGGTTTGTAGGCAGTAAATAAAGGTATGTCAGGTGGTTAAAAAAAAAAAAAGATCTATTGCTGGACACGGTGACTCATGCCTGTAATCCCAGCACTTTGGAAGGCTGAGGCAGGTGGATCACTTGAGGTCAGGAGTTCAAGACCAGCCTGGTCAACATGGTGAAACCCCCTCTCTACTAAAAATCAAAAAAAAAAAAAAAAAAAATTAGCAGGGCATGGTGGTGCGTGCCTGTAATCCTAGCTACTAGGGAGCCTAAGGCAGGAAAATCACTTGAACCTGGGAGGTGGAGGTTGCAGTGAGCTGGCATCGTGCCACTGCACTTCAGCCGGGGTGACAGAGCAAGACTCCATCTCAAAAAGAATTAAAAGAGGTATTACGTAGGGTGGAGTAAGACAGAGAAAAGAGTGGAAATATTTATACCGAATAAGCACGGAAGGCTTTTCTGATAGGGTGGCACTGAAGCAAAGCTGAAAGAAGAAAGGCAACAAGTGAATCAGCCATCTCAGAGAGGAGTGCTTCAGGCTGAGGGAACACAGATGCAAAGTCCCTGAGGTGGGAAAAAGCTCAGCATGTCGAAGGAAAAGACCAGTGTGGCTGGAATGAAGTGAGCAAAAGGAAGTAACATCAGGGTCTTACAGGCAGGATGACCAGATACTTTATCATTCAAACCAGAAGGCTCTGAATAAGTTACTGAGTGTAACGAGAAGCTATTAATACATATTCTGAGATAAAAGACATAAACCAGAACTAGCCCAGGGCAGTTTGGGCTATGCCAAGCTTGTCCAACCTGCAGCCTCCAAGCCGCATGCTGCCCAGGATGGCTTTGAATACAGCCCAACACAAATTTGTAAACTTTCTTAAAATATTATGAGATTTCTTTGCCATTTTTTTTTTCCAGCTCATCAGTTAATCATTAGTGTATCTGATATGTGGCCCAGGGAAGCCAAAAGATTAGACACCCCAGACCACACCATCACTCTATGTAAAAGCTTTGGTAAAGATGTTAACTTCTCTTATGAATGAGATGAAAAACCTTTGGAGAGTCAGAGGGCTGACGTGATGTATTTCATTTTTTTAAAGGGCTTATCCTGGCTGATGTGTGAAAAACAGAATGAGGTGAAGAAGGGGAGTGGGCAAGCACAGAGAAGTAAGGAGCCCAGTTACAAGGCAAACGTACTATCTAGGTAACTGGACTAGAGGAGTAGAAATTAAATATCTGGCCCAAATACCTAAAGATGTTCTATGTGCAATACTTTATGTTTTCAACAAAGGGACCAGCTTATATTAATCAAACAGTAAACAAGAACAGTATCACAGTTTAATGTTTCTACTTATCATGCTAGATCAAAGAAAATCACCAATAATAGAAATTAATGGACACAACAGGTCCCACTTATTAATGTTCTTTAGTTTTTCTGTGTTTTAGGCAGAAACACCATTGAAAGATTTAGCTAACAGAACCATAAGTTTTTTTTCTTTTTTTTTTTTGAGACGGAGTCTCGCTCTGTCGCCCAGGCTGGGGTGCAGTGACCAGATCTCAGCTCATTGCAAGCTCCGCCTCCCAGGTTCACGCCATTCTCCTGCCTCAGCCTCCCGAGTAGCTGGGACTACAGGCGGCCGCCACCACGCCCAGCTAGTTTTTTGTATTTTTTTAGTAGAGGCGGGGTGTCACCGTGTTAGCCAGGATGGTCTTAATCTCCTGACCTTGTGATCCGCCCGTCTCGGCCTCCCAAAGTGCTGGGATTACAGGCTTGAGCCACCGCGCCCGGCCAAGTTTTTTTTTCTTTTCTTTTTTTGAGACAGTCTCACTGTCACCCAGGCTGGAATGCAGTGGCACAATCTCGGCTTACTGTAACCTCCACCTCCTGGGTTCAAATGATTCTCCTGCCTCAGCCTCTCAAGTAGCTGGGATTACAGGAACCTGCCACCACATCCGGCTAATTTCTGCATTTTTAGTAGAGATGGAGTTTCGCCATGTTGGCCAGGCTGGTCTCAAACTCTTCACTTCAGGTGATCAGCCTCCCAAAGTGCTGGGACTATAAGCATGAGATACTGCGCTCAGCCAGGTTTTTCCTTCATAAAAACAAATTCTCTACTTTTTAGGGAAAAGTTCTTGGGAAATTGTCTCTAGAGCTGAGAACTCAGAAGATTTCTAAAAGAAGATGTGATCTGAATAAGAGGAATGGTAGAATTTGGAAAAGACTGAGCAAGGGCATTCTAGGTGGGATTGGATCCATGAAGAAAAGCTCAACGACTGGAATGAGAGTGGCAAGTGAAGAATTGAGAAAGAATGATGAAAGTACAACACATTTCCCTGCCTTTCTCAGACAAAAAAAATGTATCACCAACTAGCAAAAATGATAAAGAAAGGTTTCAAACCCCAAATATTAATGCTGAAAGTCAAAATAAAGTATTGTCTTGCTCTTTAAGGCTGCAAATGCCTCTGAAAACTTTCTGTGATCACTGTATAAAGGAATGGGTAATAAACTCACATAAAGTCAAGACTGCAGGGTATACTAAACATTTTGGTTTTGCTTAACCTATCAATCAAAATTTTCTCCAACTATTAACCTACTTATGTTTTCAACAGCTACAACCTCTTAGAACATGTTTCCTAAATGTACCACCCAAATCGATTTTTAAAAAATTAATCATTTTACATCTCTACTCTGAGCATCTAAACGACTTAAATTTTTTTTTTTTTTTTTTTTTTTTTAAGAGTCTCGCTCTGTTGCCCAGGCTGGATTGCAGTGATGCAATCTTGGCTCACTGCAACCTCTGCCACCCGGCTTCAAGCAATTCTCCTGCCTCAGCCTCCTGAGTAGCTGGGATTACAAGCGTACATCACCGTGCTCCGGCCAAAAAAAAATTTTTTTAAAGGACCATTTAATCTACAAAAACTACCTTTGAAAAAGACAACTTCACTACTTATACCTGTCTTATGTAATACACCTACCTTTTCGGATTCTTGCTGTGTGATCGGGACCTAAAAAAAGAGTATGTATTTTTAGAACAGTGGCTATAAATAAGAAAACAGTCCAATGTTACATTATATTCTTCCTGATTTCTAATGTTTAATTTTATAAATACAAGGCATGTACCTATGCACATAAAATTTTCCAAAATACACCACAAACTCGGCAGATTTCTTCACCTTGCTGGGTTTGCTTAACTCAGAATACCTGGCTCTTAAAGAATATGCTCCTAGGAGATTAAAACAGTACAGGTTGAGTACTCTGAAACGCTAAGGATCAGAAGTATTTCGGATTTTTTCTGTATTTTAAAAATTTTTACATTTTTTGTTGCCCAGGGTGGTCTTGGAACTCCTGGATGCAAATGATCCTACCACCTTGGCCTTCCAAAGTGCTGGGATTACAGGCGGCCGATTTTTTTTCAAAATTTGAAGTGTCTGCATTATAATTCACTAGTTCAGCATCCCTAAATCCAGAAACCAAAACCTGAAATGCTCTAATAAGCACCTCCTTTAAATGCTGTCAGCACTCAAAAAGTTTCAGATTTTGAGGCTCACTGGATTTGATTTTTTGGATTTGGGATGCTCAACCTATATATCACAACTTGCTAATTTTTCAGAAACCACTTAACTGCTTGGAAAAATTATTTTATATCTGTCATTTCTTTTTTCTCTTCTGGGAAGAGTGAAATTCTATGGTCTGAGATCTATATACTCTTGGAGCTACAACCTCATAATATAATCTCTAGAACACCTAGTTCAATTTTACAACATGTTTCTTCAAATGAAATGAGATACTCTACATAAGGCACTTGTCACATTTCCTAGCACACAGTTAACACTCAATAAAATGTAAAGTGAATATTATGGTTAGTAGAACACCACAGGGATTATTTTTTTGGATGATACATAGCATTGTTGAAAGCATGGCTTTGAGATCAGCCAGATTTGAGTTTTATTTCTGGTTCTACAATTCACTGTCTGTGTGACCTGAGTAAGTTATATATCCTCTCTCAGCTTAGTCTGTCACTAGCAAAAGAGGGATACTAATATAAATTTTACCGGGGTGAAGTGGGGGTGGGGTTTATAAAGATTAGATGAATATGGATAAATTCCTTACTACAGTGCCTGGCATACAATAAGCACCCAGTAAATGACTGATTTTTTCGTTTATCCCATCTTGTATAATTTTATACTAGTTTCTAATTTCCTCATCTTCCGTACTTCCGTATTTAAGCTCACAGATTCAACAACTTATTTTAACATTTCTGAAATTTGCATTGTATAATCACTGTCAAAAGAAACTTGCCATTTGGCAAACAAAAGAGTAAGATGTGATATACTTTTTAATCATCTACAACTGTGAAAATGTAGTCCTGCAAATAAATTTTGTTCCACGTTACTGTCACCTCAATTGAATCTTAAAATGAGATTCCCAATATTACTGAAAATTCCACTTAAATATTAGAATTAGTGGGCAACATTCCCATAAGGACTAGTGTACACAAAAGAACAAGTAGATAAAAGCTCTGAGGTAAACTTTATGGTAAATGAAGAACTCTCTCTCTCTTAATAGAGGACTGACATCACTTCCCCTGAAAAGGGACCATATAGACATATAGTTTTGTTTCATTGTCATTATGGTGCAAAAAGATTACCTAATTATAAGCCATGTAACATAAATTCTGTTTAAACTTCTTGAAATATACTGAGTATAATATGCTCAAAGATTGAAGGAAGTGAGCATAACCTAATACTACAAAGGGTTTTAATTAGCTTAAGCACATCTGCTAACTCTGAAGAGAAAGTATTTAACTTTCAGACATTTAAATGTAATATGGGCCAGGCACGGTGGCTCAAGCCTGTAATGCCTGCACTTTGGGAGGCCGAGACGGGCAGATCACGAGGTCAGGAGATCGAGACCATCCTGGCTAACATGGTGAAACCCCGTCTCTACTAAAAAATACAAAAAACTAGCCGGGCGCGGTGGCAGGTGCCTGTAGTCCGGGCTACTCGGGAGGCTGAGGCAGGAGAATGGCGTAAATCCGAGAGGTGGAGCTTGCAGTGAGCTGAGATCTGGCCACTGCACTCCAGCCTGGGCGACAGAGCGAGACTCCGTCTCAAAAAAAAGAAAAAAATAAAATAAATAAAAAAATAAATGTAATATGATTCAGGGAACACTATAAATTAGGACTACAGGCAAATCCTTTGTGATATAACTGTCCATCCTAAAGCTGCTGAAAAAGTTATAAAGATGAGTTACAAAAAAATGTTGCCACCATGATGCTATGTGATTTTAGCTGCCAATGGGTAAAAGTGACTCAGAAGAATGTTTAGACATTCCAAATACTAAGAATTATAAGATTTTATCAATTAATGAATACCAATGTAAGAGGAATTATATACATTGAGGTATTACTAATAGACTTTTTAACAGGTTATGGCTCCTAGAATTGAGGAAATAACGAACCAAAGATCAATGTAAAATAAACCCTTCAATGAAACAACCACCCTTAAACCTTTTATTCACAAAATACATCATAAAAAAATAATTCTATGCTAACCTGGTGCAAATCTAGTCCAATATGAAAAATCAAAGGGCTAGAAAAGGATTTTGTTATAAATCTTACAAGATATGAAGCATTCTTTATTCACTCTTCCACACATTTTAAAGGAAACCACATTCCGTTAAATGGCCAAGAGTTATGATACTTGTATAATTAAACATTTATATAATTCGCACAGTAATATTTTTTAAAGTAAGCAGAAGTTTCCCACATCCCATAACAGATTTATCACCATCTAAAATTTAAAATCAATTGTATCTCTTTTTCAAACCAGAGATTCAACTTCAATTACTTGGCCCATTACTCCATACCTCCTCAGCTTCTCCCTTTCTTCTCTTTCTCTTTCTTCTCTTCGTTTCAGCCGTTCCTGGTTTCTTTTCTCCTGCTTCTCAGCTACGACTCTCTTAAAAATGGTAATAAATGAGGAGCATATTTACTGAGTCCATTCTTAATCAGCTTTATCCTAAACTTTACATTATCTGGTTTCTAATATAGTACAACTGCTGTCAAAATC